>NC_052065.1:712424-1387111 GCF_903992535.2 Arvicola amphibius | reverse complement strand
GTCCAGCTTATCTGATTCCACAAAAGATTAATTACGAAAAAATAGCAAACAGCCAGATGGCTTCCTGGAAAATTCTTGTATTTGTAATCACAAAAATCTTTATTTTGTCTCAATTAGGTCACTTTTTAGTTTCATGGCCTTAGATACAGCACTTAATTGTGATTAATTTTAGTACTCTCACTTCAGAATTATCAATAGGAACTTGTCCTGAGCATATTCTCCCCCCATAGCCCCTACCTTTACCTTCCTATCCCTTCCTTCTTCTTAGTCCCCTATATTTCACTAAACACTTCCAGTTCTGCTTTTATGAGAACCTACTCAACCAAGGGTGTATTCAAGTCAAGACCCAGAAAACAAGAGCTAGCCTTGAAAAGCCCCTGGGCTCAGCCTCAGTATCCCTGACACTTGCAACTGGGTCATCTTTTGCTATGGGCTGTTCTGTGAATTCCTGGATGTTTGCCAGCCTTCCTGGGCTCTGCCACCAGGATGACAATAGTGTTCTCTGAGACAACTCCAAATTAAGATCACTGAGGAGGAGCCACCTCATTGAGAAGCAGCAGGCTCAGACAAAGGCATTACCCTAAGAATGAACAACATTTCATTGTTGAGCCTCAGCCCTCCCAGATGCCTCCATCTTCCTCTGAGTTTGTCTGGGAGGACAAATTGGTAAAATGGCAACAAAAGAGGAAGCGGGCTAGCCAAGGGAGTTGAATGCTTCCTCATTCGAAAAAGGTCATCTGCTGGCTGCCCCTCTTCATAGTCTGAACAGAACCAGACAGTCCAAGAATTCATTTGGGTATATAGTCAGGTTTCAGAAAATTACCAAATAAATGCACTCAAACCCAGTTTTTGTTAAGTTGTTTTCAAATGTCTCTACCAAATTCTAGAAAGAGGTTAATGAAATTAAATAGGCCATAATGAAGTAGGCAATTGAGCAATATAGCTTGAAATCTGTAAGAAAATTTTGATAACATTTGAAGGAAATCATTCCCTCTTGTTCTGGAGACTACCTACAATGACATATAGATAAAAAGGGTGGTGGTAGTGGTGTATGGGCCATGATTCAGGTAATGCAGGACATAGAGTCTCTTTCTGTGGTTAAAAAAACAGGTGACATAAACTATATAAATATAACAACCTTTCTGAGGGGTGCACATCAAACCTAGGGTCCTGTGCCTACTAAGCATGCACTCCTAAGCATTTTATGGTTTGGTTTAGTATTAGTAAAAATATTCCTGGACGTGAGATGACTCAGTGGTTAAGAACACTTGTCACTTTTGTAAAGGTTGCTGATTTGATTCCCAACATCCACAAGGTAACTCACAACCATCTGCTCTAACTCTAGTTCTAGGATATCTGACATCCTCTTCTACCTCTGTGGGCACTGCCTGCTACTGGCATATAGACATACATACAGGCAAAATTCCCATACACACAAAGGAAAAATAAATAACTCTTTCTTAAAAATAATATTCACAATGTCATGCAACAGATTTCCAAAACTTTTCACTTTGTAAAATTAAAACTCTGTACTCAACAATTATTCTTCTGTGTCCCATATTTTGGTACCTAGGAACTACCATCTACTTTCAGTTTTTGTAAATTTGACAGCTTTAAATAGATACCCCACTTCAGTGAAGTCATGGCAGTATTACTCCTTTTCTGACTTGGCTTAATGTTCTCATGACTCATTCATTTTGTAATATGGAACAGGAATTTCTCCTGTCTTCAGATTAGTATTCTATTGTTTATATGTGCCAATATGTTCACCTATTCATTTAAAACATTTTATTACACTTTTATTTACTCATTGTGTGTGTGTGTGTGTGTGTGTGTGTGTGTGTGTGGTATAGGGTGTGTGAACATGTCAAAGGACTACTTGTGGAAGTTAGTTATATACATCTGGGGGTTGAGCTCATGTCATTAGACTTGGTGGCAGGTGCCTTTACCCGATGAACTATTTGCTGGCCCTATCTTATAGACAGAAGTTTCTGTCCTGCCCAGTCCTGCAGCCATTTAGTCCCAAAGAAACACAGAGGCTTATATTACTTATAAACTGGCCTCTTAGCTCATGTTTATTACTAACTAGCTCTTACAACTTAAATTAACCCATAATTCTTATCTATGTTTAGCCATGTGGCTTAGTATCTTTTTCTCAGTACAGTATTCTTATCTTGCTTGCTCTACATCTGGCTGGTGTTTGGCTCTCTGCCTTTCTGTTTTCCAGAATTTTTCTAGTCTGGTTGCTCTGCTAATACTTTCTGCCTGACTACTGGCCAATCAGTGTTTTATTAGACCAATATAAGTGATAAATCTTTACAGTGTAAAAGAATGTTATCCCACATTACTGTGCATTTGAACATCTGGCTTCTTTTTGTCATTTAACTACAGCACTATGAATACAAATCTATAAATAAGAAACTTTTTTGATATAGAATTCATATGCCACAGAGTTTTCCACTTAAAGTATATAATTCATTTTTCAATATATTTAGAGACATACAAATACTGCCCCATCCCCGAAAAAAAAAAAGACTTAAAAAATTCTCTATCAGGGTGGTTGTAGCACATGCCTTTAATAGTAGCACTCCTAAAGGGTGAATCTTTTAAGTTTGAGGCCAATCTGGTCTACAGATTAGTTCTAGGACAGCCAGGGCTCTGAGAAACCCTGTCTCAATAAAAGCCATTCCTCATTTCTGCTTCCTCATGATCAGTTCATGGGTCAACTTGACCACAGTTTCCAGGTATTCCATCAAACACTAATCTAGTCAGCCATGGTGGTACCCAGCTTTCAGATGGCTTATGAATGAGGATCATGTATTTGAGGATAACCTTGGGGTATACAGTAAGATTCTGTCAAAAAAACAAAGCAAATAAATAAACAAAAACAACCACAAAAATCAAAATATACAAAAATAAAATTTTGATCTCTGTGCGTCTAGGAAGGGTATCTTATAGTTGAGTTCCTCCAAGAGGGCCTGATTCAACTAGATGAAAGATTTTCCATAGAAATTCTGTTAGTAGACTGCAATTTCAGCCTGAAAATTCTCATCTCTCCTTTATAATTACCTGGTCTTTGGACTCAAGGTTGCCTAGACTGTCAAAAAAGTCAAGTCTTTGCATTAAACCTTTCAGTATAGGTCTTCTACCTAGTCTTTTCTTTTCGGTCCCTCCATTCCATTTATTGATTGATTCAGGTTTTTTTTTTTTTTTGTGGGTGGGAGGTATACCTGCCATAGTTCATTTCTAGAGGTTGGATTACAACTTTGAGGAGTTGGTTTTTTCCTTCCAATGTGTGGAGTCTAGAGATCAACCAGCCTCAGCTTGTCAGATTTAGTAGCAAGTACCTTTACCCACTGAGCCTTCTCACTAGACCTCATTGCTCTCTTTTTCTAAAGAAAGAAAGGAAGGAAGGGAGGATGGCAGGAAGGAAGGAAAAGAAAGAAAGAAAAAGACTACGAGGTTGTAGCAGAGAATGACCTTGGAACTTTTTCATGACTTTACCTCTGGTGCACTGGGATTATACACATCTGCACTACCACACATGATTTATAACATGCCCATTGCTCTGTTTCACTAGGTGAACTACTTGATATGCTCTGTCCTCATCATAACCCTTCCTGCCCTAGAGTCTTAAGTAACTGTTAGTCTCCTTTCCGTCCATATGGGTTTTTCTGTTCTGGACATTTCAAATGAATAGCTTCATACAGTCTCTGTAGGGTTTTTTTGTGTGTGTCTGACATCTTTTATTTTGGCATTTTAAAAACTATGCTTTTAAAAATTTTTTAAAGATGTGTTTATTATTTTAAATTATGTTTCTTTTATGTGGATGGGTATTTTGTCTGTATGTATATCTGTATAACACATGCATGCAGCGTCTTCAGAGGTTAGAAGAGGAGCTTAGATCCCCAGGGACTGGAGTTACAAATGGTTGTGAGCAGACAATGCAGGTGCTGGGACAAATCTGGGTCCACTGAGTCCCTAGAGCATCTCTCCAGCCCAATAGGATTATGTGTAGGTTACAGACAAGGCTGGTCTTGAACTCAGAGGTCTGCTTGCCTCTGCTTACTGTATATTGGGAATAAAGGTGTGTGCCATCATACCTAGCCCTCATTTGGCATGTTTTAAATGTCATTGATGTAGCATATGTACTAGTGCTTTGTTCCTCTTATGGATAATAATCTACTATATGGAAATGTTTAATTTGTCTATTTTCTTCAGTTAATGAGTGTTTGGTTGTTTCTTCTATGTGGCTGATGAGTACTTCTTGCTATGAATATTTAAATATAAGTTTTGGTGTAAACATTATTTTTTAGTTTTTGTTTTATTTATTCATTATTATTATTATTATTATTATTATTATAAATGTGTATGATATGTGTATGTGAGCACAGGCATGCCTGTGGAGGTCAGAGACAGCTTATAGGATTCATTTTTCTCCTTCTACCTTTACATGGGTTTCAGGAGTCAAGCATGCAGAATCGAACCCAAGTCCTTTTAGCCACTGACCCAAATTGCTAGCTCTGCTTTTGTTTTTCTTATTATTTACCTAAGACTGGGATTTCTGGTTCATAGACCTTAAGGCTTATCATTTAAAAATGTTTGATTTATTATTGTTAGGTCTTCTTTATGTTGCAAATGCACAAGTGTGTGTGTGTGTGTGTGTGTGTGTGTGTGTGTGTGTGTGTGTGTGTGTTTGCACTCATACCATGGCACATTCTTATACACTGAACCCTCTAGCTGGCCCTATGCTTTAACATTTTGAGGAACTAACCGACTAGCTCTCTACAAGCTCTTGAAAAGTTGCTGTTCTTAGCTATCCTTAGGGTGTGAAATGACATGTCACTGTGGTTCATATACATCTCCCTGATGAATAATGATGGTGTCTTTTTATGTGTTGACTAGTTATTTGTGTATCTTTTTCTGGAAAAAAACCTATTCAAATTATTTGCTCAGTTTTAACTTTTTTTTTCTGTTCAATTATCACCATTCAAATTCGTGCTTTGCTCCTTTCCTGAGATTTACCCTCACATTGTCTTCTGAGAGTCTTGTCATTCCTGCTCTTCTGCCCAGGTGTATGACTTCACTTACACTTCTAAAAGTCACAGATCCATTAAAAAGAGAAAAGCTGGAGAGAGAGTCCAGTTGTTAAGAGCACTGACTGCCCTTGCAGATGACCATTTCTCAATTACAGCACTGTCATAGAAGCTCGCAACCATCTTTAACTCTAGTTCCTGGCCATCTGATGCCCCTTTCTGTCTTCTGCAGACATACATGCAGGCAAAACACCCATACACGTAAAATTTAAAAATTAGGGTTGGGAATATAACTGTATTGGAAGGCATTTGTCGACCATGCATGAGATTCTGGATTCAATCAGTACCAAACACACACACACACACACACACACACACACACACACACACACACACACACACACAGAAAGAAAGAAAGAAAGAAAGAAAGAAAGAAAGAAAGAAAGAAAGGAAGAAAGAAAGAAAAGTAAAAGAAAACAGAGAAACAATTACCCTGTTGTGCTTAAAACAAAATGTGCAATGTGTACTCTTTTTGAATTCTGATCTAGGCTGAAAACAATATTTGAAATGAACCAGTGCTCACTCTGTAGGACAAACAGAACTTTTATAAACATGCCACTCTTGAATGGAGTGAAGCTTATGACCTATTTACTTGTAAAGTAGCCCTAACAGCTTGCCTTCATGGAGTAGGGGAAAGGAGGAAAGATTTTACTGTGAGAATCAGGGCGCAAAAATCTCCACAAAAAACTAATTTGGTTTAAACAAGGGTGCTTAGAGTTTTCTCTGTCTTTCAAACAATACTTTCTCTTTGTTAACAGAGGCTAAATAAAACTGTCTTTTGATGTCTTGTGAGCTGGAAATATTTAATGTAAATATAATAGCTCTTTTATTTTTAGGAAAGGAAAGATGGTATAACTTATACAAACCTCATTGTACCAGGCTGTTTGTTAAATATAATTCATAGGACTAATGCTATAACTGTATTCATGGCTTACTTTCATTATAGCAAAAGGCACTTAATGGGACCAGCACAGTAAAAAATAACACAGGCATTTTATTCTTTCTTTCTTTTGGTGATGCTGTCTAGCCTGGTGGGGGTGGGGAGGCATAGCAACTTGTTTGTTCATTTCTCCAGCAACAAAAACACAGGCACATATCCAGTGGATCTGCTGATGCCACCTAGAGAGACATAGCACCCAAGATTTTATTTTTATTTTATATTTTACATTTATTTATTTATATGTGAGCACACACATTCACATGCATATATAAGTGCATGTATGTGTATATATTGCCATTGTATACATGTGGCACTCAGAGAAAAACTTGCAGGAATTGGTTCTCTCCTTCCATTATGTAGGACCCTGGGTTCAAACCCAGGGCATTAGGCTCAGCAGCAAGCACAATGCAACCACCTTTACATGCTCAACTATCTATAAGTCCTAGAATCCAAGAATCTGCCAGGACTGGTGGTCACATAGGTGTTGTGAAGTAGTATTCTCCAGATAAAATATTACATCCTACAGGGATGATTGGTACTGAAGCTCAGGACGTAAACAAAAGCTTCAGGATGTCTCTAAAACTGACCAGCTATAGTAGGGTCTTTTTTCTTCAAGAGACTATGACCTGTAAAAATAGCTGAGAGACAATCTCAGATCAGCCAAGCTGCCTGAAGATTATACAATGAGTTCCAGGTTGCCAGGTTTTGTGAGCTGTTACCCATGCTGGGGTGAGCTTTAAGTAGTGTAGTTGTCTTTGAGTCATTTATGTTCCTATAAGTAATCACTCACCCATACTCCTGTGAGCAATCCCAAATAAAACTCATTGGTTCACCAAGCTTGATTTTGGTAGTATCCTTACATTGATCCGATGCTACTTTCCTGTTTGGGGTGAGCAGACATTTGCTCACCTCTCCCCAGGAATAGGATCACACAGAACACAGGCATTCTGTCTAGCAATTGCCAAATGTCCAGATGCCCAGAAGAAAGCCACATGTCTGCCATAATTCATATCATATGTAACATCTATATGACCTGATAGAGTAGGCACTGCTGCTTCAGCCTTATGAGCATAGACAAGCTTCATCTGCAAGTAGACTTTTAAAATTATTATTACTTTGTTTTGAGGGAGGGCCTCATGTATCTCAGACTGGCCTCAAGCTATGTAGCCAAGAATGGCCTAGGACTCTTGATTCCCTGGCTTCCATCCCCTGAGTGACAAGATTACAGGGCTATACCTGGCCTTCCTATCCTGTCCAGTCCCCCCTCTCTTCCTTTCTCCTCTCTACAATTAAGCCATAAAAATCTTTAAAATGTATTTGTACTTTTACTGAATGTACCACTACTTTTGACTTTCTGAAGATCTGATTTTTCAGATATGAGAACCCTTCCTATTTGAACCCCTATGTAGTAATGAGGCAAGCAGGCCTGCTTTTCATCCCGCCCAGCTCCCGCACTGCTAGCTTAGCCCCGGAAATAATAACACACAAATTGTATTCTTTTAAACACTGCCTGGTCCATTAGTTTCAGCCTCTTATTGGCTAATTCTTACATCTTGCTTTAACCCATATTTAGTAATCTGTGTAGCACCATGAGGTGGTGACTTACCGGGAAAGATTCAGCATGTCTGACCTGGAAGCTGGCTCCATGGCATCTGTCTTGGGTTGGAGAATCATGGCGACTGCCGGAGGCATTTGCCTCACTCCCAGCATCCTGTTCTGTCTACTCCACCCACCTATGTTCTGACCTATCAGGCCAAGCAGTTTCTTTATCAATTAAGCAATGAAATCATCAGATAGATAGAAGACACACCTACATCACCCCTATATCCCTTACTTAATGGGTTCAAGGGTGGTTTCCTCTGCTCGTTCCCATGTATTCTTTCCTGAGGACCACCTCAGGGTGACGCCAGAGGACAGGTATCTTTCTTGTCATTATTCTCACAGTGCTGAGCTGATATCAGTGTGTGTACATTTCAAATGTCTGCCAAGGGAATGCCTGGCACAGTACAAAAGTGCTATGATTCAGTTTCAACCAGAGCCCTTAGATGCTAAATGTTAGAGGTGTTCTAAAGATATGTGATCTGGATGATGGTCACCATAGTTAGAGTATGTATCTGTGTTTCTAATTTCCAAATCACAACAGAGAAGTTTGGTTTAAGTGTGTTTTAAGGACTTTCTAGGCTGTGTGACCTCTCCACCTCTGATCTGTTATAAAGGAGGAGAAAAGCCATTCACAACTTAAATTCGAATACTAAGTACATGAAACAGCATAATCACATGGAAGTACTGCCATAATGTAAGAGCACAATGTTTATAATAGAAAGAGGTTTCATGGCCGGGAAGATGGCTCATTAGCGAAATGCCACTTGCTCTTCAAGTCTGGTGACCTGAGTTTGATCCCCAGATCCCGTGGTGTAAGCAGACAACTAACTCTTGCAAATTGTCCTCTGACTTCCACACACACACTATGTGACACATGCCTCTCCCACCTCCATGTACATACATACAATTACAAATAAATTTTTAAAATTTTAAAAAGGGAAATGGTTTTAAACAGTTTTTGTGGGAAATGATACTTAAGGAAATAAAAAAAAACCCTGAGTATAATTTAGTTCGGGACTATTTACCTATTTTTCATACAGTAGATTTAAAGTAAAGGACAGTAAGTAGGGAATATATGCCATGTAGGCAGATGGTGCTGGATTTGGAGGGATGGTTATTCTGAGTTAAGACTTCCTCAGGTTCTGTGTGTAGTTGCTGTTTTTCCCTTGGAGTATCTTCTGCCTCTAACAGGTCCATGGCTAGGCATTTAGAACATTTTTGATATATCCTCCTGGCTTACTCATTCATAAATATTAATGCTATTGTATATAGAAAACAGTGTCATGATTTTATATACTAATAGGAATTTGAGCACATGACTAATGAGCATAAGCAGTGTTGGTAAGATTCTTCATGTCTTAGATGAATTCTCAAGGATATTCAATTTAGAATTATTATTAATTTTTGTAATAAGATATGTCACTCTGTTTGCATTCTTATACTCCCTCCTCCTCCTTCATCTCCCCATCCCTCTCTATTTCTCTTTTCCCACCTCTTCCTCTCAGTACACAATCTCTGTCTGGGTATGTGGCTTAGTAGGTAGTGTGCTTGCCTAGTATTCATGAGACTTATCCCCAGCATGGTTGTGTATGACTGTAATGTCAGCATTTAGAAAGTGGAGGGAGACAGGTTAGAGAGACTCAAATTTGGGGCTAGAGCCAGGCATGTGGACAAGCACTCTAATTCCAGTTCTTGGTAAGCAGAGGTAGGCAGATTTCTGAGTTCAACGCCAGCCTGGTCTGGGGCTAGAGAGGCTAGTGCTTAAAAGTATTCCTTACTGTTGCAGAAAACTTGAGTTCAGTTCCTACAAACCACATTGGGCATCTTACAACCATCTAGAAGTCCAGATCCAGGGGATTTAACACCCTCTTCTGTTCTCTGAAGGCACCCACATACACATACACACACAAGTATATATACAAACACACACACACACACACACACACACACACACACACACACACACACACACACACACACACACACTAATTCTAATCTAAAAAGAAAGAAACCCAAAGTCATCTTTGGCTACATAGACAGTTGTAGGCAGGTTGTACTACATGAGCCTTTACCTCAAAAAAGGGAGTCTGGGTAGGTGTAGAGATGTCTTAGTAGTTAAGAATGAGTATACTACTCTTTTAGAGGACCTGGGTTCAGTTCCCAGCACCCCAGGATCCAAGCTGGATAGCTTACAACTGTCTGCAATTCCAGCTCAAGGGGATCTGATGCCCTTTTCTGGACTCTGCAGACACCCACACACAAACATATTTATAGTTAAAAAATAAGACATACTTTTTAAATACAGGGCCTCACTATGAGCTTAGCCTCAAATCACCCCACTATCTTTCCAAAGCTTTAGGTTACAGACATGATTCACCAAAACTGGGTTAAAATATCTCTTAATGGCTAATAGTCTTAATTAAAAAAAATCATACCTAAGAGCCTGCCCTTATTCGCACCCAGTACTCAGGAAGGAGAGGCAGGTGGATCTCTGTGAGTTTGAGGCCAACCTGGTCTATATAGTGAGTAGGCAGAGATATATAATAGACTCTGTTGCAAACTTTAAAAAAATATATAGGGAAAGACGTCATTCACTGAAATGTTGCAAATCATTACAAATTCAGAATATTAGCTAAAATAATTCTGAAGCCAGTCATGGCAATATATATTTGTAATCTCAGTACTCAGCAGGATAGAAAGTTAAAGGTTTCAGGGGTAAGGACTCAGTGATGTGGCCATTGGTATATTGCCCTTGCTTATGTAAATCACCCTTCACCTATGCTCAAGCAAGTAATTCTAATTAAATGCAATTCTGTGAACTGGGAACAAGTACACATACATACAGTGGAGGGGCGTGGGAATAAGAGAGATTTTTTGGTTCTTTGATCTAAGAACAGTATTATGAAATTTTGAAATAATGAATAGTTTTTTAAATTTATTAGATTTCTTAAAAAAATACCAATCCAAATTCCCAATCCCTCTTCTTCTCCCTAATGAATAGTTTTTAAAAGATCAATCTTGGCTACAGAGTAGGCTACATTGCAAGATCCTATATAAAAAAAAACAAGAGGAAATTCAAGTGTTTCTGTTTTCTGTTGGCTTAGTGGCCACACCTGAATCTACTGATATTTTAACTACCTTCTGCACTCTGCTGCTCAGACTGAGACCTGGTGGGATTTCTGGTTGATTAGCACCCGCTTGGCTTCTTCCACCAAATGTAGATATAATTAAGTCTCTATCATCCCAATATTGAGGGAGTGGAGGCAGTAGAATCAGGAGTTTGCGTTTAAGGCCATCCTGGGTACATTAGATTCTGTCTCGAAACAAACAAGCAATAAACAAACAAACAAAACCCCAAATAAAACACTGAAAGAAAAGAGAATGAAAGGAAAATTGAAGTAGAATAAAAGAAAAGACCAATTATTAGATACTGATTTATTAATTTGTTTAGTGATTTACTTAAAGCATTGTTTGTAATGCCTATTTGCCAAGCATGACATCACAGAATGATCTGGAGAAATAGCTGAAGCAATGGGAAGTTGCCCTTTACATCCTGCTACTGGTCATGTAAGATTCTGTAAAATCTCTCTTCCTCTTACCTTGTGGCTTCAGAGTATAAAATGAGAATTCAAACTGAACCCTATACCAAGGCCTTTAAGGAGCTATCCTGGTGTCAGGTGTACCTGTGGCAATTGCCTTCCACTCTCATTGGTGTCAGAGTATTTATTCCCAGGTCTCACATCGTGTCTATAAATGATTAAGAAGACAACAATTACAAACTAAAGTGTGTATTTCTTTACAGAAAACTCAGGAAATGAATCATGCATTTGACCCACAAAATGCCATAGACACAAAGACATGCTGTGACATTCTGAAGTTTAAAACATAACAGACAAAAAAAAAAGTAAGGGCTGGGGCTGTAGTTCAGCGACAGAGTATGTGTCTCGCATACATGAGGGTCTAGGTTTCATACGTAGGCACTGTAAAACAAAACACCTTTCTTGTTTCAAATACTTCTGCTCCACACAGAAATATTGACCATCAATTTTATAGCTATGAATAAGCCTAGACTTTGTCATATCTGGAGACTGACCTGGAGTACCTTTAATTGTCTATGCTGGCTGATTATAGACATGGAGCTTGAACAGAGAGGAGTTAAAGTATCAGACAGAAGGTTTAAAGGATTCAAGCCAAAAGCCTCAGCAAGATTATTTCAACCAGTGGGAGCAAAACCATTGTCACAAATATTTGCTTTTCATGAAAATTAAGGCTTGAAAGAATGTAGTCTCATGAATATTTTCTGGTTTCCCCAGTCGGAAAATGCCTTCTGCAATAGCCTGGGTAAGCACATTAACTAAACAGTATGACTAGTGCTAACCACACAACAGAGCAAAGTGTTCTTTATATAATTTTTATTTAACTAAGTTAAAATTTCGTTTTGTTTTCAAAAGTCCATTTATTGTTTGTTTGTTGGGAAGGAAGGCACACCCGTGACATGGTATGAGTGTGGAAGTCAGAGGACAACTTGTGGAAGCTAGTTCTCTTCTACCATGTGGGGACTGGGGACTCAAACTCAAGTTGTCAGATTGTACAGCAAGTGCCTTTACTAGCTGAGTCATCTCACTAGCCTGCATGCTTGCTTTTTAAGATTTATTTTTTATTTTTTTATCTAAGTGTGTTTCCTAACAGAAATAAATGCTGCCATTGGGGAATGTATGTTTAGGTGCCCACGGAGGACAGAAGGTGGCACTGGATCTTTTAGAGACTGAGTTACAGGCAGCTGTGAGCCACCTGATATGGGTGCTGGGAAGTAAAACCAAGTCCTCTGCAAGAGCAGCAAGAACTGTTAATTGCTGAGTCATCTCTACAATGGTTGTTTTAAAAATGTTAGCATTTCCCCAAAACAATGAATGCAAAGTGTATGCATTAAACAGGAAAATGACAACATAATCTTATTTTTTCTCTGAATTTAAGGGCTCTGGACTACATTTTTACACTAAAATAAATAGGTAATACTTGGGATAACCATATGGCTCAGTTGGCTAAAGGTGCCAGCTTGCTGTCAAGCCTGATAACTTGAGTGACATCCTTGGGACCCACATCTGAAAGGAGGGATCCAATTTTTAAGAGCTGTCCTCCAACCTCCACATGAATATGTGCATATTCACCAATATGTAGCCATGTTAAGAGCTTGCATGTGTTGTTAACATGTACATCTGTGCTGCCATGTGACAGCATTTGTAACTTGCACACATGTGATCACAGGTATATGTGCTGATATGATCATGTTCAGATCTTTCATGTGTGTCAACACATGTATATGCACGACATGAGACCATGTTCTGACATGTTTGCATTTCAATTCATGCATGTGAACTAACATGTGACCACCACACTTGGAGCTTGGTCTCCTGTCAATCCATGTGTATATACCGACATGCGATCACTCTCAGAACATTCACGTGTACCAAAATGTGCTTATGCAATTAACGTGACTATGCTCATAACTTGCACATGAATCAAATGCTAATTCAATATGTGACTGCACTCACAACTTGTACATGTGCCCATATATTCCTTTGCTCAGAAGTAGTAAGTATGCATATGAATGCACTTGGAACTTGTAAACATGTCAACACTGACATATGTTCTGACACCAACTATGCTTCAAAATCACATGCATGTCAAAAGGCACATATGTGCCTACATGAGACAACAGTAATAACTTTCATGCATGGAAAAATTTGCATATGTGAACTTGCTCAGAACTTCAGCTATGAAAAAATATATATTTGCAATGTTATGTGTGCTGGTAACTGCCTGTGTGTGAATGCATACAAATGAGCTGACCTATGTCTTCCCTTGGATATTGCATATATGTCAATAAATACAAATATACCATCATGTGTTTGCTATTAGCACTTGTGCCTGTGTCAAAATGTGCATATGTACAGACATGTGACCAAACTCAGATCATGTATTTGTGCCAATTTGCACATATGTGCTACTATTTGACTATTCTTAGAAAGAAGAACTGCATGAAAACTTAACTCTAAATGTGTCAAAGACTTCAACATAAGACCATATACACCGAATCTGATAAAAGAGAAAGTGAGGAATAGCTGTTTATTGCCACCGGAAGACTTTCTGAACAGGACATCAAAAGAACAGGCACTAAGATAAACAATTAATAAATGGGACCTCATGAAACTGAGTAGGTCCTGTATGACAAAAGACACTATCATTCAGACAAAGCACAACCTAAAAAATGGGGAAAGATATTCACCAACAATTATACATCTAATAGAAGGTGTATATCTTTCTTTGTTTCTTTCTTTGTGTCTTTTTTCTCCCTCCCTCCCTCTGTACCTCCCTCCCTTCTTCCTTTCTTTTTCTTTCTCCTTCCTTCCTTCCTTGCTTCCTTCCGTCCTTCCTTCCTTCCTTCCTTCCTTCCTTCCTTCCTTCCTTCCTTCCTTCCTTCCTTCCTTCTTTCTTTCTTTCTTTCTTTCTTTCTTTCTTTCTTTCTTTCTTTCTGCTTTTGTTTGTTTGTTTTTTTTTTTTGTTTTTCAAGACAGGGTTTATTTGTATAAAAGCCTTGGCTGTCCTGGGACAAGTTCTGTAGACAAGGCTGGCCACAAGTTCACAGAGATCTGTCTACTTTTGCCTCTTGGGTGCTGGGATTAACGGTGTGTGTCACCACCACCCAGCAATGGTTAATTTCTAAAATATATAAAGAACAACAACAACAAAATAAATAAAAATTGAGAAACAGTTTTCAAAAGAGGAAATTCAGACATCTTTTGCCACTAAGTGAAATGTCTAGTACCATGATTAGGTTACATCTAATTGAGTGGCCCATGGAAACCAGCAAACATCTCAGTAAAGGCTAAACTTAGTAAAGGCTAAACTGATAGTTTGTAAAGGCTATCAGTTGCTCTCCCCAAACTGATAATAAGGTCCTATTGCTGAAGACATCACTTATATTTTCATTGAATATGAAGAAGATGAGCGAGTTCCTAACTAGAGCTTTCATCCATACTGACTGGTGTCCATAGTACTGGAAGGTACTCTGCATTCTTCCAGAGGAGAAAGGCAGCCATCAACCCAGGTGCAAACCATGAAATCTACAATAGTGACTTCACCATAAGATATACTGGTACAACTATGGCACAAATGTGCAAGTGATCAACCCCTCTCTTATTGGATTTAAGGCCCACTAAATGAGATGGAACTCATGCCTGAAACTACTTGGGTGACCAAGAGGCTGAGACTGGATAGGCTATGGCCCTAGGGTAAAACCAAATACTTTTATTCTGCTTAAGGTACATAGCAATAAAATGACTCCTACCTACATTCTACTATACATATAAGTCAACATTTGTTTCAGCCATCATCAGCATCAGAGATGCTTCTTTTTGTAGTATGTGGGAACTAATGCAGAGGCCCAGAATTGGACAGTGTTCAGATCATGAGAGATTTTGGATCACTAAGTGCTAAGTGGAATGTCATCCTTAAACTCTCCACTCATGACTCAGATAGCTATATGGAAGAAAGACTAAGAGCCAGCGGTGATGGATGACTCTGAAGAAACAGTGTTCTGCAGCTACAACAGGATTGATGCACATATGAATTCACAGAAAATGTGGCAGCATGCACTGGACCTGCACAGGTTCAAGCCAAAGAGGGTCCCAGCACTTAGAGGGATATACAGAGGCTCCCACCCCTAACCGATAAGCTATCCCCATTTTGACAGCCATATGCTTGCAATGGAAAACTTAGTTTTCTACAAGGAAGTTCCACTGAGTATATTAACTATGCTTAAGGGTAGACAACATGCCTAGCAGCAGACGACCAGCACAAAACAAATTCACAGATATTTTTGTAGACTTTTTCTCTCAATGCTTTGTCTGAGGAATTTATTTATTTATTTTTTTACTGCTCTTCTTTGGTATATCATGGTTTCCAAATATGTGTTTTGTGGGTTTGTGTGTGTGTGTTGTGTTTTTTCTTTGTTCTTGTTTGTATGTTTTGTGGTTTTTCAAGACAGGGTTTCCCTATGTAGCCCTGGCTGTCCTGGAACTCACTCTGTAGAGCAAGCTGGCCTCTAACACAGTAATTCACCTATGTCTGCCTCCTGAGTGCTGGGATTAAATGTATGTGCCACCACCACTACCCGGCATCTCTGTTGTTTTTTAAAATCCTGGTTTGTTTGAATTTTTGTTTGCTGTTTGCTCTTAAAAACAATAAAGAAGAAGAAAGGAAATGGATTTGTGTGAGTGGGGATGTTGGAAGGTTCTGTGAGGAGTTGATGGAGGGTAATCTGTGATCAGAATACATTTTATGAAAATTTTTAAAAATAAAAAGTACACATTAACTAACAGGTAGCCATAATCATAATTGCACACTTAGGAACATGTACATTTGATTTTACATGTGACCATGTTAAAAATTTGCATGTGTGTGGACACATGCGCATGTTCTAATATGTGACCATGCTCAGAAATGCACATGTATAAATAAGTCATTTGCATGGATATGTTCCCATGCTCTGAGTTACACACATATGAATGTATGTATATGCAAGCACATTTTAATGTACATAACTGTTTAAATATGCTTTATAATGATACCTTATCACATTTAGAACTTGCACATTTGTCTAAACATATATTTTTGTACCTACAGTTATAATGCTCATATTTATATAACTGTCAAAATGCACATATGTGCCAACATGTAATTTTGTTGAGAAACATACCCATGTAAACACATATTTGGAAAGACATGTATCTTAGCTCGGAACTGAATTGTGTTATATGACCTCATGCAGATGTCGCATGCAACTTAACAAATACATATGACCCAATATGCATTCACTCTCACTTGTATCTGTTTCAAAATGTGCAGATGTGACTAAATGTGAGCACATTTGGAACTCATGTGCATGTCAAAATCATTCATATGTAAAAGCCTTCAGAATTTACACAAATGTCAACATACACATATGTGCTGATAGTTATTGTGGTAGGAAATAGCACCTATATCAAAACATGCATATGTGAAGACAAGTATCAATGCTCAACATGTGCATATGTTAATACATGTACATTACATTTGGAAATTGCACACATGTGATCACATGCATAAATGCTAACATGTTGTAATAGTGGAGCTCATACCTATGTCAAGGTACATGTATGTGTGACATTTGACTATGCTCAGAACTTGTATGTGCGTTAACATTTTCATATGTACACATATGCATATATGACAACATGACAATGCTCAAAATATTCACATGTGTGACTATGCACATATGCATCAACATGTGACCTCAACTGAAAATTGTACATATGGACATACACATATGAACTGAATATACTACACTTGGAAATTACATATGCACAAGCATGTGCATATGTGTTGACAAGTGACTATGCTAAAATTTACACGAGATGAAACACACACATATGAACCAGTATGTGATTGGCCTTCAAACTGTGTGGTCATGTGATTGTGCTCTGAACTACATATGGGTGAATGCATGCATTATATGCACTGACATGTAACCATGTGCAGAACTTCCATGATTGTCAATACATGCCTGTGTGTTGACCTGGAATTATGTCTGGAATTTGTACATAATTTGAAATGAGCATATGAACCATCATGTGACCACATTTGGAACTTGCACTCCTGTCAACCCATGCATAAGTGCATGTGATCACTCTCAGAATTTTCTCAAGTCAAAATGTGCTGATATGTGACCAGCCTTAGAATTGCACATGTGTGAACATGCATATATGCTCTGACATTAAAGTGAGTAAAGGTAAAGCCATATTACCATAAACCTATTTTGTATTTGTTTAGATACTTCTCAGCTCTCTCTACCCCTGAAACAGTCACATTACTTGGCAACACATTTGAGATTTTCATTACCTTGAACATGGTCCAGATGCATTGACCAAAATAATTAATGTTTATACAAACTTAGCATAATCTAAAATAAATGAAGAAAGTATAAGTTAAAAGTAATTGTTATGTTATGTCTGACATAATCACTATGTTCTGTCAAGGTGATTCTGACCATCATCTAACTTTGATGTAAATTATGGTCTTTGTGGGTTTTATCTTTAAAAATGCTTAGATACCAAGAGACTTTGAGGCGTGGGCCAGCTCTTGCTCTCCAGCCAATGAAAGACTCATATACTTTTTAATTGACTTAATCAGTGTGGTTGCCTGTATCTTTCTTGTATGAATTATTACAGTTTTGGAGGCCCCAGAGAGATCCCACAAGCCTTACTGGACTCAGCCTCCCTCTGGGCCTTCCTGACCAGGAGAGGTTTCAGGAGATCTGACACCTGATAAACATTTTGGGGTTCCACTCTTTGCTGAGTCCAAAGAGTTTCAGAATGACATCTATGCTTGCAGACACCAAAATGGATTGAGTTCTTTCTGACACTTTTAAGAGGTGAATTTGTATACAGAATTAAGTTCTGGTTGAGAAAGAAAGGCCTCTAGAGGAGCCTTCTTTGTGGAAGGTCAGACAGCTTGTGGAGACTCAGAATTGAGGAGGATTTGACCCTTTGGGGAACTACTATAGAAGGTTAGAAAAATACTCATGGTGAGGAGCCTTCCCTCCTCATCCCATGCTAAATTGGGATGCCAATAGCAGAGGACCCTGTTTCTTTACCTCATACGAGATCTGGTTTTGGGTTTAATATGGATAAATGGCTGTCCAACGGTGTGAGTGATTGAGTACACACCCTACCAACCATGAGAGAAATGAACAGTGACTCAAAATAAAGAGGCCAGGGCTCTCTCTATCAGAGCAGGCCTCCAAGTGTTCTTGATCACCCATTCAATAGGAGGCCACCTAAGTAAGAAGGAGATAGGTGAGGAGGACCTTTACCTGAGTTTCCAGTAACTCCTCCTGGATGGTTGTACAATTATGTTCGAATTGCAAGAAACCTAAAAGTTTTCTGGAGAAACTAGGGGGTACAGACTAAAATCTAAGAACTGGTAGGAGGGCCACCTATGTAGCCATATAAGAAGCTCTTATATCTTCTGAGTAAAGGCCACAGATATTGCCTAACAAACGCCACACACATATTAGAGAATTTTTTTTACAACAAATGGTAAATTTGTTTGTTACTGATCTGTCACATAATATTGAAACATTTTAATCAAAAGAGATTTATATACAGAAGTTAAAATGGTTAAATACAACTCCAGACATCTAACACTCTGAACACTTCCTTCCTGGTTATTTTTTTTAAATATGTCGCCATATAAAGTCATTAATATCATTGAAGATCTTACTGAAATATGAAATTACTCTTATAATATGTAAGAATGTGTGTGTTAAAAAGTTATAACATTCCAAACAGAAAACGTTAGCTTAAAAATCATAAAAATTAAAAATCTGTGTACATATAATCTTAATTTGTTATGTAATTTTAATTCAACTCTTGTTTAGGGAAGCAAAATAGAAAGAGTAAATAGGTATGAGAAAAATACTTAAAAGGATATAAAGCATGAAGCTATGTTTTTGATAAGAAAGGTTAAACGATTTTGGAGAAAGATAAATTTTGTGTGATGAAATGAGATTTTTGTCCTAAGAATAAAAAAGAACAGATAAAGACAAAACTGAAATCTTAAGTAAAGTTGTAAAAAAATATGTTATAAAGGCTTTAATGGAGGGCAGGACTTAAGGATATTTGATGATTAAGATTTATAAATTTCTAAGATTACAATGATCTAAACTGACACACACACACACACACACACACACACATATTCACTTATATGTTTTATGAACTTTGTTAAGCTTTTTTTATTTGGAAACACCGAGTCATATAAAAATAACCATGGTGGCAATGACAAGATGATGAGTTATCAGGTTCTCTATTTATTTTATTTATGGTTGAAAATGTATTTTGATATTGAAAGAGCTTCAATATACACCCATAGCAGCCTCTATGAGTCACTTTCTAGAGACAGCAGGGGACCAGCTTTTCAGCCTTGTTCATGTTAGAAATCAAGATGTCAACAGGCTTCACATAGTAAAGCTTAAGAGATTCAAAGGCAGACATTTGGAGTTAGGAATTATTAGCCACAATGCTTACTATAGAGCTAGACTCAATGGTTCCCTAAAATTAGACTATGACACAAAATATTACTAGCTCTGCTATATCTAAAAATAACATGATTGTTAGAAAATTATTTGATTTCTTTAATGAGTTATGTATGCCTCTGTATCCAAATACTGGATCCTTTTAAGTAATACATTAAGAAGGCAAACAATTCCTGCTTCCATAGTTTGATTTTATTTGAATCCATGATCAACCACCTTACACAAGTACCATGGTTCCTCTTGTTCTTCTCCTCTTAGGTCTAATGAGTGGGCCATGATTAATTACCTGATTGTTACTTAGTACTTGCTCCTTCATAAAAATCAAAGATTTGAAAATAACTAAGAAAAATGGGGGCATTAAGTGACTAAGGTAAAAACAGCCACGTTTACCTTGGCAACACATTTGAGATTTCTATGACCTTGACCATGGTCCAGATGTATTAAATCAAATAATTAATGTTTATACAAAGTTAACATAAACTAAAATAAATGAAGAGGGTATAAGTAAAAAATAATTGTCATGTTCTGTCTAAAATAATTACTATGTTCTTCCAGAAATGAATATTTCAAGGTGACTCTAACCCTCATCTAACTTTGATGTAAATTATAGTCTTTGTAGTTTTTGCCCACTCTTGGTCATCAGCCAGTAAAGGACTCATATACTTTTTATTGCTTTTTATTATTATTTTTTTTATTAAAAATTTCCGCCTCCTCCTTGCCTCACATTTTCTTCCCCCTCCCCCACTCCCCTCCCCTGCCCTCCAAAGAGTGGTAAGGGTTCCCTGCCCTGTGGGAAGTCCAAGGTCTTCCCCCCTCCATCCAGGTCTAGGAAGGTGAGCATCCAAACAGGCTAGCCCCCCCACCCCCAAATCCAGTACATGCAGTAGGATCAAAACCCAGTTCCATTGTCCTTGGCTTCTCAGCAGGCCTCATTGTCCACCACGTTCAGAGAGTCCAGTTTTATCCCATGCTTTTTCAGTCCCAGGCCAGCTGGCCTTGGTGAGCTCCCATTAGATCAGCCCCACCATCTCAGTGGGTGGGTGCACCCCTTGCGGTCCTGACTTCCTTGCTCATGTTCTCCCTCCTTCTGCTCCTCATTTGGACCTTGGGAGTTCAGTCCGGTGATCCAATGTGGGGCTCTGTCTCTATCTCCATCCAACGCCAGATGAAGGTTCTATGGTGATATGCAAGATATTCATCAGTATGGCTATAGGAACTGGCCTTTTTAGGCTCCCTCTCCTCAGCTGCCCAAGGAACTAGCTGGAAGCATCTACCTGGAAACCCGGGAACCCCTCTAGAGTCAAGTCTCTTGACAACCCTCAGATGGCTCCCTTAATTAAGATATATGCTTCCCTGCTCCCATATCTACCCTTCCTGTATCCCAAGCATCCCATTCCTCCGAGTTCCCCCCATTCTCCCCTTCACGCTTTTCTCTCCCCATCTTCCCTTGGCCCCGTCTCGCCCCAGCCTCAAGTTCCCAATTTTTGCCCGGCTATCGTGTCTACTTCCAATATCAAGGAAGATTACTATATGTTTTTCTTTGGGTTCACCTTCTTATTATCTTCTCAGGGTTGGCAGAGACTTGACTCTAGAGGGGTTCCCAGGTGTCCAGGAAGACGCCCTCAGCTAGGTCCTTGGGCAGCTGAGGAGAGGGTGCCAGAAATGTACAGATCCTATTGCCATACTCATGAATATCTTGCATATCATCATAGAACCTTCACCTGGCATTGGATGGAGAAAATGACAGAGCCCCACATAGGAGCACCGGACTGAGCTCCCAAGGTCCCGATGAGGAGTAAAAGGAGGGAGACCATGAGTAAGGATGTCAGGACCGTGAGGAGTGTGTTTACCCATTGAGACGGTGGGACAGATCTAACGGGAGACCACCAAGTCCAGTCGGAATGGGACTGATGGAACAGGGGACCAAACCGGACTCTCTGAATGTGGCTGACGGTGGAGGAGGACTGAGAAACCAAGGACAACGGCAATGAACATGAACTCTACAGCATGGACGGGCTCACTGTGAGCCTTGTCAGTTTTGTTGCTCACCTTCCTGGACTTAGGGGGAGCTGGGAGGACCTTGGACTTAACATAGTGAAGGGAACCCTGATGGCTCTTTGTCTTGGAGAGGGGTGGAGAGGGGGTATGGGTGGAAGGGAGGGGAGGGAAGGGGGAGGAGGAGGGAAGGAGACGGAAATCTTTAATTAAAAAATGAGGAAAAAAAAGAATTTTTGCGTCGATGTTTATGAGTGAGATTGGCCTGTAATTCTCTTTCTTGGTTGAGTCTTTGTGTGGTTTTGGTATCAGGGTAACTGTAGCTTCATAAAAGGAATTTGGCAATGACTCTTCTGTTTCTATATTGTGAAATACATTACGAAGTATAGGTATTAGGTCTTCTTGAAAGTTCTGGTAGAATTCTGCATTGAAACCATCTGGTCCTGGGCTTTTTTTGGTAGGGAGGTTTTTGATAACAGTTTCTAATTCTTCACGACTAACAGGACTATTTAGATTGTTCACCTGGTCCTGGTTTAACCTTGGTATATGGTACTTATCTAAAAAAATGTCCATTTCTTTTACCTTTTCCAATTTTGTGGCATACATGCTTTTGTAGTAAGATCTAATGATTCTCTGAATTTCCTCTGTGTCTGTGGTTATGTCCCCCTTTTCATTTCTGATCTTATTAATTTGCGTGTTCTCTCTCTGCTGTTTGATTAGTTTGGCTAGGGGTTTGTCAATCTTGTTGATTTTCTTCAAGAACCACCTTTTTCTTTCATTGATTCTTTGGATTGTTTTCTGTGTTTCTATTTTGTTGATTTCAGCCCTCAGTTTGATTATTTCCAGTCTTCTACTCCTCCTAGGTGAGTCTGCTTCTTCTTTTTCTAGAGCTTTCAGGTGTGCTGTTAAGTCTCCGATGTGTACTTTCTCTGTTTTCTTTAAGTGGGCACTTAGTGCTATGTACTTTCCTCTTAGCACTGCTTTCATAGTGTCCCAAAGGTTTGAGTATGTTGTGCCTTTATTTTCATTAAATTCAAGGAAGACTTTAATTTCTTTCTTTATTTCTTCCTTGACCCAGGTGTGGTTCAGTAGTTGACTATTCAGTTTCCATGGGTTTGTAGGCTTTCTGGTGGTAGCATTGTTGTTGAATTCTAACTTTATCCATGGTGATCTGATAAGACACAGGTGGTTACTAATATTTTTTTGTAACTGTGGAAGTTTGCTTTGTTACTGAGTATGTGGTCAATTTTCGAGAAGGTTCCATGAGCTGCAGAGAAGAAGGTATATTCTTTCCTATTTGGGTGGAATGTTTTATAGATATCTGTTAAGTCCATTTGATTCATTACCACCATTAAGTCTTTTAGTTCTCTGTTAGGTTTCTGTCTGATTGACCTGTCCATTGGTGAGAGAGGAGTCTTGAAGTCTCCTACTATTAGTGTGTGTGGTTTGAGGTCTGTCTTGAGTTCTAGTAATGTTTCTTTTACATAAGTGGGTACTTTTATATTAGGAGCATAGATATTCAGGTCTGAGACTTCATCCCGGTGAATTGTTACTGTTATGAGTATAAAATGTCCCTCTCCATCTCTTCTGATTGATTTTAGTTTGAAGTCAACTTTGATAGAAATTAGTATGGCCACACCCACTTGTTTCGTAGGTCCATTTGCTTGATAAACCTTTTCCCAACCCTTTACTCTGAGTAGATGTCTGTCTTTGTGGTTGAGGTGTATTTCTTGTACACAGCAGAATGTTGGATCCTGTTTTCGTATCCAATCTCTTAGCCTGTACCTTTTTATAGGCGAGTTGAGTCCATTGATATTAAGTGATATTAATGACCAGTGGTTATTAACGCTGGTCATTTTTTTGGTAGTAGAGTTTGTGTGTTTCCTTTCTTTGAGTTGTGCTGGTAAAGGGTCACTAGATGTCTGAGTTATTGTGGGCATTGTTGGACTCTTTGGTTTGTGATTTTCCTTCTATTACTTTCTGTAAGGCTGGATTTATGGCTACATATTGTTTAAATCTGTTTTTGTCCTGGAATATCTTGTTTTCTCCATCAATGGTGAATGCAAGCTTTGCTGGGTATAGTAGTCTGGGCTTGAATCCATGTTCTCTTAGTGTCTGTAGCACATCTAGCCAGCACATCTATCTGGCTTTCATGGTTTCCATAGAGAAGTCAGGTGTAAGTCTGATAGGTTTACCTTTATAAGTTATTTGACCTTTTTCCTTTGCAGCTCTTAATATTCTTTCTTTATTCTGTATGTTTTGTGTTTTGATTATAATATGGTGAGGGAAATTTTTTTGATCCAGTCTATTTGGTGTTCTGTATGCTTCTTGAGCCTTCATAGGAATATCTTTCTTTAGGGTGGGAAAGTTTTCTTCTATAATTTTATTAAATATATTTTCTGGACTATTGAGCTGTAATTCTTCTCCTTCGTCTACCCCTATTATTCTTAGGTTTTGTCTTTTTATTGTGCCCCCGATTTCCTGAATGTTTTGTGATGAGAATTTGTTGGATTTGCTGTTTTTCTTTAATCACTGCGTTTATTTTCTCTATGGTATCTTCAGAATCTTTGATTCTTTCTTCTATCTCTTGTATTCTGTTGGTTATGCTTGTTTCTGTAGTCTCTATTTGTTTACATAGATTTTCCATGTCCAGCCGGCCCTCGGTTTGTGTTTTCTTCCTTGCCTCCATTTCAGTTTTCAAGTCTTGCACTGTTTCCATTATCTGTTTGATTGTTTTTTCTTGGTTTCCTAGGATATCATTTACGGATTTACTCAATTCTTCAAACTTTTTGTTATTCTTCTCATCCATTTCTTTAATGGAGTTTTTCACCTCCTGTTTAAGGGACTCTATTACTTTCATAAAGTCAATTTTTTCTACTTCTTCTTGATTAAGGTGTTCAATACCTCCTGTTGTAAGTTCACTGGGTTCTGGTGCTTTCATGTTGTTTTTCAAATTGTTGGAGGAATTCTTGCATTGGTGCCTGTTCATCTCTTCCCCCAACTAATCTCCTTGCTGACCAGGGAGCTTGCAGGCAAAAGGCCTAACTTGCTGCAGGCAGGCTATTGAAACAATGGAACTCCCACAGGCCTGATTGCACTCACTCTCTGGTCCCAGCACCCAAACCGACTGAGCTGGGGGCTTTTATGGCCCCAAAGAGGGGAGGAAGAAGGGAGGGGTCTTTTGGGTGCAAGCTGGGATGGGATAGGAAGAGAGAGGCAGTAGCTGGGGAGAGTAGCCCCTGCAGGAAGACCAGGAAGTATAGGGGGTTGAGGAATGTTTGTGCTCTGTCTCTGGGTGGCTGCCACATGTCAGGCACTCACTCACCCCAATCATGGATCTTCTGGTGGAGAATCAGGTCTCCTTGTTGGCCATGGAGTTCACAGACAAAGGGCCTACCTTGCTGCAGGCAGGCTATTGAAACAAAGGAACTCCCACCCACCTGGTTGCCGCTCACTACTTGTTCCCAGTGCCCAAACAGGCTGAGCTGGGGGATTTTATGGCCCTGAAGAGGTGAGGATGAAGGGGAGGGTTCTGGGTGCAAGCTGGGATGGGACAGGCTCATATACTTTTAATTGGTTTAATCAGCATGGTTGTCTGTATCTTTCTTGAGTGGAAAAACATGTGACCATGTTCAGAATTTGCATGTTTGTAAACACACTCAAATGTGCCAGTATGAAAATGTTCTTAGAAACGAACATGTCTAAATACATGCAATTGAGTGGATATTTGACTGTAATAAAAACTACATGCTTTTCAGTGTGCATATATTCAAGAACTTGTGAGTAGACATATAAGTCCCTGTAGGCTGAAGATGGAGGCCTCAAAGGTACAGAAGAACTTTGGCTGACTGTCCAGGTAGTGAGATTGCTCTGTCTATTTTAAAATTTTAGAACTTACTTGCAATGTACTTCCTGTTTACTTAGGTAATATTATATCCTTATGGAATCTTTGATGGAGTTGAAGAATTTATATTTATAGTTATAGTTTTCCTTAGTTATGATAAAGGAGAAAGTAGATGTACATATTATAACTGTAATTCTTGCTTGATAACTGTTTTGTTATATGTAATTTTACTATGTTAAAGTTAAAACTTTCCATTTTATTAAATCAGAGGAGGGGAGGTGATATGGGAGTCAAGAGATATTAACTCTGTCTACTCTGAGTCCGAGAAGTCAAGTTCTTGATTTTGGTAATCATAATCCAGGATCTGTCAAATTGGATCAGGAATAATAAGGAATTCTACCAACTGAATTAACATTGGAATTGCATGCAGTAGATGGGAATACACAATAATACAAATTTGACCATTAAAACCTGAATCAATTACATTTGGGAAAACAAAAACTCCTTTTATAGTCCAATTTGATTTGCTTAATACCAAGCCAGGGCAGTTTGTTGGAAAGGGTTCCCATAGATTTTGGGGGAGTCTCTACCTCCTAATTTTATGTCTTTCATTATAGATAAGTCTAATCCTGAATTACTTTTAGTGGGAGTAATCAAATCTCTTATTGTCTTTGGGTTAGGAGTGGAGCTGGGTGGAATGCTGTGGACTTGGCAGTGTGCTTGTGTCTGTTGCTGATACTCCCACTGCTGCTCCTTGGCCTGAGCATTGGTATTCCAAACTGGGATTGTACCAGGGCCTGTTTGTGTTATCATGCTGCCCTCTGGCGTTCATTCCCCCATTTCCCCAAATTGGATTGCCTTTGTCATTAGCTCTAGGTTAAAATAACTGGCCCAGTGAATACCCATTTAACATTTTGGACATATTTTAAGGTGCGGGTGTCAATAGATAATTTAATAATACTGAGGTTTATTAGCAAGTTTTTGTTCACATTGTTTTTGGTGGTGGCCTCTTTTTCCACATTTGAAACACATAGTGGGCTGCAAGGCTGCTGCAAAAATCTGACTGAGCCTTATGAGCCTCTGTGCTAACATTTTCACATGCTTTTATTGTATCATCAATAGTGTGATAAAAGAGTAGCAACTGCAAAATAAAGGTTTTTTTTGTTTTGAAGTTAGAAGTTGCATTTTCATAAGCTAATGAAAAAGATGAAACGACACCAGCATCTTTGTTGTCTATCTGTCTTTCTATAGCTTGTAGTAGATGATCAACGAGGTTCATGAAGAAGTCTGAAGAGTTTTCTCTGACAGTGGAGAAGGACCTTGAAGGAGTGTAAAGATAAGCAACTGTACTTATGAGTGGCTCTTGCTTTTGGTTGTGAGCCACAGGCTATATTGAGCAGTGGTAAGAACTGTTTTTATAAGCGATTATCAGTCAAAAGTCACATTTCATATGCATTTGTGATAGCATTTTATTCCTCCAGTGGAATGGCTTCGAACCCTATTGTCTGTATAACATTTTTTTAAAAAGATCTTTATATGTGGTAAATAAGAACCCTTTATATGCAGGGTTTGGTCTTACTTTGCTAATAACTGAAAGCACATTTACTAATTTTCCTGCTTGAGAATCTTCTTTATGGCATTTTTGAAAACCACCTTGTTGATGTGGATCATTTATTGTATTACCATTTGTTAGAGAACTAGGCAGTGGAGGAGTCTAGAATTTAGTAGGTGGGAGCTTTTCTCTACCTTCCTTTTTATTTTGCTAAAGCTATAAGATTAGCCTAACTTCATCCAAAGGACTAAACATTTTAGTTTAACTGGTCCTACAGAGCAGCACAATTGGAGAGCACCCCCACTGCCAGGATTCTGAATCAAGCATTACATGGTTAGGATATCAGGGACAATATTTTTTATGTTTGAGATTATATTTTAATCACAAAATTTCTCCATTCACTTTCTTTTCTGCAAACCCTCCCCTATACCCTTCCCCACTCTTCTTCAAATTTATGGCCTATTTTTAACTAAGTATTACTGCACACACACACACACACACACACACACACACACACACACATATATATATATATACATATATATTTGTAAATACACCATATTCAGTTCATATAATGCTGCCTGTATGTATGTTTTCAGAGCTGACTGTTTGGCATTGTATCACCAATTGGCATGCTCTTCCCTGTGGTAGGCTACCTCTCCCATTCCCAGTTTTCCTCAGTTGTCTATAGTTCTTTGTGAGGCCTCTTGGGCTTTTCTCCATCCATTTTGGAAAGTTCATTGTCCTCATCTATGTTCAGGGTAGTGGTCTGAATGTACATTGTCCCTATTGGCTCATTATTTGAATGCTAGATCCTTAATTGATCGAATGCTTTTGGGAAGGATTAGAAGATGTGTCCTTGTTGGAGAAGGTATGTCAATAGAGGCTGGCTCTGAATTTAAAAGCACATACCAAGCCCTGTCTCACTCTTTCTGCCTCCAATCCCAGAACTAGAGAGGATTATAAAATAGGGGGAGACAACTTTCAGTCTCAGTCTCATTCTGAGATTCCTAGAGTCAGGATTGCTATTTCAGACTGAGGTAGAGGTAAGAGCCAGTGACTGGCTGCTTTGCTTTTCCAACCTTCAAATTGAATCCCAGTATCTCTCTTTGAGATTTTATTAATTGTGCTTCATCAAGTAACAGAATTTTTATTCATACGGTAGATTTATTTTTAGCTTAAACAAAGGGATATTAAATGGTATAATTGTGCTGCCACTTAAGTGCTGCTTCTTGGCCAATAACAATGGAGATGCCTGCAGGCCTCTGTTTCAAGGGATTATAATCTTGTAGGTAGTTGGCACCAGGGACTAAATTCCCTTGGGTCTTATCTTAAAGTCTATCCCTCAGTTTTTCTTCCTGGAGCACAAGGAAGGACATCTTTTTAAAAATATTCTTTTAATTTTTTTTGATCTTTGTGAATTGTCACATCATGAATCTCGATCCTGTTTGTCTTCCTGTCCTCTCACATCTGCCCTCTGCCCATGCAACTTCCCCCAAAAAACCCACAAAATTTAAAAGAAAAACTGAAAAACCAAATAAGCCAAACAAAACAAAAGTAGAAGAATCTCACCATGCACTGCAGGGCCACTGGCAGTGGCACCAGGATTTATTCTTACTACATGTACTAGATTTTTGGGAACTCATTGTCTTTGGATGAATACCTTGCTCAGCCTAGATATAGTAGGGAGGGCCTTGGTCATTCACCAAAGCAATGTGCCTTACCCTCTCTGAGGAGTGGATGGGGGTGGGGTGGGGAAAAGGTGGAGGGGATGGGAGGAGGGGAGTGAGTGGGAACTAGGATTTATATGTAAAATGAAAATTATAGTTTGTTTTCTTTTTTAAAAAAATAAAATTTAAAAAAGAATCTTACCATGGAAGCTACAATATGGTTCTGTGAATCATGTGATTCACCCTTTAGTCCTTTCATCTTCACTTGCAAGTGTTCATTCCCATGAGTCACTGGTCTGGTTCAAGGTCCACTTCTGCTACACCATTTATAATGGGCTCTCACTGGAGCTCCTCTTGAATATTCTCTTATGATCCTGTGTCATGTATAGGACAGTTTTGCATCTGTAGGTTTGTCCCATTCTCATGCTCCAACAGTTCATAGACGAGGTGGATGTTGGGGTGGGACAACTCATAGTCCTGGTTCTGGGCCTGGGTGATAGCTGGGTTTTTCAGCCCATCAGGTCTCCCTCATTATTGCCTGGGCAAGCTCTCTAGCACTGCCTTGGCTAGCTCACCAGCCTTCAGGAAAGAGCAGGGCCAGTTCTCCTGCTCTAAGGTTCTCAAGTTTGGCTCACCCATACTCATACCGCCAGGGTTGGCTCTAATGTTTTGTCCAGTTGAGGTGCAGGTCCCTCCCTTGCTATTGCTGTAGGGGAGTGGGGGGCAACTCTCCCACTCTCACACCCTCAGAGCTGACTCACTTGTGCCCCCAACAACAGGGTTAGCTCTACTGTGCTGCCCAGGCTGAGGGCAGGGCCCGTTATCCTGTGCACTACAACTGGTGAAGGTAAGGACTAGTTTTACTATTCTCATGACCTGGAGGCTGTTGACAGCAGTTTTCTGTCCTGTCTGATTGCAGCAGGAGGGCAGTTATCTTGTCTGCTGCAGGTAGCAAGGTGGGGTAGGCATCTTTTCCTCACCCCTGCCACCACATGGCAGATAAGGGGGTGGGCGGGATAAGCTCTGCTGCTCTCATGCTCTCAGGGCTGACTCACCTGTACTCCCTCCAAGAGGGTCTTCTCTAGTGTATTGCCCAGGTGAGGTGTGTGTCCATGGTAAGGAGTGGGGCCAACTTTCACAAGTGTGTGGCAGCTATTCCCTGAGGGCCTGGATGAAATCTCCTCCTGCAGTATCCACAAGGGGCAGATGTAGAGTGGAGCAGCCAGCTGTGTTCCTGCCACCCAGCTCCCAGCTGCCTGGCTAGCTTATGCCCTGAAATACCAACACACAAACTGTATTCATTTAAACACTGCTTGGCCCATTAGCTTCAGCCTCTTACTGGCTAACTCTCACATCTTTATTAACCCATATTTAGTAATGTGTGTAGCACCACAAGGTGGTGGCTTACCAGGAAGATTCTAGCCTGCATACATCTCGGAGAGGAGAGTCATGGAGACTGCCTGAGGCATATGCCTCACTTCCCTTCTTCCCAGCATTCTTTTCTGACTACTCCACCCACCTATGTTCTGACCTATCAGGCCAAGCAGTTTCTTTATTAATTAACCAATGAAACAACAGATAGATAGAAACACTCCTACATTAGGCAGAGTCAGCTATGCCAGGGCCAGTGAAAGGTGAGGCCAGATTATCAGACCCTCAGACTTCAACATGCATATTTCTTGATAGGTTAAATATAAATAAATCAACAAATACTATGTGACTCAGTTTTTTCTCTTGATATGATAAAATACTCTGAAAAGAAGCAATGTAAAGGAAGTAGTGATTATTGGGTTAACATTTCTGTCATTGTGAGGAAGGTAAAGAGGCAAGAACATAAAGCAGCTAGTTACATTATAACCACAATCAAGAAATGGATCAATACATTCATGCTAGCACACAAATTGCTTTCTCTACTCATAGTGCAGTGTTCTTCCAAGAGAATCATGTACCAGCACCCACACACCCCCAACCAGGGCAAATTTTCCTACCTCACTTAACATAATCAATAAAATCCCTCACAGACATGCCACAGAAAATCTAATCTAGACAAGTTGTTATGGAGACCCCTGTCGTAGATTATTTTATAATAGGTCAAGTGGACAATAAGATCACCACACTAACTTATATTTATAATTTTCTCCGTATTTTACATATGCCTGAAAGTGTAAATTATCCCTAGTAGCTAAATAGTGTTAATGCTGAACATGTGTCAAACAGACCAGGGAATGGTTTGCATCAAGGTAATATGCATTATAAGTACTTGTTGTATGCACTGGCCAGAATAAGCTAATTCTCTTTTGATTTAGAACTTTTCACTCATTCATAATTTATTGGCATTGGTATATTAGATTTTTGAGATAATCAATGTGCTGTGGGTTAATGCTCTTCTACCCTGTAAATATTTGTTGCTTGTATTAGTTTAATAAAACACTGATTGACCAGTAGCCAGGCAGGAAGTATAGTCAGGGTGACCAGACTAGGAGAATTCTGGAAAGAAGAGAGGCTCAGTATGCAGTCTCCAGCCAGATGCAGAGGAAACAAGATGAGAATGCCTACCTGAGTAAGGTACCAAGCCATGTGATTAAACATAGATAAGACTTACGGGTTAATTTAAGCTGTAAGATCTAGTTAATAAATAAGTCTGAGCTAATAGACCAACCAGTTTATAATTAATATAAGCTTCTGTGTATTTCTTTGGGACTGAACAGCTGTGGGTCCGAGTAGGACAGAAACTTCTGTATGCACCAATGTGAAAAATATTTGGTAGAATATGGCTCCTCCATATCATGCTACCCTGGGAGTATAAAATGGGGCAACAAGTAAGTAAAATAGTGTATTGAATTTTGAAGTATGAATATCACCCCCAGTTCTGCTCCCTAGGGTAGGCCTAAGAGAAACAAGAATGCATATCAAGCCAAAGATTTATATATGCCTGATCATGCATACATAGTTTCTTATGTATTTGACTCTATTTATGATAGTTGAAGCTCAGTATTAATCGAGATGTCAAAACTCAGTGATGGAGAAGAGAAACACAGGTCATACATATCTTGAGGACAAACTGCTCAACCTAGCTATACCATTGATGAAGTTTGTAAACATGACATTAGTTACCTGATGTGGTAGCTGCTGCCTCTAATACCAGCAGTTGAAAAGGAGAGGCAGCAAGATTGCCACTAGCTGAAGGCCACACAGGGAACATAGTTCTAGGCCAGCCTGGGATATAGGGCCATACAATGTTGCAAAACAAACAAATGCCCCCAAACAGCAAAAAAGCAAAATAACAAACCACAAAAATGTATACTAAGCCATAGATACCTATTCTAAATGTATGATGCCACTTTTATATTTAAGATTGGCATATAACACCGTGGTGTGGATATTGTATACATTCTTCAACTGTCAGACTTGAAGTGGCTTTCTATTTCCAGTATGAAATTTCATGGTATGATGACAATCTGGTTGGCTAAATATTTGGGGTCACACTTCACTGTGAATCTGTAAATAGTGTAAAAAGGAAAACTTAGATAGTGTGTGGATTATCAACCTGCTAGCAAATGTTGCTGCAGAGCAAGCCCTTCTGAGTTTGATCAGAACACACTCCCTGCAGAAGATTGCCTGGTCAAAAGTCCATCTGCTCAACAAAGCCCTTCTTCCCTGGTCCTGCCCTCACTAGGGATAATCTCCCAGTCCTGAAGAATCCATTCTCATGATGTCCTATGTTTCTTTGCAGTTGCCACGTGTTCAGAGTCACCGTTGTGATGGTCAGCAGGCGTGCCAGCAGGCAGCTAGGAGGCTTTGCTTTGGCCACTCTAGCATGGATCCTGTGCAGCGTCTCCATGAGCCTCCCTCAGTGGCGAGTGTGGTGTTTTCAGGAGCCCTTGGATTCCAAGCCCAGAATGACTTTAGTGGGGATGTGGAAAACCTGTGTTTACCACCAGGAAGGCGATTCCAACATTTCCAAAGTGTGTTACAAATATAAAAACCAGGACACCTTCGTCCCTTTGGATATTCGAGTGTCTCAACACCTCCTACTGATCTCCAGCTTTCTCGGCATGATTGCCACAGTCATTGTCATTGTGGTTCCTTGGAAATTGTACTCAGGGAGACTCCGGAAGAAAGCCACCTACAATCCATTAATCATCTCAGGGATTCTGAACGTCATTGCTAGCGTCTTTGTCTTCCTATCCATCGTGTACAACTATTTATCCATCATTCGCAAGGATGGGATTGCCTTCCCCCCATCTTTCCACACACCCTCTTTCCCAGATACCCAGAAGGTTGGCACTGCGCTGGCAATGGCGACCCTCTCTTCCTTTCTATTTCTAATAGGTGGCACAATTTCCCTTTCTTTCACTCTTCCCCAGCATTCCCAAATATACTATATAATTTAAATGTAAATTTTCAAGTTATATACACTTGAAAATCCAAAATTACAAGGAGTAATCACAAATATTCTTCAAATACCCCACCCCTAAAATTCCCAGTCTCAGAAACTTTCTCAAGAAGGACAGGTGGGCCTCCAGTTACATATCCTGTCTTGGCTGCTTCAGTAGTTCATTGAGTGACATATGTATTTTCATTAAATAAATTCTTGCACACTTGGTCTTATGAGTTCTGGATTTTAATTAATATTGCTAAAAGTAAATTATTCAGGAACATAGCATGTATGGAAATGAGTGCTAGAATTCTTTAATTTCTCACATAAACTTCTAGTCCATAAAAACAACCAAACAAAAACAAAATTAAAAAAAACTCATGATAGTGAGCCTGTTTCTCATGTCATGATAATAACAGCTCCCCCTTTTATGAAATTTTCCCAAATTGTTGATGTTGAGAGACTGCCATAAGAAATCTCCCCACCCATGATGAGAATTATTACTTTTGATGACTTTCCCATGTTTTCACACTCATTCTCTCATTCAGTCTTTTAAGTCCAGTTTTCTTTTCTCTAAGTATTTTAAACTCATCCTATCCTTTCATGCCCATATTATCTTGTAAAAAATGGGTATTTTTTTACATCCTCTAAGCATAATAAGTATCCCCTCTTAGTGCAGTCTCAGGATTTTTCATGACACTCCCTGTTGTATGACAGACACTTCTTGGGGATAGATGAGCAAAATTTACTTCAGAGAGGGTATTGACAGCAATAAAACTATTCTACTTAAATAAAACTTGGTGAATCAGTGAGATGACCTGCAGTGAAAGACTACTTTTAGGAGCAGGAACAACTCAAAGACAGCTCCATCACAGAAAAAACCCAATCCAGTATTGTCCTCTGTTTATGAAAGTGACTCAACAGGTTTGGCAGTCTCCTTCCTTTCCTTGTCTGTCCCTACTGTATATGTAATTTTGGGGAATGAGTGCTCTGAAAATGATAAACTTCAGGGCCCTTAAGACTTTTCAATAAGTTACTTCCTGGGTCTTAAGAGCCTCCTTCAAATGGAAATATTCAACTCAGATTAATTTGTTTCACTGCATTCTCCCCACACACGTTTTCCTGCAATTTATTTGTTATATACAATATACTCATACTGTCTTTTGGGTCATAATTGTCAGTACATTTGCATGTAAGTATGCTTTTGTGCCATTCTTTCTGCCTCTTGTCAATGAAAATTTTTTTTGGAGACAGGGTTTCTCTGTAGCTTTGGAGCCTGTCCTGGAACTAGTCTTGTAGACCAGGCTGGCCTCAAATTCACAGAGATCTGCCTACCACTGCCTCCTGAGTGCACCACCATCACCCAGCTATGTCAATGAATTTTTAACAAAGTGGGTCAGTTGTCCTGTTAGTTAATGAACTCAACCTGAGGTTTTTGAGGAAGACCTGGGTGGAATCATATATTTTTCTCTGATTATGGTATAGTATATCAGGTGCCACCAGGGGCCTATCATTTTAGTACTTTCAGGTTTGATGCATCAGTTTGTGGCTCCATGAATGGAAAGATTAATACCTCTAAACACGCTAATCTAATTGTAACATAGAACTCAGGTTTTGTCCAGATAACTAATGGTTTCATCTTCTAATGGCCCTCTTTTGCATCCATGATAAAGCTAGGACTCCAGGGTCACTTTCTAATGTGTTTCTATTTAGCTAAGAAGATTTTTCCACTTTTATCTCACTCAGTCTGGCTACTTGTTTAATCCACAGTTCAATGCATACAAAGAAGGCAGAGTCAATGTTTAGTTCTTATAACAGTTAATTTGTAGAGTTAAGAGAAAACACAAATTAGTTGCTATGTTGTCCAGTACATTTTAACTAATTTTATTACATGTTTTTCTTTTTTCTCTTTTCATCTCTTTCTTGATATTGAAGTCATGAAACAATCTCCATGCTATAAGTATATAAATGGTCAAGGGCTGAGGTGCTTTAACATAGATGGGAGCTTTCTCAGCATGTAGAAGGTCCTATGTTTTTCCTTAAGTGTAAATCAATAATAAATAAATGCATTCCAGGTATAGACTATGTTTTTAGCCCTAATAATGATCAATATATGGCCCATCATGATTTGCCTGTACCCTTTCTACCTGCCTCAAATCCCATGTTATATTATTTGGCTATAAATCTCTGACAATGTATTTTATCCATGTGAACTTCAATATACTTTGTTTTGTAACATGTTTAGAATGCAGCATGAGGCATGCTCAGTCCTTAGTGGTTGTTTTCCTCCTGGCAGTCACTTTGTTGCCTAGCTCTACTGGCTTTATATTGGTGGATATTTGTCCCCCTTTATTTTCTTGAAGGTCCATTTGTTCTCTGAGACCTCACCCAGTTCCACAGTAGACTACTCATACAGTGTGTGCTGGTCAGGGTTTTTCAGCTTTATACAAACTCGAGTCACCTGTGAAGAGAGAACCTGAAATCAAGGAATTGCCTCTGTCAGACTGGCTTGTGGCTATGTTTCTTAGTTAGGGTTCCTACTGCTGTAATGGAAAACCATAACCAAAAGCAACTTGGGGGAAAAAAGGGTTTATTTGGCTTACCATTCCAGATCACTGTTTGTAATCCAAGGAAATCAGGATAGGAACTCAAACAGGGCAGGAACATGGAGGCAGGAAGTAATGGAGACACTATAGAGGAGTGCTGTTTACTGGCTTGCTTCCTCTGGCTTGCTCAGCTGGTTTTCTTATAGAACCCAGGACCGCCAGCCAAAGGATGACCCCGCCGATAATAGATTTGGCTCACGTTCATGAATCTATAAGAAAATGCTCTGCAAGCTTGCCTACAGCCTGATGTTATGGACACATTTACTTAAATGAGGCTCCCTCCTCTTTGATTACTCTCACTTGTGTCAAGTTGAGAAAACTAGCCAGTATAGCATGTGTGTGATGCATTTTCTTAATAAATGATTGCTCTAGGAGGGCCCTGCTCATAATGGTGGTGGTAATGGGTTTTATAGGAAAGAAAGCTGAGCAAGATATGGAGTGAAAACCAGTTCAATTAGCAGCAGACCTGTAATGTCCAAAATCCTTTCAGTAATGAGCCTAAGTGGAAAATGCCATGTAGTAGAGAACCTCAGGGTTTCCAGAAAAGTGGTAACCTCTTGATCATCTGGTGCAAAATCCTATCTTCTCATGCTGAATCTGCTAAATGGTACAAGGTGTTAGAAGTAAAAGATGCCTCTTTTCTATATATTCCTTTAAACTCTGACTCATGGTAGGTTTGCTTTGGGATGTGAGAATGCTTCCATTGGAGTTCACCAGCAATGCATTTGGATAGTCCTTCTGAAAGGGTACAGAGACAGTCTCTGCTTTTTATTAGTTTCTTTGAAAAAATCTCATGGGCCTAATTTTGCCTTGGGAGTTATTATAACACATTATATCTACATGATATTTAGTATGTATGCTACCAGAGTCAGAGTCGATGAAAATAGCAGTAGAGCCCTAACCTTTCTGACCAGTTGAGGCTTCTAGGTCTCCTAATAGAATTCTAGATAGCATGAAAGATAACACTACATCCAGGATATATTTTTGGCACAAAAGTATCCTCATCTCAAGTTATAGTCATCATTGAAGTATTTGAACCAAAGACAAGCTTTGATCCTTTCAAGACATGAGTGGATATTACCAAATACAGACTCCCAAACCTAGATCAATTTCAAAACACCTCTGTGAGGCCACTGAGTACCCAAACTCTGAGATCTGTAACTGGGATGATCAACTGAAATGATACTTTCTTCAGATAAAGTGGGATTTCATGGAAGTCACAGCACTGAGTATGTCAAATATTCAGCAACACTTCTGGTTATTTGTAGTAGGAGAAAAAAACTGGGAATAAAACTGAATCTATAGCCTCTTTTGCAAATAATTGAATGTATTAGCATCATTGTGGCCCTTATAAGAGCTATAGTTGCCACAACACTGATAATAGAAGGAAATTCTAAGCTTGCATTGGGGAAAATTAGAATCCCTCAAATTCCATCAGATAAAAACTATACTAGAATTAAATGGGCTTTCATAACTAACTAGAAGTACACTAAGAAAATATCAAGCAACCCTCCTAGAAAACTCAGAGATAACTATAAAAACATGGGACACTCTACATTTAACCTCAATTTTGCCCTGGAAACTTCTGATCTGATGACTTATGCATTGAGACCACCTTCTGCACCTCTTTGATCTTGGCTAATGTAAGCGAGCAACCCTTAGTCAATCCAGAGGAGATGTGGTTTGCTAGAGAAGACAGTCATGTTGTAAATGGATATGCAATCACCAGTCAGCAAATAATGCCTGAAAGATCTCCATCACCCCCCTTCTTCTGTCCAAAATGCCAAATAAATAGCCTTAACAATGGAACTTATTCTGCATAAAGGTGAAAAGATTTCTATGACAATTAATTTGAAGTATGCTTTCTGATCTTATTTACTCCTTATGCCACCAGGAAAGAGTGACAACTATTAATAACCCATATCTCTGATTCTTTTGCCTACTCGTTAGACCCTTTCCTCCATTTGGGTCACCGCATCCAGCCTTTATATGAGAATGTATTTCTAGTCTTATTGCAACTTATTATGACATTTTCAATTTATATCCCTGGATGGCCTGCTATTTTCTGAAGGGAACAGAGGAGAAGTGAACCTGGGGGAGATGGGGGGAGGGAATTGGGAGAAGTGGATGGAGGGAAGGTTGTGTTCAAGATGTATTGTATAAGAGAAGAATAAATAGAAAATATACATAAACAAAATTTCTAAATTTCTTGGAAACTACTCAACTGTCTAAACAAGTGGCAATCATCACTAAGAATCATAAGAAGGCCCCAGACTAAGAGACAGACAGAAAAAAAAGACAGACTTACAGATTTTTCTGAGAGTTACCAATGCTCTCTCCAAAGATATATTAGGTGTGTCTGTTCTTCAACTTGAGGTATTATTGCCCTCCTTTGACCACAGCTTTTGTTTGTTGACCCCCCTTCTTATTGTCCTAAGGAGTCATAGAAGATTTCACCTCAGTAATGTTGGTCTCATAGAAAACATAAATAATCCTCAGTCCTAAATTGTTCAGCTAGAACAAATTCTTAATCCTGATAGATTGCAGAAAGGATCTCTGCTTCCTTTTGAAATTTCACAGTTCAGGTCTTTACTCTCAGCATTCTCATCTTCCAAGCTCCTACACAATAGCTAGTTATGTTCATTCAACAGTTTTTTTCTGCCCCAACATAAAACAACAAAACAAAACAGTCCTCCACAATTCTCCAATGATATAATCTAAAGGCATAAATATACATATTGTCAGATCCATCACAGCAACATTATACTTTTGTCATACCAGTTTTTGTTCTAGTTTCTTTTCTGTCACTGTGATAAAACCCAAGATAGCTTGTGAATGAAAGGGTTTAATTCACTGGCACCTCCAGGTCAGAGATCATTGTTGAAGGAAGTCAGGGCATGAACTCAAAGCAGGAACTATGGAGAAACACTGTTCGCTAGCTTCTTCTCTTGTTCACTCACCATCTCATTCCTGACTAGTTTTTGTCATACACTCCATGACCTGTTTTTATTTTTTATTTTTTAAAGATTTATTTATTTATTATGTATACAGTGTTCTGCCTGCCTGTATGCCTATGTGCCAGAAGGGGGCACCAGATCTCTTTATAGAAGGTTGTGAGCCACTATGTGGTTGCTGGGAATTGAACTCAGGGCATCTGGAAGAGCAGCCAATGCTCTTAACCTCTGAGTCATCTCTCCAGCCCCACGACTTGTTTTTATTCCCCAGTTCGTCCTTCGTCTAATAGGCTTGTTTATTCTGTACCAATATATATTGAAAAGACCTGTTTTTTTTTTTTTTTAAAAAAAAAGGAACTCATAGTAAAGAGACCCTGAACTTCTATGGAATTGAAATTGTTTATAACTATAGGGACTTTAAGAGGTGGATTTAATGCATTTTGTGTTATAACATCTGATGAAGCTAAGGGGACAAAGAGGAAAGTTTATGGCTTAAAACAAACCTGTGTCATTGTCAACTTGACAGTAGGTAGAGTTGGGTGCTTAGTTTTAATTATCAACTTGAAAATCTTTAATAAACTGGGAGGAGGACTTCTGAGCATGTCCGAGAAGAAAACTAAAAAAAGAATCTATGACATGGCAATGTACAGAAGCAATTTTGTTGTCCCAAATGGAGAAGATGCTGCTCACCTTGTGTGTGTCGCATCCTGTGATGCACAGGGCATTCCCCACAGCAAAGAACTGTGGACCCAAAATATGTCTGCTGTTGAAGCTGCAAAACTTCTTCTAAATTTAGAGGTACTAGAGTAAAAACTTGTCATTTGGATGTGTTAGTGAATCTAAAAGAAGATTAAATGTGAGAAAATCACATCTTATGACACAACAGATATGGTGACTTCCAGCTAGGCAGCACAAATAAGAACCATCTATATCATTGAAAGAAGCTATGTTGTCCATTCCACTGCGTAGTCTGGGAACTTAAAAATATATACATATTTATCTATTTAATGCATGATCTTATGTATCCCAGGATCAACTCACTATTGAGCAGAATATGACCTTGAATTTCTTCCCTAGACCCCCACCCTTGTGTTGGAATAATAAGCATGTATCACCGTAACTACTTGTATAATGTTGAACTCAGGGCTTCTTGCATGCTAGGTAAGCACTAGCAGAACATTTTTTCAAATATCAGAATAACTCAGGAGAGAAAAGACATTGATGATGTTATTGTATCTTCAACAATGGTATTGACGCTACAGCTTTATGTTTGTGCCTCAGCTTTGTTTTAAAATCATATTTTAATTAATACTCATTCTGATCTGGATAATTATTTACATATATCTAGGAGCATTATTAGTACACATTTTCATACAGTATGTTTTGAAAGTCTTTACACCTCTGTGTAAAGGATTCTTCCAGATCCTCCCTCCTTTCCTACCAGTCCAAATTTATGTTCTTCCTTACCACTTGTTTTATTTACCTCTCTCTTTCTCCTTAGGGAGCTCCCATTTTACCAATCAGATCATTTGTATCCTGATGTTCCCTCTTATCCTTGTTCTACCTTCTTTTGTGTTAGTTTAGCAACCAGCACTCCATAAGGAGTTCCTTTTCCCCATTCCTCTTATGAGACCACTTCTATCCCACTATTCTCCTTTAACATCTTCTTGCCTTCTTGCATGTTTATCTGCCTCCCTTTCCCTATGGAGCCCCCTTTCTGATTTCCCTGATCAGATTATTTATATCTTTGTGTTCTCCTCTCTATTGCTCCTCAACCCCTCTATTCTGGCAATGGCCCATTTTACTTTCCTGGTTTCTGAAATATATATCATATATATATTCACATCTATATGCTATATTATCACATCTGAACATTTGGAGCTATAAGCCTCCAATAAGAAAGAACATGTGACATTTCTCTTTCTAGTTCCGGGTTTCCTCCCTGAATATTATCTTTTCTTTATTCATCCATTCACATGCAAATTTCATGTTTTCATTTTTTATGGATCAATAGGATTCCATATTTTATATGTATCACATTTTCACTATTCATTATTTGGTTGAAGGACATATAGGTTGTTTTCATTTCTTAACAATTATGAATGAAGCACCAGTGAATATATCTGAGCATATACCTGTGGAATATGCTGTCCAATCCTTTGGGCATATGTCAAGACTGGTACAGTTGTGTCATATAGTAGATTTATTTTTAGGCTTTTGGAAATACACACTGATTTATATAGTGGCTTCAACACTTTGAATTCCTACAAGCAGTGAGTGAAGGTTCCTTTTCTTCTGCAACCCCTCCAACATTTGTTGTCAGTTGTTCCATTCATCTTTTTCATCCTGACGGAAGTAAGTTGAAATCTCAGATTTGTATTGATTTGAATTTCCCTAATGATGAGCATGTTTGTTCACATTTCTTAGTCATTTTTTTTCACTTCTGGGAACATTTTATCCAACTCCCAGGCCCGCTTGCTGGATGAGTCATTTGTTGTTGTTGCTTTGACTCTGCTTTTTTTGAGTTGTTATAATATATGTCAATATTTGGTGTTGTAATAATTCTACATTGGTATTTGTGTTCAGGAATATTTTGACTATTTGGTGTCTTTTGAGGGATCATATGAATTTTAGGATAGCTTCTTTTTCTGTTTCTATGAGGGATGAGATGGAGATTTTGATTGGGATTGCATTGAATCTGTAAATAACTTTAGATAGCCTCATCATCTTCACAATGTTAATTCTACCGATCCATGAGTATGGCATATTTTTCTACTTTTCATGTCTTTATCTCTTTATTTTGAAGCTCAAAGTTTTTTTTTATTATAGAGGTCCAACACTTCTGTGATTAGGTTTATTTCTAGACATTTTATTTTCATCATGGCTATTGTTAGTGGGAGTGTGTACTTCTCTGTATTTTTATTGGTGTTTATAGACAAGCTATTGGTATTGCACTTTGAGTAATCTATCACTTTCTTGAGTTTATCATTTCTACAAATTTTCTGGTAAATGTTTGTGGGTTTGGAGTCTTGATAATGTTTAGTATCATTCCATCTGTAAACAGGGATAGTTTTGCTACTTCTTTCCCTATTTGTACTTTTTAAATTTCTTTCTTTTGCTCCATTGCTCCATCTAATACTTTGAATACAACGTTGAAAAGGAGTGGGGATAATGGATATCACTGTCTTGTTCCTAAATTCAGTTAGATTGCTTCAAGCATTTCTGTATTTAGAGCAGAGGTTCTCAAGTTGTGGGTCATGACCCCTGAAGGGGGGGGGGCTCGAATGACTCTTTTACTTGGGTTAAATATAAGGCATCCAGGATATTAGATAGATATTCATATTATAATTCATAACAGTAGCAAAATTACAGTTATGAAGTAGCAACAAAACAATTTTATGGTTGGAACTGGATTAAAGGGTCACAACATTAGGAAGGTTGAGAACCATGGATTTAGAATGATACTGGCTGTTGGTTCCTTGTATATACATTTTACTATATTGAGGTATGCTCCTGGTAATCATACATATTCTCAGACTTTTATCATGAAAACAAGTTGGATTTTGCCCGATTGTTTTCTGCGTTTATTGCGTGAATCATGTGATTTTTGTCTTTAATCTCACTTATTTGGTTTATTACATTTATAAATTTGCATAAAATGAACTATGCCCACATTTCAGGGATAAGGCCAACTTGATGATGATGTACAGTCTTTGGGATTCATGTCTGTATATTGATTGTAAGTATTTTATTGAGGAATTTTGAGTCTATGTTCATTAGGCATAGCAGCTTGTAGCTTTCTCTTATTGTGGTGGTTTGGATATTAGAGTGATACTGGTTTTGTGGGAGGAGTTCGGGAATGGTCTTTCTGTTTGATTTCTTTGAACAGTTTAAGAACTATGTGTAGGCCTTCTTTGAATGCCTAGTTATTCTGTGAATCCAACTGCTCCTGGATTTTTCTTGGCTGTAAAGATTTTTATTATTATTTAAATTTCTTTATTTTTATGGGTTAATTTAAGAAGTTGGCTTTTTTATTTAATTTTGGTAGTTTGGCTGAATCTAGAAAATCATCCATTCCTTTTAGATATTCCAGTTTCACCGAGTACAATGTTTTAAAATATTCTCTAATAATATTATGAATTTCTTTTGTGTCTGTCATAATGTTTTCCTCTTCATTTTTTACTGTGTAAATATCAGACCTCTATTTTTCTGTTGTTGTTACTTGGGCCACATGTTTGTCAGTTTTGTTTATCTTTTCAATAATTAGTTCTTAGATTTGTTCATTCTTTTTGCTGTTTTCTTTTTATTTATTTCTGGTCTTGTTTTTTTATCATTTCTTTTTGTTGATGCATTTGGATTTGTTTTTTCCTTCCCATTTTTGAGTTGCCTAATTAAGCCACTTTTTATGCTCTTTCTGATTTTGTAATGTAGGCAAATAGATGGACTGTTTTCAATTTGTTACAGTGTTTTTGTTATTCTGCATCTTTATTTTTGTTTAGTTCTAGAAAATTTCATTGCTTTCTTGGTTTCTTATTTAATCCATTCTTCATTTAGTAATTAATTGTTTAATCTACACAATTTTCATTTTTAGTAGAAGTTTTTTTGATGAAAATTTTAGTTTTTATTGTGTTGTGGTTATATAGGTATAAGGAGTGATTTCTATCTTTTTGAATTTGTATGATTTGTTTTCTGTCTCAAGATGTGGTCAACTTTAGAAAAGTTTCCATGTGATGACAAAGAAAATGTGAATTCTTTGGTGTTTGGATAGAATATTCTGTAGATATCTGTTAAAAACATTTGATGTTTTGTATCATTCAGTTCTGATGATTTTCTTTTTTCTGTCTAGATGACCTATATATTGGAGAAATTGGGGTACTAAAGTCATCCACTATTAATGGTTGATATTTGTCTTAATTAGGGTTTCTATTGCTGTGGTAAAATACCATGACCAAAAAGCATGTTGGAGAGGAGAGGGTTTATTTTGCCTACACTTCCACAGCACTATTCATCAGCAAAGGAAGTCAGGACAGGAACTCAGACAGGACAGGAACCTGGAGACTGGAGTTGATGTAGAGGTCATGGACGGGTGTGCTTCCTAGCTTGCTCCTCATGGCTTGATCAGCCTGCTTTCTTATAGAACTCAGGACCAACAGCCCAGGAATGGAACCACCCATAATGGGCTGGACCCTCTCCTATCAATCACCAATTAAGAAAATGCCTTACAGTTTAAGGGTATTTCCTTAATTGCAATTCCCTTCTTTCAGACAACTCTAGTCTGTGTGTCAGGTTGACATAAGACTAGCCAGCACAATGTTATTCAGTGTCCTAATTCTAATAGTAGACGTGTGTGTGTGTGTGTGTGTGTGTGTGTGTGTGTGTGTGTGTGTGTGAAACTTTGTGCCCCTCATGTTATAAATGAAAAAACAGCATGCCTGCGAGCTCATGTGAAGAGTTTTTTATTGGGGGAATGGAATGGGAAAGAGGGAGGGTAGAGGGGAGACTGGCCTCTGGAGAAGGCATGGTGTAAAAAAGGAAAGAGAGGTAGAGAGAAACAGAGAAACAGAGAGGCAGGCAGAGAGCTTATCTCTTAAAGAGGGATGTAGTGCACATGCACAGAGACCAAGTTGTAAGGGCCCTGAGCAGGCCAGAGTACTGCCTGAGTATTGGAAAGCACATCCTGCCAGGTCAACATGATGCCTGAATGCTAACACCTTGGAGCAGAAATTTAGGATAGTAATGTTTTTCCTTTGTTAACTGTTCTTGTGATTAGAATGAAATGTCTCTATCTCATCTGATTAACTCTAATTTGTAAGATATTAGGATAGAAATGCCCAGCTGTTTCCTGGTCCCATTGAAGGGCCCAGCCCCTCACCCAGCCCCTCACTTTGTAAGCCAAGACAAGCTGTAGAAAAGAACCTGGAAGATGTAAGCCCCTGACTCAGCAAGATGTGCTGAGCACCCGACCTGGCCCGACCTTGCCCTAATTACTGGGAAGAAACTGCTAGGTATCCACCGTGTGGAACCAATCAAAAGATAGCTGGTGGGTTCTGGATGTGCATTATTGATAATGGTGGAATGTAGTAACCACCACCACCACCACCACCCACCCACCCACCCACCCTCCATCCATGGCCTCCAGGTATAGCAACCTTTCCATAGCTTCAGCTGACCAATCAACTTAATTCAGGCTCTCCCTGCCTCGAAGTGTGCCAATCCTGAGACTGTTACTGTTCAACTTGAAGACCCCCAGACCTCCCCTTGTTCTACCCCCAATAAATTTCCTGTCCCACTGCAGCTCAGGGTCTCTCCTACTCTACCCACTGTTTTGGTCCCTGGTCCCTTTAAGAGACAAACCATGCCCACTCCCTCCCCCATCTGCTGAGGCAGGCTGATCTTCAGCTTCCGGCCTGAGCTCACTCTCTTTTCCATCTTCCTCTTGGAGAGGCAGCTTCGCTTCTGCCTCTCTCCCCACTTCTCCGCTTTCCCCATCTCTCTCTCCTCTACTCTCTGTTTCTCTCTGTCTCTCTGTCTCTGTCTCTCTCCCTCCCCCCTTCTCCCTTCCCCTTCATAATCCCCTGAATAAATATTCAACCTCACTCTGCATGTCGTGTCTATCCATGTCTCTGTCCCCTTCCCGCCCACCATGTGTCTCCCTGCCTGGGACCAGCCACTGTTCAGGGACGGGCAGCTGTCTCTGCCTGGGACTGGCTACTCCCAGGGTCCACTGTCTGCCACCACATGGCCTGCCATCACCATCTGAGAGACCTACAGCATTTCTGCTGCCTACTACCACTGGGGATCTTGCAGCATTTTTTTTTTTAAAGTACAACATTGGTGCCATGGACTTGACAGATTCACCTGCCCTGGACTTCCACTCGGGGCCGGGGTCTGTCCGGGACTCCGAGCTCTGACTTCCAGGGACGGAATCATAACTGAGGACTTTCTCAACAACAACCCACGTGTTTCATCTGCCTGGGCATGGCCCCTCTGAACAATACCATCTTCTAATCGTGAGTGTTCCCATTTCTGCCAGCTTAATCATCTCTCTTTTAACCCAAGGGATTGACCATTGAGCTCCCAGCAACCCTTCGTGGTTTCTAGGGACAGGGGACCTCCAACCGCCGGCCCTCAGGGCCTCGGTTGTTCCCTTCGCTGGCATTCAATTTCGGCTTGTCTCCTTTGCTAAGCCCATGCCTGGGATGGTGCAGCCTCCTGGCTCACCCACACCTGGAGGCCCAGGGTCTCTAGTTCTTTCTCTTTCTCTCTTTTCATTCCTTTTCTTCCTTCTTTTCATCGTGATCACCACTACGGTGCAGCCCACCTCTATGGTGCAGCCCGGCCTCTGGTTTCTGAGTAATCTGCCCAGATCCAGCTAGGCCATTAGCATCCCACTCGTGAAACAAGGACGCCCACTCACATGTCCTGGATGTTCGTGCCATCTGCATCTTGCCTAAAGGGGAGCCGTTCTCATTGTAGGCTTGAAGTGCCACAGTTTTTTGCGGATGTTTCACGGCCTTGACCATGGGAGCCAAGCCGTCCAGACCTATCACACCAGCCGCCCATCTGGGATGCCTCATGCTTTAATGCCTTCCTTTCAGACCTCCACACTTATCCGTCTCTGTTCAAAACTACCACCGTACAGGCAAATATGTAGGCGCTAAGACAGCTTTTAAAATTCCAGCTGGCTTTTTCAGTTCCAGCCTTTTGCCCCCCTCTGCGGCTTGTGATATGGCATAGCAGCTCAGCAACAGAGCAGATCACGCCTTTAGGTCCCTCTCATTAAGCTTAAAATCCTTACAGCTCAAAAATGGTAACTTTTTTCCCACAACACATGGTCGCTGCCATGTTCACTGGGGTCAGGTGACTTTATCGCCATCTTGGCTGAGAGCCAGGTCACGTGACCAAGCTCTCCCATTTTTAAGTATATCCTGCCCCCCCCCCCCCGGTTTTCACTAAAATCCTCTTGTTAACTCTGTTACATGTGTTTTGTGCAGTGGCATGCCTATGATAGGGCCCATCAAAGGCATCCATGTTGCCCAATTCCTGTTCACTCTTTCTATGTATAATTGTTTATTACATCTCATTTCAGACTACAAAATCATAAGTCTCATATTTTAAACTGGTATGTACTTCTAAGTCTCTTAAAAATATATTAAGCTGTTCTCTACCATTGCCAGTTCTGTCATTAACCTTATATTACAAGCAGTTTTTTTCTTCTTTCTGTCTTTTTACGAGTGTAAATCTTACCTGTTAAGTTGAGAGCCAGTGCGGTCAAGCTCAGACCCAGCTCTCCAGGCAGATTCTATACTGTAGTTATACCTGATAAATAGCCCTAAACTGCTCAGAGATCTGGGGAATGTAATATTTAAATATTTAATTATTAAAAACTTTCATAGCAAAAAGAGACAGATTGGCTCCTAGCAGCAGCACTCTATTTCCTCCAAGGAATACAGAAGACAAGTGGGCACAGAACAATGTCCTTCTGCAGTTGCTTCGACTGCTGAGCACTGACCATTGGGCAAAACTACCTTTCATCTAAACTAAAGACCTCCAGACATGGACAGAATCGCTGGAATCTACAGCCTAGCTGCTCAGGTCAAGGTAGGCCTGTCTTCCTACAGATTTCTTAGCCCACAGGGTCTTCTGGAGCCTGGCAGACCTGGCGCTAACCAGCAAAGGTCAAGTGCAACCTTCAGCAACCATGGAGGACCCAAAAAGAGGAGCTCTGGGTGCCAACCAAGTAAGTTCTCTGTCATTTTTTAAATTAGTAACTCAAGTGAAATCTTATCCTTCTCAAAGATCTCTGACAGTTTGATAGCTGAGAGGTTTTCCCAGATTATCCCACCAAACAAACTTCAAATCAAATTTTTCTCTTATACTGCCTTCCATAGTCTTAAAAAATACTTTTTATTATACAAAAATATGCCATAGTCATTATGTGTCTAAACCTTCTGTTTTCACAAATTCAAGGAGTTCTTATGAGTTCCAGGGAGCTGAATTAAAGAATCTACCTTAAACAGGTCAGATACATCCCCCTCAATTCCCTAGTCCTAATTTTTTCCCTTAATTTAACTTTGTTCTTTGTCCTGCCAATACCTTAAACAGGATAAGAGACACCAAACATTTCCATGCCACAGACACTGGTCAGAAGCAAAGAGACCAGCTATGTCAGGATGTGGCCAGCACACAGCCTTCTTAGGATTTCCCCCCAAAGATGATACCCACAAATTAGCCAGAAGCAGTCTTGAGAATTCACAGCCCCAATTCCTTCCAACTGTGGTGTCTAATCTCCTGCTATCTGTCTGTCTGTCTCCCATCATGGCCTCAGGCCCCTGCTAGGGGACCCGTAGGGGCCTCCGGTGACCCCCGCCACCCCTCGTGGGACTGGTCCATCACCACTACCTCTTTATAAATGATAACATTGGTGTGTGATTTGGTCAGTCTCACTACACGTTTCCTCCTGCCCATGGGCAGGGCAGCTGGGGGCACATGGGAACCCTGAACTCAGACCACTTTCCAACACCCTGTGCCTGCTCCATCACTGTAAATGGTAAAGTCCCTTCTCCATGTCAGCTTTCACTGACATTCATCTCTGGTTTTTCCCCACAGCTAAGGACTGAGATTTTGTTTCTCACCACTCAGACTTTTGTCCTCTCTCAGGCCACTTGGAGTAGTCCTATCTAGTCCCCAATTCCTGCACTGATGCGTCTCGAACTGGCTTGACCTACTCCTCAACTCTTGCATTATCCAGAAGATGTTCTGGTTAAGAGCCCTTGGGTCCTCACATTTCTCACACTCTTGCCTTGGGAAATATACCCAAAGCTATCTATCTGTTCAACCTCCCCCCCTGGTATATCTTTTACAGACTCTAAAACTTCTGCCTTACTTATCTTTGCACTGATAAATGGCCTACATACCCCTTAAATAACAACCTAAAATGGGAGCTTTCTAATTTCTATCAGCAAACAGGCAGATTAAAAAGTTTCTACCCAGCCATGTTCCTCACTGTTGGTGTCCTGCTGGCAACTCATGCCCGTACGCTTTTCCTTTTACTGGACAGTCCCATCCCCACTCACCTGTAAATGCTCTTTTTTCTTGCTCGTATTCGTATTCTTGCTCCAATTCCTTCTTTTCAGCCTCTGCCACCACTACAGGCACTGGTCCCGCAGGAACCTGCAAAACTGGCTGGATCTGAGGCAGCTATTCCATGCCCAGCCTTCACTCCCTACAATGGCTGGTGGCATGGTGGCTGGTGCCCAGTGTCTGGCAGCACTGAGTAACTTTCCTTTCTACTTCATGTCTGAAAGAATGTGTGAATGATGTGGGCACACAAATATAATTTTTTAAAAATGCACATTTTATATGGCCTCTAAGTCTCTCTTGTTATTTATATCTGTTTAAAATTCCTGCCATGGCTCTGAAAATGTGGTTTCTCTGTATAAAATGTGACTGCCACCATTTTGATATGATAGAACTTAAAGTTCTTGTCATACAGGTCTTTCACTTGTTTGCTTAGAGTTACTCCAAGGTATTTTATGTTATTTGTGGCTATTGTGAAGGGTGATTCATTCCTCTGATTTCATTCTCTATCCTTTTATCATCTGTATATAGGAGGGTTGCTGAGTTTTCTTAGTTAGTCTTGTATCCTGCCATGTTATTGAAGGTGTTTGTCAGCTGTAGGAGCTCCCTGGTAGAATTTTTCAGGTCAGTTATGTAAACTATCATATCATCTGCATATAGGGAAAGTTTGACTTCTTGCTTTCCAATTTGTATCTCCCCTATCTCCTTTTGTTTTCTTATTGCTCTGGCTAGAGCTTCAAATACTATTTTAAAAAGATATGGAGAGACAACAAGCCTTCTCTTCCTGATTTTAGTGAAATTGCTCTGAGTTTCTCTCCATTTAGTTTGATGTTGGCTGCTGGCTTGCTGTTTATTGCCTTTATTATGTTTAGGTATGTTCCTTGTATCCCTGATCTCTCTGAGACCTTTATCATGAAGGGGTGTTGGATTTTTTCAAAGGCTCTTTCCACATCTAATGAGATGATCATGTGGATTTTTTTCTTTCAGCTTGTTTATATGGAGAATTACATTGACAGATTTTTGTATGTTGAACCAACTCTGCATCTCTGAGATGAAACCTACTTGATCATGGTGAATGATTTTTTGATGCGTTTTTTGATTTGGTTTGCCAGTATTATATTGAGTACTTTTGCATCAATATTCATGAGGGAGATTGGCTTGTAACTCTTATTTGCATCTTTGTGTAGTTTTGGTATCTGCGTAATTGTTGCTTTATAAAATGTGTTTGGCAGTGGCCCTTCTGTTAATATTGTGTGAAACAATTTGAGGAATGTTGGTATTAGTTCTTCTTTGAAATTCTGGTAGAATTCTGCACTGAAACCATGTGGGCCTGGGCTTTTGTGGTTGGAATATTTTTTGATATTTTTTTTTATTTCCTTAGGGTTATAGGTCTATTTAAATTCTTTAGTTGATCTTGATTTATTTTTGTTATGTGGTATCTAGAAAATTGTACATTTTATTTAAATTTTACAATTTTGTGGAGTACAGGTTTTTGTAGTATGACCTGATGATTCTCTGGATTTCCTCTGTGTTGTTATGTCTGCCTTTTCATTTCTGATTTTGTTAAATTTGTATATTCTCTTTCTGCCCTCTGGGTAGTTTGGTTAAGTGTTTGTCTATCTTGTTGATTTTCTCAAAGAACCATCTCTATGTCTCTTGATTCTTTGCTTTCTTTTTTCTATTTTATTGATTTAAGCCCTTAAATAGATTATTACCTGGTGTGTAGTCCTACTGTGTGAGTTTGCTTCTTTTTGTTTTAGAGCTTCCAGGTGTGCTGTTAAGTCACTAGTGTGAGATTTCTCCACATTCTTTATGTATGAACTTTTTCTGAGTACTGTTTTCAAATTATCCCACAAGTTTGGGTATGTTATATATTCACTTTCGTTAAATTCTAGAAGTCTTCATTTCTTTATTTCTTTCTAAACCCAGGAGTGATTCAACTGAGCATTGTTCAATTTCCATGAGATTTTAGGCTTTTTGCAACTAGAATTGTTGTTGAATTCTAACTTTAAGTCATGGTGATCTGATAAGATACAGGAGGTTATTCCAATTTTTGGATCTGTTGAGATTTGCTTTGTTACTGAGTATGTGATCAATTTTTAAGAAAGTTACACGAGGTGCTGAAAAAAAGGTATATTCTTTTGTGTTTGGGTAGAATGTTCTATAGATATCTATTAAAACTATTTCATTCATAACATCTGATATTTTCTTTATTTCTCTGCTACATTTTCTGTCTGGCATTCCCATCGAGTGGTGAGAGTGGAGTGTTGAAGTCTCCCACTATTAGTGGTAGGGTTTGATGTGTTATTTAAATCTTAGTGATGTTGCTTTAACAACTTGGGTGCACTTGTATTTGGGGCATGCATGTTCAGAATTAGGATTTCACCTTGATGGATTTTTCCTGTGATGAATATGAAATGTCCTTTTTCATCTCTTTTGATTAATTTTAGTTTGAAGTCTATTTTTGTTATTAGGATAGCTACACCAGCTTGCTTCTTAGGTCCATTTGATTGGAAAATCTTTTCCCAACTCTTTACTCTGAGGTAATGTCTGTCTTTGAGTTGAGGTGTGTTTCTTATATGTAGCAGAAGGATGGATCCTGTTTTTGTATCCATTCTGTTAGCCTGTGTCTTTTAAAGGTGAATTAAGTCCATTGATATTAAGAGATATTAACGACCAATGATTGTTAGTACCTGTTATTTTTGGTTTTGTTGTTGTTGTTGTTGGAATTGTGTGTGTGTGTGTGTGTGTGTGTGTGTGTGTTTAGTTTGTTTGGGTTTTCCTAGTGTGGAATTATCTGTTGCCCGTGTTTTTGTGGATGTAGTTAGCTTCCTTGAGTTTGGAGGTTTCCATCCAATACTTTCTATAGGGCTGGATTTGTGGATAGGTATTGTTTAAATCTGGTGTTGTCATGAACTAGCTTGCTTTCTTTATCTGTGGTAATTGAAAACATTGCTGGATATAGTAGTCTGGGCTGGCATCTGTTCTGTGGTGTTCTGTGGTCAGTAGAGCATGAGACTCTTAATCTCAGGGTTGTGGGTTTGAGCCCCATGTGAAGGCAAAAGTCACAAAATAATCCCACACTAGTTCACAATTATGAAAAATAAAGGGTTATTTATTTAGGGGAGAGTTACAGATCACTGTCCTAGATAACAGTCCCCTGCACTAACAGGGAACAAGAACAGGGAGTCTAGCAGCCAGAAGCAAGAGCCAGAAGTGAGAGAGAGAGCACACATGCTTTACAGCTATGTTTAAAGTATAAGAGACCATGCCCACGTGGGCTGATATCTTAAAGGCTATTAGCTGAAGGACTGGAAGGAGTTCCCACAGCATCCACCTGCCAGATTTCATTTCTTTGAGCACCCTTTGAGTTACTTCCTGCAGATAGTGGTGTTTGATTATATAAAGTACAAGTAGGACATCTCCTTATACTCTCATTAGCTTGTTTCCATGCAATAGAAAACTTTTTTAAACCTTTGCTATTGACATTATGTTTTATATGAAATTCTGAGGCCTTCAGTACACTTCCAATCAATAATCAATCAATGTCTGCATTACCTTGTGCTAGAAGACCTGGCAGACCAATATAGGATATGATGTGTATTATGTATATGAGATAAAATCTATTCCTAATTTTATCTTGAACTTGAAAGAATAATAAAGTATATCTCTATCATCTGGTGTAAATTCAGTAGTTTCTATATGCAAAACAACTCTTTCTGCATATTGCAAATCAATAACTATATTGAGAGGTCCTTTAAAATCCCTTAGTACTATGAGAAGAGCATACAATTCTGATTATTATATTATTGTATATGATTTTTAGAGAGTATTATAAAGGCTTTGTTCCCCTTTACTTAAATCTTCTGATTTGTAAGCTGCCTTTACTGATTTAATTGCATCAGTATAGAATGTATGTGTTCCAGTTATTGGTGTGTCATGTACAATGTGGGGAAGGATGTAAGTAGCTCTCTTTATAAGGTTAGTTCTATTGTTTTGTGATAGTTGCTATTACTCTCTCCTAAAAAATGTATCACAAGCTCTTTGCCAGGGTTCATTGTCTTCCCATAATTTTGTAATTTCTTCACTAGTAAAAGTTACTATAATCTCTGCTGGGTTTATTCCTGCCAATTGATAAAGTCTGACATATTTATCATTAATTCAGAGACCTTTTCCACATATTTAAAAAATTTTATGTGGTTATGTGGTAAAAGGGATACATTCTAAGATAATATTCTCCCTCTGCATTGAAAATGCTGTAGGAGAAATTCTGAATAACCATATGACTAGAATGCAGTTAAGATTTGGATCCACCTGATCCATATGTGCCTTCTGTTATTTCTCTTCAGTCAAAGTTAATTCTTTCTCAGCTTCAGTTGTTAATTTCCTGGGACTGTTTAAGTCTTTGTCACCATCTAAGGTTTTGTTTAAATGAATTATTAGGTTAGGTGTTATCCCAGAAGCATGTCGTAGAATGGAAATGTTTCCTACAAATCTTTGAAAGTTATTAAGAGCCCACAATCAATTTCTCCTAATTTGTGCATCTTGTGTTCTGTAAAGCTATTTTATAACCTAGGTAATTTTTAGAATCTCCTCTTTGTATTTTTTTCAGAAACAATTTGTGATCCCCATTTAGACAAAACATTATTTACTTCTTCAAACATTTTTTTCTAAAGTATCTGCATTCAAATCAGATAGCAGAATGTCATCCATGTAATGGTAAATTGTAGATTTAAGAAATTGTTTACATATTATTCCCAATGGCTGACTTATAAACTATTAGCACAGCATGGGACTATTTAACTTTCCCTGTGGGAGGACCCTCCATTGATATCTCATAGCAGGCTGAGAATTATTATAAGTAGGCACTGTGAAGGTAAATTTTTCTCTATCCTTTTCTTGTAAAGGTATAGTGAATAAACAATCTTTTAAATCAATAACTATGAGGACATCTTTTAAGTAATAAGGAAGGCAAAGGAATTCCAGATTGTAGAGGGCCCATTGGTTGAATTACCTTATTGATAGTTCTTAGGTCTGCTACCATTCTCCATTTTCCAGATTTATTTTTGACAACAAATACAGGAGAATTTCAAGAGCCAATTGATTCTTCAATATGGTTAGCATCTAGTAGCTCCTGCACCAGCTGTTTTAAAGCTTATAGTTTATCTTCTGTTGAAGGCCATTGTTTAATCCATACTGGTTCCTCAGTTAACCATTTTAAAGGCAAGACCAAATTGAAGGTTTGCTAGCTGTTTTATGCTTTTTTACAGCATGAATGGCTGGTAACTGTTTTTTTTGTAGGACCTTATAATATCCTTCTCAGAAACCTGAGTTGATTTATGTTCCATTTCTGAGACTGCAGGAATATTAATCTGGGTATTGCATTGCTGCAGCAGATCACAACCCCATAAATTCACTGCTATATTAGCCACATATGGCCCCAGCCTTCCTCTCTGTCTCTCTGTCCCTATTCACTCAACCCATCTTGTACTTTGTTTTTACCTAAGATAGGGTTCCAATTCCTAGGAAATGAACATCTGCCTCTTGACGAGGTCATTTCAGATGCCAAGATTCTTGAATAATCATTGCCACATCCATACCTATGTCTAGTAATCCTTCAATTACAATATTATTTATTTGTACTCTCAGCTTTGGTCCTTGATCATTTCTAGAAGTCTGCCAAAATATACATTTCCTATTTTCTATTGGATTTTGATTCATCCTCCATGTTTATGCTATCATCAAGAGAAGTATGGTTTTTACAATAGGCACTAGATTTTTAAATTTCCCTGGGGCTTCATGCCCTCCACAATGACTGGGGATGACTGGACTATGTTTGACCCAGGGGCCTGCGAAAGGCCCCTTAAGGAGTTTCCCAATGATAACGGGTTGCCTTGTTGTCTCTTGTTGATATACATTCACTGGTTCAATGTCGACCTTTGCCACCTCTTCTACATAATCCAGAAGATTGAGACCTTCTATTTTTGTCATTCCTAGAGGAGTAATTATTTTTAGGAATGCCTTGTCTACAATCCGTTCTTAGATGTCTTATTCTATCACAATTGAAACATTTGGCATTTTGATGTCTCTTCACATCTTTGGAAATTTCTTCTTCTACCTAAGCTCAGTTAACAGCCCTAAAATTTACTATTTACAGGATCCATTCATTCATTGGTGCTGATCTCACCTTTAATGGTCCAAGTATCTTTTTGAAATCTAAGTTGGCATTTTCAAAAGCCAGAGATTCAATAAGTACTCATCTAGCTTCTGGGTTTGTTACTCCTATTTGCACAGCTTTAGTAAATCTTTGTAAAAAGTCACTAAAGGGTTCTCTTGGGCATTGTTTAACATGAATATATGATTCAATTCTTCTTCCTAATCTTGAATCCTGTCCCATGTATTTAAGGCTGCTGTATGGCATAGGTACAAGATGTGTTCATTTTAAAGAGTTTGACTTTGTGCATCAGTGTAATAGTCCTTGACAATAATTTGCTCTTGAGAAGACTCAAATTCTTTGGCCCTTTCTTGCTGTTCTAGGGTTTTAGCCTTCTCCCTCTAATAGCACGTCCATTGTAACTGCAATCCATCTTCCAGAACCACTAAGACTAATTGTAGCCTTATTCCTAGAAGCTCATGTCTTTACCATTTCCCTAACAAATGGTGATTGCATGCTATAAGATATTAGTATTTGCTTAATTTCTTTTAGATATTTGATACCTATCTGTCTCCATTTGCATTCTTTGTATCTGTTTTGGTATTGTATTTGCTGACTTGTCAGAGGTATTAATGTGGTAAGTTGCTAAAACATTTGGTAAGTCATCTCTTACTCTGAAAGGTACTGGAGATGCTAAATTCTTTGCTTGTACCTCCACTCCTCACTTGTCATTTCTGATACTTTCCTCAACTGATTCAAATCTTTTTACCACTGTCTTTTATAAAGCCTGAATCACTTGACCTGTGAATATTTTTAATGAGTTCATTGAATCAAATAATTTTTGGTCCTCATTCTGTACATGGGATTCCATGGTATTAAATTTTTTCATTAATGATAACTTCTCATACTTTGATATTATTTGGATGACATGCAGATTGCCTTCCTGGAGAGATAATCTATCTGCTAAATTATCATAACTTTTTAACAGATTTTGATTGTTAATTTCAGGAGTACGAATCCTTTCAAATAATCTCTCAGTACCCCTTTGTCTGTCAAATTAAGGTTATTCTTTTCAGTGGTATTAATTTTTTTCAACTAGCTTTTGATTTTCAGTGGTATGAATCTTTTCAGTTAGCTTTTTATCATCATTCTGTAAAGTCTGTATCATTTATGAAAGTGTCTCATTCTTCTTTGTTATCAAACCATTTATTAAGTATATAATATGAAGGACAAAACTAAGTCTTACGATGACAAAAACAAATGTACAGGGTAGCTCCTGTAACTCTTGCAGAATTCCATCCATTGTAGAAACAAAATGGTTGTTAAATTCCTGGATGGTGATATTTTCTGCAATTATACAATTTCAAATTTGTTTGTTTATTTATTAATCAAATGAGCTTACCTCCACTGTAAGTTTTCAGTAATTTGTTGTAGGTGTAATAATCTTTATTGGCCAGCAGGAGTCGCAGTTGCAGGCACGTGGAGGAGAGACAAGACTGATAGCAGCAATAACACAGGCCCATTGCGATTCTGCAGTGGCAACGACTTAAATACTAACAAATTATGAACAATAAATCAATTCTACATACGGAGAAGGTTTGAGTGGAATTTAGAACTTACAGGCAGTTTTGAACTGAGAGGTTATTGTTGGGGTTTGGGCCAAGCATTCATGGATCCAAACTGGAAATGCAAGCTGGCGGCCCCGCCCCCCGGAGATAGAGCTAGGTCCGATTAAAGCAAGCCTGGCGAAAACCAGAAAAGTCGCAGAGGGGTTTTGGCAAAAAACCTCTTAGGTGATATCAAGCTATAAGGGTAGGGGTAGGAGAAGGCCACAGACCTTCTGGGCAGGTCATGGTAATGGAGTGAACTTGGGTTGCAAGATTGTGGACACCAATCTGTCACAATTTATAATAAAACATTCCCACAGTAGCCCAGGATAAAGTATAACGAAGGCTTATTTATTTAGGGGTAGACTCACAGCAAAAGCAGTGATCAGCAATCCTCTGTGTGACCGGGGAACTGGAACCGAATCCAGCAGCCAAGAGTCCTACGCATGCTTTCCTTCTGAATTTTAGTAGATGAGACCACACCCAAAGTGGGCTATTATCTTCAAGGCTATTGAAGGAGTTCCCACAACGTATATCCATAAGAGTTATCGTTCTATAAATGCATTTCCTGTATCTTTGTGTGGCTTTAGTACCAGGCAATACTGACCAACAAAAAGAATTAGGAAATGTGTTTTCAGTTTCTATTTTCAGAGTAATTTGAGAAGTATTGACATTAATTTTTCTTTGAAGGTTTGCTAAAACTCTTTGCTGAATCCAATTGATCCTGGGAATTTTCTTTTGGGAGACCTATAAGTACTGTTTCTTTAGGGGTTATGGGTATGTTCAATTACTTTATTTTGATTTAACTTTGACTTGCTTGAATGCTAGGTGTGTTCACACATGCCTTTAGTCCCAGAATTTGGAGGCAGAGGCAGGCTGATCTCCATGAGTTTGAAAACAGCATGGTCTACAAAGCAAGATCCAGGAAAACTAGGACTGTTATACAGAGAAACCCTGTCTCAATAAAGAAAAGAAAGAGAAAAAAAGAAAGAAAAAGGGAAAAAAATTTACTCCTTTTTTTCAGTTTGGTGCAGTCCTGGTTTTTTACATATGTCCTTCTGATTCTCTGCATTTCCTCATTATCTGTTGTATGTCCCCCTTTCACCTCTAATTTTATGAATTACAATTTTCTCTCTGTGTCTTTTAGTTAATTTTGCCAAGGCTTTGTCAAACATTGATATTCTGAAAGAAAGATATTTGTTTCATTAATTCTTTGTATACTATTTTGTTTCTATTTCATTGATTTCATACCTAAGTTGTCATCTCTTCTTTTTGCGTGTTATTTCTTCTTGTTGTTCTAAAGGTTTCAAATGTGCCTATAAATTACTAATATTAAATATCTATTGATGTATGCAGTAAGTGATAATAAATTGCCTCATAACACTTCCTTCATTGCACCCAATATGTTTGAGTATGTTGTGCTTTCATTTTCTCTCACTTCTAGAATGGTTTTAATTTCCTTCTTGATTTCTGTCTTGATACATTTTTCATTCAGTAGTGAGTTGTTCAGTTTCCATTAGTTTATACACTCTCAATTGTTTCTGTTATTGTTGATATCCAGCTTTAATATTTGGTGGTCACTTAGGATACAGAGTATAATTTCATTTTTTTCTTAAAACTCTTCAGACTTTAAGTATGTGGTCAACTTTGGAGAATGTTCCATTAAGTACTGAAAGAAAAGTGTATTCTTGTGTCATCAGATGAAATGTTCTCAAGATATCTGCTAAGTCCATTTGATTAATGGCATAATTCAATATGAATGTTTATTTAGTTTTTGTCTGGATGGCCTGTCTATTGGCAAGATTGGGGAATTGAAATCACCTACTATCTGTGTGTGAGGGCCAGTACATGAATGTTAGCTGTGTTAGTGTTTCTTTTATGAACTTTGTTGCCCCAGTGTTTGGGGCATAATTCTGTAGAAAGAATGGCAATATCCTCCTGATGAATTTTTCCTTTAATGAGTCTCTTAGGGTTTTAATAGCCAAGGTGAAACAACATGACCAAAAAGCAAGTTGGGGAGGAAAGGATATATTTAGGGTTCATCATCAAATGAAGTCAGAACAGGAATTCAAAATAGGGCAGGTACCTGGAGGCAGGAGATGATGCTGAGGCAATGTAGGGGTGCTGCTTACTGATTTTCTCCTCATGGCTTGCTCAGCCTACTTTCTTATATACCCCAGAACTGCCAGTCCAGGGATGGCATCACTCACAATGGGATGGGCCCTTCCTTGTCAATCACTAATTAAGAAAATGCCTTACAGCTGGACCTTATGAAGGCATTTTCTCTTAACTGACATTCCCTCCTTTCAGATGAATCTAGCTGTGCCAAGCCAACAGAAAACTAATCAGGACAAAGAATATGTAGCATTATTTCTTCCCTCTTCGACTTAGTTTTTGTTTGTCTTATCTAATATTAAAATGGCTAAGGCTGCTTGCCTCTTGGGTCAATTTGGTTGAGATACCTTTTTCTATCCCTTTACCCCAAGGTGATGTCTATAGTACATGGTATGGTGTGTTTCTTGAAAGCGGTAGAAAGGTGGCACACACCTTTATTCCCAGCACTTGGGAGGCAGAGGTAGGTGGATTTCTTGTGAGTTCAAGGCCAGCCTGGTCTACAAGAGCTAGTTCCAGGACAGGCTCCAAAGCTACAGAAAAATCCTATCTCAAAAAACAACAAACAAACAAAAAACCTAAAAAAGAAAGTTGGATATTGTTTTCTAATTCTCTGTCTCTGTCTCTCTGTCTCTCTGTCTCTGTCTCTCTCTCTCTCTCTCCCTCTCTCTCCCCCCCTCTCTCTCATTTTATTGGGGAATTGAGACCATTATTGAGAGTTATCAATGAGCAATGTTTATTCCTTTTGTCACCTCATTTTTTCCTTTTCATTAATTTTAAATTTTACTTATTAATTTTACATCCCACTTACAATTTCCCCTCCCTCCTCTCCTCCCAGTCCCTCCCCACCATCTCTGTTCCCACCCCCAATCTACTCCTCCATTTTTGTTTAGGAAAGGGCAGGTCTCCCATGAGTATCAACAAAACATGGCATATCAAGATGCAGTATGACTAAGCACCTCCCCATGTATTAAGCCTGGGCAAGGCAACCCAGTATGAGGAGCAGGGTTCCAAATTCAGTAAGAGTCAGGTAAACTGGGTGGTGGTGGCACATGCCTTAAATCCCAGAACTCAGAGAGGCAGAGGCAGGCAGATCTCTCTGAGTTTGAGGCCAGCCTGGTATACAGATGAGTTCCAGGACAGCCAGAGATACACAGAGAAATCAGTCTTGAAAAACAAGTAGAAAAAGTCAGAAACAGTCCCCTTCCCCGCTGTTAGGAGTCCCACAAGAGGACTAAGATACACACTTTCAACTTCTATGCAGAGTGCATAGGTCAGTTCCATGCAGGTTCCCTGGTTGTATGTTCAGTCTGTGTGAGTCCCTATGAATTAGTCAGCTCTGTCTATCATATTTTTATTGTGTCCTCAGCCCCTCTGGCTCCTATAATTCTTTTTCCCTCTCTTCTGCAGGATTCCCCAAACTCCTTCTAATGTTTGACTCTGGGTCTGCATCTGTTTCTATCAGTTGCTGGATGAGACCTCTCTGATGATACTTGGACTAGGCACCCATCTGGTCACAATAGATAGCCAGTTCAGGCTACCATTAATGAATATATAAACTGCCCTGGCCTGTTAGTAGGGCAGAACTTAGGTAGGCAGGGAGGACAGGACTGAATGCTGGGAGAAAGAAGGGTGGAATCAGTGGGACATCATGGATCTGCCACTGGAGATAGATGTGTTGAAACTTTGTTGGTAGGCCACAACCTCATGGTGATATACAGATTAATAGAAATGGGTTAAATTAATATGTAAGAGTTAGGCAATAAGAAGCTAGAGCTAATGGGCCAAGAATTGACTTAATTAATACATTTTCTGTGTGATGATGGGTTTTGAGTGCCCTGGATGAACAAGCGGTTCCTTGTAACACAGTATGATATGAAAACCCTGTTTTCAGTAGCTGGCTCATGTACTTTGTTGATAACCAGCTGCTTCAAAAAACTGGACTCAAACCCCTCTCAACAAGAACAGATACCATGCCTGGTACTGGAATCCTTGCTAACTAACTAGTGTTGGTGAAATTATGGTTACTGGAAGAGAATATATACTCATTATTTACTAAACCAGCACATTGCTCTGAGGAAGGACCAAGGTCCTCCTCACTATATCTAGGCTGAGTAAGGTTTCCATCCAAAAAGAATGGGTTCCAAAAAGCCAGTACAAGCAGAAGGACAAATCCTGGTGCCACTACCAGTGGCTTCATAGCTTGCCACAACCATATATCTGTCACCCACATTCAGAGGGTCTAGCTTGGTTCGATGCTGGTTCTTTTCCTGTGCAGTTGGAGTAGATGAACTCCCATTAGCTCAGGCAAGCTGTTTCAGTGGGTGTTTCCATCATGGTCTTGACCTCTTTGCTCATATTCTCACTCCTTCCACTCTTCAACTGTATATTGGGAGCTAAGCCCAGTGCTTCATTCTGGGTCTCTGGCCCTGTCTCCTTCAGTTGCTGGATGAAGGTTCTATGGTGACATTTAAGATAGTCATCAATTTGACTACAGGGCAAATAAGACCAGTTAGGGCACCCTCTCCACTACTGCTTAAGATTTTAGTTGGGGTCATCCTTGTGAATTCCTGGTTTCTTGCTTGCCCTATATTGGCTCCCTCAATCAAAATATCTCTTTCTTTGCTCTCATCTCTGTCCGTCTCCTATCTTGACTATCCTGTTCCCTCGAGATCTCCACCGTTCTCCCCTTCTCTGCTTCTCCTTTAATTGTGCCCTCTCTTTTCCCTCAACCCTCAGGTTCTCAATTTTGTCAGGAGATCTTTTCTTATTTCCCCTTCCCAGGAGGATTTATATTTGTTTCTCTTAGGGTTCACCTTGTTACTTAGCTTCTCTAGCATCATGGACTATAGGCTCATTATCCTTTGCTTTAAAACTAGTATTCACCTATGAGTGAATACATACCATATTCACATTTCTGGGTCTGGGTCACATGACTCAGGATGTTTTTTTCTAGTTCTATCCATTTGCATGCAAATTTCAAGATGTCATTGTTTTTTACTGCTGAGTAGTACTCCAATGTATAAACTGCCATGTATTTTTTATCCATTCGTCACTTGAGGGGCATTTAGGTTGCTTCCAGTTTCTGGCTATTAAAAATAATGCTGCTATGAACATACTTGAACAAATAAGTCCTTGGAGTATGATAGAACATCCTTTGGCTATTGCTGGATCATGAAGTAGGTTGATTCCCAATTAACTGAGATACTGTCATACTGATTTCCAGAGTGGTTGTGCAAGTTTACATTCCCAGCAGCAGTGGAGGAGTGTTCATCCCCCTTAATCCACATCCTCTCTAGCTTAAGCTAACATTGGTGTTTTTGATCTTAGCCATTCTGACAGGTGTATGATCTCAGAGTCATTTTGATTTGCATTTCTCTGATGGCTAAGGATACTGAACATTCCTTAAATGTCTTTCAGCCATTTGAGATTCTTTTGTAGAGAATTCTCTGCTTAGGTCTGCATCCCATGTTTTAATTTGATTATTTAAAACTTTGATTCCAATTTCTTGAGTTCTTTATGTATTTTGGAGGTCAGTCCTCTGTCTGATGTGGGGTTGGTGAAGATCTTTTCCTATTTAATACGCTACCTTTTACATTTTTTTAAATTTTTCCATTCAAAAATTCCCACTTCCCCCTTCCTTCCATTCCCCTCCTGCTCCCCCACTCATGCTCCTCCCTACCCCTCCAGCCTTAAGCAAGGGCAGGGTACCCTGCCCTATGTGAAGTCCAAGGCCCTCCACCCTACATCCAGGCCTAGGAAGTTGTGCATCCAAATAGACTAGGGTCCCAAAAAGTCAGTACATGCAGTAGAAACAAGTCCCAGTCAGTGACTTTATCAATGGCTTCTCAGTCAGCCCCCATTGTCAGCCACATTCAGAGAGTCAAGTTTGATCACCTGCTCAATCAGTCCCAGTCCAGCTAGATTTGGTAAACTCCCATTAGATCAGACACACTGTCTCAGTTGATGGGCCAAACCCTAGCGATCCTGACTTCCTTGTTCATCTTCTCCCTCCTACCCTTCTTCAACTGGACCTTGGGATCTCAGTCCAGTGCTCTGATGTGGGTCTCTGTCTCTGTATCCATCCATCGCCAGATGAAGATTCTATGGTGATATTTGAGATAATCATCAGTGTGATTATGGGGCAAGGCCAGTTCAGGTTCCCTCTAATAGGCTACCTTTTGTCTTATTGACTGTCTTTTGCTTTACAGAAGCTTCTCAATTTCAGGAGGTTCCATTTATTTATTGTTGCTCTTATTGTCTGTGCTACTGGGGTTATATTTAGGAAGTAATCTCCTCTTTTCATGCATTGAAGGCTACTTGCCACTTTCTTTTCTATCAGGTTCAGTATGGTTGGATTTATAATGAGGTCTTTAATCCATTTGGACCTGAGTTTTGTGCATGGGGATAGATATGATTCTATTTACAATCTTCTGCAAGTTGATGTCCAGTTGTGCCAATAATAGTTGTTTAAGAGATTTTATTCTTTCCATTGTATAATTTTAGCTTCTTTATCAAAAATCAGGTGTTCATAGGCTTATGGATTAATATCCGGATCTTTGAATCAATTCCATTTGTCAACCTGTCTGTTTTTATGCTAGTACCAAGCTGTGTTTATTACTATAGCTCTATAATAGAGATTGATGTCAGGGATGGTGATGCCTGAAGAAGTTCCTTTATTGTAAAAGATTATTTTGGCTATCCTGAGTTTTTTCTCATATGAAGTTGAGTATTGTTCTTACAAGGTCTGTGAAGATTTGTGCTGGGATTTTGATGGGAACTGCATTGAAGTTATACATTGTTTTTGGTAAGATTGCCATTTTTATTATGTTGATCCTACCTGTCCAAGAATATAGGAGATCATTCCATTTTTTGGTATCTTCTTCAGTTTCTTTCTTCAAAGCCTTAAAGCTCTTGTTGAATAGGTCTTTCTCTTCTTTTGTTGTCTTATTGCTCTAGCCAGAACTTCAAAAACTATTTTGAATAGGTATGGAGAGTGGACAGCCTTGTCTTGTCCCTGATTTTAGTAAAATTGTTTTGATGGTGTCAATCAGCTTGCTGTATATTACTTTTATTATGTTTAGATATGTTCCTTTTATTCCTGTTCTCTCCAAGGCCTTTATCATAAAGGGGTATTGGATTTCATCAAAGGCTTTTTCAGCATCTAATGAGATGATCATATGTTTTTTTCTTTCAGTTTATTTATATGGTGGATTATATTGATTTTTGTATATTGAACAATTACTGCATCTCTGGGATAAAGCTGACTTAATCATAGTGGATAATTTTTTTGACGTATTCTTGGACTCAAATTGCCAGTATTTTATTGTGTATTTTTGCATCTATGTTCATGAGTGAAATTGGTCTGTGATTCTCTTTCTTTGTTGAGTCTTTGTATGGTTTGGGTATCAAGGTAACTGTAACCTCATAAAAAGAGTTTGGCAATGTTCCTTCTGTTTCTACTGTGGAACACTTTCAAGAGTATATGTTTTAGGTCTTTGAAGTTCTTGTAGAATTCTACACTGAAACCATCTCACCCTGGGCTTTTTTTGGCTGGGAAGCTTTTGATGACTGTTTCTATTTCCTTGCCAGTTATAGGTCTATTTAAATTGTTTACTTAGTCTTGATTTAATTTTAGTATGTGGTACCTATGCAGAAAATTTTCCATTTTGTTTACATTTCACAATTTTGTGGAGTATGAAAGAATTTCTAAGAGGAAAATTCAAAACACTAAGTGCCTACATAAAGAAAGTGGAGAAACAGTACACCTGAAAGCTCTGGAACAACAACAACAACAACAACAACAACAAAAAAAAACCAGACTCACCCAAAAATAGTAGAAAACAGGAAATAATCAAATTGAGGACTGAAAATATTAAAAATAGAAACAAAGATGCTGTAGAAAATCTTACAACTAGTAGCCTTTAAGTTACCTGTCCACTTGGGCATAGGTTCTTATAATATAAATGCCAATGTAAAGCACTCATTCCCTCTCTTTTCTGGCTGCTGGATTTGTTCCTGTCCTCCATTTGTGTAGAGGACTATGTTCTGTGAGTCTACCCCTAAATAAATAACCTTTTATTATACTCAATTCTGAGCTAGTGTGGGATTTCTTTTAAGCATCCATCTTCATCTGGCACCCCACATGGACTGAACTTCACACCTAACAGGTGGACCCATCTAAAAGACCCAAGTGATCCACAGGCAAGAAGATTTCCCACACCTGTCTGCTTGGCTTTCTTTCACCTACTGAGTGGTTTTTTTTGCAACCCTCCCCACCACAGCAGTGCTAAATGCACGTGGAAACTTGGTAATTTCCCAAGCTCACACACATTTCCCCCACAACACTGCCTCATTCCCTGGTATGCTTCGACTTGCACATCTTCTAGTTTGTGCTTCCTGCTCCTGAGTTCTGGGCTCCTTGCTCCATGTACAAAATTGATTTAATTTGTCAAGCAAAGCATATTTCTCAGTATTTGAACAGCACCGAGGTAGAAAACAATAGTGATGCAGGACTATTCATGGCACCACCAGTTGTGCCGCTGCTGGTAGCAACTCTGTAACCATGACACATGCTGGACAATAAAGATTATTACACCTAAAACAATTTACTGGACCTCATTACACAAGTAATTATTTTATTAATTAATAAATCAATAAACTTGAAAGTTATATATTTGCAGACAACATTACCATGAAAATTTTAGTAACCTTTTTGCTGATACTATGGATTGTATTCTGCAAGACTTATATGGTTATTGTGATACATCTGTTTATTGGATACTGGGACTCAGTTTTTTCTTCATATATCCTTAAGAAAATGGTTTGATAAGAGAGTCAGGAAGGAAGAACTTTTTGAAATGATACAGTATTTACAGACTAATAATGAGCAGCTACCTGACAGGGTTGATACCATCAAAAATCAAAAGCTACCTGAAAAAATTAATACTATTGAAAAGGGCAACATTAATTCACAGATGAAATTCTATCCATGTCAAGGGGTACTGAAAAATACCTGAAATAAATCATCCTGTTGAATTTGGCAATCAAAATCTGTTAAAAAGTTATGATAGGTTAGCAGATAAAATATCTTTCCAGGAAGGCAATATGCACACTGTCCAAATAATGTTCAAGGATGAGATGTTATCTTTAAAGGAAAAACTTCAGGCATTGGAATTACATGGGCAGAATGAGGACCAGAAGCTAGGTTCCACTAGAAATATATACAGGTCATAAGATTCAGTCTTTGCAAAAGACAGTAGTAGAAATATTTTAAACAATTGAGGAATTTTTTTGGAGCTGATGAACAGGGATAGAAGGTATAAGGACAGGATTAACATTGCCAGTATCTGCAAGAGATGACTTACCCAAGGTTTAACTTCCTACCCTGTAATCTATTCTGACAATCATTAAGTTCTAAATGTCCAAAAGGACCCAAAGAAAGTAGATGGATACCTGTAGGAATGATCTAAAAAATTAAGTAAGCAGTAGTAACTTACGGCTTGCATTCCACATTTGTTAGAAAGATGGTAAAGACATGGGCTTCTAGAATTAAGGCCACCCCATATGACTGACTTCAGTTAGTTTCAACAGTCCTGGATGATAGACTCTGTCTGCTTTGGAAATGTTATTTCAGAGAAGATGCAAAAAATTTAGAACAACAGAGAAAAGCAAAATGCCTTGAGACTTCCCAAGATCAAATTCTTGATGAGGGCACTTATGCTGACCCACAGGCTCAAGCTCTTTACAATGAACAAATCTCGTCCCAATGCCACAACGCAGCCTTAAATGCTTGGGACAGGATTCAAGAACTAGAAAAACTAATTGAATCATATACCATGGTTAAACAGGGTCAGAGAGAACCCTTTAGTGACTTTTTGCAAAGATTAACTAAGGCTGTAAAAGTAGAAGTAACAGACCCAGATGCTAGATGACTACTTATTGACCCTCTGGCTTTTGAAAATGCCAACTTAGAACGCTTACAGGTCTGCCAGGTCCTCTAGCACAAGGTAATGCAGAAATTGATCAATTATTGATTGAAAATGTGTTGAAGGCCTGAAAATTTCATCATGTCAATAACAAAGGTTTAACAAAGGTTTTAAAAAAGAACTTTCCATTACATGGGAACAAGCTAAGGAGATTATAGAGAGATTTACTACTTGCACTTTCCATAACCAAACATTGCTACCTGCAGGGAGTAACCCAAGGGTATTCAAAAGAATGAAATCTTGAAGATGGATGTGTTCCACTTTGTAAATTTAGGAAAATTAAAATCTGTATACCATTGACACTTATCCAGGTTTTCAATGGGCAACTACATTGGGCTCAGAAAAGGTTTATTCAGTAATCACACATTTACTAGAAGTTATGGCCAGCATGGGTATACCTGCACAAATAAAGAGAGATAATGGTCCAGCATATGTCTCTGAGAAAATGAAGCCATTTTTTCTTATTATAATATAAAGCATATTATAGGTATACCAAATAATCCTACAGGTCAGGCAGTTATAGAAAGATCAAAATGAACTAAAAAGGATATGTTAAACAAACAGAAAGGGATGGAAAATACCTCCAGAAATAGACTGCATAATGCTTTATTAACCTTGAATTTTCTCGATGCTAATGAGAAAGAAACAACAGCATCAGAGAGACATTGGGTGATAGAAAAATCCTCTGAATTAAATAAGCTGGTGTATTTCAAGGATGTGTTGAGCTTACAATGGAAAGCAGAAAATGTGCAATGTTGGGGCATGGATTTTGTTCTTGTTTCAACAGGAGAAAAAAGTTATGTATACCATCAAAAGTAGTAAAGATTTGGTTTGAAAAAGAGAAATCTCTTGAGAAAGAGAAATGATGGCTCATCCACAGAGATGACAACCAATCAGGTGGTAAGGAAACCTCATACCAGTTGGGACAGTGTTCTGTTCTTGTCTTTGTCATCTTCAAAAAGTCAAGAGACCATGGATATCTGGATACCTAAAGTGGAAAAGGTAATTATCCAGATAGGATCACCAAGGAAAGAGAATTATGACTTATGAGGACAGGTCATCTGAGGGTAAGAATCTCTAAACATAAGCAAGAATAATAGTCATGACTCACTTAAAAATCAAAGCTGGCTTTGGAGTTGGACAATGGCTCTGTGGATTGCTTCTAGACAAATATGGTATGATAGACCATGACCTCCTGAAAGGTTGGTGAAAGCACTCTTAGAAAATTACTTCACAGAGCGCTCAGTCCCTCGGCCGCTGCGCAGCGCGTCTGTCCTAGACCAATCTTTGCTGTGAATGAATCTGGTTGGATCTCCCCAGTGCCAGACCAGGAGCTATTCCTTGTGGCACAATCTGAAGAAGTCTGCACTCCCTTGCAGGAATCCTCAGACCTGCCTGGAGGCCTGAGTCTGACCCCTTTGGGTGGGTGGCCTTAGTACAGGAGCAGGACACCTGAAAACACTAGGGAAGGCTTGGGAGAAGCAGGGACGTGGGAAACAAAGACAAGCCTGCAGAGGGAGCTGGGGGAGTGGGTCTGTGCTCTCTTCCAGGGCAGGTTGCTCCAGGGTCCGCACCCACTCACCAGTCCATATCGAATATATTCTTTTCACACAACATATTCTGATAACAGTATTGCCTCACTCATCTCATCCCAAAACCACCTCTACTTCTGTATCTAACACCATGTCTTCTTTTTCTTCCTCTCTCTTTAGAAAACAAACCAGGAAACTAAGCAGGCTACAAAAGAGGAAAAAACAAAAAGGATAAAGAAGCACACACACACATACACACATTGTAAAATCTCAAAGTCAGAAAACATAATATACAACCAATAGTTCAGTAAGGTAAAAAATGTCCAAAAACATTATAAAGCAAAGTTTAAAAAAAACTACCCTTGAGTTAATTTGTATTGAATATTTACTGCTGGGCATGGGACCTGTCCTTAAGTGTGATTTATAGACCTGGTAAGGCTCCACTGGAGAAAACTCATCTTTTCTTTGCAAGCAATTGTCAACTGAATATACTTTGTAGGTTAGGAATAGGAACTCATATCCACTTCTACTCTCAGTGCAGGGATATGGCTTGGACCTGTATATACCCTGTTCATGCTGCCACAGTCTCTGTAAAGTGGTATGTACTAGACAGAGTAGCTATATTAATTTCCTATGGGTACTGTTGTAGTTTAAATGAGAAGGTTCCACATAGGATCATGTGTGTGAACACTTGGTTCATGAATGATGATGCTCTTTTGGGGCGTTGTGGAAACATTAGGATGTATAGACTTGTTGGAGAAAGTACCACATTCACTATAGGAGGTCTTTGAGAGTTCATAGCCTTGTCCAACTCTAGTTTGGTTTCTCAAGGATGGAGATAAGAGGTCTTGGTGTGGAAGGTCCTTCTGTCTGTGTGTTGTTTTTCATTCGATGATGAGTAAAGAACTGCTTTGAGCCTATGGCAGGAAAGAACAGAAGCAGGTGGGGAAAACTAAGCTGAATTCTGGAAGGCAGAAGGGCAGAGTCAGAAAGAAGCCATGGAGCAACCAGAGATAGATGCTGTGAACTTTACCCACTAAGCCACAGCCATGTGGTGATATACAGGTTAATAGAAATGGGTTAAATTAATATAAGAGTTAGCCAATAAAAAGCTGGAACGAATGGGTCAATTAATGCAGTTTCTGTGTAATTATTTCAGAGCTGAGCAGTCAGGAATGACAAAGCAGCCTCTCTCCTTGCTCTAAGGTCTCAGTTTCCTGACCTGGTTCCCTGCTGTCATGTTTTCCTGTCCATCTGGAAACATGAGCCTGAATTATTCCCTCCTCCTACAAGATTCATTTCTCAAAGTATTTTATCACAGCAGTAGAAAAGCAACTAATTCAAGGGCTTAGAAGAAGCATGGTGGAACATGCCTGTAATACCAGTGCCCTGAAGTCAGTGATAGCATGTCTATACATTCAGGGTGACCATGATCTAGATGTAGAAATTGTCTCAAAAATAAAAACCAAATAAGAAAATGGCCATATTGCTACTAATTTCATCATTCCCTTCCTTCCCTTTAATTCTGTTCTGCCATCATCTCTCCCTTTTCCTTCTATATTGTTAAAGAACCAGGATTGAGCTAGTGGTATAGTTTTAAAATGAGCTATTTATTGGCCAACATTGAAACATTTCCTTCAATACATTTCAAAATAATATAGACTAGATGCATCTATCATGATCGACAGTTGTATACTGAAAGGGTTTTCTACATGTGGTTTCAGGAGATCTCTCCCTTCATCCCAGCCATATCATTGGTTGTTCCCTACCCCTAGATTTTTGTGAACAATTCTCGGGACTTAACTAGGAGCTTTCCTGGTATGTTGATGCCACTTCTTCTAGCACCGGATCTACATATAGCAATAACTTTTTTAAATGTCACTACCTCCAATGACAGGGTTTGAAATTGTGCCTCATAGAGAAAGAAAACAGTTTATAGACAGGGATAAACCAGTCAGGTATGTCTTGACTATGAGCAGGGAGACACACTGGCAAACACACCCCACTTCTCAAATACTGTGTAAGAAACATAACAAAGGGAACTGAAAATTTATCATGGTTAGTTAAATTTCTTTTGCACTCATACACTAATGAGTGACACTTGGGAGATGATTTCAGTGGGAGATAACATTTGATGATGTAATAAAGGTCTCAGAACTCTGAACAGGCCAGTCACCACTCAACTGGTTGTGAAGTCAGCAGCCAGTCTTGAAGAGCACATGAGGGAAGCCATCATGCTTTCCTTAGTCTAGGTGATTCTGTCAAATAACTGGCCACCAATTTGTTTAGAGACAGTGTAACAGGTAAGTATACTTATACATGTAAGTATAAGCTGCATTCACATTTGTTGTATATGTAATTAATGTTTCTAAGTATCCATATCAGAATTTATGACTGACTTTGAAAAGGTAGGCACACCACTACATGTATATTGACAGTAAAGTGGTAGTTACATGTTCTCCTCCAAGATCCATGACATTCTCTGTATTTTCCCAGGTTTCCTGTATTAGGCATGGCTTGCCTCTCATAAATGGGCCTTAAATACATTTAGAGAGAGAGTTTGGCATGCCATCACTGGATCTCTAGGGCTATCTTTCCATGGTGGTCATTGTTGTGGTTCATAGGCATCATAGCCGGATAGGTCTATTGGTTGTTTTCCTACCTTGAAAACCTTCGTGGTACCATTAAAGTTAGACCAGAGGGAGGCTGCACTCAGGTGAGTTCCACCTGAGAGGTTTCTGAACTGAGTCTGACGTTCATGGTGTCTTTATCAGTAGGGACTTACCTTTTACCTCTAAGGGGCAGCCAAAGGCAATAGCAATATTCTGTTTTGGTATTCTCTTTGATAGCCCTCACCAATAATTCAAAAGAGGGCTTCTATGCCTGCAGTTGTAGATTGTGTTAGCTGATATTTGGCTCTTGGAGGAAGCAATATAAGTGCAGATGAGATATTTTCTTTTATACACTATATTTATACAGAATTCATATGCTTTATATGTCATTTACTTTTTAAGGAAATAATAGTAGAGTTTATCATAATTTTTCAGAAATTCTTACTGTTGTTTTACCCTCTACCATACTCCTTCTGTATTTATTATTTCCTTCATCCCTCCGTGAATCCCCATTTTCTCTATTTCCCACATGAGATTTCTCGTAACCTGCCATTCTCCTCTGCATTGGTCCTCTGCCACATATAGTGACAAACGGGGCCTTTTATTATCTATGTTTTGGGAGTTGATCTAGAATATATACTCACATCTGATGTTTTATACCTAGGAGCTTTCAATGAGTGAGAACACATGAAGTTTTTCTTTCTGGTCCTGGGTTAGCTCACTCAGTATTGTTCATTTTTCCATCCACTTGCTTGCAAAGTTTATTATTTCATTTTTCTTTACATCTGAATAGTATTCTATAGTGCTTATGCACTGCATTTTCATTATCTATTTGTTGTTTGATGGATATTAAGGTTTTTTCCCTGTCCTAGCTATAGTGAATAGAGCAACAGTGAGCATGGTTGAGCAAATATGTTTGGAGTAGGATGTCTTTTCCTTTGGACATATTTCAAGGAGTGGTATAACTGGGTAATGTGGTAGGTCTATTTTTGTTTCCTGTGAATTCTTTTTCTTTAGATTTATTTATTTATTATGTATACAATGTTCTGCCTCCGTGTATTCCCGCACAACAGAGGAGGGCGCCAGATCTCATTACAGATGGTTGTGAGCCACCACGTGGTTGCTGGAAATTGAACTCAGGACCTTTGGAAGAGCAGCCAGTGCTCTTAACCACTGAGCCATCTTTCCAGCCCCTGTTTCCTGTGAAGTCTCTGCATTGATTTTGATAGTTGCTTTACAGGTTTGTAATCCCCAAAAATGTGAATGAGAACTCTTTCCCCCACACCCACTTCAGCATTAGTTGTCACTTGTTTTGTTGATCATTGCCATCCTACTGGGATGAAAATGATGAAATCTCAAGTTTTGATTTTCACTTCTTCAATTGCTAAGAATGATGAACAAATTTTGAAATGTTATGTGGATTTGGTCACATTTTCTTCTTTTGATAACTTTATGTTCAAGTACCTGACTCATTATCTCATTATTTGAGTGGCTATATTCTTTCTATCCTTTTAATTTTTTCTTTATGCTTTCTGAGTATTAATTCTCTCTCTCTCTCTCTCTCTCTATATATATATATATATATATACATACATATACTTCAGTCTTCCTATATTCCACCCTGCAATATGCCAAAGCAGCTTTATTTATTAACCAACAAAAGCAAAACATACGTAGAAAGTACTTCTGTCTATGTGTTGCTTTTATTGGTTAATGAATATATATATATCTCAAAGATAATCTCCCAATCTGTCGGGTTTTTCATGTGATTTATGTTTTTCACATGCAGGTTTAAATGCACTTTCTTTGTTATATATTTATATATATTTAGTGTTTTAACTATAATATGCTGTGGGATTTTCTTTCCCATTTGGTGTTCTATGTGCTTCTGCATTTGCATGGGTGTGCTTTACCTTAGTTTGGGGAAATTTTCTTCTAAGATCTTAAGAGTGCCCTATTGACTTGGCAATCTTCTCCCTCATCTATGCCTACAATTTGAAGGTTCGGTTTTTTATGATGTGCCACATTTCTTGTATGTTCCTTCTCTGTGTTTTTGTAAAATTTTCATATTCCTTGCTTGTTTGACCTAGATCCTCTACTTTGTCTCTGAGTTCTGATGTTCTTTCTTCTGCTACAGTCATTCTACTTACAAGGATTTCCTCTGAGTTTTCTACTTTAGTTACTGGATTTTTATCTTAGCTTGAGTTCTCCTCAATATTTGTATCTCCTGGTTGAATTCTGTTCTCAGGTCCAAGGCTGACTTTGTCATTTTAACCAATCTTATGTTTGTGCTTCTTGGGCATCACTCAAGCATTTGTTCTCCTTCCGTTCTGTCTCTTTACCTTTAATGACTGTTTCTTTTTGTCTTTTTATATTCCTTTACCTTTAATGACTGTTTCTTTTTGTCTTTTTATATTCCTGGGATCCTTTACTGAAGTCTATGATTGTCATTTTAAGTTATGTGTCCTTGTCCTGGGGTTCATCTATACAGTTCTCATTAGCAAATGCTTGTCCAGGTCTGGTAGGTTTTGGAGAGAAAGCACTGACTTGATTTTTCAGATTGATTGAATTTTGTAGTGAGATCTGGGCATATGGACTTATTCTGTTAGTTTCTGTCATATATGCACAGACCAGATTGGATCAAAAAAGAAAAAGTATGGGCATGTTGGGCATGTTGTACAGAAAGTTTGAAAATGGCCAGAGAGGAATGAAGTCTGGTAAAAGTGAACTGAGATAAGTGAATAGTGAACATACGATGTCTGTCCCTCATGTTCCGGGACTTGATGGAGGGCATAGATTTGACTGGATGAAAAAGTTTTATGTGGTAAAGGAGAGGCCTTCTAGATGGGAGGCAAGCAGCGTTGTTCCTGGCAGAAGCCTAGAGGTTGTTTGACGTGCACACATTGGTGGTTATACTGGGCTTGGCCATAGGTATGTGTCTCAGGGATAGATTTTGTAGTTGGGAAGTCTATGTGTCAGGGGAAGGTCAAGGACACTCACTGGGTTAGACCCTGAAGAATGTTAAGTGAGATCTGGATGGATGGGGAGGTTAGATGCTGTGTCCCGGAAGTATCCCTTTTTTGTCTCCTTTCATTTATTTTATTTTGAAGTCTATCTTGTCTGAAATTAGGGTAGAGTTTGTATACTATTCCTATTTGCTTAGGATAATTTTTTCATCCAGGGTCACTCCCGACTTTGAAAACACAATGAGTTCCTAATAAACCATACAAAGATAGCTCTTGTTTCTTTATCCAATTTGAGTTTTTGATTGTGAAGTAGACATCACTGGTTCTTAAAGTCATTATTAACAGGTGTTCTTAGTTGCAGTCATTTTTATAGTTTTGATATTTGTATTCTTAGTTGTAGATTATATTGTAGTTAACTATAACTTTATTTTCTTTCTACAGTAAATTTTCTAAACTTCATCCTGCCTTAGATTTAGTAAATTCTAAAATACACACTTGCCACTGTATTACACAAGCTCAGTTCTTTCATTGAGGATAAAACCAAGGAAAATGTGAATGTATATTTACATAAGTTTCACATATATATGTGTGTGTGTATTATACATGACAATTCCCATATATGATGCACATGACACCATTGATTTTAAGTAAATATGGTATTAATCCAGATATAGGAACTCAATGATTGATCAGGAAAACCATGGTTCATCCATACAATGAGAAACTTGTCATTATAAAAGTTGACAAACTTCTCATACTTGATGAAACCTGACATTAGTTACATTGTGTGGTGGCTACTGCCTCTAATGCCAGCAGTTGAAAGGAGAGGAAGCAGGATTGCTTCCAACTAAAGGCCACAATGGGGAGATAGTTCTAGGCCAGCCAGGGATACAAAGACATACAGTGTCACACAAATGAATAGTTAAATGGACTGAGTAAAAAAAAATTAATGTATAACTACACTTCTATCTTTAAGGTTGGCAAATAACTCCATGATATGGCTACTTCATAAATTATCAAATTGTTGTGCTTGAAGTAGCTTTCTATTTTCACATGAAATTTCATATTATCATGATTATCTGAAAGACTAAATATGTGGAACCAAAATTCATTGTGATTCTGTAAACAGTGGAAAAAGAAAATCTTAATCGTGTGTGGATTATCAATGAGCTACTAAATTTTCCCACTGAGCAATTCTTTTTGAGTTTGATCAGAACACATTCCCTGCAGGAGATTGCCTGGTCAAAAGTCCATCTGCTCAACAAAGCCCTTCTTCCCTGGTCCTGCCCCCACTAGGGATAATCTCCCAGTCCTGAAGAATTCATCCTCATGATGTCCTGTGTTCTTTGCAGTTGCCAGGTGTTCAGAGTCACCGTTGTGATGGTCAGCAGGCGTGCCAGCAGGCAGCTAGGAGGCTTTGCTTTGGCCACTCTAGCATGGATCCTGTGCAGCGTCTCCATGAGCCTCCCTCAGTGGCGAGTGTGGTGTTTTCAGGAGCCCTTGGATTCCAAGCCCAGAATGACTTTAGTGGGGATGTGGAAAACCTGTGTTTACCACCAGGAAGGCGATTCCAACATTTCCAAAGTGTGTTACAAATATAAAAACCAGGACACCTTCGTCCCTTTGGACATTCGAGTGTCTCAACACTTTCTACTGATCTCCAGCTTTCTTGGCACGATTGCCACAGTCACTGTCATTGTGGCTCTTTGGAAATTGTACTCAGGGAGACTCCGGAAGAAAGCCACCTCCAATCCATTCATGGTTCCAGGGATTCTGAACGTCATTGCTAGCATTTTTGTCTTCTTATCCATCGTGTACAACTATTTATCCATCATTCGCAAGGATGGGATTGCCTTCCCCCCATCATTCCACACACCCTCTTTCCCAGATACCCAGAAGGTTGGCAATGCGCTGGCAATGGCGACCCTTTCTTGCTTTCTATTTCTAGTGGGTGGCATAATTTCTCTTTCTTTTACTCTTCCCCAGCATTTCCTACTATATTCTATCCTTTAAATATAAATTTCCAACTTCCATACACTTGAAAATCCAAAATTACAAGGAGTAATCACAACTATTTTTCGGATACCTCCCAAAAACTTCCAGATTCAGAACCTTGCCCGAGGAAGAGAAGTGGGCTTCCAGTTATATTTCTTGTCTTGGGTGCTCCAGTTTTTCATCGAGAGGTTTATGGATTTTCATTAAATAAATTCTTACCCACTTAATCTTATAAGTTCTGGAATTGAATTACTCTTAGTGACAGTAAATTATCAAGGAACATAGTAGATATGGAAATAAGTGTCAGGATACAATGACCCCTTACATCATCCTCTAAATTCATAAAAATTAAAGCAGAATGATTTCCCATGTTGTACAAATTGCAACTCTCCGCCAGATGATATTTCACAAAGTATGTTACAAATTTCTATGAGGAATCTCCCCAATGCTTTTGTCAAAATACCTGTGAAGATTTTCCCATATTTCCTTGCTCCCTCTTTTGCTCCTTTTGATTTTTCCTTTGCAAGAGTTTTAAAATTTGAGGAATCTCATCCCAACTTTTATTCTCCTTGTACTCCATCTTTATTACATACAAAACATTTTCAAACTATCCTATACTTAATTAGCTTAACAAGTGTTCCATGTTATAGTTCCTTACAGGTTTTTATGTCTTTACTTGTGAGACATTTCCTAGGGAAATGTAAAAGAAAATATTCACCTCAGAGAAAGCATCAACTAAAGCAATACAATAATTCTAAGTAAGTATAACTTGAATGGAATGGACTAACTTGAGGAACTCCCTAAGGAAAGCACCAATCTAAATTCTTGAAAGAAGTGTCATTTTGCCTGAGAGTTTGGGATCTAGTTTATAGGTGCAAGGGAGTCATGTGGCAGGATCTTGAGATTGCTAATTACCTTGCAGTCATAGATAGAAACCAGAGAGAGGCAAATGCTCCATTTGATTGGCTTTCTCCTTTTCATATAGTCCATGGCCCAAGCCCATGGAATGATGCTACCCACCTTTAGGATAGGTCTTCCCACTTCAACCTACCTATTTAAAATAACCCCATACAGGAATTCCCAGAGGTTAATGAAATAGAGATAGTGTCTCACAAGTGTGTCCAGAAACATTATATGTCACTCTAGATTCTGTGAAATTAACAATGAGTATATGAAGGGGAAGCCCAACCAATCACCTTGTTTGTAAGGCGTGTCCCCCTTAGTCTAATATTTACTTATAAAATCTTGCGGGCCTGCGGCCTGCCTGTTCTTTATATTCCTGTGCTCCTCACTGGAACCTTGGATTTGTAAGTTCGCTTTTCTTTCCTTTATTAAAGCTGAATATTATATATATTAAAGCTAGACTGGTTAATCATAACTGCTGATCAACCATGCCCCTTCATTTTTGCGCCCAGCATGGGGCTCGAACCCAAGACCCTGAGATTAAGAGTCTCATGCTCTACCGACTGAGCTAGCCAGGCACTAGCCCTGCTTGTACAGAGCACAGGACAGGCGCCCATGACTCAGCCCAAGCATGCTAACCCCTCAGGAGGCGCCAGTACCAGCTGAGTTTGGCCTCGGCCCTGACCTGCCAGAGAAAAGCAGTTACTGCCTGCATTGCGTCCTGGTGATCGAGCTTGTGCAGCCGCCACTGAACCAGCATGACCCCACTGCCATTACAGGGCATGCCTGACCAGCTTCCTGGCTTCCTCTGCTGGTACTGCTGACTCAGTTTGGCAATCCTGCCGAGCAGTTACTGCCCGCACTGCGATCCTGGAAGTAAGGCATGAGCAACCAAGCCAGAGCATGAGCTGGCAAACTGACCACAGGGCACATAACTCGACCCGAGCATGCTCCCTTATTCCCGCAGGCCCCGCCCTTCCCCACCCAGCTATAACCTACACAGTACATGGTCTGTGAGCTGCTATTTTTTAGAATTTCCTTTCCAGTTCTGACTTTTTCGGCCACGTGCACCCCGCCACCTACTGGCAGGCAACGGTCATTACAGGTAAAATTTCTTTCGATTAAAAAAAAATGCTTCTGCAGCCTATTTAATTATACTATGGTAGAGATATTGCAGGATACATATGATGTTCCCATAATTTGGATATTTATAGGGCTTGCACTTTTTCTCATATTTGGTTTCCTCCTTACATCGTTTGATAATAGAGAAATGATAAAGTCCTTACAGAATGAAACCAGGATTCTTAGGGCAGAGGGTGAATGCTTAAGAGCAGAGGTTGAATGCTTAAGAAAGGGCACAACTGTTTTGAGTGACAACTTTAAGTCGGTTGAGGTATTTGCAAAAACAATTCAGACTGACACCAACCTCCTCAAGACAGAGTTTGAAGTTCTCAAAGAAGGAAGTGAGGTAGATGGCTCAGATAGTCGCCATGCCTCTCCTCTCTTGAACAGTCGCCATGAAGCCAGCCACCAGGTCAGACATGCTGAATCTTTCCTGGTAAAACACCACTTTGTGGTGCTACACAGATTATTAGAGATGGGTTAATCAACATGTGAGAATTGGACAATGGGAGGCTGGAACTAATGGGCCAGGCAGTGTTTAAATGAATACAGTTGTGTGTTGTTATTTCGGGTGTAAAGCTAACCATGCGGGAGCTGGGCATGCCTCATCACTACAAGTATACACTATAACACGCTATTAATGTCAATATGATAGTGAATAAATCAGCCTGACTTAAATGACAAGCTCCTAGAAATCCAGAGGAGATGTGGTTTAACAATGAGAACAGTTGCACAGTAAATTGAGAAATTAAGGATATACAGTGGTTCTCAAAAATGATAACTGAAAATTCTCTACTCTCCTCTTCATTTTTAGAATGAAAGGCCAAAAATATCCCTAGTAAGGGGACTGCTTTGGGAAAAGGAAAATAGAATTTTATGAACCATTATTTCAAAATATATACTTGGGTACCTACATGCTTATTATGCCATCGGGCATGAGCAATGACTCCTGATAGCCAACATCATATCGAGAAAACCTAAAATGAAATTCTTAATCTATTGCAGGATATCAGCCACCTCAAAGAAGTGGTACATTCATCCCATGTCTTAGTAAGGGTTTCTATTGTAGAAATAAAACACTATGGCCAAAGGAATTTAGGGCATGGGAAAGAGTTTATTTATTTTTTTTTAGGTACAGGAAAATCAGGGCATAAACCTGGAGGCAGCAGCTGATGCTGATGTAGGGTACATGTTTTCTTGAGAACATCCTCTGTGACTGGACTCTGCATATTTGGTTATGGTTTTCTGTGGTAGTCTCTGTCTATTGCAGAAAGAAATTTCCTCCAAGAGAGATGAAATCTACAGTTACCTGTTGGTAAAGGACAAATGTTTATAGATTATTATTAGGGATTATGCCGGTTTAATAAATTAGTGACCATAGATTCTCTTCCAATAACCATGGTTTCAATAGCACTAGTTATGTTTCCAATACTAAGCATGACATCCATCTGTCAAGGTTTTTAGTATAATTAGAGAGCCATTGGTTACTGTCAAGGTATGTATGCCATTTCTGCTGGTCTTAATGTGGCTAGTAAATATCATAGCTGGGTAGGACTATTGCTTGGCTCTCTCTGTTGTGAAATTGCATGTTAGCTTCTGGTACCATGAAAGCTAGACCTGAGGGATGGGGTGTTCAGGTCAGTTTCAGATCAGGGTCCTCTGGGTCCTGTTCTAAAGTGCATTGTGCCTTAAATAATGGGAGCTTACCTTACACCTCTAAGGGTGGGTAACCAAATGCAGTGGCTCTAGCTATAAGTTTGAAGAGTCTTTTATATTCCTGGACAACAATTCAAAAGAGGGCTTCTCATGCATGATACTAAAGTGTTGGAGGAGGGAGGCCACTTGTTGGTATTTGGCCACTCAGCTAGCTTACACCCAAAGTAATCACACAGAAACTGTATTAATTAAATTACTGCTTGACCCATTAGCTCTAGCTTTTTTGGCTAACTCTTACATATTAATTTAAACCATTTTTATTAATCTGTGTATCGCCATGTGGCAGTGGCTTACTGGCAAAGTTTCAACATGTCTGGGTCTGGTGGTGGCTCCATGACTTCCCTCTGACTCTACCCTTTTTTCTCCCAGCATTTAGTCCAGTCCTCCCTGCCTAGCTCTGTTCTGCCCCACCCTGCTCTGCTATAGGCTCATAGCAGTTCTTTATTCAATAATGGTAATCACAGCATAGAGAGGGAAATCCCACATCACTTCCACTTTTCTGTTTAAATAAAAAGGAAGTCTTTAACTTTAACATAGTAAAATGAGATATAACAAAACAGGTATCTACCAAGAATTATAGTTACAATATTTATATCTATTTTATCTTTTGTCATAACTAAGGAAAACTATACCTTCATCTATAAATTATTTTACTTCATCAAAAACTCCAGACGGATACAGTATTACCTCAGTAAACAGAAAGCACATGTAAGCAACATTTAAAACTCTAGAATTGACAGAGATATCTCGCTACCTGGACAGTCACCCAAAGTTTTCTGTACCATTGGGGCATCAATCCTTATCCTACAGTCCCATAGTATCTAGGAGACTTTTTTATGAAGCAGGACACTTTAAAGACAGTTCCACCTATATTGGCAGTTTGTCAGTCAAATTTTGTGTATCTTGTAGAATGTCTCACAGACTCTTTTATGAATCAGGAACCCCCAAAATCTGTCTCACCTTTAGGCAAGTTTAGCAGTCATTTTTCTGCGGGTTCTGAATGTCCAGTTTATATAGCATGCCATCAATAAGTCCAGGCAAGAGCAGTGTTTTGCCCAAATGTTTTTGCCCAAAGGAGCCTCTTTATGGCTTATCATTCTCTTGAAATAGCTTGGTGCTGCCAGGAGCAGATGTGTCTCTCTGTCATGAAAAGTGTTAAATTTTAAATGCCATATTTTGAAGGTCTCTGAAAGATTTGAAGAATACCTATCTAACTGAAATATATTTCTATTCATCTAGAGAATTTAACAAACATGACTACAAGATTGAGTATTATATATGATAACTATTAACTTATACTTTTAGTTATACATTACATTTTTAAATGAACTACACAATAACAATAATTTAATCAAGAGCAGAAATATACATATAACAAGATTGACCTTAAATTGCATTAATAAACCAAGCTCCATACCAATGCAAATTATTTATATCTATATCATAGTCCCTTTAAATTCAAACAAACATTTATAGATAATATTTGGGATTATGAGTTTAGTTTTTCCCATACTGCTTTCTGCTGATTGTTGTACATAGTAATTTTGGGGGTGTCTATAGAGACCTTCAGGGGGTCTTGTTCCATCAAACCAACACCACTCTGGAAGCAATCCACAGGTTTTCATCTTCTGTGAAAACAAAAGAAGAACCTCTTTTTTCAAAGCAACATATCCTTAGAACCAAATCATGATACCTTTATAATATATATGCTGGTTTATCTTATTAGTCCATACAATGAAATGTCTCTCTGTAGTTAGATTATTTACAGTCCAAAAATTAAAGAAATATACACAATCTAGACTCTGTGAATTTTTTATTTTATGTGGCTTGTGTTTACTGTGTTAATTTTTTAAAAGCTTAATATATTTTATTATTTTTACTCATTTATGCTTGTCTGTATTTTGTCTCTTTAAAGACTTTATCATTTTAAGCCATTAACTGTCTTTTATGACTTTTTGATACTCTTTTGTTTCAAGCCTATGTATATTTATCTGAAACTGACTCATTTAGAAGTTTTTTTTTTTTTAAAATCTGGTTTTGTCTTCATTGTATATCTGTAGTTTTTTTTTGTGCTAAGCAGCTTTTAAAACTTAAATTGTGCCACTACTAGGGTATAAACAGTACGTACTGCTTGCCCACCCTGTCTAAAACTTAAGCTGTGCCATAACTATGGTATATAGAGTGCTTCCTGCTTGCCTGCCCAGTCCAGCATGGTGCAGATGCTTGTGCCTCTGAAAGCCATGCACACAGCCCCATTCTCAGGCACACAGCCAGTCCACATTGCCATTAAGCAAGTTACAACAGTCCGTTCACAAACCCCACTCAAATGTTCTGTAGCCAGACCTCCTGCCTGAAAGAGTCAGAGTTCACGCTGGCAACATGGCCCAGAAAGCTGGCATTTCAAAACAGTGTGACTTTTTTTCTTTTCCTACCACGGAAACAGGAAAACCTCTATTAAAGGAGCTGCTGCATGCCACCAGAAAACAGCAGGAAGCTGTGTTAAACTCTGTATTTTTGTGTCTAGAATTCCTTTTCAAACTGTCTTAGGTTTTAAGTGGATTTTAGTTGACCACGTGGTGCCATTAAAGTTTCTGCAACATGGTCTTTGGCTATTGGAGGGAGAATTGTAAAACCATTTGAAAAAAGTTCATTATAAATATAAATGTATATTTATACTCCAAATTACATGCATTATAGGTTTGATTTTTATACAAATTTTAAAAGTATGATTCCTTGTGGCTTTTGCATCGAAGCATATTTTAATTTTACCTCCCTTCCTCCTTCTCTAGTGTTTATCTCCATCTACTTCCCCTAAGGTTTATACCATTTTTCTCATTACCCTGATCAGATCAATTGCATCCTGCTATTTCCCTTTACACACTTGCAACTTCTTGTGTATTTCCTTCCCTATTACTGTGAAAGGAGCCACCCTTTCCCCATTTTTCTTTATCATATCACTTATATCGTGCAATTCACAATTACCCCATCTTCTTTATTTGCAATCTTATCACTCCTGAAGTACCCCTTTTTCCCCATATTCCTGATCATTTTACTTGTATATCATGTTATTTTTGTATTTAAGTCTGTCTTTGCAATTTTTTGACAACTCTTAACGTGAGGAATAAAGCCAACTTGATCATGGTGCTGATGTGTGTAAGTATTTTGTTTGTAAGTCCTGACTTGAATTTTTTTGAGTATGTGTTCATGAGGAATATTGGCCTGTAGTTTTATTTTCATTGTTGTTATATCTTTACCAGGTTTGAGTATTAAAGTAATTATTAGTTCATAGGAGTTTCAGAGTGCTCTTTCTAAGTAAAGATTCTTAATCCAGTTTCTCACACAGAGGGCCCTGATAGATTCTTTGTTCCCCTCTGAAACAAGTTATACCAACACTGTTTGCATTTCTCTTGATATTATTTTCTTTATTATATTTTATTAGTTCTTTAATGCTCACATATGATGTATTTTGATTATAACCATCCTTATCAAAACTCCTCTCAACTGCCCCCATCCCTGGCAAACACAATTTGAGTTTTCATCTTTTTGTTTTACTTGAGTTCAGTTTCTGTTTCCAAATTGCTCTCAAAAGTATGGTCTTCCTATTAGGGTGTCATATCATTAAGGAAATATGACTATACCTCTCTCAACATCCATAAAATTCCAATTGCTGCTTATTTAGAAGCAGGATTTCTGCCCACTTCCTCCCCTTCATGCTGAGATTTTCCTGAGATTTTGTCTTGGCTTGAACTTGTTCAATTCTTTTGCATCTTGTCACAATCACTGTGAGCTTTTATGTGCAATTATCTTGTTGTGTCTGTAACCATTATTTTATTGAAGTTATCCACCACCTCTGACTCTTAAAATTTTTCCATCTCCTCTTCTGTGACAGTCCCTGAACATTGGTGTGTGTGTGTGTGTGTGTGTGTGTGTGTGTGTGTGTGAGGGAGAGAGGGGGGGGAAGAAAGAGAGAGAAAGAGATAGTGTCTCTGTGTGTATATATATGTGTGTGTGTGTGTGTGTGTAAGAGGGGGGGGGAAGAAAGAGTTATACATCTTATTTAGGTATCAACATTTCACAGTTTCTTATTGTCTTCACATTTACTACCCAAAAATCTCATGTTATTTTCCAACAACTGCAAGAAACTTCTCTGATGAGGGTTGAAAAATGCATGGCTCTATGGGTATAAGTGATTAGGAGTAATTTTAAAAGTATGTCAATTTAGCAAAATAATAGCATTAACTTCACCCCTAGGGCCTCGGATCTATTTAAATAGAGCATCTTGGCCCCATTAACAGCACCTGAAATGGGTTTCATCTCATGGACTAGGCCTTAGATCTGGTCAGAAGTGGTTGGTTACTCCCATAACTGTCATGCAACTATTACACCAGTGGATATATCTTGTTGGGAAAATTGTTATAGTAGCTTACAGGATTTACAGCTAAGAAAAATTGATGCTTACCATCTAGTAGCATGGATAGCATCCTCTAGCAAATAAAATCTCTCTAATAAGGATGACACTTCCTGGTGACTACCAGCTTTATTTCTCCATGTTCTGAGACTCCAGTATGTATTATCTTCAGCAATACAGTTTTACCATCAAGTTCTGGAATGTAATCAAGAAAATAGCCTGTAATGCCAGTGCCAGATTGGTGGGTGGATGGGGTGACTGATAGTCAGGCAGGCAGGGGAATATGTCTTGGTGACACATCTGGAGTTCTGGGGCAGACTCCATATGGTGTCACTGCCAGGCAGGATAGTGGACTGAGTGAGTGATATGCATATCAGCATTAACTTAACATTCTTACCTTCCAAGTTCCAACAACAACTTATTGAGTCCTGAGTATTCAACTGCTTTTTAACTCAAATATTCCAAATTATCTATAATCCTCCAAGAAAATAGATCGAACTCATAAACACCCATATTGCTAGGTCCATCACAGAAACATTCTCACTCTTGCTAACAGCTTCCTTTGTTTTGCTGTAATAAAACACTCTTACCAAAAGCAACTTGGAAATAAAAGAGTTTATTTGACTTAAACTTTCAGGTCCTAGTCCATCACTGAGGGAAGTCAGGGCAGGAACTCAAAGGATAAAGAAAGTGTGGAATATATACACATTAGAGTACTACTCAGCAGTAAAAAACAATGACGTATTTAATTTTGCATGCAAATGGATGGAAATAGAGAACACTATCCTGAGTGAGGTAACCCAGGCCCAAAAGGATGAATATGGGATGTACTCACTCATTAGTAGATTCTAGCCATAAATGAAGGACATTGAGTCTATAATTCATGATCCCAGAGAAGCTAAATAGGAAGGCGAACACCCCCCCCCCCCCAAAAAAAACATGTAGTTATCCTCCTGGATATTGGAAGTAGACAAGATTCCCAGGCAAAAATGGAGAGCTTGGGGGTGGGGGTGAGATGGGGATAAGGGGAGATGGGGAGAGAGAAGTGAGAAGGGGAGGATGGGGAGATCTTGGGGAAATGGGAGAGTTGGGATGGCGGAGGAGTGGGTATGGGAGCAGGGAAGTATATATCTTAATTAAGGGAGCCATTTGAGGGTTGGCAAGAGACCAGACTCTAGAGGAGTTCCCAGGTGTCCAAGGAGATGTCCCCAGCTTGTTTCTTGAGCAGCTGAGGAGAGGGCACCTGAACTGGCCCTATACTATAGCCACTCTGATGAATATCTTGTAAACCACCATAGAATCTTCATCTGGCAATGGATGGAGATAGAGATAGAGACCCACATTGGAGCACTGGACTGAGTTTCCAAGGTCCAAATAGGAGCAGAAGGAGAGAGAACATGAGCAAGGAAGTCAGGTCCGCGAGGGGTGAGCCCACCCACTGTGACGGTGGGACCGATGTAATGGGAACTCACCAAGGACAGCTGGACTGGCTCTGATGGAGCATGTGATCAAAGTGGACTCTCTGAACATGGCTTACATGGAGGGCTGACTGAGAAGCCAAGGACAATGGCACTGGGTTTTGATTCTACTCCATGTACTGGCTTTGTGGAAACTTAGTCTGTTTGGATGCTCACCTTCCTAGTAGACCTGGATGGAGCAGGTAGGACCTTGGACTTCCCACAGGGGAGGGAACCCTGGCTGCTCTTTGGACTGGAGTGGGAGGGGAAGGGGGAGTAGGGGATGGGGAGGGAAATGGGAGGAGGGGAGGAGGTGAACATTTGTAATAATAATAATAATAATAAAAAAAACTTTTTTAAAGCCATAGAAAAACATTGCTTCGTTTGTCCCTTTCTGGCTTACTAACTATCTCATCCTTGGCTAGTTTTCTAATACAGCCCAGAACAACTTGATATGTAAGGTGTTACCCACAGTGAGCTAGAACATCAATTAATATTAATATTAATAAAATATTCATCTTATATCAATTAACATTCAAGAGAGTTCCTCACAGGCATGATCACAAACAAACCTGATAAAGACATTTGCTCAATTGAGACTTTTTTCAATGATCAGGCTGTGACAGTTTGACAGTTAATGCAAACTAGACAGGCACTAATTTAGGTAAACACTGTTAAATATACTTTATTAATGTTTTTTATGACAGCTTTTAGGTTTTGTGGCCACCTTCAGTGGTTAGAGGGAACCTTACTATACTATGACTGAAAAGGCCACTGAAGTATCAAAGGCCCTCCTAAAGGAAACTCACCCATGAACTGGCCTCCTATATTCATTGCACAGGGAAAATGGATCATCTGTCTTAACCACTTTTATTGCTTTGATAAAAATCATGTCAAAAGAAACTTAAAGAAGAAAAACTTTATTTGGGTTTTCAGTTCTAGACTGTCCACTGTGATATGTAAGTGGCAGCATACCAGCATGCATAGTGATTAGAGTAGTAACCTGAGAAAACATATCCTGAACTGTAAATGCAAAGGATGGAGCAGACAGCAGATGAGAGAGAGAGAGAGAGAGAGAGAGAGAGAGAGAGAGAGAGAGAGAGAGAGAGAGAGAGAGAGAGAGAGAGGGAGGGAGAGGGAGAGAGAGAGAGAGAATTTAAAATGACATCTTGTTTAGTAAGCTTAAGCCCATTTCTAGTGGCATCCCTTTTCAGCAAGGCAATGCCTCCTATAGATACTCTAACATTACAAACAACTATAGACTAAATGTTAAAATATGTACACCTATGGGAAACACTAATTCAATCTACCACACTATACTTTATGACACTGATAACTCAGTCTATATCTAAGAACCTAGGCATAAAATATTTTCATTTGGTTTTGACCACACAGTTTTCATAGAAAATTGAAAGAACTATCTAAACTAGTAAACAATTCTAGCAAAACTTCTATGAATCCTCAACAAAATGGATATTTTTATTCATTGTCTTGATGAGAAACAAAGTAGATTTTTAAAAATCTAGGTTCAAGTTCAGCCTCTATGAATTATTATTTGGAAGGACATTACTCACAATAGATCTGATCTTAGACATGAAGATCATTAGACTTCTTAATACATAATAAACCTAGATCACATCCATCTCCCCACTACAGGAATGTGGAAATAACATCTTACCCAGTCTAAAGTATGATGCAACAAATATCATAGACCCCAAGGATTGGGTCTTTCTAAAAGCCTGAAAATAAAGATCCATTAAACTAGTTGAGAATCAGATAAAGATGTACCTTATCAGATTGTCCTGAGCAACCTCATGGATATCAAAGTACTGGGAGGCAGCATTAGGGCTTATATATCCCAATTAAAACCAGAAACTTTAAACCAGGAGAAACAACCTGAAAACTGTAAACAGAAACTGTTCATTTATTTCCCAGCCTTCCATCCAAACTATGTCTCTGTACATATAGAAAACCTAACTAACATTACTACAAGTTTAACTATTATTTATGACTATCTATTAATCTGTAATTTTTAATTATACATTACATTTTCAATTGAGCTGCACAAACACAACACTTTAAACAAGAGCAGAAATGCATATGCACAGTGTAATAAATTGACCTTAAATCTGTATCAATACACTAAGATCCATATCAATGTAAAGTATTCATCTCTGTGTCTTATTCCCCTTAAATGAAAACAGACATTTATAAACTAAATATAAATTATTTTGGGAATTTCGACATAGTTTTCTTAAAACTGCTTCCTGCTGTTTGTTAAGTGAAGTATTTTTAGGGTACCTGGAGATCTTTTGGGGGATCTTGTTCCATCAAATCACATTAGTCTGGAAGGAATTCGCAAGTTCCTATCATCTGTGGTAACAAACGCAGAACCTCTTTTCCAAAGTAACATATCCTTAGACTCAAATTTTGAAATCAAGCTACCCTTAAAATATATATGTTGGCTTAGTTTAGCAGCTTCCAGAAACAAATATTTTTCTGCAGTTAGCTCATTAAACAATCAAAAATCCAAAGAGAGCAAAATAATATACATAATCCAGACTCTCTGTGTATATTCCATCTTTAAATGGCTCATTTAAAAAACCTATTACATTTATTTTATTATCTTACTCCTTTAATCTGTCTGTCTATACTCTTTTATATTACTTTTTCTGTCTCTTTAAACACTCTGTTTTATTTTTTAAAATCATTTACCTCTTTTTACAACTGCCTATATTATTTCCCTTCTCCATCCCAAGCCCACATACATTTTTAAACACACTGTGACACATTCAGAGGTTTATTTTGTCTGAATTTGTTTTTATTATGTATCTGTAATCATTTTCTGACCAGGAAAACCTTTTATTAATGATAAACAGGCATGGCTAGGACCAACACTGCAGCTCTGTCTATTGGCTCCGCCCCATCCAACAAGGCAGAGGTATGTTCATGACCTCTACCAGCCATGCTCACCACCCCAGCTCCAGGAACACAGCAGGTCTATGTTGCCATTAAGCAACTAGAAGCACACTGCTCACAAGTCCCATTTAAGTGTAGGAACTCTAAACTTATCTAGAGTTGTTCCTGCTGCCAGCACAAACCAGGAAGTAATCTTTTAAAGAAGCCATGCAGTTTTGCTGCTAATTCTGTTGTGGGACAATGATCTTGTACCCTGTAAAGATTTATCAGTTGTATTTTAATAAAATGCTACATGGCCAGTAGTCAGGCAGGAAGTATAGGTGGAGCAACGAGAATAGGAGAATTCTGGGCAGAGGAAAGGTTCATTCTGCAGTCATCACCCAGCCACAGAGGAAGCAAGATGAAAATGCCTCACTGATGAAGGTACAAAGCCATGTGGCTAGCACAGGCAAGAATTATGGGTTAATGTAAGATGTAAGAATTAGTTAATAAGAAAGCCTGAGCTACTAGGCCACCAGTTTATAATTAATGTTGGCCTCTGTGTTTTTCTTTGGGACTGAAGAGCTGTGGGACCAGGCAGGATAGAAATTTCAGTCAAAATAATTCTGAGTCAGGAAGTCTTCTTTTAAAGGAATTGTGTCTTTGCGCACTGCCAGCAAAGAAGGCCTATCTGAAAAGAAAATGCAGCTACTAAGAAACTGTGCTTGGCTCCCATTTTTGGGGGGGGGTCTAGAAGTATTCTTTTCTAATGCTGTTTTAGTTCTCATGTGAATCCACACCCAGACAGTGGGTGCCATTAGTAAACAGAGCCTGTGCTTGCATTTAAGTCCTACAAAAAATGTTTCTAAGTACCACCATATGCAGTCAAAGGCTGTACAAACATTTTGTGTCCTTTATACTAAGTTTGAATGATAGAAGCTAATGGACAAAGCTACCTCACTTATCCAGGAAGACAACTAAATTATTATCCTGTGACAGTGTGCTGTAAGTCTCATTTCCTGATCTGCTTTCCATAGATGCAGCCTTCAATATTTTCAACTGGAGCTATGATTCAGTTTCAAATGTTGGGATAAATGATAGTCATGCTAACATCTACTGAAGACCAAACACAGCTCCAGTGACAAGTTAGAGTTTTGAGATATCATGATTTCATTTGCATGAGCTGAAAGCATTTCTAAGTGTACTACTTTTAGACACCTGTGGGTTACATATGTTTCAGCAATGCATTAAGTGATTATGATGGAGATCAGTTTTAACTTAAATGTAAGATCTTCAGAGGATGTTTCATAAGTCCAGGATCTCAGATATTCTCACTCCTTTTAAATATGTTTTTTTTATTTGTGGAGCACTGAGAAGGTGTTTCATTCTTTTTTTTTTCGAGACAGGGTTTCTCTGTAGCTTTGGAGCCTGTCCTGGAACTAGCTCTTGTAGACCAGGCTGGCCTCGAACTCACAGAGATCCGCCTGCCTCTGCCTCCCGAGTGCTGGGATTAAAGGCGTGTGCCACCACCGCCCGGCCTGAGAAGGTGTTTCAAATAGTAAATCATATCATTTCCCATAAACTTGGACTCATAGTGGCTTCACAGACATATGAAATCTATGACCTTCAATGTTGGTATTAGAGACATTTTCTAATATTTATAGCTTTAATGTATCTTAAAGGTCTATCTAAGATTGACATACAAATTTTATCAAAGCAAAAGAAAAATAGACATGATTTCATGTGGTTTTTGTCACAGTTTTTTTTCATAAACTTTCTTTGCTAACCATCAAGGTACTAATGTGTGTCAGCAGGAAGAGATCACTCAAAAACAATAACCTTTTGACTATTTTACACGACAACTCTCCCTTTCTAAGTGTATGAAGGAATGACAGAAATGCTGAGTTTTTCCTCATTTTCTGTATCAGTGATTTTCAACCAGGGAATTCAAGACAACATGGGCCCTTAGAGAACATGTGATGTGATGATTAGTGTTAGATGTCATTTTGACCAAATTTATAATCAGCTTTAAAATGGATCTTTGTTCATGTGTATAGGGAATTACCTTATTATATCAATTGAAATTGTAAGACCTGTTGTCTTCGTTAGGCTTTTATTTGCTATGATAAAATTTTATGAACATAAGCAGGTTAGGAGGAAAGATTTTAGATTTTAGATTTTAGATTTATATACAGTCCATCATCCAGGGAAATTGGCACGTACTCAAGCAGGGCAGAATCTCAGAGACAGGAAATGATACTGAGACAATGGAGGAATGCTGATTACTATTTGCTCCTTGTCATTGCTTAGCATAATGTTTTTTTTTCAAGGTAGGCAGCCTCAAAGTGTCTGCAACTACAATAATGTGGGCCCTCCTATATGAAAAAATTAATAAAATGCAACATTGACTTGAACATAGACAAATTATATGGAGGATTTTCCCAAATGAAGTTCCCTCTAACTTATGTCAAGGTGACATAAAACTATCCATCACAGCCATACAATATGGATGGCATCATTTTATAGGCAGGGAATACTGAACAATATAAAAGGAGAGATCAACATAGGAAGTATAATGCATATATTCATTGCGCTCTTCTTTTTTCATGATCTCCATAAACTATGATATGTGGTTATTAGTAGAAATAGTTTTTGTTACCCTATTGAGAAAATGTTATGAACATCTTTGGGGTGGGAGCTGAATAAACTCTTGAGCATTGTGCAATGCACAAGATGGTGTCTGTAAGCAAGGAGTGTTTACCCCAAATATTGATAGTGCTGAAATTGAGAAGTTTGCTGTAGATATGCACCATATAGTACAATAATAATATATCACTTGTTTTTCATATGTGTGTACCAATAAAAATCAAACACATAATCTTCTACACGAGGTACTGTTTGTGGCTGCCATACCAGGTAGCATAAGTGACAAATATGACTGTCTTTCAATCTATGCTTAAACTCCTGTTCTTAAATCTCAAAGTCTCTTTACAAAATTATTAACATAGCCTCATGGTTCATAGGCTGGCCTCAAATTGGATGTATAGCTAAAGATGATTTTGAATTTCTCGTCTTCCATCCTCCATTTCCTAAGTGTTAGGCTTTTGTGTATTTGCTATCACACACTAGATTTTGAAGTGGTACTGGAGAATGTATTCCAGACATTCATGCATTTCATTCATGATAAGGAAGCACTTTTTCAATAGGGCTAAATACTCTCATTCTTAAACTTTTTCTATAAACTTCAGAGTAACTTATCATTAAAGGTTTTCATTGATACTGTTGTTAGATCTCTGACATTGCTCAATGGTGTTGACAGCACACTGTTATGTGATTGCCTCAAGAATGATTTTATATTTTTTTATTGTGAATGGTCTCATTTACCGCTCACTTGGTACTACTTTTGGAGGTCTAATTTTTTAAAAAGATTTTTGTGCTTTTAACCTAGGTTTCTTCTCTCTATATACTTACTATTCATAAGTGTTATCTTCTCAGAGTGTTACAGATTTCCTGGGTGTTTCATATCTTTCTCATATTTACCATTTCCTTTGACTGGTGGGTCCATAACTTAATTTTACCACATTTTTCAAGTTTATTTTAAGTGCTTAGTGGAAAATAAGTTGGCATTCCACAGAGATACTGGCAGATCCATGTCTATTATAACACTGTACACTACATTGAAGTGAAGAAACTTAGCTGAGTGTCTTACTAATAGACATACAGATATAAATTTTATCTGTCTAGAAAGAGGAATGAGATAATGCAGTTTTCAGAATAATAGATCAAACTAGAGATCATGTTACTTAGTAATAATCTTGACTCAGACAGAAAAAACCATTGATACAAAAATTCATTATATGTATTCTCTTAGATATGGAGTCCAGATTTAAATATAAATATATGTGCATATGACACGTGCATGTGATAATTGAGATGAGAAGAGCTCTGGCCCACCATGGATGACATTCATTCCCTAAACAGGAGCTCCTGAACTGTATGAAGAGTAGAAAAATTGAGCCATGTGCAATGCAACATTCACTTACTCATCCTTCGGAGCTCTTAATTGTGGTAGTAATGTTGCTGGTTTTATCAAGCTCCTGCCACAGGGACTTCTTGTTATGATAGCATGTGGTCTATAACCATGAAGTAAAACAAATGCTTGTGTTAAGAAATTTGGTCACAGCCACAGGAAAATGAATTTAAGATACTCCCACCCATATTGCACTTTGTTTGACAGAATAATTAAGTATATCCCATTGAATTATAAGACAAAATGAAGCTTTCTGAACTTAACTTCTTTCACATTATATTTCATATTTGTTTGCTCAGCAAAAATCAGTTTGGAAAACTTCTGAACTTGTAATCAAAGCATTTTCTGCTCACATTTTCTGTTGTGACAGACTACTAAAATTAATAGAGTAAAAGTTTCTTCTAGACCCTTGTGGAAGAAAATCCCTCATCAAAATTTATGTAGTCAAGGCAAAATTTTATAACTGGACAAGATTTTATGTTTCCAATCAATGTTTTAAATAAACATACTTGCAGTAAGCTTTCTAGAAGTTCATTGTTTGAACAAATAATTGTTTTAAAACATGGTAAATGTTGTGGAAGTCCCATAATTACGCTTTTCTACGATTCAGTATCCAGAGTTAATATTTCAAAGTATATTGTCTAAAAAACTACACAATGAAGAAGTGTAGAGAGATCTCTGTATGTCCAGGCATGAGTCTGGGACCTCAGAGGGAGTAGACTTGAGCCAGGACCTCTGTGAATCCTGGCATTGGCCTGGTACATCAAAGGGTATAGGTAGAAACCAGAAACCTCTGCTGGTCTGGGTCTGAGCATGAGTCTGGAACCTCTGAAGGAATAAGAATGAGCCACATCCTCTGCGGATCTGGGCATACCTGAGCCTGGGAACTCCATGGGAGTAGACTGGAGCCAGAGACCTTTGCAGGACCACCTCTAAGCCAGGCACCTCTGCAGGAGCAGATCCAGACCTGGATTTACAGAAACAGCTCAAAGCAGGTAACCTAGACCAAAGCAGGCTGGAGGCAATGAACTGCACCTTAGGCTGGAGCTGGCCTGAAGATGGCCTGAAGCAACAAATTCCACAGGAGTGGGACTGAACCAGCTACTTAAGCTGGAGTGGAGCTGAAAAAGCAAGCTCCATGGCAGCAGGAACAGATCCACTTCAGGGACATTGGCGGACCAGGACTGAGCCAGCGACCTGGGTGAGAGAAGACCTGAGATAGGGAACTCCACAGGAACAGGTACAAGGGAACAACTGCTGAGTAAGAGAGCCAGATACAGAGACTGCTGAGGGTCCAGATGTGAATATGGGACCTTCAAGGGAGTAGACCTAAACCAGGACCACTGAGTGTCTGGGTGTGAGTGTAGGATTTCTGAGGAACTAGGCCTGAGCCAGGTCCCTTGCAAGTCTGAGTATGAATCTGGGATATCCAAGAGAGTAGGCAGGAACCAGAGATCTCTGCAAGTCCAGGCTTGAGTGTGGGACTTTAGAAGAAGTAGGCTTGAGCCAGGACCTCTGTGGGGCTGGGCGTTGGTCAGGTCAAAAGGAATAGGAACCAAAAACCTGTGGGTCCAAGTCTGAGCACGAGTCTGGGACCTCTGAGGGAGTAAGCCTGAGCCAAATCCTCTGCAGGTCTGGGCACACCAGAGCCTGGGAACTCTGTTGGAGTGGACCAGAGCCAGAGACCTTTGCAAGATCAACTCCAAGCCAGGGACTTCTGCATGAGCAGATACAGAACAGGATTTAGAGAAACAGATCAAAGCCAACAACCTAGGCTAGAGCAGGCCTGAGACAGCAAATTCCAAGGGAGTAGAGCAAAGCCCCAGAGTGCTGAGCGACCTCCAGAAACACAGAGTGACCAAAGGGGTAACTAGAACCATGGCACTAACTGTACTATGGGGAACAACCATCTGAGCCTTGGATTCACGGGCAACTAGACTATTAATCAACCGAATCACTAACAACCCCAAACACACCTATTAGAGGAAAAGATGAGTAGAAAAGATAAGAACACATGCAATACCACAAAGAGGAACATGACACCAGTAAAACCTGAAGACCCTACAATAGCAAGACTTGAAAAACCAAATATTAATGAAGCAGAAGAAAATGACCTAAAAGTAACTTCAGGAGAATGTTTGAAATTCTTAAAGAGGAAATGAGAATTTCCCTCATGGAAATAAAGGAAAAGACAAACAAAAACTTGGAAGACATTGGCAAATCCCTTAAAGAAAACAAAAAAGCAATCAAACATATGAAAGAAACTATTCAAGACCCGAAAACTGACAGAAAGACAATAAATAAAACAGAAGCTGAGGGATTTATAGAAACAGAAACCATGAAAAAATGATCAGTAACCACAAATGCAAGCATAAACAGCAGAATACAAGAGATGGAAGAGAGAATCTTAGGCGCGGAAGATACAAGAGAGGAAATAGACTCGTCAAAGAAAACTTTAAAGCTAACAAAACCTTAACCCAAAATATCCAGGAAATATGGGGCACTATGAAAAGGCCAAACCTAAAAATAATAGATATAGAAGGTATAGAAGAAAGAGAAGAATTTCAACTAAAAAGCACAGAAAATGTATTCAACAAAATCATAGAAGAAAACTTCCCCAACCTAAAGAAAGACATGCCTATGGAGATACAAGATGCTTACAGAACACCAAATAGACTGGATCAAAGAAAGAAAGTCCCCTTGCCACATAATAATCAAAACATTAAACATACAGAGTAAAGAAAGAATATTAAGAGCTGCAAAGGAAAAAGGCCAAGTAGCATATGAAGGCAGACCTATCAAAACTATACCTGAATTTTCATTAGAGAAAATGAAAAACATAAGGTCATGGTCAAATGTTATGCATACATTAAGAGAACATGGATGCCATATCAGACTGCTAAACCCAGCAAAACTTTCAATCACCATAGAAGGACAAAACAAGATATTTCAAAACAAAACAAGATTTAACCAATACCTAGCCACAAACCCAGACCTACACAAAATACTAGAAGGAAAACTCCAACTCAAGGATGTTTGCTACATCAATATATACACAGACAATTGATGGTCTCATAGCACCAAATCCCAAAGAAGGGGAAAACACACAAATTAATATCACCAACAATAAAAACTGAATTAATAGGAGATAGGAATCACTGGTCATTTATATCCCTTAATATAAGTGGACTGGACTCAACTCACCTTTAAAAAGGCACAGGATAACAGATTGGATATGAAAACAGAATCCATCCTTCTTCTGCATACAAGAAACTCTTATCAACCTCAAAAACAGGCATCGTCTCAGAATAAAGAGTTGGGAAAAATATTCCAATCAAATGGACCTAAGAAACAAGCAGGTGTAGCTATCTTAATATCTAACAAAATAGATTTTAAACAAAAATCCATCAAAAGACACAAAAAGATATTTCATATTAGTCACCGGAAAAATCCATCAAGAGGAAATCTCAATACTGAACATCTATGCCCCCAAATACAAAGGCACCCTCATATGTAAAAGAAACAATTCTAAACCTTAAACCATACATTAAACCCCAACACACTAATAGTGGGAGATTTCAACACTCCACTTTCACCACTGAACAATCCAGTCAAACAAAACATGAACAGAGAAATAAGGGAACTAACAGATGTTATGACTCAATTGGACTTAACAGATATCTATAGACTATTCCATCCAAACAGAAAAGAATATACCTTCTTCTCAGCATCTCATGGAACCTTCTCAAAAAATTGACCACATACTCAGTAACAAAACAATACTCAACAAATACAAAAAATGGAATAACCCCATGTATCTTATCAGATCACCATGGTTGAAAACTAGAAGTCAACAGCAATACTAATTCCAGAAAGCCCACAGACACATGGAAATTAAACAATGCTCACCTGAATCATCAATGGGTCAAGGAATAAATAGAGAAATTAAAGACTTACTAAAATTCAATGAAAATGACCACACAAAATTCCCAAATTTATGAAACACAATGAAAGCAGTGTTAAGAGGAAAGTTCATAGTACTAAATGCCTACATAAGGAAGCTGGAAAAATCCCACACTAGTGAATTAACAGAACATTTGAAAACTTTAGAAAAAAAGAAACGAACTCACCCAAGAGAACTATATGGCAGGAAATAATAAAATTGAGAGCTGAAATCAACAAAAGAGCAACAAAGAAAACAATACAAAGAATCAATGAGACAAAGAGTTGGTTCTTCCAGAAAATCAACAAAATAGACAAACTTTTATCCAAACTAACCAAAAGGCAGAGAGAGAATATCGAAATTAGAAAATCAGAAATGAAAAGAGGTCCATAACATCAGACACAGAGGAAATGCAGAAAATCCCCAGATCATATTTCAAAAACCTGTACTCCACAAAATTGGAAAACTTAAAGGAAATGAACAGCTTTCTGGATAAACATTGTTTACTAAAATTAAATCAAGGCCAGATAAAAAATTAAACAGACCTATAACTGCTGAAGAAATAGAAACAGTCATCAAAATCTCACAACAAAAAAGCTCAGGACCAGATGGTTTCAGATCAAAATTCTACAAGATTTTCAAAGCAGAACTAATACTAATACTCCTCAAATGATTTGACACAATGGAAACAGAAGGAACATTGCTAAACTGGATTTATGAGGTAACAACTACCCTGATACCCAAACCACTGAAAGACATTACGAATAAAGAGAATTACAGACCAGTCTCACTAATGAACATTGATGCAAAAATATTCAATAAAATACTGGAAAATCAGATCAAAGAACACATCTGAACTATCATCTACCATGATCATGTTGGCTTTATCCCAGAGATGCAGGGATTATACAACATTTGAAAATCTGTCAATGAAATCCACCATGTAGCCAAACTGAAAAATAAAAACCATATGATCATCTCATTAGATACCAAAAAAGCTTTTGAGAAAATACAAAATCACTTCATGAAAAAGGTCTTGGAGAGAGAAGTGATACAAGGAACATACCTGTACAAAATAAAGGCAATATAAAGCAAGCCAACAGCCAACTTCAAACTAAATGGAGAGAAAGTTAAAGTGATCCTACTGAAATCAGGAACAAGACAAGGTTGTCCACTCTCTCCATACCTATTTAAGATAGATCTTGAGATCTTAGCTAGAGCAATAAGACACCAAAAGGAGATGAAGGGGATACAAATCAATAAAGAAGAAGTCAAACTCTCACTATTTGCTGATGACATGATAGTATAGATAAGCAACCCCAAAAATTCTACCGAGGAACTTCTAGAACTCATAAAAACACTTTCAGTAATGAAGCAGGATACAAGATTAACTCAAAAAAGCCCTCCTGTACTCAGATGATAAAAGGACTGAGAAAGAAATCAGAGAAACATCATCCTTCACAATAGCCAAAAATCACATAAAATATCTCAGAGTTACTCTAACCAAACGAGTGGAAGTCTTGTATGACAAGAACTTTAAATCTTTGAAGAAAGAAATTGAAGAAGACACCAGGAAGGGGAAAGATCTCCCGTGCTCTCTGCTAGGTAGAATTAACATAGTAAAAATGGCAATCTTACCAAAAGCAATCTACAGATTCAATGCTATGCCTATCAATATTCCAGCAAAATTGTTCAACAACCTTGAAAGAACTGTACTCACCTTCATATGGAAAGGCAGAAAACCCAATAAAAGAACTTCTCGAGGCATCATATTCCCATGCCTTCTGGTCACAGTCACATAAAAAGACATGGAAAAAAGAATTTTTGGCCTTTTCCATGCTTGTCCTAACTGTTTCTGGAATGATTATATATCTTGTTTTTGAATCATTCCTTCATTCACCATTGAATCTTCTTCTTTAGAATTGCAATGTAGACTAAAGATTTTCAGTCCTATAGGCATTTACTTGGACACAAGCACCACGCTGGGATGGCTAAGACATCCAATGTCGGGGACTAAACAATTACTAGATTCTTGACCTTCTGTTAGGAGCCATTGTTGAATGACTAATACCACAGCATGGAAATCTCTCATATATACATATATGTACACACACACGTATATGCATATGCATATATTGTAAAAAATTAACATTGTAATGCATTAACACTCTAGTTAGGCCTGACTGAAGTAATTCATATATAACCCTGAATTAATTAACATGTATATTTGTTTTTACGTCCTGACCACAGTATCCCCTCCCTCCTATCCTTCCAGACCCTCCCCAAACCTCTCCTCTCCCCCATTTGATATGGGATTCCCCTCTGTATGCTGTGAATACCATTGATTAATAAAGAAACTGCCTTGGGTCTGTTGATAGGGCAGAGTAGAGCAAGGCAGGGAAAACTAAACTGAATGCAGGGAGAAAGAAGGGAAGAGTGAAGGAGAAGCCATGGAGCTGCCACACAGACATGCTGAAAATTTGCTGGTAAGCCACAACCTTGTGGTGATGCACAGGTTAGTGGAGATGGATAAAATTAAGATGTAAGAGTTAACCATTAAGAAGCTAGAGCTAACGGATCAAGCAGTAATATAGTTTCTATGCAATTATTTTGGTGTTGAGCTGCTGGGACCCAACAAGCAGTCTCCCTACAATAAATTGGTACCAAGGTAGGAAACTAAAATCCACATAAAACCCAAGAAAGCTTAAAAAGGAATTCTATACACAAAGAACAGAGTTAAGCATGGTTTGGTAATGGTATTTTCTTGTGTGGGCTCTATTTGCTAGAAGCAAACAGAAGCATGGCTCCATTAAGAGAGGTTTTCCTGATTCAGGAGTAGCTGAAAAAAAGCCATGCCATTTTGAAATTCTGGCTTTCTGGGCCATGCTGCCAGCGTGAGCTCTCACTCTTTCTGGAGGTCTGGCTATGGAACATTTAAATGGGTTTTGTGAACAGAGTGCTACAACTTGCTTAATGGCAACATAGACAGACTGTGTACCTGAAAATGGGACCATGAGCATGGTTCTCAGAGGCAACAAACAGCTCTGCCTTGCTGGAGTGGGTGGGGCAAGCAGAAGTGCAGTATTTCCCCTAGCAATGGTGCGGCTTAAGTTCATAAGAAGGGCTTAGCATTTTAACAAGCACTTCTGATCAGTAAAGAATTACAGATAAACAATAAAGATAAATTCAGATCAAAAGACCTCTAAATGAGACACTGTGTTTAAAAAATGTACATAGGTTTGGGGGAGAGAAGAAAAAGAGTATAAAGAGTTAAAGTCTTTAAAGAGACAGAGTCATAGATTAAAGAAGAATAGATAATAAAATAAATATTCAAAATAATAGAGTAAAAATACATAAGCCATGTAAATACGGACTATACACAGATAGTCTGGATTATGTATATTATTGCATTTTCCTTGAATTTTTTGAATGGGAAGAAGCTAAGTAACAAACAAATATTCTTTAAAGGTATCTTGACTTGCAAATTTGGATTTAAGTATTTGTTATTTTGGAAATAGGTTCTGCTTTTGTTTCCACAGAGGATAAGAAACTGTGGATTCATTCCAGACTAATATGGTTTGATGGACCAAGATCCTTTGAAAGGTGACCTTGAACACCCTTTAAAAACTACTTTGCCCAATAAACAGCAGCAGGAAGCAGTTTGCAGAAAGCTATTCCCAAATTCTCAAATATTGTTTATAAATATTTTTACATTTAAAATGGCATATGATATGGAGATTTGCATTGGTATGGATCTTGCTCTATTGGTAAAAATTAAGGTCAATTTTGTTATATGTATACTTCTGCTCTTGATTAAGGTATTTTGTTTGTGTAGCTCATTTAAAAATGTAATATATATAATAGTCAAGTGTGTAGTCATGTTGCTTAGGTTTTCTAGATATATAAGGATATATTTCAGTTAGATAGGTACTTTTCAAATCTTTCAGAGACCTTCAGAATATGGCATTTAAAATGTTTTAAGAACTTAGGACTTTTCATTACATGAGTCACATCTGCTCCTGGTGTTGTGCCCAAGTTGCAACCCCCAGAGAGACGACCAGGACCCAGTCAAGTAAGTCCAGAATGCAAAAGCAAGGTTTATTCGGAGCTCTATTCAGCCAGGTTCATTTTGGGTCAAAGGAGTTAGTCTTACATAACAGCAGGTGTGCCTTATCTCTGCCAAGCCCCCTCCCCAAAGTGGTTATGTTTAGCAGGCCCCCATCCCCAAAGCCCTCCCCAAAACGGTCGACTTTTCTGCTCCCTGATAAACCACAGAGCTAGGTGTTAGCAGGTGTTCTGATGCCAGGATGCCAGGAGCACTTTGTGGTGAGCTCAGTGTCCTAGTTAGACATCCTATTTTCAACCAGCCCTAGATGTCCTGCATTTGAACATGGTGCCCTTATTAGCTACTAATCAAGCAAAAGTTTTCTTAAATTTTTCCATGTCCTTACGCTTGCAGCTCTAATCTACTTCAAGAGGAAGATGGGCAATGAAGATGCTCCTTATGAAGTTTGCTAGCCATTTAGGCAAGACACTGCCCTTGCCTGGACTGTTTGATGAACTGGACATGCAGGACCCACAGAGAAATGACTGCTGAACTTGCCTAAAGTTGTGATCATCCTTTGTGGTTCCTGCTTCATGAAAGTGTCAGCTAGACTTTCTCAGGACACAGAAAAATGTGACTGACAAACTGTCAAAATAGGCTGAACTGTCGCTGGAAAAGTTTTTGCTTCATGGAAAAGTCTGCCAGATACTATGTGTCTGTAGGCTGAAGATGAATACCACAATGATACAGAAGAACTTTGTGTGACTGTCCAGGTAGCAAGATGTCTCTGTCAATTCTAGAGTTTTGGAAGTTGCTTACAATGCACCTCCTATTTACTTAGGTAATATGATATCCTTCTGTAGTCTTTGATGGAGTTGAAGAATTGATGGTTATAATTATAGTTTAACTTAGTTATGATAAAAGATAAAGTAGATATAAATATTGTAACTATAATTCTTGCTTGATATCTATTTTGTTATATGTAATTTTATTACCTTCATTTTTTTATTTAAAAAGAAAAGAGGAGGTGATGTGGGACTCCCCTCTGAATGCTGTAAATACCATTGGTTAATGAAGAAACTGCCTTGGCCTGTTGATAAGGAAGAGCAGAGATAGGAAAACTAAACTGAATGCAGGGAGAAAGAAAGGCAGAGTCAAGGAGAAGCCATGGAGCTGCTGCTGGAGACAGACACGCCAATACTTTTTGGTAGGCCATGACCTCATGGTGATGCACAGATTAATGGAGATGAATTAAATTAAGATGTAAGAGTTAGCCAATAAGAAGCTAGAGCTAATGGGCCAAGCAGTGATTTAAATAATATAGTTTCTGTGTGATTATTTCAGAAGTCTGGGTGGACGGGAAAAGAAGGAGTAGACAACTACAACATCCATCCACTTTTGCTAAACACTTTTTTAAATGAGAAAAAATTCACACAAAAGCAGCAGCTCATACAAATATTAATGTAATCCCAAAATGACTATCTAAAACATGCTCATTCATATATGCACATACACAGGTTTTTTAAATTAGAATTTTTTCAAATAATAATTTTAGTTTATAGTAAGTATAAAAATGCAGTAATGAAATAACCAGAAGTTATTTCCTTTGTTATTTTTGAGAACTCAAGGGAAAGATTTTTGTTCCTGTTTCATGTTGTTTATAAACCATGCTGGGTTTACAAAGTCTAATTCAGCTAGAATTACCTTAGGGTCATACCAAAATAATATGAAAGTTAACAGTTTTCATAACTATGCAAGTCACAATAAAGATCTCATTAAAATTTTTGTTTCTGTCACAAAAACTTAATGAGATTATAAAATAAACCTAAAATATTTTCACTTTTGCTTGTCATAAGACATGTAGCCAAACAATTCAACTGGTTGTTGGATTTACTTTTTTAGCGTATTAAAAAAATCTAATGATTCAATGCAAACACAAATCTCAGAACTCTGAAATTCTAAGTTAGTCACCAAATGACAGTTGTCAAAATACCTCAAAAGGAGCCCAAACAGCTCTATGTGAGATCCAACTAAAAGGGTGGTAAATTTCAAGGTGTACCAACTACAGACAAAAATTTCAAGTATGTTTTTATGAGAGTCCAAAATAAAACACAAACAATAATTTCTGTTTTATCTGTTAGAAAAAGAAAGAAACTAATGTTGGACTCAAGTAGAAAGACAGTCAAAAGTTCCTAATATAATGTGGGCCCATCAGGTATATGGGACACTTGAATCATTCCCATCTCTTGTCTAACTTAGACCTGCACAGGCCCTGAGCATGCTGCCAGTTTTTTTCCTCTTTTATTTATTAAAAATTTCCATCTCCTCCCACCCTCCTCCCCCCTTCCCTTCCCTCCCTTCCACCCATACTCCAGGCCAAAGAGCCATCAGGGTTCCCTTCACTATGTTAAGTCCAAGGACCTCCCAACTCCACCCAGGTCCAGGAAGGTGAGCAACCAAACTGACAAGGCTCACACAAAGCCTGTCCATGCCGTAGAGTCCAAGCTCATCGCAATTGTCCTTGGTTTCTCAGTCATCCTCCACCATCAGCCACATTCAGAGAGTCCAGTTTAGTTGCATGTTCCATCAGTCCCATTCCAACTGGACTTGGTGATCTCCTGTTAGTTCTGTCCCACAGTCTCAATCGGTGAATGCACACCTCACGGTCCTGAATTCATTGCTCATGATCTCCCTCCTTTTGCTCCTCATTAGGACCTTGGGAGCTCAGTCCGGTGCTCCAATGTGGGGCTCTGTCTCTATCTCCATCCATCGCCAGATGAAGGTTCTATGGTGATATGCAAAATATTCATGAGTATGGTTATAGGATCTGGCCATTTATGGCTACCTCTCTTCAGCTGCCCAAGGAACTAGCTGGGGGCATCTTCCTGGACAGCTGGGAACCCCTCTAGAGTCAATTCTCTACCAACCCTAGAATGGCTCGATTAATCAAGATATTTATTTATTTCCCTGTTCCCAATCCACCCTTTCAATATCCCAACCATCCCGTTCCCCCAAGCTCTCCCCATCCTCCACTTCAAACTTTTTTCTCCCCATACCCCCTTACCCACATCCCACCCCACCCCCAAGTTCCAAATTTTTGCCCGGCAATCTTGTCTACTTCCAATATCCAGGAGGATAACTATGCTTTTCTTTGGGTTCACTTTCTTATTTAGCTTCTCTGGGATCATGAATTATAGACTCAATGTCCTTTATTTATGGCTAGAAACCAATTATGAGTGAGTACATCCCATGTTTATCTTTTTGGGCCTGGGTTACCTCACTCAGGATGGTGTTTTCTATTTCCATCCATTTGCATGCAAAATTCAAGATGTCATTGTTTTTTGACCGCTGAGTAGTACACTAATATGTATATATTCCACAGTTTCTTCATCCATTCTTCCACTGAAGGGCATCTAGGTTGTTTCCAGGTTCTGGCTATTACAAATAATGATGCTATGAACATAGCTGAACAAATGCTTTTGTAATATGATAGGGCATCTCTTGGGTATATTCCCAAGAGTGGAATTGCTGGGTCCTGGGTTAGGTTGATCCCAAATTTCCTGAGAAACCTCCACACTGCTTTCCAAAGTGGTTGCACAAGTTTGCATGCCCACCAGCAATGGATGAGTGTACCCCTTACTCCACATCCTCTCCAGCAAAGGCTATCATTGGTGTTTTTGATTTTAGCCAATCTGACAGTTGTAAGATGGTATATGAAAGTTGTTTTGATTTGCATTTCCCTGATTGCTAAGGAGGTTGAACATGCCTTTAAATGTGGTTTGGCCATTCAAACTTCTTTGGTTGAGAATTCTCTTTTCAGTTCAGTGCCCCATTTTTTAATTGGGTTAATTAGCATTTTAAAGTCTAGTCTCTTGAGTTCCTTAAATATTTTGGAGATCAGACCTTTGTCTGTTGCAGTGTTGGTGAAGATCTTTTCCCAGTCAGTAGGATGCCTTTTTGTCTTAGTGACAGTGTCCTTTGCTTTACAGAAGCTGCTCAGCTTCAGGAGGTCCCATTTATTCAATGTTGCCCTTAATGTCTGTGCTGCTGGGGTTATACGTAGGAAGCAGTCTCCTGTGCCCAAATGTTGTAGAGTACTTCCCACTTTCTCCTCTAACAGGTTCAGTGTGTTCAGATTGATATTGAGGTCTTTAATCAATTTGGACTTGAGTTTTGTGCATGGTGATAGATATGGATCTACTTTCATTCTTCTACAGGTTGACATCCAGTTATGCCAGCACCATTTGTTGAAGATGCTTTCTTTCTTCCATTGTGTACTTTTAGCTCCTTTATCAAAAATCAGGTGTTCATAGGTTTGTGGGTTAAGATCCGGGTCTTCTATTCAATTCCATTGGTCGACTTCTCTGTTTTTATGCCAGTACCAAGCTGTTTTCAATACTGTAGCTCTGTAATAGAGTTTGAAGTCAGGGATGGTAATGCCTCCAGAAGTTCCTTTATTGTATAAGAATGTTTTGCCTATCCTGGGTTTCTTGTTCTTCCATATAAAGTTGATTAATGTCCTCTCAAGATTTGTGAAGAATTTTGATGGGACCTTTATGGGGATTGCATTGAATCTATAGGTTGCCTTTGGTAGAATTGCCATTTTTACTATGTTGATCCTCCCAATCCAAGAGCAAGGGAAATCCTTCCATTTTCTGGTATCCTCTTCAATTTCTTTCTTCAAAGATTTAAAGTTCTTCTCAAATAGATCTTTCACTTCCTTGGTTAGAGTTACCCCAAGATACTTTATGCTATTTGTGGCTATCATGAAAGGTGACACTTCTCTGATTTCCTTCGCTGCTTCCTTATCCTTTGTATATAGGAGGGCAACTGATTTTTTGGAGTTGATGTATCCGGCCATGTTACTAAATGAGTATATCAGCTCTAGGAGTTCTTTGGTGGAGTTTTTGCGGTCGCTTATGTACACTATCATATCATCTGCAAATAACAAAAGTTTAACTTCTTCCTTTCCAATTCGAATCCCCTTGATCCCCTTGTGTTGTCTTATTGCTATTGCTAGAACTTCAAGCACTATATTGAAGAGATAAGGAGAGAGTGGACAGCGTTGTCGTGTTCCTGAATTTAGTGGGATAGCCTTGAGTTTCTCTCCGTTTAATTTGATGTTAGCTGTTGGCTTGCTGTAAATAGCATTTATTATATTTAGGAATGACCCTTGTATCCCTAATCTTTCCAAGACCTTTATCATAAAGGGGTGTTAAATTTTTTCAAGTGCTTTTTCAGCATCTAATGAGATGATCATATGTTTTTTTCCTTCAGTTTATTTATATGATGGATTACATTGATAGATTTTCGTATGTTGAACCAGCCCTGCATCTCTGGGATGAAGCCTACTTGATCATAGTGGATAATTTTTCTAATGTGTTCTTAGATTCGGTTTGCCAGTATTATATTGAGAATTTTTGCGTTGATGTTCATGAGTGAGATTGGCCTGTAATTCTCTTTCTTGGTTGAGTCTTTGTGTGGTTTTGGTATCAGGGTAACTGTATCTTCATAAAAGGAATTTGGCAGTGACTCTTGTGTTTCTATATTATGAAGTACCTTAAGGAGTATAGGTATCAGGTCTTCTTGGAAGTTCTGGTAGAATTCTGCATTGAAACCATCTGGTCCTGGGCTTTTTTTGGTAGGGAGGTTTCTGATAACAGTTTCTAATTCTTTGAGACTAACAGGACTATTTAGATTTTTCACCTGGTCCTGGTTTAACTTGGTATATGTTACTTATCTAAAAAAAATGTCAATTTCTTGTACATTTTCCAATTTTGTGGCATACAGGCTTTTGTAGTAAGATCTAATGATTCTCTGAATTTCTTCTGTGTCTGTGGTTATGTCCCCTTTTTCATTACTGATCTTATGAATTTGCTTGTTCTCTCTCTGCCTTTATTAGTTTGGATAGGGGTTTGTCAATCTTGTTGATTTTCTCCAAGAACCAGCTTTTTGTTTCATTGAGTCTTTGGATTGTTTTCTGTGTTTCTATTTTGTTGATTTCTGCCCTCAGTTTGATTATTTCCAGTCTTCTACTCCTCCTAGGTGAGTTTGCTTCTTTCTTTTCTAGAGCTTTCAGGTGTGCTGTTAAGTCTGCTTATGTGTGCTTTCTCCGTTTTTTTTTTTTTTTTTTTTTTTTTTTTTTTTTTTTTTGTGGGCACTTAGTGCTATGAACTTTCCTCTTAGCACTGCTTTCATTGTGTCTCATAGGTTTGAGTATGTTGTGTCTTTATTTTCATTAAATTCAAGGAAGGCTTTAATTTCTTTATTTCTTCCTTGACCCAGGTGTGGTTCAGTAGTTGACTGTTCAGTTTCCATGAGTTTGTAGGCTTTCTGGGGGTAGCATTGTTGTTGAATTCTAATTTTAATCCATGGTGATCTGATAAGATACAGGTGGTTACTAATATGTTTTTGTAACTGTGGAAGTTTGCTTTGTTACCGAGTATGTGGTCAATTTTCGAAAAGGTTCCATGAGCCGCAGAAAAGAATGTATATTTTTTCCTATTTGGGTGGAATGCTCTATAGATGTCTGTTAAGTCCATTTGGTTCATTACCTCCATTAAGTTTCTTAATTCTCTGTTAGGTTTCTGTCTGATTGACCTGTCCATTGGTGAGAGAGGAGTGTTGAAGTCTCCCACTATCAGTGTGTGTGGCTTGATGGCTGCCTTGAGTTCTAGTAACGTTTCTTTTACATAAGTGGGTGCTTTTACATTAGGGGCATAGGTATTCAGAATTGAGACTTCATTCTGATGGATTTTTCCTGTTGTGAGTATAAAGTGTCCCTTTCCATTTCTTCTGATTGATTTTAGCTTGAAGTCAGCTTTGTTAAAAATTAGTATGGATACACCCGCTTGTTTCTTAGGTCCATTTGCTTGATAAACCTTTTCCCAACCCTTTACTCTGAGTAGATGTCTGTCTTTGTGGTTGAGGTGTGTTTCTTGTAAACAGCAGAATGTTGGATCCTGTTTTCATATTCAATCTCTTAGCCTGTGCCTTTTTATAGGTGAATTGAGTCCATTGATATTAAGTGATATTAATGACCAGTGGTTGTTAACTCCGGTCATCATTTTTGTTTTTGTTTTTGTTTTTTTGGTAGTAGAGATTGTGTGTTTCCTTTCTTTGAGATGTGCTGGTGAAGGGTCGCTTGATCTCTGAGTTATTTTGGGCAATGCTGGACCCCTTGGTTTGTGAATTTCCTTCTATTACTTTCTGTAAGGCTGGATTTGTGGCTCCATATTGTTTAAATTTGTTTTTATCTTGGAATATTTTGTTTTCTCCATTTATAGTGAATAAAAGCTTGTCTGGGTATAGTAATCTGGGCTTGCCTCCATGGTCTCTTAGTTTCTGCAGAACATCTATCTGGACCTTCTGGCTTTCATGGTTTCCATAGAGAAGTCAGGTGTAAGTCTGATAGGTTTACCTTTATATGTTACTTGACCTTTTTCCTTTGTAGCTCTTAATATTCTTTCTTTATTCTGTATGTTTTGTGTTTTGATTATAATATAGTGAGAGGATTTTTTTGATCCAGTCTATTTGGTGATCTGTAAGCTTCTTGAACCTTCATAGGAATATCTTTCTTTAGGTTGGCGAAGTTTTCTTCTATAATTTTATTAAATATATTTTCTGGACCATTGATCTGTAATTCTTCTCCTTCTTCTACCCCTATTATTCTCAGGTTTGGTCTTTTTATTGTGTGCCAGATTTCCTGAATGTTTCGTGATGAGAATTTGTTGGATTTGCTGTTTTCTTTGATCAGTGCATTTATTTTCTCTATGGTATCTTCAGAATCTGAGATTCTTTCTCTTATCTCTTGTATTCTGTTGGTTATGCTTGTTCTGTAGTCTCTATTTGTTTACGTAGATTTTCCATATCCAGTCGGCCCTCGGCTCATGTTTTCTTTTTTGCCTCCATTTCAGTTTTCAAGTCTTGCACTGTTTCCATTATCTGTTTGTTGTTTTTTCTTGGTTTCCTAGGATATCCTTTATGGATTTACTCAATTCTTTAAACTTTTTGTTATTCTTCTCATCCATTTCTTTAAGAGAGTTTTTCGCCTCCTGTTTAGGGGACTTTATTACTTTCATAAAGTCAATTTTTTTTCTACTTCTTCTTGATTGGTGTGTTCAAGTCCTCCTGTTGTAAGTTTGCTGTGTTCTGGTGCTTTCATGTTGTTTTTCAAATTGTTGCAGGAATTATTGCATTGGCGCCTGCCCATTTCTTCCTCTGAATAATCCCCTATGGGTCTTCTTTTAGAAGTTCAATTCTCCTTGCTGGACAGGCAGCTCACAGGCAAAAGGCCTACCTTGCTGCAGGCAAGCTATTGAAATAGAGGACCTCCCACCCACCTGGGTGCACTCAATTACCAGTCCCAGTGCCCAAACAGGCTGAGCTGTGGGATTTTATGGCTCGGAAGACGGGAGGATGAACTGGGGTACTGGGTGCAAGCTGGGAAGGGATAGGAAGAGAGAGGCAGTATCCGGGGAGAATAGCCCCTGCAGGAAGACCAGGAAGTGTAGGGGGCGGTTGGGGAATGTCCATGGTCCCTCTCTGGGCTGCTGCTGCGGTTCAGGCACTCACTCACCCCAATGAATGATGGATCTTCTGTTAGACAACCAGGTCTCCTTGCTGGCCAAGCAGCTCGCTGACAAAGGGCCTACCATGCTGCAGGCAGGCCCAATGAATGATGGATCTTCTGGAAGATAATCAGGTCTACTTGCTGGTCAAGCAGCTCACTGACCCATGCTGCCAGTTTTTGTGAAAAAAATTATATATATATATCTTGTTGTGTTGGAAGATGCTCTTCCTTACAGTTATTCATTTCCTCTGGCTCTTACAAACTTTCTATTTCCTCTTCTGAATAGATCTCTGTGCCTTGAGGAGAAGCATCCTCTAATTCTTCCAATAGACTATTAAGCAAAAACTCTATACCCAACACACACACAAACCATTTCACGGACTAACGTTTTTCAAAAGTTTCTTTTTATGTTTATATGTGAGTGTCTACAGGTAAATGTGTATACTGTGTGCATACCCACAGAGGCTAGGATATTAAAGGACAGTTAGGAGAACTTAGTCCAGCCAGGAAAACAAGAATGAGTCACTCTACGGAATGATCCTTGCTCCCAGGTTTGTACAACTTCTCCTCTCAGGACATTTCAACTTTTACAAACTACTAACTGCTGGGGTCTCTGGTTGGGGGAGAGATTAAGGAAGGAGGAAGACTGTAGGAGCCTATAAAAGTTTGACCAAGAGCACCTGGACAGACTCCAAGGCCTGGTGCCATTCTCTTGATGGGAGCTGTTTGACTCTTCTAGTAAAAGTGTCTGGATTTCTTCTCTTGTCACTTCTCTGAGGATAGCATCTTCACATTCTCTGGGTCTGATGCTCTCACACACCCCTGGGATATGGATGTGAGTTCTCCCTCAATGGAATGTGAACACCCCTCAGTAGGATTTGAAAACTACCACATAACATTGGTAAGACTGACTGAAAATCTTTATGAAAGACTTAGTAATAAAACTGATATTCTGCTGTGTCGTGAAACCTCCTAGAGCAGTGATTTTCAACCTTCCTAATGGTACACCCATTTAATACAGATTCGGTTACTGTTTAATATAGTTGTATTTAATTTAATACCGTTTAATACATATTGTGGTGACCTCCAACATAAATTTAACTCATTGTAACATCCTAACTGTGATTTTGCAACTGTTATGAATTGTAGCAGAAATATCTGACATGCAGGATATCTAAACTTTATCCCCCCAAAAGGATGTAACCCACAGGTTAAGAACTGCTGTCCTAAAGTGATGGCAACATCAGGTTTTTATTAGCATAACTGACTTCCCAGACAGTGCCTACAACTTGTTTTTTAAGGTGGCAGCTTTTAAGAATATGGGCTCTAATATTTAGGAAAAAGTGGCTTTGACCTCACACAGGCAAATAAAGATTTCCACCCAATAATCATGTTGAAACTGGGATGGGGGTTTGCTTATACTACCACTCCCAAGAAAAGAGATATTGCCTCCTGTTCTTGAAGAAAAGACCACATTCCCATTTAGAACAGTTTTTATCCTAGTCCTAAAATACATGGCTGATGTAAGAGTCCCCTCTGTGTGTTGCTTTTCTTGACTAATGAATAAAGAAACTGCCTTGGCCTGTTGATAGGGTAGAACATAGGTAGGTGGGAAAGACAGAACTGAATGCTGGAAAAAAGAATGAGTCAGAGGGATGCCATGGATCAACGGCCAGAGATAGACATGCTTTGCCGGTAAGCCACTGCCACATGGCAATACACAGATTAATAAAAATGAATTAAAATAAGTTATAACAATTAGCCAATAAAAAGTTAGAGCTACAGGGCCAAACAGTGATTTCATAAATATAGGTTCCATGTGATTTTTTCGGGGCTAAGGCAGTCAGGACAAACAAGTGGGCTATCCTACAAACTGGTGCTCCAACGTGTGATAGCTAAATGCACGTAAAACCTGAGAAAGCTTTAAATAAATGTATGTAGGCTTAAAAAAAGTATAAAAAGTTATAAAATAGAGTTAATACTTAAAAAAGGATAAAGTCTTTAAAGAAACAGTAGAGATAGTCATAAATTAAGGAGTCAAAAATAAGCCACATAAAAATAAAAAATTCACAGAGTCTAGATTTTATATATATATATATATATATATATATATATATATATATATATATATAGTTTTCCTTAATTTTTTTTGACTGTAGAGGAGCTAAGTACAGAGAGACTTTTCATTGTTTGGGCTGCTAAGCTAAAAAAGCATGTATACTGTAAAGGTATCTTGACTTCAAAATTTGGGTCTAAGAATATGGTGCTTTAAAAAAGAGATTCTTCTTTTGTTTTCACAAAAGATGAAAACCTGTAGATTGCTTCTAGTCCAATATGGTTTGATAGACCAAGTCCCCCCAAAAGGTTGCCAAAAATACCCCCCAAAAATTATTTCACCTAACTGATGACTGAGAGATACCTAGCACATAGGATACATCATAAAAGACCTGATTAACATTCTTTTTGTGGTTCCCTTAACAAACAGTTCTCAAGATGGTTAGGATGTGGGGATCTCTGCAAACATCCTTAGGACAATGGCCCCTGCTATCATCTTTAGGACAATGGTCCCTGACAACATCCTGTCTCAAAATTTAAAAGAAAATATTAAAATAAGAAGGAATTGTACTGAATATAGTACCACATCACTGTAATCTTGAATTCTTGGGAGGCTCAGGCAATAGAATCAATCATCTGAAGCCTACCTGGGATACAGAGAGAGTTCAGGGGTAGCCTGAATAAGAAAATTATTTTAAAAATTCAAAGACAAATAAATACAAATAGAAAGAGGGGCTGAAAGATGGTTCAGTAGACAATGTTCATGCTGTGTTAGCTTGAAGACCTACATTTGAATTCATAACATCCACAAAAAAGCTAGGAATTTTGTCATTGAAATGTATCATTAGTACAGAGGGAATAGCCAGGCGGTGGTGGCACATGCCTTTAATCCCAGCACTCGGGAGGCAGAGGCAGACGGATCTCTGTGAGTTCGAGGCCAGCCTGGTCTACAAGAGCTAGTTTCAGGACAGGCTCCAAAGCCACAGAGAAACTCTGTCTCGAAAAACAAAACAAAACAAAACAAAAAAAAAAAACAGAGGGAATAGAGATGGGCATATCCTTGGCCTTTCTGGTCAGGCAATCTAGCAAAAACAGAAAGATTTATGTTCAGAAAGACACTGTATTCCAACAATTCAGATGAGGAGAATTAGAAGAATACACGTGAAGTCAATCTGTGGCCTCTACATATGCAGAAATAAAAGCAAATTCATACAATTCATGTATCACTTAACACAAATTTACACACATATATGCAGTTTTTTGCTTTTTATTTTATGATGCAGAGATGTATATTTGTAGGTTAATAGTGGAATGTTTATCTACCATGGTTTAGGCCCTTTCTTCCATTACAAAGACTGGAAAAAATGATTAGGAAAAAAGTCATAGAACTGCATTGCGAAATTATCAAATACAATTCACTCTCTGCTTTTGAATGAAAGCTTCTAGCCAACTGTGAAACCCACAAATATGATTCCTAAGCATGATTCATGCAGCAGAACACATAGCAAGTAGGATATGAATGAAAATGAAGCTAAGATGTATGAACCAAAATGAGAATGCAAGTTTTCTTATGAATATGAACATGAATATATAACTCTTGATTGCAAGGGAACCAGCAGAGGTCAGCCCAGAGCAGGCATGCAAGGAGACTCGGGCAAGACACCAAATCCAATTTAGGCTAGAGGGTCCTAGGAAAAAGCAGCAGCAGCAGCAGCCTCTGTCTCAAGGTCTGGCAGGAAGAAGACTGGGATAATTAGGGTCTGTTAAGTTCTCAGCTCAGAGCATGGCATACTCTAAGTACCCAGAGAATAGCAATTACAATGAAGGTCCAGTGAACTGCAGCTTACTTAATTTCATCAATCTCAAACAAGCAAAACCTACCTTTTCTGTGAACTATTTCAGACAACTTGCATCAGGAGGAAGATTTTGAACATATCATTAGATGTTGCATTTCATATTACCTGAGGGCACTGAAGAAGGTATTTGAATGGAGACTATTACAAACACTTACTTGACCCATCGTATCCCACAAAAGCATTTCTAACATCAAAGAGACTTTCTTATAAAGAAGACCCACCTTAGGCAGCAATACTGTTTATTTTAAATTTAATTTTTTTCAAAAAGAAAACTAACTTTTTTCATTTTACATACCAATCCCAGTTCCCACTCCCTCCTCTCCTCCCATTCCCTCCACATACCCCCACCCCACCCCATCCACTCCTCAGAGAGTGTAAGGCACATTGCTTTGGGAAAAGTCCAAAGCCCTCCCTACTATATCTAGGCTGAGCAAGGTATCCATCCAAAGAAAATGGGTTCCCAAAAAGCCAAGTACAAGCAGTAGGGATAAATCCTGGCACCCCTGCCAGTGGCCTCACACTCTAACCCAGCCATATAACTATCACCCACATTCAGATGCACTAGTTTGTTCCTATGCTGTTTCCTTCCCTGTCCGATCAGAATTGGTGAGCTCCCATTAGCTCAGGTAAACTATTTTAGTGGCTGTCCCCATCATGGTCTTGACCTCTTTGCTCATATTCTTACTCTTCCCAGTCTTCAATTGAACTTTGGGAGCTCCAAAATGCTCCGGTATGAGTCTTTGCCTCTGTTTCCATCAGTTGCTGGATGAAGTTTCTATGGTGACTGTTGGGACTAATGAGTTCTGGCCTTCAGCTGGATGTTGAGACTAATGAGTCCTGGCCTTCAGCTGCTTTTCCCCCTAGAACCTTCTAATTGAAGTTACTAGAAGCTGTGCCTAGTTTAGAGGATCAGAGGATGGGATTTTCACCTGTTGACCATTGACTGCAGTGTATTTAAGCCTACATGGTGTTAATAAAGAGGGGCTTTTGGTATCAGTGTTTAAAGGTCTGCCTGTCAGTCTGTCTCTGCGTGTGCATTCTCAACCTCCAGCCCCTTTCCCGAAGCTCGCGAACTGGGTTCTAGCGCACAGAGCACAGACATGGGGGCACGGTGCTCGGCAGGTGACATTTAAGATATTCATCAATCTGACAACAGGGAAGGACCAGTTTGGACACCCTCTCCACTATTACTTAGGGTCTTAGCTGGGGTCATCCTGTGGATTCCTGGTAATTTCTCTAGTGCCAGGTTTCTTGCTAACCCCATAATGGCTCCCTCAACCAAAATATTACTTTCTTTGCTCTCTGTCCTTCCTCCATCTCGACTATCCCATTCTCTCAAGTTCTCCTCCCCTCTATACTTCTCCGCTCCTCTTCCCCTTCCATGCTCCATTCTCCCCACCCCTATGCTGTCAATTTTTCAGATAATCTTGTCTATTTAGACTTTCCAGGCCAGGTGGATCTATATATGTTTTTCTTATGGTTCACCTTGTTACTTAGCTTTTTCTCTGGTAATGGACTATAGACTTGTTATCCTTTGCTTTATAGCTAGTATACACTTATGAGTACATACCATGTTCATCTATGTCTGGGTTATCTCACTCATGATGGTTTTTTTTTAGTTCCATCCATTTGCATGCAAATTTTAAGATGTCATTGTTTTTTGTTTGTTTGTTTTTACCACTGAGTAGCACTCTATTGTGTATAAGACATTTTATTTATGCATTCTTTGGTGGAGGGACATCTAGGTTGTTTCCAGTTTCTGGCTATTACAAATAATGCTGCTATGATAGTTGAACAAATGTCCTTGTGGTGTGATTGAGCATCCTTTGGGTATATGCCAAAGAGTGTTATTGTTGGGTCTTGAGGTAAATTGATTCTCAGTTCTCTGAGAAAGTGCCATACTAATTTCCAGAGTGCTTGTATAAGTTTGCATTCCCACCAGCAATGGAGGAGTGTTCCCCTTACTCCACATTGTCTCCAGCATAAACTGTTGTTGGTGGTTTTGATTTTAGCCATTCTGACTGGTGTAAGATGATAACTCAGAGTCATTTTGATAGCAATACTGTTTTAGCATTGAGAGAAGCCATATCTGGACTAGAATAACTACTTACTATACCAGTGAGTTATATTCTAACCTCTCACGAAGGTGTCAGTGGTAGCCGGGCGGTGGTGCTGCACGCCTTTAATCCCAGCACTCGGGAGGCAGAGGCAGGCGGATCTCTGAGTTCGAGGCCAGCCTGGTCTACAAGAGCTAGTTCCAGGACAGGCTCTAAAAAAGCTGCAGAGAAACCCTGTCTCGAAAAACCAAAAAAAAAAAAAAAGAAAGAAAGAAAAAAGGTGTCAGTGGTGTTTGGCAATTAAGGTAGCGATATGTTTAATTATTCTATCTATCTATCTATCTATCTCTTGTTTATTTGACTCTGTGTATGTATCTGTCTATATACATGCCCATAAGTATGAAATTTCAACAATGTCTATTATGAGGCTCATTCTGATTTAAGGTGATCTTCCTGTCTGATCTTTAAAGAGAGGATGACTAAGCATAGATTTTTATTTGTTTTTTACTGCTCACCTCCTGCTTTTTAACTGGCACTATTGCCTTAGGCAGAACCAGACACATCCTAAATTGCTCTGACTCTTCCAGCTTAAGCTTTTACTACATAGGGTGCCAAGACATCTTCTTTCTTTACAAATCCAAACAAAAACATGTTCTTAAATTTTATTTGTTTATTTTCAGTCCTGGCTGTAGACTCCAAAGCTTTGTGCCTGGCAAGCACTTACTCTACCGTTATGCTACAAGGTTGCTTCTGTTTTGTGTGCCTCTGTGTATACAAGCATGCATGAACTTTTGTTTTTTTTTTTAACATACACATCCAAAAGACCGTTTACAGTTACTATGACCCACACAGCTGAGAATGTAGCTATATTGTCCCATCTTTGTCAGTTCAGGGGAGAGCACAAAATAGAGTGAGGAATTTCACACTTGTCTGACACATCCTAACCCACAAAAGTACTTCTAAAAGTCAAAGGACCTGATAACTGATGATTTCCCAAGGCACAGGTGGAAGTCATGCCTGGAATAAGCCTGTAGTAAACTTGGAAGTTAACCTGCAGTAAGTTAACCACAGGTTGTCTCACTCAGCTATATTCTAGCCTCTCAGGAGGGTGTCGCTGTGTCTTTTGTTCACATTTAAGCTAATGAAGTTTTTCCACAAGGGCATAAAAACCTCCCTTCTAAACTTACATTAACTGGACAGAGGGACACACTCAGCAACCTTAACACATTTGTCCGTGGGAGAGGAGGTTGTTTGAGGCAAGATTGAGCTACAGATTAAGAAAACTTGTGCTACAATAAAACTAGGCACCCTGAAAGGGCTCTAGATTCATTAATTTTTCACATCTCATATAAGTCTTTATGAAAATACTTCCTTGTTTTCTTTTGTTTTAGACATTATCCCAATGCATATTCTTAGCTGACCTGGACCTCAAGCACACTGTAAACTCCCTCTTATCACAGCCTCCAAAGTCTTGGAATTCCAGATTTGAGCTACCCCACCAAACTTGGGGGGGGAGCCTTTAATGTATGTCCTATGTGAATCAATAAACTCCCACAGAACGAATGAGTTCACTGTGCCCTTCAAGCTGACGACCCTACCTTTGATCCTAAGTAAGACATATTAACATAAGAAAAAATACACAAACATTTCTTAGTGAATCCTCACAGAGTTTGGGTAGCATCCCCATCTGTCTCTAGGTATGACATAAAGATTGATTTGGTTTGATAGGCAAGCGAAGGCCATATATGTGAGGAGTTATCAGATGAACCCCTTGAACTGTGGGTCAGGGTGTACACTAAGAACAATTGTCCTTTGGTATAACATAGTGAAGGGAACCCTGATGGCTCTTTGTCTTTGGAGAGGGGTGGAGTGGGGGTATGGGTGGAAGGGAGGGGAGGGAAGGGGGAGGAGAAGGGGAGGAGATGGAAATCTTGAATAAAAAAAATGAGAAAAAAAAGGGTTATTGGAAGACAGCATGGCAAGAACTCTGAGGGGAATTCGGTGCTGTGTATCAGCACTGGTGTTCCTTGTAGGTTTGAGAAGAAAGTGGAGGTTCCATACTCCATGAAGTATAATGGGTGGTATGTATTTGTGATCATGATGTTTCATTTCTGTGTGGGAGGAGAGCAGACAATCTTGCCTTTGGGGGAAAAAATTGTGATCTCGGCTTTTTGGAAGTTATGAGAAAAGGAACACAGTTATTATATGTCTGTCACATAGACTCATGAGTACCTCCCAATATCTTGGAATCCAGTAGCCAAGCCCATACACAGAATCTGCTATAAGACAGGAGAGAGAAGCAGCTGCAAATAAGTGAACAATGGCTAGTGTGTGTTTCACAAGGAGAATGATTGCCAATGTTTACCTTGTCTTCATTTGGCTGGCTGACAGTGGGTCTTTGTGTCATATTTCCTGGGAAGATGGTACACTATAGTTTAAATGAGCAGTGAGAAATGGTGTACATTACTATTTCAGAAGAAAGTTCTTACCTTAGGAGAGTACAGCAGGTGATGGACAACACCATTGTGAAAATGGTTCCACCAAAACCATGCATTTGAAGAGCCAGTCAGAGAACTGACACAGCCTGACAAGCACTTCAGAGCTGCTTGAATTGAAAACATAGCTGAAGAGAGAGCAGATCAAGTCACTGAAGTAGCAGAACAATGTTACTCCTCATTCTGCATGCCCACATGTCATGATTCCAATGGTCTTCATGAAGAAACCTGCCAGAACTCCAGTCCACACAGCCCTACTACATGGTTCCAGAAAGGCCAAGGAGATAAACAGTCATTACTTGCAATCATGAGAGCTAGTCATGAAGATCCTGAAATAGGACTATCAACTTGTTGATCTGACTGAAGAAATAGTCCCCCAAAATGAGAGCCTCCTGGAAAAAACTTAGCAATGATATGGGAGGTCCTTCTGTATATGTGTTACTTTTATTGGTTAATGAATAAAGAATCTGCCTTGCCTATGATAGGGTAGAGTAGAGCTAGGCAGAGAAAACTATAGTGAATGCTGGGAGAAAGAAGGTGGAGTCAGTGAGAAGCCATGTAGCCCGACTGGAGACAGAAACCAGAACTTTACCTGGTAAGTCACAACCTCGTGGTGATACACAGATCAATGGAGACGCGTTAATTTAAGATATGACTTAGGGTCTGGAGGGATGGCTCAGTCATTAAAGGGTAATAGGAGTCGGTTGAAGGGGAGGGGAGAAGAAGGGAGGGAAGAAGAAAAAATGTATAGTTCAATAAAATAAATTTTAAAAAAGAAAAAAAAGAGATATGAGTTAGCCAAAAATACACTTAAGGTATTGGCCAAAGAGTATTGCAAATAATATGATTTTTTGGGATTAAGCAGCCAGAAACAAATGACCTCTTACTACAAAGGAATAATCTGCTCCAAATTTCCCCTCTTTTTAAACTACAGTAAGCAAGAGAAGAGATACCATTTGCTATATGGTACCAGTTCCCCTGCCCTCAATGCCTAGGGCAAAACATATTCAGTGCTATAGCTCTATATCCATGTTTATGGTTTCTTTCTGAAGAAAGACAGGGTTGGCATGATTCTCATAAATTTCCACAGATCTTTTTCTCACAGGACAGGTGTTTTATCCTAGTCTGTGGTCTGAGCAAAAGGACTTTCAGCAATGTCGGTGACATTTTTGCCTGTTCCACTGAAAAAGGCAGTGTTCCTGATATCTAGTACTAAGGCATCTGTTGTGACTCATAATTCTACACTGTGTAAAATCACCCTGCTACTGGTAATGGCTCTTCAATAAATTTCCTTGGTACCATCTGATAGACTTGTTTCTGCCTATTTTCTTCACTTCTATCATCTAATCTCTGTTTAAACTATGTATCATCTATTTGTTGATCTATCTATGTATGTATGCTTGTATATGTATGTATCATGTTTTTAAATTAAATAATTTTCATAGATGACATTTTGACCATATTCATTCTCCTCCCTAACACCTCCCAGATCTTCCTCACCTTCCTACCTACATAACTTCATGTTTCCTTTCTTCTTCTCTCCCTCTCTTTCCGTGTCTCTCTGTCCCTCCCTCTGTCTGCCTCTCTGCTTAAACTTCCACCTCTCTTTCTCTTTCTGTCTCTCAAAAATAAAACAAAAATGAAAATATAAACCAACCAACAAATATCCCAAAATCAAAAAAAATGCCCAAATAAAACAAAATGAAGCAAAAAAGGATCACCAAAGCATGATAAAGTCTGTTTTGTGTTGCCCAAATACTTCTGGGTAAATGGCCTGCCCTAGAGTGGGGTTTATGTAGCCAATGACACTCTACTGAAAAAAGCCAATTTTCCCTTTCCCAGTATGTATTAATTAAAAAATAGCATCTTTTTTTGGTAATAGTGCTTTGTTTCTACTTCCCTTTCTCAGTGGGGTTTGTCTGCTTTGAACCCATGCAGGTCCTGTGCATGCAGTCACAGTCTCTGTGACTTCATACATGTATAAGTCCTGTTATAACTGAAGGACACTATTTCTTTGGTGTTGTCCAGTACCTTTGGTTCTTACAATCTTTCTGCCTCCTCTTCCACATAGATTCCTGAGTGCTGAAGGGAAGAGTTTGATAAAAACATCCTGTTTAGGACTGAGTGCTTTTAGGTCTCACTCCCACACTTTGCAAATTTTTCCAGTTTTGACTCTCTGTGTTAATTATCCTATGGACAAAAAAGCTTTTCTCATAAGGGTATAGCAATGTGTCATTAAGAGATATTTTATTGCTACATTTCTGTCTTAGTTACTATTCTGTGGCTGGGAAAAATACATCATAACCAGGTCAACATATAAACAAAGCATTTGATTTGGGCTAAATTATAATTTCAGAAGGTGACTCCATGACCATCAGGATGGGGAGGCAGGCAGCAAGCAGGTAGCCAAAGTGCTGGAACAGTAACTGAAAGCTTAAATCTGATCCACAGCATGTCACAAAGAAAGAACAAGACTACACCTGGCACAGGCTTTTGACACCTCAAAGCTCACCCTTAGTGAATCATCTCCTTTGACATGGTCATACCTCCTAATCATTGCAAAATCATCCTTCACCTGGAAATTAAGCTTTCAAACATATGAGCCTATGGGAACATTCTCATTCAAACCACCACATTACCTTTAGCAGAATAATAGTCAGATTTCTCCTATGGACCATGACCTAGTTTGGTGTATTCAGCAAATAGGACCCTAGCATCAGGGTGTGAAGAGGAACCATTGTAACAAGAGTAACCTCTGAATATTCAGATATTACACATATCAAAAGCTTAGCAGATAATATCAACATATACGAGAAAGCAAGTAATATTTGTCTTTTGGGGTTCAGGTTACTTTATTCAGGATGATTTTTATCTAGCTCTAACCATTTACCTGCAAATTTTAAATCTTCATTTTTCTTAAAAACTGGTCAATATTCCATTGTGCAAGTGTACCATACTTTAATTAACCATTCATCAATAGATAAGACATAGAGATTTTTCCATTTTCTGGCTATTATGATCATAGCAACAATAAGCATGAATGCACAAATACCTCTGTAGCAAGTTATAGAACACTTTCAGAATATGCTCAAGATTGGCATAGCTAGATGTTGAGGTAGATCTATGCCCAGTTTCCTGAGGAACTGACACACAGATTTCCATAGTGGCTTTACCAGTTTACACCCACAATGGCAATGAATAAGTGTTCCCTTTTTCCAGATTCCTCGTTACCATGCACTATATATATTTTTAAATCTTGGTCATTCTGACTGGAATAAGATAAAATCTCAAAGTAGTTTTAATTTGAATTTCTCTGGTGGCTAAAAATGTTGAACATTTCTTTGTTTCTCAGCCATCTGTGTTTCATCTTTTGAGAACTCTTTGATAAGTTCTGTACTCCATTTTAATTGGATAGTTTGTTGATGTTCATATTTTTGTGGTCATTTATATAACATAAATATTAACCCTCTATCAAATCTATGATTGGTAAAGATATGTTCCCATACCATAGCCTGCTACTTTGCTTGAATCATGATATTCTTTGTCATACTGAAGCTTTTCAGCTTTATGAGGTCCCACTAATTAACTGTTGGTTTTAATGTCTGTACTATCAGTATCCTATTAATATATCCTTTCATGTGTGAATGTGTTCAACTCTACCTCCCTCTTTCTCTTGTATCAGATTCAGGGCATTTTGTCTTATGTTGCGATTCTTCATCCATTTGGAGTTGAGTTTTGAACAGGTTAGTAAATATGGATGGATACATTTGAATCCTTCAACATGCAGTTTTGTATGCTCTGTCTGCAGTGTGAGCAGGACAGTTGGTTTAGGATGCTGTCAATTTTTTCCTTGTGTATTTTTACTTCTTTGTCAAAAATCATGTGTTCCTAGACATTTGGACTAATGTATGGGTCTTTACTTCAATTCCATTAAACAATAGGCCTCTTTTTATGCCAATATAATGCTGTTTTCAATACAATAGTTCTGTAATAAAGCTTGAAGTCTGTGTCGAAGATACCCCCAGCATTTCTCTTATTATTCAATACTATTTTAGCTATCTTGGATTTTTTTGTGTTTTCATATAAAGTAGAGTAACATTTGGATCTTTGATTTGGTTCAATTGTTCTACATGTCTGTTTTTGTGCCAATACCACATTGTCTTAATTACTATGGATCTGTAATATATCTTTACATCTAGAATTGTAATCCCTCAGGCATTTATTTTGTTTTCTTCATTTTTTGTATGTAGTTTTATGTAGACTTTAAAATAGTTTTTTCTTTTATTTCTGAGAGAACATGGGATATTGATAGGAATTGCACTGAATATTTCAATAGGTTTTGATAAAATGATATTTTTGCCACATTAATTCTACCAAAACACAAGCATGGGATGTCTTTTCATTTTATAATATCATCTATATCTTTCACAGGTTTAAATCTTTCATTGTGGGGGTCCTTCACAATCACAGGTAGTTTTATTCACAAACATATTATTTTCTCTGAGGTTGCTGCAAATAGGAATGTGCCAGTTGTGTATCCTATCAGATTGTTGAATTCATGATTTTGAGAAGTTTTCTAGCATAATTTTTATAATTTTTGTATATTTATCTTATTATCTGCAAATAGTGATATGTTCATTGAGTTTTTCTTTCTCTAATTATATCACTTTAATTGTCTTTTGTTGCCTTATTTTTCCAGCTAGTACTTCAACTCTAATGTTGAAAAGGTGTGAGGATAGTGGAAATCACTGTCCTGTTCTTGACTTCAGTTGGATTTCTTCAAGCTTATTTTTTTTTCATTTAGGATGATTTTGGCTGTGGATTGCTTGCATATAATTTTTATCATATTGAAATAAATTCCCTTGATTGCGACATTCTTTAACACTTTTATCATGAAGTCATGTGGATCTTTCAAAACCTTTTTCCTGCATCGATTGAGTTGATTATGTGATTCTTGTCTTAAGTTCTATATATTGATTTGCATATATTGAACCACCACTGCATTTCAGGAATAAAGCCCACTTGGTCATGGTGCATAACCATTTGGATGTATGTCTTTATTCTCTTTGCAATTATTTTACTGATTATTTTTTAGTCTATGAGTCTATGTTCATTAGGTTGCTGTACAGTCTCCTTTGACATGTGGCAAGTTCTTCAGTACAATGGTCCCTTTGCAGCTTGCTTGGAGCTGAAGTTACAGGTAGTTATGAACTCCCTGATATGGGTCATTAGAAATTAACTGGTATTCTGTATGAGTACAAATTGTGCTATTAAAATCCAACCCAAACCTTTAAAATGTAATTTTAAAGAGGAGCTAGAGTATAGATATTTATTTGATGCTAGTTTAAACTTTATTATAAAATTTTATGTTGTTCCTGTGTATGAGATAATTTCACAAACTAAAAACTTTAAAAAAGAAATGAAAATTCTTCCATCTCTATTAAAATTCAACTTAACAACTTAATGAATAGCCTTTCAATTTAGTTCACAGCCATGATTACATTATCCAAACTATTTTGTTCTAGGCAAGTATATTCAAAAAATTTCAAACAACTTCCTCTGAGTTATATATAATAACAATGATATTTAGAAAGGAAGGAAGGAAGGAAGGAAGGAAAGAAAGAAAGAAAGAAAGAAAGAAAGAAAGAAAGAAAGAAAGAAAGAAAGAAAGAAAGAAAAATTTGGTACGGTCACTCATGTCTGGGATTTGAACACTTAGGATAATAATTCAAGGTGATTGTGAATTCCAAGCCATACTAGATTATACAAGAAAGTCCAGACCCTGGGGGACTACATAAAAGTTGATATTAACAATAAAATGACAATACACAGTGTAATATGCTTATCATTCTAGTTACTCAAGAGGCAAAAGAAGGATTGCTAATTTCAGGCCAGAATAAGTGACATAGTGATTTCAAGACATACTTAGACAACTTGGTGATACTCTGTCTCTAAAAATGGTTTTAAAAATGCAATGTAAGTATGTAATCACTCATAAGTGGATTCTAGTCATAAACAAAGGACATAAGCCTATAATTCAGCTAAATAAGAAGGTGAACCCAAAGAAAAACATATATTTATCCTCCTGGATATTGGAAGTAGACAAGATCGCTGGGCAAAAGTCGGGAACACAAGGGTGGGAGTGGGGGTGGGGTGGGGATAAGGGGAGATAGGGAGAGAGAAGGGAGAAGGGGAGGATTGGGGAGAGCTTGGGGGAGTGGGATGGTTGAGATGGAGGAAGGGTGGATATGGGAGCAGGGAAGAAGATATCTTAACTAAGGGAGCCATTCTAGGGTTGGCAAGAGACTTGGCTCTAGAGAGGATCCCAGGTGTCCAAGGGGATTTTCCCAGCTAGGTCCTTGGGCTACAGAGGAGAGGGTGCCTAAACTGGCCTTCTCCTATAGCCACACCAATGAATATCGTGCATATCACCGTAGAATCTTCATCTGGCAATGGATGGAGATAGAGACAGAGACCCACATTGGAGCACTGGACTGAGCTCCCAAGGTCTAGATGAAGATCAGAAGGAGGGAGAACATGAGCAAGGAAGTCAGGACCACGAGGGGTGTGTCAACCCACAGAGATGGTGGGTCTGATCTAATGGGATTTTACCAAGGCCAGCTGACTAAACTAGCATGTGATCAAACCGAACTCTCTGAATGTGGCTGTCAATGAGGGCGGACTGAGAAGACAATGATAATGACAACGGGTTTTGATTCTACTGAATGTACTGGCTTTTTGGGAGGCTAGTCTGTTTGGATGCATATCTTCCTAGACTTGGATGGGGGGGCTTGGACTTCCCACAGGGCAGGGCACCCTGACCTCTCTTTGGACTGGAGAGTGAGGGGGATGGGAAGTGGGGGGAGTTGGAGGGAAATGAGAGGATAGGAGGAGGTAGAAATTTTTAATAAATATAAAAATAATTAAAAATTGCAATGTAAGAAAAGCTATACAGAAGTTTGAGCATTCTTATATTGTGGCTTCAAGTACACAATTCTGCTAGCTTTGATCAACCAAATAGAAATGAAATCATATTTAACACAAAATTTAATATATGCCTTTTCTATTTATACAACACAGTCATGTTATGCAAAGCTTAGAGCTACTCCAAATGTTGAAAACTGAGTAATGAGCAAGAATACATAGTGGACCATAGCCTGGAACATTAGTTTATATGAAAGGGAAAAACTTCACATACATGCTCCAGTATGGGAAGACTCTGAAAACATTATTTTACTAATGGCATGTTATAGCTCTTGTCCAGAAGAGGCAGGAGGATTTGGCAGCATAAGAACATAGTCAAAGCCAATTCTGAAGACATAATCACACTGTCTATATAAAACCAAATCCAAAAGAAATCACTCATGAAAATGTAGTGTTGAGCCCAAAATGTCATACATTGTATATATGACCCACTTGTGTAATTAATGTTGGCATATAACTCATGGTGTGTACTTACCATAAATATAGTTATCGAATTATAAGACATGAAGTAGTTTACCATTTTTTTGTATGACAAATGGTGCATCGATAGCTCTCTGTGGCTAAATATTCTGGCAATACTAATAGCGTGTTTGGACCAATAGGCAGAAGTGGAAGCAGTAGTAACATATGCAAATTGTCAGGATGTCAGTAATGTTGCCTCAGGCTCTTAGAGTTTTCTCAGATTTACTCTCATCAGAGGATCTCTGTGACAAGTCCAACCTTCTCAAACATAATCAATTCTTCTCTTCTGAAACTGCTCCTTCAAGGTACACTGTCATAGGTCCAAAGATCCTGATATAGTCCTCTACCTTTTCCTCAATGTTTTTTGACACCATGTTCTTCCTCAACAAAATCACAGATGTCACTTTGTTCTTAGTAGCGTGAGTCCTTTGTTTATCTCCATGTGCATCCTATAGTAGTAACTATAGTTTTGGCATGATACCATGCTTGTCTGTCTTAGGACCATCTTTGTATTAATGTGGAAAGCTTCATTCACCACTATGGAAACAATTCCAATAACCACATAGTATGTGGTACACCTACTATGATTATAATACTTTTCTTCATTTATCCTAGTGCTGTCTGCCAACATCCTTGGGCTGGTTGGGAAAGTTTCAAGCATTTTACCATTTGTGAACATGTACAAGGGGATGCTAAGAATTATGCCACTTACAATCCATTAGTTCATTCAAAGATTATACACATGGCTGCTGTTGACTGTGCCATACTCTTCTGTAAAAATTGTAATTACCACACTGTCATATAGGGAGGTGATGACTTTCTCATCATCATTTAATATATCTTTCCAGCCAGATACTCAGGAAACTAGAGATTACATAGTAATGACAATTGTAGCTGCTGTTGTGTTTTGATAAGTAGCATTGTTTCTATTTTTGTAGTATTCATTTGGATATCAAAGTACATCCTGGAATTTGAAAATTAAATTACATCTTAAATAGCTTCAAAAATAAAATACTTCTAGGGACTGTATACAATATTATTATGATATCTTTAAAAGTTTCCCAAGGATTGAAAACAGACCAAGGTGTTCTGTGACAGAAAGTGAACAAGTAACTCTTCCAAGAAATTTTGTTTTATTACATAACATTAATTTACTGATTGTGCTATGTTTTTTCATTAAGAAATAGTCTCAGTCACTGGCTAGTTGATTTTAAAAAATTTGTTCTTTAATTGCTGTTGGCTCAAGAATATTGTTGACATAAGACTATTACATAATTTTAGTATCAGTGTCTATAAATCAATTTCTGAGGGAACACAGCATTACTGAGCATTTACTCCTGGGATTCCTTTACTTTGCCAGGACAGAATAGAATATTGAACAGGGAATTATGGCTCCAAAACAATAGTGATTACTTACCTGGTTTTTACTGGAATGAATTTGATGACATTCATTTTCTACTATGTCATGAACATATTTTAAAGAACACTAACTTCAACATTTTGTTTCATCTGTATAGATATCCTCCCCTCAACTTCTCATTCCTCCCAAAGAGAGTCTAAGGAGCCCCTCCTTGCCAAACTTGTGGAAACCCAGGGAAATAGAAAAGCAAACTTCCACTGGAGGCTTCTCTCCTACTGGTCAGTTTCCACATAACCATTCTGAGGCTTAATATTAATTACAAACTGTTTGACCTTTTAACTCAAGCTTATTATTAACTAGCTTTTACTTTAAAATTAACCCATTTATATTATTTTATATTTTACCTCAACACTCATGGCTTGTTACCTCACATCTTACTTTTCCAGTGAGTTCTGGCATTTCCCTCGATTGTTCCCCCTTTATCTTCGCTTGGATTTTCTGTCTGGCTCTATTCTGCCTGGTTGTTGGCCAAATCAGCTTCTTTATTAACCAAAGGTAATAAAAACATATTCACAAAAAAACCAGAAAGGTATTCCATATCAGCATACCCTTGGTGGGTTTCAAAGAAGTGGTGCTTTCTCCACTATGAAAAGCATAACGATTGTAGAATGGATGATGTCCCCATCTCCAAAGGGAGAATTCATCATCTTCAATAATGAATGCCTAGTATTCCCTGACAATATATCTACCCAAATGACATCAGAAATACTCATGTGTCAGTGTCACTACAGATTTGGCAGATAACATTATTAAGTTTATTTTTATTTTGGATGTATTGTTTCTGTTTAACTCATAACCCAAGAAAAGCAGGGAGGCACATGCCTGAATTCACAACCCTCTGAGGAAAGTCACAACCTCAAATTAACTTGTGAGACTGTCTCAAAAATCATGAACGAAGATAGAGAAAATATTATATTGCTATTTAATCCATCACTTCCTGTCAATCCTCTCATTTCTACCTGTGTCTTTTCTTTATCCTAAAACTAAAAGCAGGGTTATACTAATATGATGTTTTCTTAAGGTTATCATTTATATATACATTTTTCTTTGATTTGGTTTGTTGACTAAGCATATCTATGCACCACTTACTCCAGACACTTTTGAGGGGTGTTGGATCCTATAGTCAAACTTTGTTTGAACTGCCAGCTCCCAAATAATGACAAAGACTCTTTATTAATTATGAAAGCTTGACCTAGCTTAGGATTTTTCCAATACAGCTCTTAAAACTTAAATTAACCCATTTATATTAACCTATATTCTCCTGTGTGGCTTATTACCTCTTCTTAGGACCATACATCTTACTTCCTCAGCGGCTGCCTAGTAAACTCCCCACTTCAGATTTTTTTTTCCCTGAGTTGTTCTCAGTCCAGAATTCCCACCTATCTTCTTCCTGCCTAGCTATAATTCAGCTCTTTATTGAACCAATCAGAATCTTAGACAGTTGATGGAAAACAGAGACATGTCTTTACAATGTGTAAAAGATTATTCCAACAGGTTACTCTTGAAATAGAGATAAGATACCAAGGAAGGGCAGTAAATGCTATTGACCACTAAGATATTTCTCTAGCCCCCAAATTTTTAGACTATGTGTATATATGTGTGATGATAGGGGTGTGTGCCATGTATGTAAATATACCTTCAGAAACCAGAGGCAAGAATTGGGTATCTAAGAGCAGAAGTCATAGGTAGTTGTGTGCCATGTGACATGGGTGTTTGGAACTAAATTTGCATCCTCTAGAAGAGAGGCAAATGCTTCTGATCTATAAGCCATCTTTCCAACTACACAGGGACACACTTTGAATATCTACTTTTATCGTGGTCATTTTAGGCTACCAACATGTCTGGCCCCTACAAAGTCCAGTTAAGGTGCAACAGACAGTGAAGGAAAATAACTTAGTGTATCTGATGGAAAACAATCAAAAGGCAATTTTTCCTCAGTATGTCTCTTTATTGGTATTTCCTTTTCTATTTTAAATTTTTCTTTTTATTGTGTTTTTTCTTTATAAATAATACCAATCAAAACTCCCACTTCCTCCCCCTCCCATTTTCCTCCCACTCCTCCAGTCCCCCTCCCCCTTTACCCTTCCAATCCTAAGAGGGGGAATTTGCCAACCCTAAAATAGCTCCCTTAATGTAGATATCTTCTTCCCTGCTCCTATATCTGCCCGCCCTCCATCTCCACACTCCCACTCCCCCAAGCTCTCTTCAGTCTTTCCTTTCTCCCTTCTCTCTCCCTCTCTCCTCTTCTCCCATCCCCCCCCCCACTCCTATCCCCACCCCCATGCTCCCAACTTTTGCCTGGCGATCTTGTTTGCTTCCAATTTCTAGGAGGATCTATATATGATTTTCTTTGGGTTCACCTTATTACTTAGCTTCTCTATGCTTGTGAACTAAAGCCTCAATGTCCTTTGTTTATGGCTAGAGTCCACCAATGAGTGAGTACATACCATATGAGGAGATCCCAGGTGTCCTCGGGGATGTCCCCAGCTAGGTCCTTGGGCAGCAGAGCTGAGGGTGCCTGAACTGTCCTTGCCCCACTATCACACTGATGATTGTCTCGAATATCACCATAGAATCTTCATCCAGTGACAGATGGAGATAGAGACAGAGACCCGCATCAGAGCAATGGACTGAGCCCCCAAGGTTCAGTTGAAGAGCAGAAGGAGGGAGAAGATGAGCAAGGAAGTCAGGACCACAAAGGGTTGGTCCACCCACTGAGACAGTGTGCCTGTTCTAATTGGAGCTCACCAAATCCAGCTGGATCGGGACTGAATGAGCATGTGATCGAACCAGACTCTCTGATTGTGGCTGACAATGGGGGCTGACTGAAAAGCCATTGATAAAGGCACTGGGACTTGTTTCTAGTGCATGTACTAGCGTTTTGGGACTCTAGTCTATTTGGATGCAAAGCTTCCTAGGCCTGGATGGAGGAGGGGAGGGCCTTGGACTTCCCACAGGGCAGGGTTCCCTGTCCTCTTTTAAGGTGGGAGGGGGAGGGGGTGAGGGAGTGGGAGAGGAATGGGAGGAGGGGAGGAAGTGTACATTTTTGAATGGAAAAAAAAATTTTAAAAAGCTAAAAAAATAAAGAGAGGGTAATTTTTCTATCTTAACTGTCTAACTTTTAGCTCTAATTCTCTATCTCAATCCCAATTCCATTTCAATTCTCTGCTACACTCTTTTTCTTTTTTTCTTCTTTTTCATTTTCCTACTTCTGCTAATTTCTGGGATGTTTCTCCTCTAACTTCTGCCTTAGCTTCTGTTCCCACTTCTGTTAACTTTCTTTGTTCTTACCCAGCTATTAAGACCCACAAAATCTTGCAGGCATAGGTAACCAGGCAACTTATATAAACATACAAGGGAAGTTTATGGAACTTGGCCCATTAGCATTTTTGTCAAATGTTAGTAAGCTTCAATGTTTGCAAGCTCTGATAAATTTGGTGCTTATCAGAGGCACCAACGGAGGTTTGTCTTCTTCTGGGATGTAAATAGATGGTTAATTATTCTTCTAGAGAGTAAAACACAAGCAGTAAATATCCTGATTTAAATCATCAGTAAACTGAGTTGAAGGTGAGATGAGGTATTAGGAATTTTTTAATGCAAGGTTAATTTTAGGTCATCACTTTCCTTATCTATAAGTGAGTCAAAACCAGAGCATGCATGTTTTTTTTTTCTGTCTATCTGAGAAGCTATGAAATCAATAGCTTTGGGAAAAAAAGTAATTATATGTCCTTGGATATCTAGAAATGTCTTAAATGGAATGCTTTTCCCTGGACCCTAAATGCTGACTAAATGCATGTCAACAAAGATATTTGTAGTAAGGTCAATCTCTATGTTTACATAGGAGAAAGGAACAAAGACCTAGTAGTGGGAAGCATGTTTCTTGACTGTGTGACTGTCTTCACATATAGCTCAAATAGTACTGAACTGTGGGAGATAAATACCAATTTTTTACGAGCAGGAGAATAGTTACAGTAAGAAGTCTTACAGCAACAAACAGTCACTTTATTGACAAGGTAATAATTCTAATATACCTTGCAGTATGGCTTAATCCTTTATACAAAGCACATTGCTCTGATAGATGGACCTCATGAAAAGATTGGCGAGTAATTAGTATATAATGTTGTGGCTTGTAGCATCTTTTTACTAACCAATATGGAAAACTTTCAATATGAAAACTTTTTAATATAGTACAAGTTGCAATATAGTACACTGCATCACAAACTATAATTGTTTACACATTGTAATTTGTAAATGTGCTTGAGGAGTTTCCCCCTTCATTGCAGCTATAATATCATTGGATGTAGGATACACCTGGAACTCTGTACACATCTCTGCTGAATTAATCAGATGCATTCTTTGAGTGTTGATGTCAAGTCTGGTTTTCCACTAACTAAGGACAAAGCATTTCTACATGAACCTATGGTGACCCTTCTCATCCACATGGCTGAATTCCACTCCCTGGCCTCTATAAGCTTTGTAGCAATAAAATGAAGCAAAATGCATTCCACTCAACTTCAAAATTTCTTATAGTTCTTTACGGTCCCAACAGGGTCTCAAAACCTATAGTTTTTCCTGATACTCAAGGCAAACTCTTAACTGTAACCCAATGTAAATTCAAGAAACAAATCATATATTTCCAACATAAAATCAAACTCTACATGAATACGAATTTTCTCAAATGCCACCACCTCCAATGACAGAGGATAGAAACTATACTTCAAAGAAAGAGAAAACAGAAAACATCTGATGGCAGAATTGATGGTGCATAATGACCATGAACAGGAAATCCCATTACTAAACACCAAAAACTGCAAATGTTGAAAAGGAAATCCATCACAAAAAGCACAGGCCATACCGCAGTTCTTCCCCACACCCTATCAACAGTGTCAAGACTCAAACATTAATGAAAGAAAACAGATAAGTGAGATCAAGTTGACACTTGGAACTTGATGACACAGTAGAATTCTCAGAACTAGCAGTAGCCAACAATAGCTCAAGTGCACAGAACTCACTGTGAAGCCAGCAAAGAGCCTCAAAGGACAAGTGAGAGGAGCCGGTTTCTTGTCTGCTCTACTGACCTATGTAACTGGCTTTCCTGTCACGTCAGCTTCCATCAGTTCACTTGACAGCAGCATCTCTGGTTAGTAGAGCTTCTACTCATCTACATCTTTACTGCTTGGTCTGCATAATGAGGTTAAAACTCATTCATATCAAAATTTACCAATCATTTTCAGTGTATAGTTACACAGCAGAAAAATCATCCATTGCTGTGTTGTGAAACCATTCAGACTTTCCATCTTCTTTAAATTCTATACTTATCAAACATCAGGTCTTATTTCTCCCTGAGCTGGACCATAGTAACATTGTTACGGTTTTCAACTCTGTAGGTTTTAACCCTTAGAGGCTTCCTTACTATAATCCCATGATATTTGAGATAATTCCTGTCTTATTTACTGTCAATTACTGTGGAGACATTGTGGTCAAAGAAACTCTCATGAATGTAAGCATTGAATTAGAGAGTTGCCTACAGTAATAGAGGGTTAGTCTGTAATATCATGTCAGGAAGCAATGAATCCATAGCCATAGCTGAGAACTCACATCTGATCCACTAATTGCAGACACAGAGAGGAGAGAGAGGGGGGGGGGAAAGGGAGGGAGGGAGAGAGGGAGGGACGGAGGGAGGGAGGGAGGGAGGGAGGGAGGGAGGGAGGGAGGGAGGGAGGGAGAGAGCTGGTATGGGCTTTTTAAACCTCAAAGCCCACTACAGTGACTCATTTCCTCCTACAGTCCCACTCTTTCTCATCCTTCTCAAACAATCCCACTATCTAGGGACAAAATATTTATACTTGTGAATCTATGAGGGTACTTCTTGTTCACATTCCACATTCTACTCCCTGGTCTCTTAGGCTTTGTAGCACTATTGTAATGAAAAATGCATTCCATCCAGCTTCCAAAGTTCCTGTTGTCCCTTCACAGTCTCAATACTGTCTCAAAGTCCAAAGTCTCCCCTGAGACTCATCTCTTAACTGAAATCACATATAAAATCAAAAACTAAATCTGTTACTATGAATATATACATTATTTGTCACAAAATATACGTTACCATTCTAAATCATAAAAAAGGGGCACAGTGAGGAAATAGAGGACCAATCCAAGACAAAAAGCCATCAGGAAAATTCCAACTCATGTCTCTCTATGTCCTATGGCAAAGGATATAGATGACTCTTCCATTCCAGCTTTGCTGACTATAATACATTTCTCTGCCTTGTGCTGGTTTCCTACTTGGTCTGCAGCTCGTCATGGCAGGTATGTCATGGCTTTTCATTTCCAGCACATTGGGGTCTCCAATGAATACCAGGTTTCACTTTCACATCTTCACAAAATGGCTCTTCTGGGCATCCATTCAGGGACTTGTCTGCCATAGAGCCTGCCTTGGTGGCTTTTCTTAACCACCATGGAAGTATCCATCTTGACTCTAAACCGTAAACCATGTGGTTGATATTTCCAAGTTATACTGTTTGCTGGGTCTTGATCTAGGCCCATTCCTTGAATTAAGTTTTCATAAGATTTCATTTACCGATGGCTTTCTTTTCTGGTTAAGCTTTCCTCTGATTCCTGTCTAAACTTAGGAGCTTAGCTGGATGGAGTCTTTCCTTGAGGGCAGCATTCTTTTACTCCATTTTAATCAGGCTTTTCTTTAAACTTCTCATCTGTTTGAGAACAGGACTTGGCTCCAACATTACATTTTCTGGTATTTTTTTACATTCTAACTATAATTTCTATATTTCTATTTTCCTTGTTTTTCTAAATTGTAGATCTGCATAACATAGATCACTAATGACCATGATTTTTAGTCAATACTAAGCTGTCATAAATCTCCAATGTCAGTGACTTTAATTCAAAACTCTTCAGTTTAGCCTCTGGCAAATTTTTAGGAGAATGGTGGAAAGATGCCATATTCTTTGCATATGTTTTTCAAAAAGGTTATTTGAATGGCTACTATTTGATATCTTCTGAAGCTTTGGCCCAATCCTATATATCCCACAATGCTCTCAGCACTACTATCTCCAAAGCTCCTACTAGGAGCTCAGTTAACTCATTTAACCACTTTTCTAATCCAAATCCAAGTTTTTCATATTTTTCCAAAAAACTGGTAAGGCAAAATTGTAAAATGGTAAGGAAAATGCCTGAACTTCTCTTCTAGTTACTGTTCTAACACTGTGAAGAACATTAGAACACAGAATTAGAAGACTATGACCAAGGTGGGTCTTATAGAAGAAAACTCTTAGCTAGAAGCTTGATTTCAATTTTAGATGGCTATTCAATGATTATCATGACAGGAAGCAGATAGGTATTGTATTGGAACAGTAGCTAAGAATTCATATCTGATTTGAAATTTCAGGTAGAGGGAGAATGTGTGTGATACTGGGCTTGTCATATACTTTTTAAACCTGAAATCATACCCCAAGTAATACATCTTCTTCAACAATTCCATACTTCCTCCAACAAGACAATGTCTCCCAATGTATCCCAAACAGTTCCACTAATTTAGGACCAAGCATTCAAGCATATGGGACTATGGTGTCAATTCTCATTCAAACCACCATATTTTGACTGGCTTATTTTACTTAGCGTAATATTCTCAGGGCTCCTTCATGTTGCCACTTCTGTGAGAATTTCTGTCCTTCTCAAGGACATAATTAGGAATAATCTATAATCAGTACAGTTAGTCTCCTATTTACCATGTTTCAGTATGGTTATGACTTGTTTCCAGAAAATGTTCATATATTAAATCCTTGCACTCTACTTGATGGTGCTATTTTAGGACATTTGGAGGGAGGGATCAAAAGGCATGCCTCTGAGGATTTCTCCTCACCCTAAGATCCTACTTTGTCTTTTACTCCTTTCCATTATAAGTTAAGTAGCCATAGTCACCTAATACCATCACAGAGCTATTCTGTTTTTCATCCCTGAAAATAAGTCAAAGTCTATAGATTGAAATATCTAAAAATGTGATATAAATGAAAGGTTCATACTCCTCTTTAGTTTTCCTCTGACATATAATGGTCATAGCTAAATGATAACCAGTAGAGAAGATCTAAGTTATGGTGTTTCAACAGCAAGATGCCAATATTGTGTGAAAGAGTGCTTAGTAAATGTGGTACTTGGATTTTTAACTTTGATGTTTACTTGTCCCTCTCTGCCCCCTAAAGCTGTTAGTTTGTTCTACTAGTATGTTACTTGTGAAAGCCATGTTTGTGAACTCCAAATCTCTTGCATAGAGCTCATCATTCTCTTATTATGTGCTGAGTACTTCTGGTTCTTCTCATCTCCTTCACATGCACAGGGCTGTTCCACCTTCTATCTTAGGAAATTCTATAACTCCATTCCGAACTCTCTGAGGGTGACCACATACAAGAAGCTTTTGAATAATTTAGGGTTATAGAGAGAAGGAAGGGCCCAGGGAAACACAGCAGGTTTTTAAAACTGTTTTCAGTAGAATCTCTGATTGGAGCTTTTTTTGTTTAAAAAGAAAAGCATCGATACTCCTTTACCTCACCAACCATGGAGAGTATAGGCAGTTCATGAATAATTCAAGAATTACTATTTATTTTATTCTAAGTTCTATTCTTATAAGTATATCCTAGTATCCAGGTACAGGACAAATCTAGAGGATCACAACTTGAAGTGCATTCTGGACTCCAGAATGATCTTGAGAGAATTTAGGCCTATTTAATGGGGTCATTTCACAAGAAAAAATCCCAAGCAAAAAAAAAATGTATTCAAGAACTACTCTTGGAAATAAGACAAGCTTGTTCACCTTTCAAAATCATGTTCAGTAGCAGAGTGCTTTTCTAGTATCCATGATGCCCCAGATTTAATATTCAGCAACACAGAAAAATGCACTTAGGATTATCAGGCCGAAAAGAATGATGGTTATTAATAAGGCCCTTTATAGAAAAGTTATGGCTATAATAATGAGATTCTTGGCTTCCAGCTTTAACAATCCTTCACCTTATGCTACTGACCAAAGTAATACTAAGAAAGCCTAAACACTCCCCCATACCTTTTCCAGAGACTGATTTGGATGACTTCTCTAGCCTCACTCTCTCTTTTCGCCATTAACCACTCCTGTCATTTGTCTGCACCCAAGGCTACACTGATAATTTGAGCCTTAATTTGAGAGCAGGTTTCAGAGAAAAGGTTATATCTTCTCTCCTCATTTCTAACATCCTGAGTCCTCCATTTGATCGAGTTAGGGGAAATGTCCTTTAAGTATTTCTCCCTACATGTGGCTTTTGTCTTTTTATCTTTTTCTCAATTAGAGAATATATTTACATATATACCCACATTGACTACTAGAGAGACCATATTTAATAAGTACCATCTAGAAATCATGCTACAAGTGTAATCTATGATATTTACAGGGGATTATTATAAGCTTAACCCATGTTGCCTCTAAATACTCCTTCTTGATCAATAAAAGAGGAAATGCCTTTTGATCCTTGTTTCTGGTTGTTAAATTATCCCTCCAGATGTAGTAGAGTGTTGACTTCATGGACCTGAGTTCTATTTGGCCCACCTTGAAATATAATCTTAAATTTTCTTATTGGGGCACAATGAAAGGACTCACGTAAATACTGCCTGAAAACACATCCTGTGAAAAAAAATTCTTCAGATTATTAGGGTATAGATTCATGGTAGAACATTTCAGTAGTAGCATGCAATAGTCCTGGGAATCTACCTATCTTCCTTTAACAGACACACACACACACACACACACACACACACACACACACACACACACACACACACACACACACACTCACACTCATATTGCAAGTGTCATCACCATAAAAAATTCTTACACATTATGTATGGTAGACAAGCATATAACTTCAGCACTCAGAATTTGAGGAAGGGTTGTTTCATGTTTCATTTGGACTACATATGAAGTTGGAGAAAAATTTGGCTTACTTTGTAAGATCCTGTCTAATATAAGGAAAAAAAAGCAAACCGAAAAGATCAATGAGAGAAACAATGTGACAGAATTTTAGCTTAAAAGAAAGACAGACCACCCTGATTCCAAGGACTCAAATTTATCACATTTAATATCTACCCAATATGTTTTTTAAGTTATAAACTGATTGGCCCATTAGCTCAGTCTTCTTATTAACACATAACTTATATTAGCCCATTCTAGTATATATTAGCCAAATAGCTTGGTAACTTTTTCAGCGGGGCAGGTCACATCTTCCTTCTTAGGAGGATCGGCAGGACTGTGGAGGAATGGGATTCCTCCTTCCCAGAATTCTCCTGTTCTCATTGACCTACCTCTACTTCCTGTCTGGTTGTCCTGCCTATACTTTCTGCATGTCTACTGGCCAATCAGCATTTATTAAAAACATAATTGACAGAATACAGACAATTCTCCTGCACTACTTTCCCCTCTTTTCTTTAAAACAAAGGAAAATATCCATAGTCCATTTTGGGGGAATGTTGGCATTGTATTTCAGGCTACTTCCAGCTGTTTGGGGGCTCTGATAATCTTATGGGGATCTAAAGAAAATTTAGAGTTATGATCATGTCCTGACTGAAGTATCCTTTGAGGCTTGATTATCTCTTATAACTTATATTAGCCCATTCTAGTATATATTAGCCACATAGCTTGGTACCAACTGAATCCATACAATTCCTCATTTAGACTTCCTTCTCTGATCATTCTTATATCATTTCAACTAGACAATCAAAACTAATCATAAAACTATGAATGTACTTACAGTCTCTTTGTATTTTATAATTGTCTAGGGGTAAGCATTATCCATGTTCACAATTTTTTTTTAGTAATTGATGTATTTTAACTATTCCAGTGAAATAGGTTTTTTAAAAGATAATGTATAATATGTTTCACATTACATATAGCAGAGTAAATTAATTGTCTATTACGTTATAAGTTTCCATTCATTTATTATCTTTCAGCATTGATGTGCTGTTGTATTGTACTCAGCCAATGTGAAGGAAGTTATAAAGAAGCTGAAAATTTCCAGATTTACTTCTAGGTATGTAAAGCTCATACAACTGGTGCGAAATAGTTCTGTATGAACTTGACACCATGTCTTCTCCAAGTTGAATGCCTTAGTATCTATTCAAAAGAAATGACAACACAATGTATGCACACAAAGTTTCCTGCACCATGCTCATTCATATGGTGATATTCATAACAGGTAAAGCTTTGAGCTAATCCGAAGATCTAAGAGCAATGAATGATGAAGCAATTTACTAGGAAAAACTTCTCACACTTGCTAATCATGGGTGTCCCTTGAAGATATCATGCAACTGATCAGATGTAGGGTCTCATACCTCTCATACTAGCCCTTGGATAGGAAAGGCAGTGGGATTTCCAGAAGTTTGTGGCAACTCCAGAATTACACAGTGTAGAGGGTGTATGGATTAGATTATCTACCCGCCTGAACAGATTGACACAGAGGTCTTCTCAGGCTTTTCTCATTCCACATCCAAGTCAGCAGATCTCCATGTAAGGCTCACACTCTCAAACATAAAACTTTCCCCTTAGTACTTTAAACCTGAGTACACTGTCCTTGCCCTGAGTAACTATCTTCATATTGTTCTGTATATTTTTGCAGTTCTCAAGTATTCACTGTCAGCATCATGTTGAAAACACACAATCGCCAAATGGGAGGTTTGGCTTTGACCACAGTGGCCTGCCTACTTTGCTGCATCTCAATGGGGCTCCCTCAGTGGCGAGTGTGGTACTATGAAGACCCTATGATTTCCAAGCCTACAATGGCTTTTGTGGGTATATGGAAAGCCTGTGTTCTCCACAATGGCAACAACTCCGGCAACATGAGAGTATGTCACCAATACAACTACCGTGACTCCTTCATTCCATTGTACATTCGCATAAATCAGCACCTGCTGCTGGTGGCTAGCTTTCTGGGGCTCTTTGGGAAAATTACCACCATTATTGCTTTTTGTAGTCGGTGTATGGGAAGAGTGTGGAGGAATGCCACCTGCAATCCATTCAGCCTTTCGGGGATTCTGAACATCATTGCTAGCAGCTTTCTTTACCTTGCTGTTTTGCTCAATTACATATCCACCATGCGTAAATGGGGGATTGCCTTTCCACCATCTTTCAATATGCCTTCTCACCCAGATACTCAGAAGATTGGTAGTGCCATGGTTCTGGCAACTATAGCTGCAATTTTCTTTCTAATAAGTGGCACAATTTGCCTTTCTTCAAATTTAGCCATTGGCAAAACACCCCATTCTAAAATTTAAAAGTAAATTTTTATCTTACACCACCTTGAAAATCCAGCAAAGATAGCAAGCATTTGTCACTGTGTCTACATAAATTTTGAACAATCTCAAAGTGATGCCAAATGTGGCCTGTTACAAAAAATACTCAAATTGGCCTCCTCTTATCTTTTTTGCATGTTTTTTCCTCAATTCATTATTTGTATAATGGGCTTTCATTAAATAAAATCATATTTGAATTGTCATATAAAATTTGTGTTTTATTTGCTGTCAACAAAAGTAAATAATAAACTTAATATATATTGAAATGAGTCTCAGAGTACATTAATCTCTCACATTGTTCTTGAATACAAGGATAAAAACAGAATCTGGACTGTTTCCCTCTGCCCTCTTATCTATCTATATCTATCTACTCTAAGTCTCTTCCTAGGGAAATTTATCCCTCCTCCATGGTCCACTATTTTGTAGCTATCCTTTGGTTCTATGGATTGTAGCCTTCTTAATGATGACTTATCAGCTAATATCCACATATACAAAAAATAATTCATACAATATTTTACTTTCTGTTACCTCGTGATGATTATTTCTTAGTTCTATCCATTTACTTAAAAATTTCATTATTTTGCCAGGCAGTGGTAATGCACACCTTTTTCCCCCCTTTTTTAAATTAAATAATATAATTTTACAAATTTTCACTCACGCCTCCTCCCATTTCCCTTTCCCTCCTCTCCCCCTCCTCCCTCTCCAGTCCAAGGAGCAGTCAGGGTTCCCTGCCCTGTGGGAAGTCCAAGTTCCTCCCCCATCCATCCAGGTCTAGGAAAGTCAGGATCCAAGCTGACTAGGTTCCCACAAAGCCAGTACATACAGTAGAATCAAAACCCAGTGCCATTGTCCCTGGCTTCTCAGTCAGCCCTCCTCATCAGCCACGTTCAGAGAGTCTGGTTTGATCACACGCTCCATCAGTCCCAGTCCAGTTGGCCTTGGTGAGCTCCCATTAGATCAGTCCCATTGTTTCGGTGAATGGATGCACCCCTCACGGTCCTGACTTCCTTGCTCACGTTCTCTCTCCTTCTTCTCCTCATTTGGACCTTGGGAGTTCAGTCCAATGCTCCAATGTGGGTCTCTGTCTCTATTTCCATCCAATGTCAGATGAAGGTTCTATGGTGATATGCAAGATAATCATCAGTGGCGCTATAGTAAAGGGCCAGTTCAGGCCCCCTCTCCTCAGCTGCTCAAGGAGCAAGCTGGGGACATCTCCTTGGATACCTGGGAACTGCTCTAGAGTCCAGTCTCTTGCCTACCTTCAAATGGCTCCTTAATTAAGATATATACTTCCCTGATTCCATATCCACTCGTCCTCTATCCCAACTCTCCCATTCCCCTAAGCTCTCTCCATCCTCCCCTTCTCACTTCTCTCTCCCAATCTCCCCTTACCCCTATTCTACCCCCACCCCCAAGCTCTCAATTTTTGCCTGGTAATGCTGTCTACTTCCAATATCCAGAAGGATAAATATATGTTTTTCTTAGGTTCACCTTCTTATTTAGCTTCTCTAGGATCATGAAATATAGGCTCAATTCTATGGCTAGAATCCACTAATGAATGAGTACATACCATATTCATCTTTTTGGGTCTGGGTTACCTCACTCAGGATAGTGTTTTCTAATTCCATACATTTGCATGCAAATTCAAGATGTCAGTGTTTTTTCCCGCTAAGTAGTAATCTAGTGCATATATATTCCACACTTTCTGTATCCATTCTTCCATTGAGGGGCATCTAGGTTGTATCCAGGTTCCGGCTATTACAAATAATGCTGCTATATGAAGGCATAAGTCACAAACAATCCCACACCAGTTTGGAATTATGATTAATATAATGGTTATTTATTTAAATGGGAAAAACTTCATTATTAAAATGGAATTCACAGTAGTTAACTCATAGGTACTGATTGGTTTGAAAGTGCAGTGCCAGCAGCTAAGGATCTCTACTTTAATAAATTTTCTACTAGTTCCTCTTAGAGAAATTCCGAGAATGAAATAGCTGATTTAGAAGACACAATGTGTCTACAGAGCTGAAATTGCTTTTTCCGGGAGCCTGGCACCGTTGGTATAATGTGGCATCCTGTGGCCTATGCTGTCCTCTCCCACACCGCATGGCAACATATCTAATCATACAGTGAGCTTCTGGATGTCAGAAAACCTGCTTGTTTACCCCATCACAGAGCTGCTTCTTCTTCGATGCCAACACACCTCCCAGCTGAGAGTGAAGGGAAGTCGGATGAAGTCCATTCAGGTCAAGATGGCTGAACATGCTTCTCTGGACTGCCCAGCCATGACCTTCACCCACAGCACTCCCAAATCATAAGCAGTCATTACTTTGATGAGCATGACATTAGGGCCTCTCCAAAAGACCCAGATCTTTCAAACCACATTCTGGTTTCTTGTAGAGCCCCACTCTGTCATGGTGGGTGTTTTACTTTGGTGGTGACTGCCCAACTCTGGACAATAGGACACGAAAGTGACTCTGCCGAGGGCTTTGGAACAACTGTATCCTGAAGCATATGAGCTCAGAACAGCATTTGTGTAACAGCTCAGCTAACACCGACTCTGTCGTAGCTTCTCATGTGGCTTGACGTGCTTCCTATTACATTTACTCGGGTGCTGATTTAATATTTCCTTTGGAATTACAAATTCTGTTTGAATGTACTTCCTTTCTGTGAAAGGCACTCCATAAATGGTTTCTTGAAAAAATCCATAAATACATTTTCCTCAAAACTATTAAGAAGGTGGGAGGCAGTGGCAGGTGGATCTCTGTGTGTTCAAGGCCAGCCTGGTCTACAAGAGTTAGTTCCAGGCCAGGTTCCAAAGCTACAGAGAAACCCTGTCTCAAAAACGAAACAAACAAACAAAAACCTATTAACAAAATTCATTTGGCAGGTAGTATAATTGTTTTCCCATTTTCTGCAAGGATAGTTAGTTGGTCTGCAAAGAGAGAAATTTGACTTAAAAGCACTTAAAGGACAGCTTAATTAAGGTTTCTATTGCTGTTTGACCATGGCAACTCTTATAGAGAAAACATTTAATTGAGGTGACTTGCTTTCAGTTTCTGAGATTCAGTCCATTATCATCATAACGGGAAACATGGCAGTGTGCAAGAAGACATGGTTCTGTCTACATCTTGACCAGAAGGCAGCAGGAAGTCAACTGAGACACTGGGCAGTATCCTGAGCATAGGACACCTCAAAGCCCACCCCACAGCAGCACACTTCCTCCAAAAAGGCCATACCAACTCCAACAAACAAAGCCACACCTCCTAATGGCCACTCCCTATGATATTATGGGGGCCAATTACATGTAGACTATCACACACACATAGTGTGAAGTCTCTCACTATCATGATGTTAATGCTGTTTTACATCAGAGCTCAAATATGTCATCAAAGACCCAAGTCTGTCTTCCTGCTCTGCCCACTTCACCCAGGGGATTTCTTCAGTCTGGATGTGTCACAGATATGGCAATTACCATAGTACTATCCAGAGGCAGAAAAAATAAACAAAACAAAAGCAAAAATAAACCTTTGAATCACATCCTACCAGCCAAAGACTTGTTCTGAAGGTCCGGACCAAGTTTGGTCATGTTTCATTGTTCATGACTGGAGACATGCCCCTCCGTACTCAAAGTCATGATGAACCAAGACAAAATTTCTATAGCCTATGCTAGGGTTTGGAACTGAAAGACAAACAACAAACAAATAAAATGCCTGGCGTCGAAACAGTAGATGCAGAAGAGAGGCATGTGTTCAGCATAAAGCATATCATTTACGCAAGCACTTAGGGCTGCTCTCTCAGTGTTTGCCTCCCTGCCCCTGGGTTCCCAGATGCTTGGCAGACACCAACTGTACAAGGAGACCTTTTTAAGGGCAGCAGGCAGAGGTCTGCACTCCTCTCTGCACATTGTCTCTATAACTTGGTGTTTGTCTACACACAAAGACTCATTAGTAGCAACATTTGCTCCTGCCTTCTTAAGAGCAGGCTGAACAGGTGCATTTTCAAGATCTTTAAGGACCTGGCTATGTGCTAACTGCGGGATTCTCAGGGATTCTTCTGAGGAAATACAGGAATGTCTTGTTGGAAATGTGTAACTCAGGGAGCTGATGAGGACGCCAGAAGAATGCCCAAGACATGTGTGATGTTGGTGAGGACTCATGCAATGAAAACTTAGTCTCCAGTGAGCCAATGTTAAAAGGGGTGGAGACTTACGAAGGCATGTCCTTGGAAGGTTCTCCATCATTGGGGTATGCCCACTGAAGAGATAGAAAAGCTTTTATGGACCCTTGTTAGTCTCCAGTCCCTCTTCCCAGCTCCCTCATGTATCACTTCCTCTCACTTGTGATCCCAGTATGATGCTATCAGGTGTCAGTCAATGAAGCCAGAGACTGAGCTAAAGAAACCCCTTTTCTTTATGAAGTTCCCAGCCTCAAATATCTTGTTATAGTAAGGGACAGCACAGTAAGTCAGCAAAATACCAATCAAATAAGAACATAATAATCTATATAGTTACTATCTTTCTATTTTCAAGTCTAAAATTAATATATTTAATTTGTGGTGTGGGACATATGTGGGTCAGGCCAGGCACATGCGTGGACTTACAGCATGCAGTCGTCCAGTCTCTCCCTCCACCATGTGGAGATCAAATTCAGGTTATCAGGCTTGCTTGCAAGCCTCTTTATCTGCTGAACCATCTCACTGGTCCTGATTAGAATTTTAATAACATACTGGACATAGAAATGCATGCCTTTAACCCCAACACTCAGGAGGTAGAAGCAGGCAGAGCTGTATGACTTACATAGCTAGTTCCAGACCAGCCAAGGCTACACAGCAAGGCCCTGTCTCAAAATAAATAAACATAAAGAAGTAAATATTTAATAATATATTTTATGTAATAAAATATACCCCAAATATCATTTTAGCATGTAACTAATTAAATATATTGATTTAGGAAATGATGAGTTTGGAGACCAGTGTGTATTTTCACTCCCAGGCCCCTCTGCTGGGATTGGTGATATCCCAGGTATATGGTGCTTGCTGTCCTTTGAGTCAATGCACATCGTTTATTCTGGTTTTTCAGAGAAGCTTGACTTTTTCAGAGTATCTGTGACTTTGTCATGTGTCTGTCAGTTCTCTTTCCAGTGGAATGGAAACCGGTGTAGTTATACATTTTAAAGTACTTACTCGTACATTAGTAATAAGCAAGAAAATAAGTCTACGGCTGACTTTGCATCCAGGAGAAACACCTCATCTGTAAACTGTGTGCTTCTTGGAAAAATGGAGTTGGCATTGTCAGCAAACATGCCAAAATATACACGGTGGCATCTCGGGGGCCTTGGCCTCATCAGCACATGAGATATAGTCCCTGCTTTGGAAAAGGATTATGGCAAAGCTTAGGGAGACCAGGAAACCAGGGATAATTAGGTGTGAGAGAGAATGGGTCCCTAGAGACCCTAAAAGATTAAAAACAACATCAAAAGAGGGTGACAATATAATGACAGACAGTGGACAGGCTTCATCATTAGGGTTAGGCAAATTTCCAATAATATTATGTAACTTTGTTTTTTAAAAGAGAAAGGAGACAATATTTAAAATAAAAAAGAGAAAGCTTGCTTACAGTTCTTTCTTATCTTAATCTGGGTGGAGTGGGTACTGACCCCACACTCTGTACTGAGCTTCACCTGCCACACATGGCCCCGCCCACCACACCTCTGCATTTATGTTTAAAGAAATCATATGGTGTATGTGGACGGCAAAACAATTGTGGATGATCAAGGGTTTTGGAGTCAAAAACGTGAGATTTAAAAAGTATTTATGTACCTAAGATCATTTTTGTCCCCCACAGGAGGCATTTTGGGTTACAAGAACTGGAGGGAGAGGCATAAAGGTGGATGTTGTTGAGCATCCTACCATGCTCTCCCCCCACAATTTTTGGCCTAAACTGCCAATGATGCCAAAGTTGAGAAGTGCTATTTTAAATACTGGTCACCTCACTGGCCATGGGCCAGAGAGATGATTCGGTGATAAGGGCACTTGCTGCCAAGCCTGATGACCTGGGTTTAAATCCTGGAGCCTGCACAGTGGAAGGAGAAAACCTACTGCCTCAAGTTCTCCTCTGAGCTCCAATGTGCACCTAGGTATGTGTTCACCTGCAAATACAGACACACAAGATGGAAACGGCAAATGTAAACATAGAGTGTACTGGCCTTGAATCTCATTCTCTGAATCTCATTCCTTCTTCTCATGCGAAGAGGGGGAGAAAGCCAGGAAGGTGGTACAGCTGGTAAGGGTAGAGGAAGAGGGGAGGAAGCCGGTAAGATGGCACAGCTGATAAGGGTAAAGGCTTTTGCTACTAAGCTTGCTGAAGCGAACACAATCCCTGTAACCACCATGGTGGAGAGAACTGCTCCCACCAGTCATCTCTAACCTCCACAAGCATGCAGGGGTGGGCATGCACACACACACTCACACACACACACACACACACACACACACACACACACGCACACACACACTCTTTTATAAACATATTTTCATTGCTTTTTCTTATATCAAGAATATTTTCATAATTTCACTGTAAAACAAACAAACAAACAAATATGGATCTAAATGCCAGACAGACAGCTCCATTTTCCTGTGCTCAGGATTCCATATTATTCACAGACTATGACCATCCACACAGATCCTGGGCATCAACACTTCTTAGGATGACAGCAGGAGCCATGGGCTTTTGTGTGGATCTTGAATACCAACATGGCCTCCAGGTGCAGTACAGACTGGGGAGGGCTTTCAAGGAGGCTCAATCGAGAAAATAGACAATTCTCTGTCTTGGACATCCTTCTACTGTTCTGAGTCAGGGCGACTGAGTGGCTGGACAGCATGTTCTGGGGCAGAGCCTGTGCTAGCTCCAGGCTGCTGTATGCTACAATAAAGGTCCTGCTTATCAAAGCCACACCCCCTGTTCATTGCATCCTTCCTCCACACCTGTCACTGCCATGGCATCTCTAGTTCTGCATCCCTCTGCCGTACGTCCTACCTCTCCATGGAATATGTCTTCATTGAAGTAGCATTGCAATGCCCAGATTTTGGGGTGAACCAACTGGGAGTGTTGGATCTGGGCAGGGATGACAGCCAAGCTGGTCATTCCAGATCTGATCATCATCTGTCCATAAGGGCCTTCAGGACCCAGGACCTTCGTTTTCTAAATTCTGGGTTTCTAAATCACAACTTGCTAAAGAAAAAGGTATAGTTAAGGAAGGGTAGCATTGTGTGTGTTGGTTAAACATCTTTAGTCAAGAATTTGGGACAAGAGGCAAGGAGGACACAGGAAACCAGGCACCAGGGCATGGGTTGAGGGCCTGGACTGGGTGGTGGTCAAGGAAATGGAGAAGAAAAGATATGTGGTCATTGCAAGAATAAGATCACCATGAATAAGGAGTATTGAGAGTGTTTTATTTATTTTTTAATTATAAACCTTTTGATTTATTAGCTTAGGCTTATTATTAACTAGGTCTTACAATTTAAATTAACCCATAGTTCTTATCTATGTTTAGCCACATGGCTTGATATCATTTTTTCCTGCCTGGCTATTAGCCAGTCAGTGTTTTCTTAAACCAATATGAGTGACAAATCTTTACAGGGTACAAGAGCTTTATCCCACAGCACTGATGGGAGTTGGGAGTACAAATGTTTCTCCCAGATCCAGGTGGCTAGGTTTGAGTTCCAATTCCTAGAGCTGAAATTCCAATGCCAGCTCTGGCCTGTGCCAGTGGCTAAAAAGTCTCAGGCAAAAGGCTTTTTTAATACATTTTTACCTCAAAACTTGCATACCAAAATGAAGCATAATTAATATAAACTCAGAGACAGATATTGGGTTCAACCTGAAGACCAGAAAAGCAAAACAATCAGCCACTGGCTCTTACCTTTACCTCAGTTCAACAATAGCAATCCTGCCTCCAGTTAACCTCAGAATGAGACTGAGACAGAGAGCCATCTCCTCCCAATTTATAATCCCCTCTAGGTCTGGGATTAAGGGCATGCACCACTACCGCCTGGTTTCTATGCAAGCTAGTGTGGCTACTGGGATTAAAAATGTGTGCCATTGCTGCCCAGTCTGTAAGGCTGGCCAGTGTGACTGTTTTACTTTTCTGATCCTCAGGCAAGCTTTATTAATTAAAATACAAATGAAATGCCACTACATGTGACTTTCCTACAAGTATGAATAAGCATTTCCTGGTTGGTGGCTCCAGTTCCAAGAATTTTAGCTAACAACAAAATTCTAAATATTTTACTTTTGGAAGTTAAAGAAAACAAAACAAAACAAGGCAACAAGGATAACAAAAAACCAAACCATCTTTGTGGGAAGTTGCTTCTAAAATCCCACTCACTGTATAACAAACAGAAAATGAAATACCTGTTGCCATTGGCGATACTCTTAACTGTAGGATTTTAGCTGTTGACACTCAGGAAGGAAAGGTACAAAGAAACTGAGACCTGAAAGTTGACCTGATTCACATGAGGCTTCTTCCCCACAGTTACTGTCCTGTTTCCTCCTTTCATGATGGTTCTTTGGCTCTTCTAAAGAAATGGTCTCTGGAATTCATGGTGCCTGAGTGTCTGTCAAAGTTTTGTGGACTCCACATGAGAGGGGACTCTTCACCAGTGGAGAAGAGATGAAGGACTCCCCTGGAACAGGATGACAGGTACTCAGCATCCAAAATGACAGTGTTAACCAAGGAACTCTGAACATATATTTCCCTTCTTAACTCCCTCCAAAGCTGTATGCACTTTGGTCCACCCCTCTGTTCCAAAGTGCAGGATCTCTGAATAACTCTAAGATTGTTCATGTTTTTGTACAATTTAGTTTAATAGCTTAAATTATTCCCTGGATCAAAAATGTAAACAAAAGCTCTACTTTTTCCCCTCCAAACTCACTCTCTCTCGCTTTAACTTAATGAGTTAAAAATGGGATTTGTGTTTGTGTAAGTTATGAGAAATAAGTCTTAAGCTTGAGGAATGAATCACATGTGGCTCTTATTCATAAACATAAATGAGTAGAGCATGGAGAAAGGGAGAGAGAGAAATGATCTAAGGGGGGAGTACAAGTAATACATTTCTATGAACTCTAAGGCATAGTCTAAATATAGAAAAGGAGGTGCCAATCATCTCCCATGGCTGAATATTTCCTTCTGCTGAGCCATCCCTATGCTCATAGACACACTGTCATTTGTCAGTCAGCAAATAAATATCTCTGCACACCCAGAGTTTCTTCACACAGTTAGGATTTATGTCTTATCATCCTAGTAATGGCTACAAAGTTCCTAGTATCAACAAAACCTAATACATATTCCATTGCTTTGGATGGGGTGGGGTTGGAATCTCGATTGTCTGTCCAAAAAGATGCTGTATTTATTCCCTGTGAGCATTTAAAGCTAGAGGATGTCTTATTTAATTCTATGGAAAGCAGTGTTTTAAAGAATTAGTATTGAAAGCTCCTTGCCTAGTCTAAGGCAAATCCAAGGATTATAAGCAAGTCTCAGAGACTAGAGGAGGAATGACCACAGTTTATGGGAAGAATTACTTTCCCTTGGGACAATGGCTACTTGGCTTTGGGATTCAGGAAGCCAAAGGAGGACAGAGGGTAGCATTGGAGGGAGGACTGTTCGTTGGTTTCCGGCTTCTCAGAAGCTCAGACCCAGAATAATCACACATAAACTGTATTAACAAAATTACTTGTTGGCCCATTAACTCTAGCTTCTTATTGGTTAACTCTTACATATTAATTTAACCCATTTTTATTAATCTGTGTATCACCACATGGTTGTGGCTTACTGGTTAAAGATTCATCTGGCTCCGACGGGGCTACATGGCTTCTTGAGAGTGTTTTAAAGTTCTGTTCTGAGTAAGGTGATGATCCTACAAGAACAGCTACAGGGTATGCAGTAGCATAGGGTTGAGGGCATGGGATGGGACGAGAGAAAGTAATCACTTAAAAGATTTAGATGTTATTCATTGCCCTAATCTTTTTTTCTGTTGCTGAAAACATAATATCACAGACTGGGTATATTATAAAAGAAAGAGGGTTGTTTGGGCTCAAAGTCAGGAAACTAAATCCAGTAATGGTCTCCCTGCTGGCCTAGTTCCAAACCAGGGCAGGACATCTTGGTGAGAGGCAGGGGTCCATGTCAATGTTTGGGCCTCTTTTGCTTTTATAAAGTCATCTGTACTTAATCATGGATGCTCTGCCCTGAAGATTTCAATCCTCTTCACCTCATAAATATGTCAAATTAAAGTTCTGTCTGACTAAGGTCTCACAGTGCAGGTGACATTTCTACCTGAGTTTCAGCCCATGTTTAAATCACATCATCCATCCATTCCATTCAAATTCATTCAGGAGGAACATCAGCTATGGAGAAAAGTTAAACTGGCAGATGAAGAGGGTTTAGCACAAAAGAGAGGGGATCTTAAGGATTGGGATAAAAAACAGTGGTCAGTTGCCAGGCAGTGATGGCACATGCCTTTCATTTCCAGCACTTCAGAGAAAGAGGCAGGCAAATCTCTGAGTTCAAGACCAGTCTGGTCTACAGAGCTAGTTTCAGGACAGCCAGGACTACACAGAGAAACCCTGTCTCCAAAACCAAAAAAGAAAAAGAAAAAAAACAAAAAGGAAGAAAGACAGAAAGAAGAAAGAAACAAGGGTCAGTGAATGAAAACCCAGCAGTAGTGCTGACCTAGCAGGGAACAAAGACAAAACACCTGTAGAAGCATAAGAAAGATGTCTGCATGCTGAGGCCATGGAGACTTCCAAAGTGAAGGGAAAAGGTGATTTGAGGAAGCCCCTCCAGCTTCCAATGTTAAGGAAGCCCTGTACTCCCTTTGCCTACTAAATCTTTCATGTTATTTCTATAGAGCACAGTGTTTATCAACACAGAACATTTCCCATGAGACTTGATGATAGTATGGTTTATGTTCACCGCATTGCAGACTTTTAGATCGAGTGCTTTGGAGTATCCATGAGAGAAGACAGTTTGGACATGGGTTTATGCCAATATAAAGCCTTTATTAGGCAGCCTGAAAATACACTGGGTATTTGGAATCCCAATGTGATCAGGAGCAGAACTACAGAAGCCAAAAACCAAGGTTAGTGTATTTAGAGTCTTTTCCGGTACTATGGACTTGGAGAGTTCTCATTTTGTCAGGTGGTGCTGTTTACATGTTGACTTTTACAGCTGAAGTGGCACTTCTACCACAGAGTGAACTGTGCTAGTCCTAGGTGTCTGTTACAGGAAGAAAAGTGTATGGCTTGATATCATGAAAGATCTTCCTACAAAATGTCCTTAAAATGTTAGCAGCAAAGGGCTCTCTGGATCCAAAAATTACTGATAAAAGAAAACCTTACTTGTCAAGGGCCAGTTATATGAAAGTTTTGTCATTATTTTCAGTCATAATCTTTTCTTAAGAGTGAGTTCATCTGTAGAAAATAAATAGAATTAGCTGAGTAGAAAACTGAAGCTACCATGTTGCCTTAATGATGTGGGTGGGTCTTCTGTGTGTGTTGATTTCATTGGTTAACAAAGAAACTGCCTTGGGCCATTTGATAGGACAGCCCTTAGGTTGGTGGAGTAGACAGAACAGAATTCTGGGAGGAAGAGGGAAGTGAGGCAATCACCATGCCTCTCCTCTCTGGGAGAGTCGCCATGAAGCCAGCCACCAGGTCAGATATGCTGAATCTTTCACGGTAAGCCACCACCTCATGGTGCTACACACATTATTAGAAATGAATTAATCAAGACGTGAGAATTAGCTAGTAAGAGGCTAGAGCTAATGGGCCAAGCAGTGTTTAAAAGAATACAGTTTCCATGTAATTATTTCGGGTGTAAAGCTAGCCAGGTGGTGGGAAGCGGACAGCCCGCTGCCACATGACTACAACCTAGACTTCATTCTATGACTTGCCAAGGCTGGAGATGCTGCCTTTTCCCAGGACAGAGCTTGGATCCAACCTTGTTGCCTACCCAACCCCATTAACTCCACTGTATCCCTGTCATTATTATTTATGAAAAAATACAAAAGAGACCAGAGCTCCAGAAGCCAAACCTACAGGCCAAGTGGCAAGGGTATGGATGTCTTCAGCCCAGGCACCCAACTTCTCCAATGTGAGCAAGAGACTGCTCCAAAGGGTAGGAAATATTTTGACTCTTTTTACTGTTCTGTTTGAGGCAGAAAATGCAAACAAAAATAGTCATCCAATCCTAACCCTCTGACACAAGGACAGTAGACTTCTTTTTCTTTGATAGAAATACTGAAAACTAAGCAGCTTCTTATTATTTTCTAACAAATACTTTGCAAATATCACAGCACACTTCTGTGTTTTTGCAGGAAACTCACAGGCACCAGCCATGCTCCTAAGAAAAATGCATCCCCAGAAGGCCTGCTGGAGTGTTTCTGAGTGTGCTGTGGAGGTGTGTTTCTGGAAGAGAAAAACATTCTAGTTGGAAGAATGTGAAAATTGCCCTGGCCAATTGGGGGCGTCCCATTCAACCCACTGAGACACCACAGAGAACAAAAGTGTAGACGGGAAAATTTGCTTCCTGTTTGATGGCTAGGAAGTGTAACCAGGTGGTAGAGTATTTGTCTATTATGTGCCAAACCCTTGGGTTTGATTCATAGCACTGCAGAAAAGCAAAGCTTCCCAGGAGCACCCTATTAAGCTGACATTCATATTCTGCTTCCTGGCATGGCTTCTAGGCGTGGCTTGTGGTTCTTGGGGCATGGATTCAAAGTTAAGTCCTTTTAGTGTCTGCCCTGGATTGATTGTTAATCACCGTTCAGTTACAAGGTGGATATTACCAAGTAAAGCACACTTCAGGGCATGTCTGTGGATTTTCCCAAAGATCACCTAATTAATGGTTTGATTCATTGATGGATTCAGAGTTTAAATGGACAGTTGGAAAGTGGTGGAGGTGAGGTCTCGGTAGAGGAAGAAGGTAATTGGTGGTGTGTCAGCAGTCTCTTGCTCTGACCCCTTCTTGTTACAGCTCTGCTTCCTTGCTAAGAGTTGAAGAACTATGCATTCCATGGCATTCCATGATGACATGTTTACTTCACCACAGGTTGAGACGCAATGGAGGTGGCTACCAGGAGAAGAGACCTCCAAATTGTGAGCCAGGGAGACCTTCAACCCTTAAGCAGTTCTCTCAAATTGACAGAAAGACAAATGATAGATAGACAGACAAACAGATAAATGATAGATAGATAGATAGATAGATAGATAGATAGATAGATAGATAGATAGATAGAGATAGAGAGATAGATTAGACAGATCCTATTGTTTTGTTTCTCTGGTGAGCTCTGACTAATAATAAGACTACCAAAATGTCAAGGTCAAAAAGGCATACAATTAGAACCCAAGACTAAGAAAAAATTGAGAAGAAAAGGTATTTGAAGAAATAAAGGATGAAAACTTGGCAAATTTGCTGAAAAACCTGTGTGTATAGATTTAAGATACTCAGCCATTCCCAAGCAAAATAAGGATTTTTTTTTTCAAAAAGTTCCTAGACACTTTATAACTAAATATCTGAAACCAAATACACACAAAAGTCATAAAGTTAACTAGTAAAAAATAAGGCATTCTATGTAGAGATAGCATCATGGATTTTCACAACAGAGTCTAAAAGACACCAGAACAAGGGCATACTTTAAGAGGGTTAAAGAAAAGATTCTACCCAGAATTTTATATTGATATAAACTGAAAAAGAACTTCCAAGAAAAAAGGTGAAATCGAATCTTGGAAGAAGGAAACTTCAGGGATTTGTCTGCAGCCAATCTGTTCTTGATCTGATAGCTGATCTAACTAACTAACTAACTAACTAACTAACTATCTAACTAACTAACTAACCTACCCCAGGGAAGTTTGTTCTCTGAGAGTGGAGAAAGTCAGTAGAAATGATAACTGCCTGTTGATATCAATGTGCAGAGATGCAGAAAGCGACTTTTTCTTTTTCTTTTTTCTTTTTGTTTTTTTCGAGACAGGGTTTCTCTGCAGCTTTTTTAGAGCCTGTCCTGGAACTAGCTCTTGTAGACCAGGCTGGCCTCGAACTCACAGAGATCCGCCTGCCTCTGCCTCCCGAGTGCTGGGATTAAAGGCGTGCGCCACCACCGCCCGGCCAACTTTTTCTTTTTAAGCATCTATGTATGTGGAAAGTAAGATGTGAACATACACGGAACATACGTGGAAGGTATGGAAGTTATAGAAAGTTGTAGAGCATACAGACTTCTATATTTTATATGGACTGCTACAGCGTTAAATCTAAATTACAAAAGTTAGAAAATGTATATAATTCTCAGAGTGATAACTAAAAAAAAAACAACAGCAACAACAACAAAAACCCCACATTTAAAGAGATACAGCCCCAAGATTTATTTATGTATTTTGTATACAGAGTTCAGCCTGCATATATGTTTGCACTGCAGACCAGAAGAGGCACAAGATCTCATCACAGGTGGTGTGAGCCACTATACAATGGCTAGGAATTGAACTCAGGACCTCTGGAAGAGCAGCCAGTGCTCTTAACCGCTGAGTCATCTCCCCAAGCCCCCAAAACACTAATCTTAAAGATAAAACTTTTCTTTTATTTGAACATGAGAAGGAAGCAAACAGCAGCTTCCTCGCCATTTCCTTACTGGTCCTCCCTGCATCTCTTCCCGAGTTGTGGAGACATCCCCAGTCATGGAGATGGGCAGCTCCACAAGAGACAGAGTGAAGACAAAAGGAGGCACCTGATTGGAGCCAGGCAGGGTAGAATGCCACTACCCAAAGGTGCCATCTGACTTAGCACCTCTAGTGGTGGGAAAAAAGAATGCCGCTGGCTCAAGGCTGGCAGCTGCTACCTTTCTGAGAAGTTAATAAAGGGGAGGGTACCAGCTCTAAACAGGGTGTCGCCATCAACTCTCTCTCCTTGAGGCTCAGGGAACCCTGTGGAAGAGGAGGCAGAAGAAAGGTAAGAGCCAGAGGGGTGAAGGAAAGAAGAGTCTGGAAATCAGCAAGACCAATGCACACATGAACTCACAGAGACAAGGTAGCAGGCACAGGGACTGCAGAGGTCTGCATCAGATGGGGTCCCAGAGCTGAAAGGAGAAGTGGACACAGGCCCACATCCCAACCCAGAAGCCATCTCCAATTGATAACCATTTGCAAATGGAAATTTAGTTTTCTCCAAGGGAGTCTCACTGGGGAAACAAACCACTCTTAAGGGCAGGCTGCGTGCCCAGCAGGAGATGCCAACAGAAAACTACCTCAATAATGTCTTCAGAGGTTCCCTGTCTCATAATGCTGTCTTGGAGCTTTTCTTTAATCTTATTTTTTATGTGTATTCTCTCTTTCTCTTTTTACCCTACAGATGCTTTGTGTATATGTCATGGCTTCCAGTTCAGTGTTTTTTCTGGGGTTCCTGAGTGTGCGAGTGGGGGTCACCGTGTCTGTATCTGTTTCTTGTGTCTTTTCCTGGAATCTTTTCCTTCTGCTTGTTTGTCCTTTTCTGATGTTAGTTTTTGTTTGGTCTTATTATAGTTTATTATTATCCCTTAGAAGCCTGTTTGTTCTCTACTGAGAGACAGAAAGGCGGTGGATGTGGATGGGAGGGGAGGGTTGGAATTGGAAGGAGTAGAGGGGAAACTGTAGTCAGGATACATTACGTAGGGGAAAAATCTATTTTCAAAGGAAACTAACATTAAAATATTTGTTGTGAAATCAAAATACAAGATAAAATAAAATAAATTGAAACCCTTCTCTGAGTGTTCAGGGAGCTCTGCAGAAGAGGAGACAGAAAGATTCTAAGAGCCAGAGGGGATGGATGACTCTGAGGAAAGAGCATCTTCAGGGCACAGCAGGATTGAGCACAGACAAACCCAGAGACTGGGGCAGCATGCACAGCACTGCACAGGGTCAAGCCACACAGGGTCCCAGCACTGAGAGATAAGAGTGAACAGGACCTCCCATCCACCGCCAAGAAGCTACCTCCAGTTGACATCCATTGGAAAGGAAAACTTAGTTTTCCCCAGTGGAGCCTCATTGGGTTTATTAACTACATTTTGTGAGGGACCGAAAAGGACCCTCGGGTCAAGCAGGCTGATTCATCCCCCGCGCCTTTCCGCTTGGGATAGCCTGCATGAGTTAACAGCACGTACTTATCTTAAGCACATCTTGCGGTCAACCACGCAACTGACGGATCCTCCCTCTGATGGTATTTTCAGCCTACTTCCCCTTTGGCCTAGGGCTCAGTAGTTTTCCACCCCCCTCTAACCTTACCTTTCCCTACTAGATCTACCCTATAAAAAACAAAACCCTGCTTGCAATAAACGGAACCTTGACGCATCTCAGACTGATTCTGTCTTTCCTTACGCGCTTGGTTCCCTTTCCCTTTCCCTTTTCCCCCATTATTCCTAGGTGATGCCTCCTCGAGACCCATGAATAACCTGGCCTGCTGGATGGCTCAACATTTAAGGGTGGGCATGGCCAACAGTGGATATCAGCACAAAATGAACTCCATGGTAATTTTGTAGACTTTTTGTCTCAAATTGCTTTGTTTGAGCATTTTTTTTGTCTTACTGATCTGTGACTTGTATATTATGACTTCCAATTTTATATTTGTCAAGGTTTTTGTTTTATGTATGCATGTGTGTGCAACTCCTGTGTGTGTGAGAGAGACTCGTGTGTGTGACACTCCTGTGTGTGACTTGCTGTGTGTGTCTCATGCATGTGTGTGTGTGCATGTGTGTGTGATTGTATGTGAGACTCATGTATAAATATATGTGCATGTGTGTGTGTGACTTGTGTTTGTGACTCATGCATGTGTGTGTATGACTCGTGTGCGTGTTTCTTGTGCTTGCTTTGTAATTTTTCTTTTTCAAAACCAAAATTTCAAAATGTGTTTTCTTTTTACTGTTTGTTTTCTAAGATAGAGAAGGAAGGTGTGGAGTAGGGTGGGTGGGAAAGGGGGAAGATCTGGGAGGAGTTGGGGGTAGGAAAATATTGAAAATATTGAAAGTGGCTAGGATATGGAGGGATTAGAATCTCTGTGTATTTCTGGTGGCTGGTGAGATCATAAACCTCTGAAACTGCTTTTGAAAGCATTTATTATGTGTGCAATTATTTAAATGGTTAAATAAAGAATTACCAAATACAATTTTGAAAATACACTGTAAATAAAGAAATTAATGCATGTTATGACTGGGGGCTCATGCTGGCTAGCGGCATTAGTGAGGACACTGCCATCTGCTGGACATGGAGTATAGTGCCGCACGTGGCTCAGCCTGTGCCTTCTCCAAAGGGGAGAATCCAGGACCTTGTGCTTTTGGACCTAGTGAACGCATCTTTGCCCCACACCTTAGCTGGCAATTCCTCCTAACACCCTCTCCTCCTTCCCCGGCCAGCTCATACTTTGCTTTCTAGTCCCACTGAATTCTAGTTTCTCACTTGCAGATCCTTTTCCTAACCCCAGAGAGAAAATTGGAGACCACACAGCTCGGCTTCCTTGTGTAACGATAGAGGAATAAAACCCCCGAAGAAATGGGGTGTGTTGCTCAGGTTGAAGTAAGCTGCCCAAGTTGGGTCTGGGGCGTAGGAGTTGTGGCGCTGTTTGGGGTACAGACTTCCAAGGAGCAGTGTAACCCAGGCTACAGAGGTGTGGTCGCTCTGTGTAACCTTGGGACTGTGCCCTCTTGAGCCATCACCAGCCGACAGGGGAGGAGGCCCATGAGGGCGGCTGTAAAAATTAGGCCAGAAGAACCCGAGAGCATTGACAGTACTCGTTGGCACATGGTGAACTGGTAAGGATTGTTCCCCCAAGTGGTGGTGATGGTGACATTTACCAGTGTTTAACCAATGACAAAGCCATCAGGATGGCAGCAGCATTGATTAGGTATGGAATGGGCAACTCTAGCAAAGGGAGCAGAGGGGGGTATTGCTTCCCACCAAGCCCACAAGGCTTGTCCCCAGCCTGTGGTCTTCCCTTTGGCCTGCTTTGCCCAGTCCTCTTCCGGGATGCTGAGGGTGAATGCAGGTCACAGGCACTTGCTGGCTGGTCATCTACCACTCTGTTCACACTCTGGCATCAAATGTGCCACCGCTGCTGCTTTGGGGGCTTAGAACCCGCTCTACTTGCCACTTGATTCCCAGACCTTCCCATGACCCTCATCAGTTACCTTTCTGTGACTACGGCCACCACTGGGTGTACTTTCTTTCAGTGCCTGTCCCCTACTCAAACTCCACAGTCCACTCCTGTCCTCCATAATCACCCCACCTCCCCGATACTTTCCATCTGCATCTCCTTTCCCATGAAGCATCCCCCTTTCCCAGGAAACATCCTGGCTATATTTCTAGTGCCATTCCTTGCAACCTTCAGCGAGTCTCCTTCCCCCACTATTTCCCAGACTCCTCTACTCCATGAAATCTGGATCCTTCTGTAAAAGTTCATGAGATTAAAAAAAAAAAAAGTAAGATTCATGGAAAAATAAGTTTACAGTTGTGTTTCATAATACAATGAGTCTCTAACAAAAAAAGACAACAGAGGGGTGGTAAATAAATCGTGATAGGCCTTTTCACTGATATATAGTGTACCCACCACAGATAATGACATGTATTAAAAGGAAAGTAATTGCGAAATTGTGAGCCCAAACAACACCATACAATGGTTTATAGACTATGTGATGGACCTGCAGGCAGACCAGACCAAAGTCATGGCCTCTTCAGTCAGGTATATTTTTAGGTCAAACTTATCTATTAGTGGTTTAATCTATATTAAAAGACAACTGAAATTTTGAATACTTTTTTGTGTATATGTAACAAAAAATATGTAAAAAACTTAACATTTTGGTGTCTTGTTAAGTGCATATCTAAGCAGCATTGCAGCCATCCATACAATTGTTGTTAACCACTGGTCATTTCCCAAGCAGTCATCATCACAGACAGGGGCCTTGCTTTCAGTAGACACTGATACCCTGGCCTCTCCTTCTGCTTGCCTGGGGCAAATTCTGTCCTACTTCCTTATTCTATGGATTTGACAGATGGTACCTAGTGTAAGTGGAATCACCACAAAAAACGTAGTCTCTATGTGCCTGGCTTACTTCCCTTAGAGTAGTGTTTGCAAGGATCCCCAGTGTCATGCTCAGGTTTTAAAGTTTCCCTCTCTGCTGGTTGATATTGTCAGTTTTATCAAGGTCACAAGTCTTTGGTCACTTTCGTTTATGAGGGATTTTCTAAACTAGGTTATTGAGGTAGAAGACTCCCCTAAGTAGAAATGGTTCATCGCATGGGCTAGGGTCCTGGACTGACTTAAAAGAGAGAGTCAATCTGGTGTGGGAAGTCCTTCTGTATATGTGTTGCTTTTATTGGTTAATAAAGAGGTTGCTTTCAGCCAGCAGCTTAACAGAATGTAGCCAGGGTGGAAGAGTTATATAGAGAGAAAGTAGGCAGAGTCAGTGGGAAGCCAAGTAGCTGCCCACAGGAGACAGACACACCAGAATCTTGCCGGTAAGCAAGAGCCACGTGGCAATACACAGATTAATGGAAATGGGTTCATTTAAAATATAAGAGTTAGCCAGAAATATGCTTCAGCTATTGGCCAAACAATATTGCAATTGATACAGATTTCTGTGTGGTATTTTGAGTCTGGGCAGCCAGGAACAAACGAGCAGTCTCTGCCAACATGCATCCATGTTCTTTGCTTCATGGTTTGGACTCAGTGTGAACAGCCACTTCCTGCTTTTTTGTCCTAATGTGCCTCAGTTTACTGGAGCAGTATACTAAAGTAACCCTTTCCTTCAGGCGCTCTCATGGGCTATTTTGTTGCAGCAAACAGGACAAGTAACTAATCTCTTACCATTGCCCTTCTTGTTTCTTTTGTGTCAGCACAAGACAAGCTAAAGTCATCAGAGGAAGGAGCCTCAGCCGAGGAAATGCCCTCTTGCGATCCAGCTGGAAGGCATTGTCTCATTTAGTGGTCAATGGAGGAGGGCCCAGTCTATGGTGGTGGTGCAGTTCCTGGGCTGGTGGTCCTGGGTTCTATAAGAAAGCAGGCGGAGGACGGCGGAAGTCCCGCCTGCTGAGTAGTCTTCCCTGCAGTCGCCGCCTCCGTTGTTGTTGTTGTGATGCTTCTCCAAAGTCGACAGCTCCGGTCCCCCAATGCCTCCCACCGCCATGAAGTAGATGTTTAAGGAGGACTACTCACTGGAACATAGACGCGTGGAATCTGCGAAGATCAGAGCGAAGTACCCCAACGGGATTCCGGTGATGGTGGAAAAGGTCTCGGGCACTCAGATTGTTGACACTGACAAAAGGAGGTACTTGGTTCCATCTGACATCACCATGGCTCAGTTCATGTGCATCATCAGGAAAAGGATTCAGCTTCCTTCTGAGAAGACGATCTTCCTGTTTGTGGACAAGACAGTCCCAAAGTCCAGCCTAACTATGGGGCAGCTTTACCAGAAGAAAAAGGATGAAGATGGATTCTTGTGTGTGGCCTACAGCGGAGAGAACACTTTTGGACTCTGAGTGCCACTGCTGGGCTCGGTGCACCGTTCCTGCTTGTGTATCTTGGAATAACTGGCTGTTTTCAGTTACTCCACCAGAGCCTCTTCACATAGACCTACTAGTGCATTTGGAACTGGATTTATTTCTTAATATATTGGAAGGCTTGGTTTCTTTAGATTAGTAAATTATCATACAGAGTTTTATTTTTAGTTTTCTTTTTGTGCATTGACCTCATGCTATATGCTCCAAGGAACCTGTCTTCAGGGAATCATATTTAATGAAGATATTTCAATAATGAAGGGATGTAGGTGTGGCATTAAAGTGAAAAGGAGGGGTGATACATTGTTCTGGATTATGTTCCAAGTGTTAGGTGGTTAAGTATTCCCAAGTGAAATCCTTAGCAGTCAGAATACACTTTGCCAACTACAAATCATGTTGGATTAAGCTAATCAGTTTTTCTTTCAGAGACTATTAAACTACATAATTAACAATAAAACTTCCTCCTATAAAGGCAAAAAAGAGAAAGAAATAAAGAAAGAAGAGAGAGAGAGAGAGAGAGAGAGAGAGAGAGAGAGAGAGAGAGAGAGAGAGAGAGAGAGAGAGAGAGCAGACTGAGCAAGCCTTGGGAGCAAGCATGTAAGCAGACTCCTCCATGGCCTCTGCATCAACTCCTGCTTCCAGGTTCCTGCCCCATTTGAGTTCCTGTCCTGCCTTCCTCCAGTGATGAGCAGCGGTACAAAAGTGTAAGCCAAATAAACACTTTCCTCCCCAACTTGCCTTTTGGTCATGGTCTTTTGTCACAGCAGTAGAGACCCTAACTAGGACTCCTTGTTCCTACAAGGCAAATTCTTCTGATAGTATGCATTCTCAACTTGACATGACCTAGGAGAAAAGACCCTGGCTGTGTCTTTAAGAAAGTATCTAGGTAGAGTTAGCAGAGGAGGGACAACCCATCCAAGAGGAGCATGTCATCCTTGCATGGGTTTGTGGCCTGGATGAAAAAAACAGAGAAACAAAGCTGAGTACCGCAGATTCAGATGGAAGGCTTCTAGATTCCACAAGTCACACCTGCTGCTGCTGCCGCGATTAACTAGGCATTCAATGGGTGAGCCAAGAGCACTTGAGAATGGCTCAGCAGTAAAGTGCCCTGACTGCACTTCCAGAGGTTATTAGTTCAGTTGCCAGCGGAGAAGGAAGAGGCGATAGGCAGAGACAGAGGCAAAGGCTGTAGGCAGAGGCAGAGGCAGAGGAAGAGGCAGAGACTGTAGGCAGAGGAAGAGGCAGAGACTGTAGGCAGACGCAGAGGCAGAGGCAGAGGCAGAGGCAGAGGCAGAGGATGTAGATAGAGGCTGTGGGCAGAGGCAGAGGCTGTAGGCAGAGGCAGAGGCAGTAAGCAGAGGCAGAGGCTGTAGGCAGAGGCTGTAGCCAGAGTCAGAGGCTGTAGGCAGAGGCAAGGCTGTAGGCAGAGGCGGAGGTTGTAAACACAGGCTATAGGCAGAGGCAGGGGCTGGAGGCAGAGGCTGGAGGCAGAGGCAGAGGTTGTAGTCAGAGGCTGTAGGCAGAGGCAGAGTCTGTATGCAAAGGCTGTAGGCATAGGCAGAGGCTGTAGGCAGTGGCTGTATGCAGAGGATGTAGGCAGATGCAGAGGCATAGGCTGTAGGCAGAGGCTGTAAGCAGATGCACAGGCTGTAGGCAGAGGCTGTAGGCAGAGGCAGATGCTTTGGACAGAGGCTGTAGGAACAGGAAAAGGCTGTCGTTAGAGGCTATAGTCAAAGGAAGAGTCTGTAGTCAAGGCAAAGGCTGTAGGTAGAGGCAGAGGTGGAGGCTTTAGGAAGAGGGTATAGGTAGAAGCAAAGGCTGTAGGGAAAGTCAGCGGCTGTAGGCAGAGTCAGAGGCTGTTGGGAGAGGTAGAGGTTCTAGGAAGAGGCAGAGGCTGTAGGCAGAGGCAGAGGCTCAGGTTAGAGGCACAGGCTGTAGGCAGAGGCAGAGGCTGTAGGCAGAGGCTGTAGGCAGAGGAAGAGGTTATATGCAGAGGCAGAGGTGGTAGGCAGAGGATGTAGCTGTAGGCAGAGGTTGTAGGCAGAGGCAGAGGCTTAGGGCAGAGTCAGGGGCTGTATGCAGAGGCTGTATGCAGAGGCACAGGCTGTAGTCAGAGGCTGTAGGCAGATGCAGAGGCTTTAGACAGAGGATGTAGGCAGAGGCTGTAGGCAGAGGGTATAGGCAGAGGCAGAGGTGGTAGGCAGAGGATGTAGGCAGAGGCAGTAGGCAGAGTAGGAGAGAGAGGCTTTAGGCAGGGGCTGTAGGCAGCGGCACAGACTGTAAGCAGGGTCTGTAGGCAGAGGAATAGGCTGTAGTCAAAGGCTGTGTGCAGAAGCAGAGCCTCTAGGCAGAGGCCGTAGGCAGAGGCAGAGGCTGCAGACAGAGGCTGTAGGCAGAGGCAGAGGTGTAGGCTGTAGGCAGAGGTTATAGATAGAGACTGAGGCTATAGGCAGAGTCAGAGGCTGTAGAAAGAGGCAGAGGTTCTAGGCAGAGGCTGTAGGCAGAGGCAGAGGCTCTTGGCAGCCGCCTAGCCTGTAGGCAGCGGCAGCGGCTATAGGCAGAGGCAGAGTAATTAGGCAGAAGATGTAGGCAGAGGCAGAGGCTGTAGGCAGTGTTAGAGGCTGTAGGCAGAGGGAGAGGCTGTAGGCAGAGGGTGTAGGCAGTGGGTATAGGCAGAGGCTATAGGCTGAGGCTGCAGTCAGATGCAGAGGCAGAGACTGTAGTCAGAAGCTGTAGACAGAGGCAGAGACTGTAGCCAGAGCCAGGGGCTGTAGGCAGAGGGAGAGCCTGTAGGATGAGGCTGACGGCAGAGGCAGAGGCTGTAGGCAGTGGCTGTAGGCAGAGGCAGATTCTGTAGGCAGAGGCTGTAGCCAGAGGCAGATGCTGTAAGCAGAGGCTGTAGGCAGAGGCAGAGGCTGTAGGCTGGGTCTCTAGCTTGATGCTGTAAAGAGACAGAGGCTGTAGTCAGAGGCTGTATGCAGAAGTAGAGGCTGTACCCAGAGCCAGATGCTATAGGCAGAGGTTGTAAGAACAGGAAGAGGCAGTCCTCTGAGCCTATAATCAAAGGAAGATTCTATAGTCAAGGCAGAGGCTGTAGGCAGAGGCAGAGGTGGAGGCTGTAGGCAGAGGCTATAGATAGAGACAGAGGCTATAGGCAGAGTCAGAGGCTGTAGGAAAAGGCAGAGGTTCTAGGCAGATTCTCTAGGCAGAGGCAGAGGTTGTTGGCAGCCGCAGAGGCTGTAGGCAGAGTCAGCGGCTATAGGCCGAAGCAGAGTAATTAGGCAGAGGATGTAGGCAGAGGCAGAGGCTGTAGGCAGAGGCTGTAGGCAGAGGCAGGGGGAGAGGCTGAAGGCAGAGTCTGTAGGCATTGGCTGTAGGCAGAGGCTAAAGGCAGAGGCTGTAGTCAGAGGCAGAGGCAGAGGCAGAGGCAGAGATTGTAGTCAGAAGCTGTAGGCAGAGGCAGAGGCTGTAGGCAGAGCCAGGGGCTGTATGCAGAGGGAAAGGCTGTAGGATGAGGCTGAAGGCAGAGGCACAGGCTGTGGGCAGAGGGTGTAGGCAGAGGCAGAGTCTGATGGCAGAGGCCATAGGCAGAGGCTGTAGGCAGAGGAAGAGGCTGAGGCTGTAGGTAGAGGCTTTAGACCACGCCAGAGTCTGTAGGCAGAGGCAGAGTCAGTATTCAGAGACAGAGGTTGTAGGCAGTGGCAGAGGCTGTATCCAGAGGTGGTAGGCAGAGGCAGAGGCTGTATCCAGAGGTAGTAGGCAGAGGCAGAAGCAATAGGCAGAGGCTCTAGGCAGAGGATGTAGGCCGAGGCTGTACGCAGAGGCTATAGGCAGAAGCTGTAGGCAGAGGCCGAGGCTGTAGTGAGAGGCTTTATGCAGAAGCAGAGGCTCTAGGCAGAGGCAGAGCCTGCAGACAGAGGCTGTAGGCAGAGGCAGAGGCTGTAAGCAGATTCTGTAGGCAGAGGAATAGGATGTAGTCAAAGGCTATATGCAGTAGCAGAGCCTCTAGGTAGAGTCTGTAGGCATACGCAGAGGCTGAGGCTGTAGGCAGAAGCTGTAGGCAGAGGCAGAGGCTGTAGACAGTGGCTGTAGGCAGAGCCAGGGCCTGTAGACAGAGGCAGAGGCTGTAGGTAGAGGCTTTAGGCAGAGGCTTTAGGCAGAGGCTCTAGGCAGATGCAGAGGCAGAGACTGTAGGCAGAAGATGTAGGCAGAAGATATAGGCAGATGCAGAGGCAGAGACTGTAAGTAGAAGCTGTAGGCTGAGGCTTTAGGCAGAGGCTGTAGGAAGAGTCTGTAGGCAGAGGCTGCAGTCAGAGGTTGTAGGCAGAGGCTGGAAGCAGCTGCAGAGGCAGAGACTGCAGGCAGAAGCTGTAGAAAGAGGCAAAGGCTGTAGGCAGAGGCCATATGTAGAGGGAGAGGCTTTAGGCAGAGGCAGAGTCTGTAGGCAGAGGCAGAGGTTGTAGGGAATTGCTGTATGCAGAGGAAGAGGCTGTAGGCTGAGGCTGTATGCAGAAGCAGAGGCTCTAGGCAGAGGGTGTAGGGAGAGGCAGTGCCTGCAGAGAAAGGCTGTAGGCAGAGGCAGAGGCTATACCAAGAGGCTGTAGGCAGAGGCAGATGCTTTGGAGAGGCTGTAGGAACAGGAAGAGGCTCTCATTAGAGGCTATAGTCAACGGAAGAGTCTATAGTCAAGGCAGAGGCTGTAGGCAGAGGCAGAGTTGGAGGCTTTAGGAAGAGGCTATATGTAGAGGCAGAGGCTGTAGGGAAAGTCAGCGGCTGTAGGCAGAGTCAGAGGCTGTTGGGAGAGGTAGAGGTTCTAGGAAGAGGCAGAGGCTGTAGGCAGAGGCAGAGGCTCAGGTTAGAGGCACAGGCTGTAGGCAGAGGCAGAGGCTGTAGGCAGAGGCTGTAGGCAGAGGAAGAGGTTATATGCAGAGGCAGAGGTGGTAGGTAGAGGATGTAGGCAGAGGCAGAAGCTGTAGGCAGAGGTTGTAGGCAGAGGCAGAGGCTTAGGGCAGAGTCAGGGGCTGTATGCAGAGGCTGTATGCAGAGGCACAGGCTGTAGTCAGAGGCTGTAGGCAGATGCAGAGGCTTTAGACAGAGGATGTAGGCAGAGGCTGTAGGCAGAGGGTATAGGCAGAGGCAGAGGTGGTAGGCAGAGGATGTAGGCAGAGGCAGTAGGCAGAGTAGGAGAGAGAGGCTTTAGGCAGGGGCTGTAGGCAGCGGCACAGACTGTAAGCAGGGTCTGTAGGCAGAGGAATAGGCTGTAGTCAAAGGCTGTGTGCAGAAGCAGAGCCTCTAGGCAGAGGCCGTAGGCAGAGGCAGAGGCTGCAGACAGAGGCTGTAGGCAGAGGCAGAGACTGTAGGCAGTGGCAAAGGCTGTGTGCAGAGATTGTAGGGAGAGGCAGAGGCTGAGGCTGAACGAAGAAGCTGTAGGCAGAGGCAGAGGCTGTAGGTAGAGGGTTTATGCAGATTCAGAGGCTGTAGGCAGATCCAGAGGCTGTAACCACAGGCTGTAGGCAGAGGCAGAGGCTAGAGGCAGAGGCAGAGGATGTAGGCAGAGGCACAGTTTGTAGGCAGAGGAGGTAGGCAGAGGCAGAGGCTGTGAACACAGGCTGTAGGCAGAGGCAGAGTCTATAGGCAGAGGCAGAGGCTGTAACCACAGGCTGTAGGCAGAGGCAGAGGCTATAGGCAGAGGCAGAGGCTGTAGGCAGAGGCAGAGGCAGTAGGCAGAATCAGAGAGAGCGGCTGTTGGCAGAGGCTGTAGGCAGAGGCAGAGGCCTTAAGCAGAGTCTGTAGGCAGAGCAAGAGGCTGTATTCAAAGGCTGTATGCAGAAGCAGGAACACAAGGCAGAGGCTGTAGGCAGAGGCAGTGGCTGCAGACAGAGGCTGTAGGCAGAGGCAGAGGCTGTAGGCAGTGGCAAAGGCTGAATGCAGAGATTGTAGGGAGAGGTAGAGGCTGAGGCTGAACGTAGAAGGTATAGGCAGAGGCAGAGGCTCTAGACAGTGGCTGTAGGCAGATCCAGTGGCTGTAGGCAGAGGCAGAGGCTGTAGGCTTAGGCTGTAGGCAGTTGCAGAGGCTGTAACCACAGGCTGTAGGCAGAGCCTGTAGGCAGAGGCAGAGGCTGTAGGCAGAGGCAGAGACTGTAGGCAGAGGAGGAAGGCAGAGGCAGAGGCTGTAAACACAGGCTGTACGCAGAGGCAGAGGCTGTAGCCAGAGGCTGTAGGCAGAGGCAGAGTCTGTATGCAAAGGCTGTAGGCTTAGGTAGAGGCTGTAGGCAGTGGATTATGCAGAGGTTGTAGGCAGATGCAGAGGCAGAGGCTTTAGGCAGAGGCTGTAGGTAGATGCACATTCTGTAGGGTTTAGGAAGAGGCAGAGGTTCTAGGCAGAGGCTGTAGGAAGAGGCAGAGGCTGTAAGCACAGGCATAGGCTAAGATCTGAGGCAGAGGCTGTAGGCAGAGACAGAGGCTGTAGGCAGAGTCAGAGGCTGTAGGCAGAGGTGGTAGGCAGAGGCTTTAAGGAGAGTCTTTAGGCAGAGGAAGAGGCTGTAGTCAAAATCTATATGCAGAAGCAGAGTCTCTTTGCAGAGGCTCTAGGCAGAGGCAGAGGCTGCAGACAGAGGCTTTAGGCAGAGGCAGAGGCTGTAGGCAGAGGCTGTAGGCAGTGGCAGAGGCTGTATAAAGTGACTTCAGGCAGAGGCAGAGGCTGAGGCTGTATGCAGAGCCTGTAGGCAGAAGCAGAGGCTGTAGACAGTGGCTGTAGGCAGAGCCAGGGGCTATAGGCAGAGGCAAAGGCTGTAGGTAGAGGTTTAGGCAGAGACAGAGGCTGTAGCCATATGCAGAGGCTGTAGCTAGAGGCTGTAGGCAGAGGCAGAGGTTGTAGGCAGAGGCAGGGGCTGTAGGCAGAGGCTGTAGGCAGAGGCAGAGGTGGTAGGCAGAGGCTGTAGGAAGAGGCAGAGGCTGTAAGCACAGGCATAGGCTAAGATCTGAGGCAGAGGCTGTAGGCAGAGACAGAGGCTGTAGGCAGAGTCAGAGGCTGTATGCAGAGGCTGTAGGATGAGGGTATAGGCAGAGGCAGAGGTGTTAGGCAGAGGATATAGGGAGAGGCAGTAAGCCAAGGAAGAGGGAGAGGCTTTAGGCAGTGGCTGTAGGCAGAAGCAGAGGCTGTAAGCAGAGTCTGTAGGAAGAGGAAGAAGCTGTAGTCAAAATCTGTATGCAGAAGTAGAGTCTCTAGGCAGAGGCTCTAGGCAGAGGCAGAGTCAGAGGCTGCAGACAGAGGCTTTAGGCTGAGACAGAGGCTGTAGGCAGAGGCTGTAGGCAGTGGCAGAGGCTGTATGCAGGGACTTTAGGCAGAGGCAGAGGCTGAGGCTGTAGGCAGAGGCCATAGGCAGAGTCAGAGGCTGTAGGCAGAGGCTGTAGGCAGAGGTAGAGTCTGTATGCAAAGGCTGTAGGCTTAGGTAGAGGCTGTAGGCAGTGGCTTATGCAGAGGTTGTAGGCAGATGCAGAGGCAGAGGCTGTAGGTAGATGCACATTCTGTAGTCAGAGGGTTTAGGAAGAGGCAGAGGTTCTAGGCAGAGGCTATAGGAAGAAGCAGAGGATGTAAGCACAGGCATAGGCTAAGATCTGAGGCAGAGGCTGTACGCAGAGACAGAGGCTGTAGGCAGAGTCAGAGGCTGTAGGCAGAGGTTGTAGGCAGAGGCAGAGGCTTTAAGGAGAGTCTTTAGGCAGAGGAAGAGGCTGTAGTCAAAATCTATATGCAGAAGCAGAGTCTCTATGCAGAGGCTCTAGGCAGAGGCAGAGGCTGCAGACAGAGGCTTTAGGCAGAGGCAGAGGCTGTAGGCAGAGGCTGTAGGCAGTGGCAGAGGCTGTATAAAGTGACTTCAGGCAGAGGCAGAGGCTGATGCTGTATGCAGAGCCTGTAGGCAGAGGCAGAGGCTGTAGACAGTGGCTGTAGGCAGAGCCAGGGGCTATAGGCAGAGGCAGGGGCTATAGGCAGAGGCTGTAGGCAGAGGCAGAGGTGGTAGGCAGAGGCTTTAGGCAGAGGCTGTAGGAAGAGGCAGAGGCTGTAAGCACAGGCATAGGCTAAGATCTGAGGCAGAGGCTGTAGGCAGAGACAGAGGCTGTAGGTAGAGGCTTTAGGCAGAGGCAGAGGTTGTAGGCAGATGCAGAGGCTGTAGCTAGAGGCTGTAGGCAGAGGCAGAGTCTGTAGGCAGAGGAAGAGGCTGTAGTCAAAATCTGTATACAGAAGTAGAGTCTATAGGCAGAGGCTCTAGGCAGAGGTAGAGGCAGAGGCTGCAGACAGAGGCTTTAGGCTGAGGCAGAGGCTGTAGGCAGAGGCTGTAGGCAGTGGCAGAGGCTGTATGCAGGGACTTTAGGCAGAGGCAGAGGCTGAGGCAGTAGTCAGAGGCTGTAGGCAGATGCAGAGGCTTTAGACAGAGGCTGTAGGCAGAGGCAGAAGCTGTAGGCAGAGGCAGAGGGAGAGGCTGTAGGCAAAGGCTGTAGGCAGAGGCAGAGGCCTTGTCAGAGTCTGTAGGCAGAGCAAGAGCCTGTAGTCAAAGGCTGTATGCAGAAGCAGAGCCTCAAGGCAGAGGCTGTAGGCAGAGGCGGAGGTTGCAGAAAGAGGCTGTAGGCAGAGGCAGATGCTTTGGAGAGATGCTGTAGGAACAGTAAGAGGCTCTCATCAGAGGCTATAGTCAAAGGAAGAGTCTATAGTCAAGGCAGAGCCTGTTGGCAGAGGCAGAGGTTGAGGCTTTAGGAAGAGGCTATATGTAGAGGCAGAGGCTGTAGGGAGAGTCATCGGCTGTAGGCAGAGTCAGCGGCTGTAGGAAGAGTCAGAGGCTGTAGGCAGAGGCAAAGGCTTTTGTCAGAGGCCGAGGCTGTAGGAAGAGGCAGAGGCTTTAGGCAGAGGCTGTAGGCAGAGGTAGAGGCTGTAGGCAGAGGCTGAAGGCAGAGGCTATAGGCAGAGGCAGAGGCTGTAGGCAGAGGCACAGGCTGTAGGCAGAGGAGGTAGGCAGAGGCAGAGCCTGTGAACACAGGCTGTAGGCAGAGGCAGAGGCAGAGACTGTAGGCAGAGGAGGAAGGCAGAGGCAGAGTCAATAAACACAGGCTGTACGCAGAGGCAGAAGCCATAGGCAGAGGCAGAGGCTGTAGCCAGAGGCTGTAGGCAGAGGCAGAGTCTGTATGCAAAGGCTTAGGTAGAGGCTTAGGTAGAGGCTGTAGGCAGTGGATTATGCAGAGGTTGTAGGCAGATGCAGAGGGAGAGGCTTTAGGCAGAGGCTGTAGGTAGATGCACATTCTGTAGTCAGAGGGTTTAGGAAGAGGCAGAGGTTCTAGGCAGAGGCTGTAGGAAGAGGCAGAGGCTGTAAGCACAGGCATAGGCTAAGATCTGAGGCAGAGGCTGTAGGCAGAGATAGAGGCTGTAGGCAGAGTCAGAGGCTGTAGGCAGAGGCTGTAGGAAGAGGCTATAGGCAGAGGCAGAGGTGGTAGGCAGAGGATGTAGGCAGAGGCAGTGGGCAGAGGAAGAGGGAGAGGCTTTAGGCAGTGGCTGTAGGCAGAGGCAGAGTTTGTAAGCAGAGTCTGTAGGCAGAGGAAGAGGCTGTAGTCAAAATCTGTATGCAGATTTAGAGTCTCTAGGCAGAGGCTCTAGGCAAAGGCAGAGGCAGAGGCTGCAGACAGAGGCTTTAGGCTGAGGCAGAGGCTGTATGCAGGGACTTTAGGCAGAGGCAGAGGCTGAGGCTGTAGACAGAGGCTGTAGGCAGAGGCAGAGGCTGTAGACAGTGGCTGTAGGCAGAGCCAGGGGCTGTAGGCAAAGGCAGAGCCTGTAGGTAGAGGCTTTAGGCAGAGGCAGAGGCTGTAGGCAGATGCAGAGGCTATAGCTAGAGGCTGTAGGCAGAGGCAGAGGCTGTAGGAAGAGGCAGGGGCTGTATGCAGAGGCTGTATGCAGAGGCAGAGGCTGTAGTCAGAGGCTGTAGGCAGATGCAGAGGCTTTAGACAGAGGCTGTAGGCAGAGGCAGAGGCTATAGGCAGAGGCTGTAGGCAGAGACAGAGGCTCTAGACAGAGGCAGAGGCTGTAGACAGATGCTGTAGGCAGAGGCCAAGGCTGTAGGCAGAGGTTGTAGGAAGAGGCAGAGGCTGTAGGCATAGGCTGTATGCAGAGGCTGTAGGCAGAGTCTGAGGCTGTAGGCAGAGGCAGAGGCTGTAGGCAGAGGCTATAGGCCGAATCAGAAGCTGTAGGCATAGGCTATAGGAAGAGGCAGAGGCTGTAGGCGAGGCAGAGGCTGTAGTCAGTGGCTGTAGGCAGGGCCAGAGTCATAGGCTGTAGTCATAGGCTGTAGGAAGAGGCAGAGGCTATAGGCAGAGGCAGAGGCTGTAGGCAGAGTCAGAGTCAGAGGCTTTAGGCAGAGGCTGAGGCATAGGCTGTAGACAGAGTCTATAGGGAAAGGCAGAGGCTGTAGGCAGAGGCTGTAGGTAGAGGCCGAGGTTGTAGGCAGAGGCTGTAGGCAGAGTCTGTAGGCAGCGGCAGAGGCTGTAGGCAGAGGCTACAGGCAGAGGCAGAGGGAGAGGCTATAGGCAGAGGCAGAGTCTGTAGACAGAGACTGTATGCAGGTGCCGTAGGCAGAGGCAGAGGCTGTAGGCAGAGGCTGTATGCAGAAGCAGAGGCTCTAGGCAGAGGCTGTAGACAGAGGCAGAGCCTGCAGACAGAGGCTGTAGTCAGAGGCAGAGGCTGTAGGTAGAAACTCTAGGCAGAGGCAGAGTCTGTAGGTAGAGGTTTTAGGCAGAGGCAGATGCTTTAGCTTGAGGCTTTTGGAAGAGGGATAGTCTGTACTCAGAGACTATAGGTAGAAACAGAGGCTGCAGGCAGAGGCTATAGGTATAGGCATAGGCTGTAGGCAGAGGCAGAGGCTGTAGGCCGAGGCTGTAGGCAGAGGCTGTAGGCAGTGGCAGAAGCTTTAGACAGAGGATGATGGCAGAGTCAGAGTTTGTTTGCAAAGCTTGTAGGCATAGGCAGAGGCTATAGGCAGTGGCTGTATGCAGAGTCTGTAGGCAGATGCAGAGTCAGAGCCTGTAGGCTGAGGCTGTAGGCAGATGCACAGGCTGTAGGCAGAGGCTGTAGGCAGAGGCAGATGCTATAAGCAGAGGCTCTAGGAACAGGAAGAGGCTGTCGTCAGAGCCTATAATCAAAGGAACAGGCTATAGTCAAGGCAGACTCTGTAGACAGAGGCAGAGGTGGATGCTGTAGACAGAGGCTATAGGTAGACACAGAGGCTGTAGGCAGTGTCAGAGGCTGTAAAAAAGGCAGAGGTTCTAGGCAGAGGCTGTAGGCAGAGGCAGAGGCTGTTGGCAGCCGCAGAGGCTGTAGGCAGGGGCAGAGGCTATAGGCAGAGGCAGAGTAATTAGGCAGAGAATGTAGGTAGAGGCTGTAGGCAGAAGCTGTAGGCAGAGGCAGAGGCTGTAGGCATAGGCTGTAGGCAGAGGCAGAGGGAGATGCTGTAGGCAGAGAGTGAAGGCAGAGGAAGAGGCTGTATGCAGAAGCAGAGCCTCTAGGCAGAGGCTGTAGGCAGAGGCAGAGGCTGCAGACAGAGGCTGTAGGCAGAGGCAGAGGCTGTATGCAGACACTGTAGGCAGAGGCAGAGGCTGTAGTCATAGGCTGTAGGCAGATCCAGGGCCTGTATTCAGAGTCAGAGGCTGTAGGTAGAGGCTTTAGACAGAAGCAGAGGCTGTAGGCAGAGGCTGTAGGCAGAGCCAGTAGCTGTAGGCAGAGGCTGTAGGCAGAGTTTGTAGGCAGATGCATTGGCAGAGACTAGGCAGAAGCTGTAGCCAGAGGCAGAGGCTGTAGGCCGAGGCTGCAGGCAGAGGCAGATGCATTAGGCAGAGGCAGTTAGAAGAAGAAGAGGCTGTAGTCAGCGGCTATAGGTAAAGGCAGAAGCTGTAGGCAGAGTCCATATGTAGAGGGGGAGGCTATAGACAGAGGCAGAGGCTGTTGGCAGAGGCAGAGTTTGCAGGCATTTGCTGTATGCAGTGGCAGAGTCTGTACGCAGAGGCAGAGGCTGTAGGCAGAGGCAGAGGCTGTAGGCAGAGGCAGAGGTGGTAGGCAGAGGAAGTGGCTGTAGACACAGGCTGTAGGCAGAGGCAGAGCCTGTAGACAGAGGCTGTAAGCAGAGACAGAGGCTGTTGGCAGAGGCTGTAGGCAGAGACAGAGGCTCTAGACAGAGGCAGAGGCTGTAGACAGATGCTGTAGGCAGAGGCCAAGGCTGTAGGCAGAGGTTGTAGGAAGAGGCAGAGGCTGTAGGCATAGGCTGTATGCAGAGGCTGTAGGCAGAGTCTGAGGCTGTAGGCAGAGGCAGAGGCTGTAGGCAGAGGCAGAGGCTGTAGGCAGAGGCTATAGGCCGAATCAGAAGCTGTAGGCATAGGCTGTAGGAAGAGGCAGAGGCTGTAGGCGAGGCAGAGGCTGTAGTCAGTGGCTGTAGGCAGGGCCAGAGTCATAGGCTGTAGTCATAGGCTGTAGGAAGAGGCAGAGGCTATAGGCAGAGGCAGAGGCTGTAGGCAGAGTCAGAGTCAGAGGCTTTAGGCAGAGGCTGAGGCATAGGCTGTAGACAGAGTCTATAGGGAAAGACAGAGGCTGTAGGCAGAGGCTGTAGGTAGAGGCCGAGGTTGTAGGCAGAGGCTGTAGGCAGAGTCTGTAGGCAGCGGCAGAGGCTGTAGGCAGAGGCTACAGGCAGAGGCAGAGGGAGAGGCTATAGGCAGAGGCAGAGTCTGTAGGCAGAGACTGTATGCAGGTGCCGTAGGCAGAGGCAGAGGCTGTAGGCAGAGGCTGTATGCAGAAGCAGAGGCTCTAGGCAGAGGCTGTAGGCAGAGGCAGAGCCTGCAGACAGAGGCTGTAGTCAGAGGCAGAGGCTGTAGGTAGAAGCTCTAGGCAGAGTCAGAGTCTGTAGGTAGAGGTTTTAGGCAGAGGCAGATGCTTTAGCTTGAGGCTTTTGGAAGAGGGATAGTCTGTACTCAGAGACTATAGGTAGAAACAGAGGCTGCAGGCAGAGGCTATAGGTATAGGCATAGGCTGTAGGCAGAGGCAGAGGCTGTAGGCAGAGGTGGTAGGCAGAAGCTGTAGGCAGAGGCAGAGGTTGTAGGCAGAGGCAGCGCCTGTAGACAGAGCCTGTAGGCAGAGACAGAGGCTGTTGGCAGAGGCTGTAGGCAGAGGCAGAGGCTGTATGCAGAGACTGTATGCATAGGCAGAAGCTGTAGGCAGATCCAGGGCCTGTAGTCAGATCAGAGGCTGTAGGTAGAGGCTTTAGGCAGAGGCAGAGGCTGTCGGCAGAGGCTGTAGGCATATGCAGATGCAGAGACTGTAGGCAGAGTTTGTAGGCAGAGGCTGTAGGCACAGGCAGAGGCTGTAGGCAGAGGCTGTAGGCAGAGACTGTAGGCAGAGGCAGAGGCTGTAGGCAGAGTTTGTAGGCAGATGCAGAGGCAGAGACTGTAGGCTGAAACTGTTGGCAGAGCAGAGGATGTAGGCAGAGGCTGCAGGCAGAGGCAGATGCTTTAGGTAGAGGCTGTTAGAAGAAGAAGAGGCTGTAGTCAGAGGCTATTGGTAAAGGCCGGCTGTAGGAAGAGGATGTAGGAAGAGGTAGAGGAAGAGGCTGTAGGAAGAGGTAGAGGAAGAGGCTGTAGGAAGAGGTAGAGGAAGAGGTAGAGGAAGAGGTAGAGGAAGAGGCTGTAGGGAGACGTAGAGGAAGTGGCTGTAGGAAGAGGTAGAGGAAGAGCTAGGTAAAGGAATGTGTTGTGGAACAAGAGGTAGAGGAAAAAGAGGTAGTGTTGTGGAACAAGATGTAGTGCAGTGGTACAACAGGTAGTGAAACAAGAAGTAGTGGAACAAGAAATAGTGGAACAAGAGGTAGTGGAACAAGAAGTAGTGCAGTGGAACAAGAGGTAGTCAAAGAAGAGGTAGTGCAGTAGAACAAGAGGTAGTGCAGTGTAACAAGAGTTAGTGCAGTGGAACAAGAGGTAGTGGAACAAGAAGTAGTGGAACAAGAGGTAGTTCATTGTAACTAGAGGTAGTGGAACAAGCAGTAGTGTGACAAGTGGTAGTGTGGTGGAACTAGATGTAGTGGAACAAGTGGTAGTGTGGTGGAACAAAAGTTAGTGGAGCATCAGGTAGTGGAACAAGAGGTAGAGCAGTGGAACAAGAGTTAGTGCAGTGGAAAAAAAGGTAGTGGAACCAGAGGAAGTGCAGTTGAACAAGAGGTAATGAAAAAAGAGGTACTGGAACAAGAGTTATTGCAGTGGAACAAGAGATAGTGGAACAAGAAGTAGTGAAACAAGATGTATTGCAGTGGAACTAGAGGTAGGGTAACAAGACGTAGTGGAAAAAGAGGTAGTTAGTTGTAACAAGAGGTAGTAGAACAAGAAGTAGTGGAAGAAAAGGTAGTGCAGTGGAACAAGAAGTAGTGGAACAAGAGGTAGTGTAACAAGGGATGGTGCAGTGGAACAAGAGCTAGTGCATCAAGAGGTAGTTGAACAAGATGTAGTAGAACAAGAGGTAGTGGAACAAGTGTTAGTGTAACAAGAGGTAGTGGAACAAGAAGTTGTGCAGTGCAACAAGAGGTTTTTCAACAAAAGGTAATGGTACAAAAGGTAGTGAAGTGGAACAAGAGGTAGTGCAGTGCAACAAGAGGTAGTGGAACAAGAAGTATTGGAACAAGAGGTAATGCGGTGAAATTAGAGGTAGTGGAACAAGAGGTAGTGGAACAAGAGGTAGTGGAACAGGAGGTAGTGGAATAAGAATTAGTGCAGTGGAACAAGATTTAGTGGAACAAGAGGTATTTGATCAAGTGGTAGTGTGGTGGAACAAGAGTTAGTAGAACAAGAGGTAGTGCGTTGGAGTTTTTGATAGAATTTTTGTGGTCGCTTATGTATACTATCATGTTATCTGCAAATAATGAATGTTTGACTTCTTCCTTTCCAATTCGAATCCACTTGGTCTCCTTATGCTGTCTATTGCTATTGCTAGAACTTCAAGCACTATATTGAAGAAGTATGTAGAGAGTGGACAGCCTTGTCTTGTTCCTGATTGTAGTGCGATGGCTTTGAGTTTCTCTCCATTTAATTTAATGTTCACTGTCGGCTTGCTGTATATTGCTTTTATTATATTTAGGAATGAACCTTGTATCCCTAATTTCTCTAGGACCTTTATCATAAAGGGTTGTTGAATTTTGTTAAATGCTTTTTCAGCATCTAATAAAATGATCATATGTTTTTTCCCTTTAGTTTATTTATATGATGGATTACATTGATAGATTTTCGTATGTTGAACCAGCCCTGCCTCTCTGGAATAAAGCCTACTTGATCATAATATATTATTTTTTGAATGTGTTCTTGGATTCGGCTTGCCAGTATTTTATTGAGAAGTTTTGCATCGATGTTCATGAGTGAGATTGGCCTGTAATTCTCTTTCTTGGTTAAGTCTTTGTGTGGTTTTGGTATCAAGGTGACTGTAGCTTCATAAAAGGAGTTTGGCAATGACTCATCAGTTTCTATTTTGTAAAACACATTAAGGAGTATAGGTATTACCTCCCCTTGGAAGTTCTGGTAGAATTCTGCATTGAAACCATCTGGTCCAGGGCTTTTTTTGGTAGGGAGGTTTCTGATGACAGCTTCTAATTCCTCATGGCTTACAGGTCTATTTATATTGTTCACCTGATCTTGATTTAATTTTGGTATATTGTACTTATCTTAAAAAGTATCCATTTCTTTCACATTTTTCAATTTTGTGGCATACAGGCTTTTGTAGTAAGATCTAATGATTCTCTGAATTTCCTCTGTGTCTGTGGTTATGTCCCCCTTTTCATTTCTGATCTTGTTAATTTGCGTGTTCTCTCTCTGCTGTTTTTTTAGTTTGGATAGGGGTTGATCAATCTTGTTGATTTTCTCCAGGAACCAGCTTTTTGTTTCATTGATTCTTTGGATTGTTTTCTGTGTTTCTATTTTGTTGATTTCAGCCCTCAGTTTGATTATTTCCAGTCTTCTACTTCTCTTGGGTGAATATGCTTCTTTTTTTTCCTAGAGCTTTCAGCTGTGCTGTTAAGTCTCTAATATGTGTTTTCTCCATTTTCTTTATGTGGGCACTTACTGCTATGAACTTTCCTCTTAGCACTGCTTTCATAGTGTCTCATAGGTTTGGGTATGATGTGTCTTTGTTTTCATTGAATACAAGGAAAATTTTAATTTCTTTCTTTATTTCTTCCTTGACCCAGGGGTGGTTCAGTAGTTGAGATTTTTCTTTTATTTTCACAGAGGATGAGACACTGTGCATTGCTTTTATCCCAATATGGAATGATAGACCCCGCCCACCTGAAAGGTTGCTGTGAACACCCTCAAAAAATTACTTAACTCAACTGCCGACTGAGATGAACCTGGCACACAGGTTACACCATGAAAGATCTAATTAACAGCGTCCCCATTTAGCAGGAAGCAGTTTGGAGTGAAATAACTACGCCCATATTCCCAAATATTGTTTATAAATGTTCTTTTACATTTAAGGGGGGATATGATATAGATATGAATAATTTGCATTGGTATGGATTTTAAGGTCAATTTTGTTATATGTATATGTATTTCTGATTAAGGTATTGTGATTGTGTAGTTCATTTTACAATGTATATAGGTTGTTAATGGATAATCATCGATAATAGTCAAGCTTGTAGTCATGTTAGATTTTCTAGATATATAGAGATATAATTCAGTTATATAGGCATAGTTAATATCTTCCAAAGACTACAAAATATGGCATTTTAAATGTTTTAATAACTTAGGGCTTTTCATGACAATGAGACATTTCTGCTCCTGACAGCACCAATCTACTTCAAGAGGAAGAATGGCATCAAAGAGGCTCCTTATGGACTTTGATTGCCATTTGGGCAAGAAACTGCTCTTTCCTGCACTATTGCATAAACTGGACACAAAGAACCCGCAGAGAGAGGATTGCTGAACTTGCCTAAAGGTGAGATGATCTTTCAGGGTTCCTGATTCATGAAAGAGTCTGCAAGACATTCTGCAGGACACAGTAGATACTGACTGAACTGACTTTGAAATTTCCTGTTTCGTGGAAATGTCTGCTGGAAACTATGGGCCTAGAGGCCAAAGATGGATGCCCCAATGATACAGAAGAACTTTGGGTGACTGTACAGGCAGCGAGATGTCTCTGTGATTTCTAGAGTTTTGTAAGTTGCTTACCTTTCATTTACTTAGGTAATGTTATATACTTCTGGAGTCTTTGATGGAGTTAAAGAATAGAAAGACAGTTATAGTTGTTTTCCTTTGTTGTGATAAAAGATAAAATAGATATAAATATTGTAACTGTAATTCTTATTTGATAACTTTTGTTATATGTAATTTTGCTATGATAAAGTTAAAGCCTTCTTTTTTGTTTAAACAGAAAAAGGGGAAATGATGTGGGAGAGTCTTCTGTTTGTATTGATTTCATTCATTAATAAAGAAACTGCCTTGGCCCATTTAATAGGCCAGTCCTTAGGCGGGTGTAGTAGACAGAACAGGAAGAAATAAGTGAGGTAGATGGCTCAGTCCGATGCCATGCCTCTCCTCAATGAGACAGACGTGATGGAGCCAGCTGCCAGGTCAGACATGCTGAATCTTTCCCAGTAAGATACCACTCGTGGTGTTACACAGATTATTAGATATGGGTTTGTCAAGATGTGAATAAGAGGCTGAAACTAATGGGCCTGGAAGTGTTTAAATGAATACAATTTGTATGTTGTTATTTCGGGGCATAAGCTAGCCAGGCAACCGGGAACCGGGTGGGACAAAAAGCAGGCCTGCCTGCAGCTCATCACTAAACTCCTCCAACACTTTAATATCGTGCATGAAAAGCCCTCTTTTCAATTGTCGGCCAGGGATATAAAAGACTCTTAAAATTTATAGCTAGAGCCACTGCATTTGGTTACCCACCCTTAGAGGTGTAAGGTAAGCTCCCATTATTTAAGGCACAATGTGCTTGAGGACAGGATCCAGAGGACCCTGATCTGAAACTGAGCTGAACACCCCATCTCTCAGGTCTAGCTTTCATGGTACCAGATGCTAATGTGCAATTTCACAACAGAGAGAGCCAAGCAATAGTCCTACCCAGCTATGATATTTATTAGCCACATTAAGATCAGCACAAATGGCATATATACCTTGACAGTAACCAATGGCTCTCTAATTATACTAAAGACCTTGACAGATGGATGTCATGCTTAGTATTGGAAACATAACTAATGCTATTGAAATTATGGCTATTAGAAGAGAATCTATGGTCACTAATTTATTAAACCAGCATAATCCCTAATAATAATCTATAAACATTTGTCCTTTACCAACAGGTAACTGTAGATTTTATCTCTCTTGAAGGAAATTTCTTTCTGCAATAGACAGAGACCACCACAGAAAACCACAACCAAACAAATATGCAGAGTCCAGTCACAGAGGATGTTCTCAAAAAAAAAAAATGCACGCTACATCAGCATCAACTGCTGCCTCCAGGTTTATGCCCTGATTTTCCTGTACCTAAAATAAAAAATAAACCCTTTCCCATGCCCTAAATTCCTTTGGCCATAGTGTTTTATTTCTACAATAGAAACCCTTACTAAGACATGGGATGAATGTACCACTTCTTTGAGGTGTCTGATATCCTGCAATAGATTAAGAATTTCATTTTAGGTTTTCTCAATATGATGTTGGCTATCAAGAGTCATTGCTCATTCCTGATGGTATAATAAATAGGTACGTGCCCAAGTACATATTTTGAAATAATGGCTCATAAAATTCTATTTCCCTTTTCCCAAAGCAGTCCCCTTACTAGGGATACTCTTTTGCCTTTTGTTCTAAAAAGGAAGGGGAGAGTAGAAAATATGCAGTTATCATTTTTGATAACCATTATATGTCCTTAATTTCTCAGTTTACTTTGCAACTGTTCTCATTGTTAAACCACATATCCTCTGGATTTCTAGGGGCTTGTCATTTAAGCCAGGCTGATTTATTCACTATCATATTGACATTAATAGTATGTTATAGTGTATACTCATTCTTAATTTCACAGAATCGAGAGTGATACACAATGTATTTCTACACACTTGTGAGACACTATCTCTATTTCATTGACTCTGAAAATTCCTGTATGGGGTTATTTAAAATAGGTAGGTTGAAGTGGGAAGACCTATCCTAAAGGTGGGTAGCATCATTCCATGGGCTTGGGCCATGGACTATATGAAAAGGAGAAAGCCAATCACATGCAGCATTTGCCTCTCTCTGGTTTCTATCTATGACTGCAAGGTAATTAGCAATCTCAAGATCCTGCCACATGACTCCCTTTCACCTATAAACTAGATCCCAAACTTTCAGGTAAAATGACACTTCTTTCAAGAATTTAGATTGGTGCTTTCCTTAGGGAGTTCCTCAAGTTAGTCCATTCTATCCAAGTTATACCTAGTTAGAATTATTTTATTGCTTTAGTTGATGCTTTCTCTGGGGTGAATATTTTCTTTTACATTTCCCTAGGAAATGTCTCACAAGTGAAGACATAAAAACCTATAAGGAACTATAACATGAAATACTTGTTAAGCTAATTAAGTATAGGATAGCTTGAAAATGTTTTGTATGTAATAAAGATGGAATACAAGGAGAATAAAAGTTGGGATGAGATTCCTCATATTTTAAAATTCTTGTAAAAGAAAAATCAAAAGGAGTAAAAGAGGGAGCAAGGAAATATGGGAAAATCTTCACAGGTATTTTGACAAAAGCACTGGGGAGATTCCTTATAGAAATTTGTAACATATTTTGTGAAATATCATCTGGTGGACAGTTGCAATTTGTACAACATGGGAAATCATTCTGCTTCAATTTTTATGAATTTAGAGGATGATGTAAGGGGTCATTGTATTCTGACACTTATTTCCATATCTACTATGTTCCTTGATAATTTACTGTCACTAAGAGTAATTCAATTCCAGAACTTATAAGATTAAGTGGATAAGAATTTATTTAATGAAAATCCATAAACCTCTTGATGAAAAACTAGAGGAACTAAGCCAAGAAATGTAACTGGAAGCCCACTTCTCTTCCTCGGGCAAGGTTCTGAATCTGGAAGGTTTTGGGAGGTATCCGAAAAATAGTTGTGATTACTCCTTGTAATTTTGGATTTTCAAGAGTATGGAAGTTGGAAATTTATATTTAAAGGATAGAATATAGTAGGGAATACTGGGGAAGAGTAAACGAAAGAGAAATTATGCCACCCACTAGAAATAGAAAGCTAGAAAGGGTCGCCATTGCCAGCGCAGTGCCAATCTTCTGGGTATCTGGGAAAGAAGGTATGTGGAATGATGGGGGGAAGGCAATCCCATCCTTGCGAATGATGGATAAATAGTTGTACACGATGGATAAGAAGACAAAAATGCTAGCAATGACGTTCAGAATCCCTGGAACCGTGAATGGATTGTAGGTGGCTTTCTTCCGGAGTCTCCCTGAGTACAATTTCCAAAGAGCCACAATGACAGTGACTGTGGCAATCGTGCCAAGAAAGCTGGAGATCAGTAGAAGGTGTTGAGACACTCGAATATCCAAAGGGACGAAGGTGTCCTCGTTCTTATATTTGTAACACACTTTGGAAATGTTGGAACTGTCTTCCTGGTGGTAAACACAGGTTTTCCACATCCCCACTAAAATCATTCTGGGCTTGGAATCCATGGGCTCCTGAAAACACCACACTCGCCACTGAGGGAGGCTCATGGAGACGCTGCACAGGATCCATGCTAGAGTGGCCAAAGCAAAGCCTCCTAGCTGCCTGTTGGCACGCCTGCTGACCATCACAATGGTGACTCTGAACACCTGGCAACTGCAAAGAACACAGGACATCATGAGAATGGATTCTTCAGGACTGGGAGATTATCCCTTGAGTGGGCAGTACCAGGGAAGAAGGGTTTTGTTGAGCAGATGGATTTTTGAGCAAGCAATCTCCTGCAGGGAGTGTGTTCTGATCAAACTCAAAAAAAAAAAAAACTGCTCAGTGGGAACATTTAGTAGCACATTGATAATCAACACACGATTAAGATTTTCTTTTTCGGTCAGCAAGCGGCTTGGCCTGCAATGAGACCTGACAGTCTGCCAGAGGATCCATCATTCATTGGGGTGAGTGAGGAGTGAGTGCCTGAACCGGAGCAGCTGCCCAGAGAGGGACCACCAACATTCCACAACTCCCCCCCCTTCACACTTCCTGCTCTTCCTGCAGGGGTTATTCTCCCCGGATACTGCCTCTCTCTTCCTGTCCCTTCCCAGCTTGCACCCAAAACCCCCCACCCTGCCTCATCCTCCCATCTTTGGGGCCACAAAATCCCACAGCTCAGCCTGTTTGGGCGCCAGGCACCTGGAATTGAGTGCACCCAGGCCAGTGGGAGGTCCCCTCCTTCATTAGCCTGCCTGTAGCAAGGTAGGCCCTTTGTCAGCTAGCTGCTTGGCCTGGAAGGAGACCTGACAGTCTGCCAGAGGATTCATCATTCATTGGGGTGAGTGAATTGAATTCATTGGGGGGAATTGAACTTCTAAAAGAAGACCCAAATGGGATTATTCAGAGGAAGAAATGGGCAGGCACCAATGCAAGAATTCCTCCAACAATTTGAAAAACAACATGAAAGCACCAGAACCCAACGAACTTATAACAGGAGAACTTGAACACACTAATCAAGAAGAAGTAGAAAAAATTGACTTTATAAAAGTAATAGAGTCCCTTAAACAGGAGGTGAAAAACTCCCTTAAGGAAATGGACGAGAAGAATAACAAAAAGTTTGAAGAATTGAGTAAATCCGTAAATTATATCCTAGGAAACCAAGAAAAAACAATCAAACAGATAATGGAAACAGTGCAAGACTTGAAAACTGAAATGGAGGCAAGGAAGAAAACACAACCCGAGGGCCAGCCGGCTATGGAAAATCTATGTAAACGAACAGAGACTACAGAAACAAGCATAACCAACAGAATACAAGAGATAGAAGAAAGAATCTCAGATTCTGAAGATACCATAGAGAAAATAAACGCACTGATCAAAGAAAACAGCAAATCCAACAAATTCTCATCACAAAACATTCAGGAAATCTGGGACACAATAAAAAGACCAAACATAAGAATAATAGGCGTAGAAGAAGGAGAAGAAATACAGCTCAATGGCCCAGAAAATATATTTAATAAAATTATAGAAGAAAACTTCCCAAACCTAAAGAAAGATATTCCTATTAAGGTTCAAGAAGCTTACAGAACACCAAATAGACTGGATCAAAAAAAAAATCCCCTTGCCATATTATAATCAAAAAACAAAACATACAGAATAAAGAAAGAATATTAAGATCTGCAAAGGAAAAAGGTCAAGTAACATATAAAGGAAAATCTATCAGACTAACACCTGACTTCTCTATGGAAACCATGAAAGCCAGAAGGTCCTGGATAGATGTTTTGCAGAAACTAAGAGACCATGGATGCAAGCCCAGATTACTATAGCCAGCCAAGCTTTCATTCACTATAAATGGAGAAAACATAATATTCCAGGATAAAAACAAATTTAAACAATACATAGCCACAAATCCAGCCTTACAGAAAGTAATAGAAGGAAATTCACAAACAAAGGAGTCCAGCATTGCCCAAAATAACTCAGACATCTAGTGACCCTTCACCAGCACATCTCAAAGAAAGGAAACACACAATCTCTACTACCAAATAAAAAATGACAACCGGAGTTAACATCCACTGGTCATTAATATCACTGAATATCAATGGACTCAATTCACCTATAAAAAGGCACAGGCCAAGAGATTGGATACGAAAACAGGATCCAACATTCTGCTGTTTACAAGAAACACACCTCAACCACAAAGACAGACATCTACTCAGAGTAAAGGGTTGGGAAAAGGTTTATCAAGCAAATGGACCTAAGAAACAACCCGGTGTGGCCATACTAATTTCTAACAAAGTTGACTTCAAAGTAAAATCAATCAGAAGAGATGGAAAGGGACACTTTATACTCATTACAGGAAAAATATATCAAAATGAAGTCTCAATCCTGAATATCTATGCCCCTAATATAAAAGCACCCACTTATATGAAAGAAACATTACTAGAAATCAAGGAAGCCATCAAACCAAACACACTGATAGTGGGAGACTTCAAAACTCCTCTTTCACCAATGGACAGGTCAATTCGACAGAAACCTAACAGAGAATTAAGAGACTTAATAGAGGTGAAGAACCAAATGGACTTAAAAGACATCTATAGAACATTCCACCCAAACAGGAAAGAATATACCTTCTTGTCTGCGGCTCATGGAACCTTTTCAAAAATTGACCACATACTCGGTAACAAAGCAAACTTCCACAGTTACAAAAACATATTAGTAACTACCTGCATCTTATTGGATTACCATGGATTAAAAGTAGAATTCAACAACAATGCTACCCCCAGAAAGCCTACAAACTCATGGAAACTGAACAGTCAACTATTGATCCACACCTGGGTCAAGGAAGAAATAAAGAAAGAAATTAAAGTCTTTCTTGAATTTAATGAAAATAAAGACACAACATACTCAAACCTACGGGAAGCAATGAAAGCAGTGCTAAGAGGAAAATTCATAGCACTAAGTGCCCACTTAAAAAAAAAACGGAGAAAGCACTCATTGGAGACTTAACAGCACACCTGAAAGCTTTAGAAAAGAAAGAAGCAGACTCACCTAGGAGGAGTAGAAGACTGGAAATTATCAAACTGAGGGCAGAAATCAACAAAATAGAAACACAGAAAACAATCCAAAGAATCAATGAAACAAAAAGCTGGTTCCTGGAGAAAATCAACAAGATTGACAAACCCCTAGCCAAACTAATCAAACGGCAGAGAGAGAACGCACAAATTAATAAGATCAGAAATGAAAAAGGGGACATAACCACAGACACAGAGGAAATTCAGAGAATCATTAGATCTTACTACAAAAGTCTGCATGCCACAAAATTGGAAAATGTACAAGAAATGGACACATTTTTAGATAAGTACCATATACCAAAGTTAAACCAGGACCAGGTAAATGCTCTAAATAGTCCTGTTAGTTGCGTAGAATTAGAAACTGTCATCAGAAACCTCCCTACCAAAAAGAGCCCAGGACCTGATGGGTTCAATGCAGAATTCTACCAGAACTTCCAAGAAGACCTAATACCTATACTCCTTAAGGTATTTCATAACATAGAAACAGAACAGTCATTGCCAAATTCCTTTTACGAAGCTACAATTACCCTGATACTTAAACCACACAAAGACTCAACCAAGAAAGAGAATTACAGGCCAATCTCACTTATGAACATCGATGCAAAAATTCTCAATAAAATACTGGCAAACAGAATCCATGAACACGTTAGAAAAATTATCCACTATGATCAAGTAGGCTTCATCCCAGAGATGCAGGGCTGGTTCAACATACGAAAATCTATCAATGTAATCCATCATATAAATAAACTAAAGGACAAAAACCATATGATCATCTCATAAGATGCAGAAAAAGCATTTGACAAAATTCAGCACCGCTTTATGATAAAGGTCTTAGAGAGATTAGAGATACAGGGGTCATTCCTAAATATAATAAAGGCTATTTACAGCAAGCCGACAGCTAACATCAAATTAAATGGAGAGAAACTCAAGGCCATCCCACTAAATTCAGGAATGCCACAAGGCTGTCCACTCTCTCCTTATCTCTTCAATACAGTGCTTGAAGTTCTAGCAATAGCAATAAGACAAAACAAGGGGATCAAGGGGATTCGAATTGGAAAGGAAGAAGTTAAACTTTCGTTATTTGCTGATGATATGATAGTGTACATAAGCGACCCGAAAAACTCCACCAAAGAACTCCTACAGCTGATAAACTACTTTAGTATCATGGCAGGATACAAGATCAACTCCAAAAAATCAGTCGCCCTCCTATATATAAAGGATAAGGAAGCAGAGAAAGAAATCAGAGAAGCGTCACCTTTCACAATAGCCACAAATAGCATAAAATATCTTGGGGTAACTCTAACCAAGGAAGTGAAAGACCTATTTGACAAGAACTTTAAGTCTTTGAAGAAAGAAATTGAAGAGGACACCAGAAAATGGAAGGATCTCCCTTGCTCTTGGATTGGTAGGATCAACATAGTAAAAATGGCAATACTACCAAAGGCAATCTATAGATTTAATGTAATCCCCTTAAAGATCCCATCAAAATTCTTCACAGATCTTGAGAGGACAATAATCAACTTTATATGGAAGAACAAGAAACCCAGGATAGCCAAAACAATCTTATACAATAAAGGAACTTCTGGAGGCATTACCATCCCTGACTTCAAACTCTATTACAGAGCTACAGTATTGAAAACAGCTTGGTATTGGCATAAAAATAGACAAGTCGACCAATGGAATCGAATAGAAGACCCAGATCTTAACCCACAAATCTATGAACACCTGATTTTTGATAAAGGAGCTAAAAGCACACAACGGAAGAAAGAAAGCATCTTCAACAAATGGTGCTGGTATAAGTGGATGTCAACCTGTAGAAGAATGAAAGTAGATCCGTGTCTATCACCATGCACAAAACTCAAGTCCAAATGGATTAAAGACCTCAATATCAATCTGAACACACTGAACCTGTTAGAGGAGAAAGTAGGAAGTACTCTACAACATTTGGGCACAGGAGACCGCTTCCTATGTATAGCCCCAGCAGCACAGACATTAAGGGCAACATTGAATAAATGGGACCTCCTGAAGCTGAGCAGCTTCTGTAAAGCAAAGGACACTGTCACTAAGACAAAAAGACAGCCTACTGACTGGGAAAAGATCTTCACCAACCCCGCAACAGACAGAGGCCTGATCTCCAAAATATATAAGGAACTCAAGAGACTAGACTTTAAAATGCTAATGAACCCAATTAAAAAATGGGGCACTGAACTGAACAGAGAATTCTCAACAGAAGAAGTTCGAATGGCCAAAAGACACTTAAGGGCATGCTCAACCTCCTTAGCAATCAGGGAAATGCAAATCAAAACAACCCTGAGATACCATCTTACACCTGTCAGAACGGCTAAAATCATAAACACCAATAATAGCCTTTGCTGGAGAGGATGTGGAGTAAGGGGTACACTCATCCATTGCTGGTGGGAATGCACACTTGTGCAACCACTTTGGAAAACAGTGTAGAGGTTTCTCAGGAAATTCGGGATCAACCTACCCCAGTACCCAGCAATCCCACTTTTGGGAATTTACCCAAGAGATGCCCAATCATATTACAAAAGCATTTGTTCAACTATGTTTATAGCAGCATTATTTGTAATAGCCAGAACCTGGAAACAACCTAGATGCCCTTCAGTAGAAGAATGGATGAAGAAGGTGTGGAATATATACATATTAGAGTACTACTCGGCGGTAAAAAACAATGACATCTTGAATTTTGCATGCAAATGGATGGAAATAGAAAACACCATCCTGAGTGAGGTAACCCAGGCCCAAAAAGATGAACATGGGATGTACTCACTCATAATTGGTTTCTAGCCATAAATAAAGGACATCGAGCCTATAATTCGTAAAAAATCCTAGAGAAGCTATATAAGAAGGTGAACCCAAAGAAAAACATATAGTTATCCTCCTGGATATTGGAAGTAGACAAGATTGCCAGATAAAAAATGGGAACATGGGGGTGGGGTGGGATGGGGGAATGGGGGGATGGTGCGAGAAAAGTGTGAAGTGGAGGATGGGAAGAGCTTGGGGGAATAGGATGGTTGGGATATAGGAAGGGTGGATATGGGAACAAGGAATTATATATCTTAGTTAAGGGAGCCATTCTAGGGTTGGCAGAGACTTGACTCTAGAGGGGTTCCCAGGTGTCCAGGAAGACGCCCCCAGCTAGTTCCTTGGGCAGCTGAGGAGAGGGTGCCAGAAATGTCCAGATCCTATTGCCATACTCATGAATATCTTGCATATCACCATAGAACCTTCACCTGGCATTGGATGGAGAAAATGACAGAGCCCCACATAGGAGCACCGGACTGAGCTCTCAAGGTCTTGATGAGGAGCAAAAGGAGGGAGATCATGAGCAAGGAAGCCAGGACCGCGAGGAGTGCTTTTACCCATTGAGACGGTGGGACAGATCTAACGGGAGACCACCAAGTCCAGTCGGAATGGGACTGATGGAACAGGGGACCAAACCAGACTCTCTGAGTGTGGCTGATGGTGGAGGAGGACTGAGAAACCAAGGACAATGGCAATGAATATGAACTCTACAGCATGAACGGGCTCACTGTGAGCCTTGTCAGTTTGGTTGCTCACCTTCCTGGACTTAGGTGGAGCTGGGAGGACCTTGAACTTAACATAGTGAAGGGAACCCTGATGGCTCTTTGTCTTTGGAGAGGGATGGAGTGGGGTATGGGTGGAAGGGAGGCGAGGGAAGGGGAAGGAGGAGGGGAGGAGATGGAAATCTTTAATAAAAAAATGAGAAAAAAAAGATTTTCTTTTTCCACTGTTTACAGAATCACAATGAATTTTGGTTCCAAATATTTAGACTTCCAGATAATCATGATAATATGAAATTTCACACAAAAAATAGAAAGCAACTTCAAGCACAACAATTGGATAATTTATGCAATATCCATATCATGGAGTTATATGCCAACCTTAAATATAGAAGTGTAGTTATACATTAATTTTTTTTACTCAGAGCATTTAACTATCCATTTGTGTGACACTGTATGTCTCTGTATCCCTGACTGGCCTAGAACTATGTCCCCATTGTGGCCTTTAGTTAGAAGCAATCCTGCTTCCTCTCCTTTTCAACTGCTGGCATTAGCGACAGTAGCCACCACACAATGTACCTAATGTCAGGTTTCATCAAGTGTGAGAAGTTTGTCAACTTTTATAATGACAAGTTCCTCATTGAATGGTTGAACCATGGTTTTCCTGATCAATCATTGAGTTCCTATCTGGATTAATACCAGATTTACTTAAAATCAATGGTGTCATGTGCATCATATATGGGAATTGTCATGTATAATACACACACACACACACATATATATGTGAAATTTATATAAATATACATTCACATTTTTCTTGGTTTTATCCTCAATAAAATAATTGAGCTTGTGTAATACAGTGGCTAGTGTGTATTTCAGAATTTACTAAATCTAAGGCAGGATGAAGTTTAGAAAATTTACTGTAGAAAGAAAATAAAGTTATAGTAACTATAATATAATCTATAACTAAGAACACAAATATCAAAACTATAAAAATGACTGCAACTAAGAACACCTGTTAATAATGACTTTAAGAACCAGTGATGTCTACTTCACAATCAAAAACTCAAATTGGATAAGGAAACAAGAGCTATCTTTGTATGGTTTATTAGGAACTCATTGTGTTTTCAAAGTCGGGAGTGACCCTGGATGAAAAAATTATCCTAAGCAAATAGGAATAGTAAACAAACAGTTTACCCTAATTTCAGACAAGATAGACTTCAAAATAAAATAAATGAAAGGAGACAAAAAAGGGATACTTCCGGGACACAGCATCTAACCTCCCCATCCATCCAGATCTCACTTAACATTCTTCAGGGTCTAACCCAGTGAGTGTCCTTGACCTTCCCCTGACACATAGACTTCCCAACTACAAAATCTATCCCTGAGACCCATACCTATGGCCAAGCCCAGTATAACCACCAATGTGTGCACGTCAAACAACCTCTAGGCTTCTGCCAGGAACAACGCTGCTTGCCTCCCATCTAGAAGGCCTCTCCTTTACCACATAAAACTTTTTCATCCAGTCAAATCTATGCCCTCCATCAAGTCCCGGAACATGAGGGACAGACATCGTATGTTCACTATTCACTTATCTCAGTTCACTTTTACCAGACTTCATTCCTCTCTGGCCATTTTCAAACTTTCTGTACAACATGCCCAACATGCCCATACTTTTTCTTTTTTGATCCAATCTGGTCTGTGCATATATGACAGAAACTAACAGAATAAGTCCATATGCCCAGATCTCACTACAAAATTCAATCAATCTGAAAAATCAAGTCAGTGCTTTCTCTCCAAAACCTACCAGACCTGGACAAGCATTTGCTAATGAGAACTGTATAGATGAACCCCAGGACAAGGACACATAATTTAAAATGACAATCATAGACTTCAGTAAAGGATCCCAGGAATATAAAAAGACAAAAAGAAACAGTCATTAAAGGTAAAGAGACAGAACGGAAGGAGAACAAATGCTTGAGTGATGCCCAAGAAGCACAAACATAAGATTGGTAAAAATGACAAAGTCAGCCTTGGACCTGAGAACAGAATTCAACCAGGAGATACAAATATTGAGGAGAACTCAAGCTAAGATAAAAATCCAGTAACTAAAGTAGAAAACTCAGAGTAAATCCTTGTAAGTAAAATGACTGTAGCAGAAGAAAGAACATCAGAACTCAGAGACAAAGTAGAGGATCTAGGTCAAACAAGCAAGGAATATGAAAATTTTACAAAAACACAGAGAAGGAACATACAAGAAATATGGCACATCATAAAAAACCCGAACCTTCAAATTGAAGGCATAGAGGGAGAAGTTTGCCAAGTCAATAACACAGACCGGGCACTCTTCAAGATCTTAGAAGAAAACTTCCCCAAACTAAGGTAAAGCACACCCATGCAAATACAGAAGCACATAGAACACCAAATGGGAAAGAAAATCCCACAGCATATTATAGTTAAAACACTAACTATATATAAATATATAACAAAGAAAGTGCATTTAATCCTGCATGGAAAAAACATAAATCACATGAAAAACCCCACAGATTGGGAGATTATCTTGCCATATACAGATAGAGAGAGAGAGAGAGAGAGAGAGAGAGAGAGAGAGAGAGAGAGAGAGAGAGAGAGAGAGAGAGAGAGGGAGGGAGGGAGAGAGAGAGAATTAATACTCAGTCAGAAAGCATAAAGAAAAAAATTAAAAGGATAGAAAGAATATAGCCACTCAAATAATGAGATAATGAGTCAGGTACTTGAACATAAAGTTCTCAAAAGAAGAAAATGTGACCAAATCCACATAACATTTCAAAATTTGTTCATCATTCCTAGCAATTGAAGAAGTGAAAATCAAAACTTGAGATTTCATCATTGTTATGATTTTGGTCCCTGTCCCTTTAAGAGACAAGCCACGCCCACTCCCTCTCCCTTCAGCTGAGGCAGGCTGATCTCCAGCTTCCGGCCTAAGCCTGCTGTCTTTTCCATCTTCCTCTCAGAGAGGCAGCTTCGTCTCTGCCTCTCTCCACACTTCTCTGTTTCCCCCGTCTCTTTCTCTTCCCCTCTCCCTTCCCCCTTCATAACTCCCCTGAATAAAACTTCAACCTCATTCTGCAAGTCATGTCTACCCATGTCTCTGTCTTCTGCCCGCCCCGCAATGTGTCTCCCTGCCTGGGACCAGCCACTGCTTGGGGACCAGCAGCCACCTCTGCCTGGGACTGGCTGCTCCCAGAGACTGCTGCTTGCTGGCAAATGGCCTGCCACCACCACTTGGGCCACTGCTCTGGGACTTCATAGCATTTTTAAAAGAACAGAACAATCATTTTCATCCCAGTAGGATGGCAATGATCAACAAAACAAGTGACAACTAATGCTGAAGTGGGTGTGGGGGAAAGAGTTCTAATTCACATTTTTGGGGATTGCAAACCTGTAAAGTAACTATCAAAATCAACGCAGAGACTTCACAGGAAACGGGCTGGAGAGATGGCTCAGTGATTAAGAGCACTGGCTGCTCTTCCAAAGGTCCTGAGTTCAATTTCCAGCAACCACGTGGTGGCTCACAACCATCTGTAATGAGATCTGGTTCCCTCCTCTGTTGTGCGGGAATACACGGAGGCAGAACATTGTATACATAATAAATAAATAAATAAATCTAAAGAAAAAGAATTCACAGGAAACATAAATAGATCTACCACATTACCCAGTTATACCACTCCTTGAAATATGTCCAAAGAAAAAGACATCCTACTCCAAACATATTTGCTCAACCATGTTCACTGTTGCTCTATTCACTATAGCTACGACAGGGAAAAAACCTTAATATCCATCAAACAACAAATAGATAATGAAAATACAGTGCATAAGCACTATACAATACTATTCAGATGTAAAGAAAAATGAAATAATAAACTTTGCGGGCAAGTGGATGGAAAAAGGAACAATACTGAGTGAGCTAACCCAGGACCAGAGAGAAAAACATTATGTGTTCTCACTCATTGAAAGCTCCCAGGTATAAAACATCAGATGTGAGTATATATTCTAGAACAACTCCCTAAACATAGATAATAAAAGGCCCCTTTTGTCACTATATGTGGCAGAGGACCAATGCAGAGGAGAATGGCAGGTAACGAGAACTCATACGTGGGAAATAGAGAAAATGGGGATTCACGGAGGGATGAAGGAAATAATAAATACAGAAGGAGTACGGTAGAGGGTAAAACAATAGTAAGAATTTCTGAAAAATTATGATAAACCATACTATTATTTCCTTAAAAAGTAAATGACATATAAAGCATATGAATTCTGTATAAATATAGTGTATAAAAGAAAATATCTCATCTGCACTTATATTGCTTCCTCCAAGAGCCAAATATCAGCTAACACAATCTACAACTGCAGGCATAGAAGCCCTCTTTTGAATTGTTGGTGAGGGCTATCAAAGAGAATACCAAAACAGAATATTGGTATTGCCTTTGGCTGCCCCTTAGAGGTAAAAGGTAAGTCCCTACTGATAAAGACACCATGAACGTCAGACTCAGTTCAGAAACCTCTCAGGTGGAACTCACCTGAGTGCAGCTTCCCTCTGGTCTAACTTTAATGGTACCACGAAGGTTTTCAAGGTAGGAAAACAACCAATAGACCTATCCGGCTATGATGCCTATGAACCACAACAATGACCACCATGGAAAGATAGCCCTAGAGATCCAGTGATGGCATGCCAAACTCTCTAAATGTATTTAAGGCCCATTTATGAGAGGCAAGCCATGCCTAATACAGGAAACCTGGGAAAATACAGAGAATGTCATGGATCTTGGAGGAGAACATGTAACTACCACTTTACTGTCAATATACATGTAGTGGTGTGCCTACCTTTTCAAAGTCAGTCATAAATTCTGATATGGATACTTAGAAACATTAATTACATATACAACAAATGTGAATGCAGCGTATACTTACATGTATAAGTATACTTACCTGTTACACTGTCTCTAAACGAATTGGTGGCCAGTTATTTGACAGAATCACCTAGACTAAGGAAAGCATGATGGCTTCCCTCATGTGCTCTTCAAGACTGGCTGCTGACTTCACAACCAGTTGAGTGGTGACTGGCCTGTTCAGAGTTCTGAGACCTTTATTACATCATCAAATGTTATCTCCCACTGAGATCATCTCCCAAGTGTCACTCATTAGTGTATGAGTGCAAAAGAAATTTAACTAACCATGATAAATTTTCAGTTCCCTTTGTTATGTTTCTTACACAGTATTTGAGAAGTGGGGTGTGTTTGCCAGTGTGTCTCCCTGCTCATAGTCAAGACATACCTGACTGGTTTATCCCTGTCTATAAATTGTTTTCTTTCTCTATGAGGCACAATTTCAAACCCTGTCATTTGGGGTAGTGACATTTTTAAAAGTTATTGCTGTATGTAGATCCGGTGCTAGAAGAAGTGGCATCAACATACCAGGAAAGCTCCTAGTTAACTCCCAAGAATTGTTCACAAAAATCTAGGGGTAGGGAACAACCAATGATATGGCTGGGATGAAGGGAGAGATCTCCTGAAACCACATGTAGAAAACCCTTTCAGTATACAACTGTCAATCATGATAGATGCAACTAGTCTATACTATTTTGAAATGTATTGAAGGAAATGTTTCAATGTTGGCCAATAAATAGCTCATTTTAAAACTATACCACTAGCTCAATCCTGGTTCTTTAACAATATAGAAGGAAAAGGGAGAGATGATGGCAGAACAGAATTAAAGGGAAGGAAGGGAATGATGAAATTAGTAGCAATATGGCCATTTTCTTATTTGGTTTTTATTTTTGAGACAATTTCTACAACTAGATCATGGTCACCCTGAATGTATAGACATGCTATCACTGACTTCAGGGCACTGGTATTACAGGCATGTTCCACCATGCTTCTTCTAAGCCCTTGTATTAGTTGCTTTTCTACTGCTGTGATAAAATACTTTGAGAAATGAATCTTGTAGGAGGAGGGAATAATTCAGGCTCATGTTTACAGATGGACAGGAAAACATGACAGCAGGCAACCAGGTCAAGAAACTGAGACCTTAGAGCAAGGAGAGAGGCTGCTTGGTCATTCCTGACTGCTCAGCTCTGAAATAATTACACAGAAACTGCATTAATTAAATAACTGCTTGACCCATTCGTTCTAGCTTTTTATTGGCTAACTCTTATATTAATTTAACCCATTTCTATTAACCTGTATATCACCACATGGCTGTGGCTTAGTGGGTAAAGTTCACAGCATCTATCTCTGGTGGCTCCATGGCTTCTCTCTGACTCTGCCCTTCTTCCTTCCAGCATTCAGCTTAGTTTTCCCCACCTGCTTCTGTTCTTTCCTGCCATAGGCTCAAAGCAGTTCTTTACTCATCATCGAATGAAAAACAACACACTACAGAAGGACCTCCCACACCAAGACCTCATATCTCCATCCTTGAGAAACCAAACTAGAGTTGGACAAGGCTATGAACTCTCAAAGACCTCCTATAGTGAATGTGGTACTTTCTCCAACAAGTCTGTACATCCTAATGTTTCCACAACGCCCCAAAAGAGCATCATCATTCATGGACCAAGTGTTCACACACATGATCCTATGTGAAACCATCTCATTTAAACTACAACAGTACCCATAGGAAATTAATATAGCTACTCTGTCTAGTAATTATCACTTTACAGAGACTGTGGCAGCATGAACAGGGCATGCACAGGTCCAAGCCATATCCGTGCACTGAGAGTAGAAGTGAACATGAGTTCCTATTCCTAACCTACAAGGTATATTCAATTGACAATTACTTGCAAAGGAAAGATGAGTTTTCTCCAATGGAGCCTTACCAGGTATATAAATCACACTTAAGGGCAGGTCCCATGCCCAGCAGTAAATATTCAATACAAATTAAGTTAAGGGCAGTTTTTAAAAACCTTTGCTTTATAATGTTTTTGGACATTTTTTACCTTACTGAACTATTGGTTGTATATTATGTTTTCTGACTTTGAGATTTTACAATGTGTGTATGTGTGTGTGTATGTGTGTGTTTATGTGTGTGTGTGTGTGTGTGTGTGCTTCTTTATACTTTTTGTTTTTTCCTCTTTCGTACCCTGCTTAGTTTCCTGATTTGTTTTCTAAAGAGAGAGGAAGAAAAAGAAGACATGGTGTTAGATGGAGAAGTAGAGGTGGTTTTGGGATGAGATGAGTGAGGCAATACTGTTATCAGAAAATGTTGTGTGAAAAGAACATATTCGATAAAAATAAATAATTACTGTTAACTTATGAAAATAAGAGATTGAAATCACTCCATGTATATATGTGAACACAGTGCAATAAATGATAGCAAAAAATTATCTAGTATGTATGCAAACTCATGGAGATTAATCAATCACTTACTAAATGATGAATGGTTCAAGGCAGAAATAAAAATAAAACTTAAGATCTGGGTCTTTGAAAAGATGAACAAAACAAAAAAGATCCTTTGACCAACTAAGCAAAAGAGGGGATCAAAATTAGCAGTCAGAAATGAACAGGGAAACACTACAACTGACCCTGAAGAAATTCTGAATATTATAAGGGAATATTTTTAAAATCCACACTCCATTAATTTAGAAAACCTAAAAAAAAATGATTGATTTTTCTAGCAAAGAAAGGAATGAGATAAGTTAGAAGAGAGGACTCAGAAGGCCCACAGCATGTAGGAAAACTGGGTCTGCAGCAAGGTTAATGGAATCCCCAGGGAATGGAAATAGGATGTGATAAGGGTTGCCTACCAATCCCCAGCCCAATGTGGCAGGACCCACACTCTACCTTAGAGGGACAGCTCACACCTACAATTGAGAGTAATTTGTGTGTTTAAGTGCTTTCCACAAGATGCATGACCAAGAAGTTTGTCTTCTGTCCTTACCCATAGTTCTTCTCCCAAATATCCCAATTCCTTCCTCTTTCATTCTTGAGTCACTTGATGCAGGTACCTCATTCCTGATAACTCCTTGTGCTTGCTAGCTCTCACTGTGATAAAACACTGACCAAAAGCAACTTGGTGAAAAATAGCTATGTTTGATCTTAGAGCTTACAATACATAATGAAGGAAAGTCACAGTAGGAACTCAAGTCACATATACCCCTCCTTGCTCTCTTTCAAATTCATGGCCCCAACTTTTCATTAATTGCTTTTACATACATACATGTAAATTTATATACATGTAAATTTATATACATTTATATAAATTTATATACATGTATTTTTATATAAATATAAAAATATTACCTGCTCAGTCTGTATAATGTTAATTGTGTGTATGTTTTCCAGGGCTAACCATTTGGTATAATGGTGTGAGAAGATCTTCTGTATACGTGTTGTGTTGTGTTGTAGGAAGCTGCTTGTTTGTTCCCAGCTGCTCAGCCACAAAATAATCACAGAAAAAAAAAAACATATATTTGCTATACTGTTTGGCCAATGGCTTATTGTATTTCTGGCTAACTCATATCTTAAATTAACCCATTTCCATTAATCTGTATATCACCACAAGGCTGTGGCTTACCAGGTAAAGTTCAGGAGTCTGTCTCAGGTGGGGCTACATGGCTTCCCACTGACTCTGCCTTCTTTCTCCCAGCATTAAGTTTAGTTTTCCTGTCTAGTTCTATTATGCTAAACTACTGGTCAAAACATTTATTCATTAACCAATAAAAGCTACACATAGACAGAAGGACTTTCTACATAAGTGTTGCTTTTATTGGTTAATAAATAAAGCTGCTTTGGCCTATAGCAGGGCTTAATATACGAAGACTGAAAGATATATACATGCACACACACACACACGCACACGTGCACACACACACACATATATATGAGAGAGAGAGAGAGAGAGCGAGAGAGAGAGAGAGAGAGAGAGAGAGAGAGAGAGAGAGAGAGAGAGAAGGAGCAGTTCTTTATGTAGGGTTGAGGCTACATGGATTTTCTCCCATCTACTTTAAAATGTCTACTGCTGCTGTTTTATTCAACTCATGCTTATCTAACCATGTTGGTGAGCTGTTATGCATATATCTTCTAGCATAAAAGGAGACACTACTCACAGCAAACTCCATGATCATCTGGCTCTTAATGATTTTTCCTTCACTCTTTTACAATGTTTCTTGAGCCTTAGGTGCAGGGCGTTTTTTTTTATTTATCATTGTGTTGTTAATTTTTGTATTTTGAGGTAGATAAATCCTTTGGGACTGGGCTTCACAACTCCAAATTTTTATTGGTTGTGTTTTTCCATTATGTCTCAAACAGTTACAAAGGGAAGTTTCCTTGATGAGGGCTGAGGACTACACTTACCATGCTATATCTTGCAGAAGTTATTCTTTTATATTCTTATTTGTTATTAATATGAAATTCCTTTGTTATTTTTGAATACTTCTGTATAAGGCTTGTCAATTGTCTTATATTTCCAAAAAAGTAAAATAAAACCCCAGCTCTTTATTGTAATGAACTTTCATGTTATTTTGTTTCAATATCACTAAATTTCTGACCTGAGTTGCTTATTTCTTCCCACCTACCATTTTAGAGTTTGGTTCAGTTGTTCTTGTATTTCCAAGGCCTTATTGAATATCTTAACTTTTTTTACTTGATATTCTTGAATTTTTTATTTGTGTATTTAGACTATTATCTTTCTTCTTTGAATTGCCTTGACTCTTTCAAAACAGATTTGGTATGTTGCGTCTTCATTATCACTCAAATCTAGGAATTTTTTTATTTCTCCAGTGATACTACAGAATTCAATTTTGTGTTGTTTAATCTCCATGCTTTTATAGTATATTCTGTCCTTTATATTACTATTGATAACTAGCTTTAGTCCATTATGGTCAGGTAGAATGATATATAAGTTTTCTTAACTTGTTGAGATAAACTTGTGTACTAATACATCATCAATTTTATTAGAATTTCTTTGAGTTTCCTCCATTGAATTTGATGTTAGCTGTCGGCTTGCTGTAAATTGCTTTTATTATATTTAGGTATGTTCCTTGTATCCCTGATCTCTCCAAGACTTTTATCATGATGTGTGTTGGATTTTGTCGAATGCATCTAATGAAATGATCATATTTTATTTTTTCAGTTTGTTTATATGACGGATTGTATTGATAGATTTTCATATGTTGAACCATCCCTGCATCTCTGGGATGAAACTGACTCTATAATGGTTGATAATTTTTTTGATGTGTTCTTGAATTTGGTTTGCCAGTATTTTATTGAATATTTTTGCATCCATGTTCATGAATGAAATTGATCTGTAATTTTCTGTGTTGTTTTGGTACAAGGCTAACTGCAGCTTCATAAAAAGAGTTTGGCAATATTCCTTCTGTTTCTACTATGGGGAACACTTTGGGGAGTATAGGTATTAGCTCTTCTTGGAAGTTCTCCAAGAATTCTGCACTAAACCATCTGGCCCTGGGCTTTTTTTGATTGCGAGGTTTTCGATGACAGCTTCTATCTCATTATGGCTTATAGGTCTATTTAAATTGCTCCCCTAGTCTTGATTTAATTTTTGTATTTGGTATATATCTAGAAAATTGTCGATTTCCTTTAGGTTTTCCAGTTTTGTAGAGTACAGGTTTTTTGTAATATGACCTAAATAATACTCTGAATTTCCTCAGTGTCTGTTGTTATGTCCCCCTTTTCATTTCTTATTTTGTTAATTCAGATGTTCTCTCTCTAACTTTTGATTAGTTTTCATAAGGGATTGTCTATCTTGTTGATTTTCTCAAAGAACCAGCCCTTTGTGTTATCGATTCTTTATATTGTTTTCTTTATTTCTATTGTTGATTTCAGCCCTTAATTTGATTATTTTCTGTTTTCTACTCATCCTGGGTCAGTCTGCTTATTTTTGTTCTAGAGCTTTCAGGTGTGAAGTAAGTCTCCAATGTGTGCTTTCTCCATTTTCTTTATGTGGGCACTTGGTGCTATGCACTTTCCTCTTAGCACTGCTTTCATAGTGTCCCATAGGTTTGGATACGTTATGCCTTCATTATCGCTGAATTCTAGTAAGTTTTAATTTCTTTCTTTCTTTTTTCCTTTCCCCAAGTGTGGTTCAGTAGTTCACTGTTCAATTTCTATGAGTTTGTAGGCTTTCTTAGAGTAGTACTCTTGTTAAATTCTAACTTTATTCCATGATGATCTGATAAGACATAAATGGTTACTCCATGGTTTTTTTTGTTTTGTTTTGTTTTTTGTCTTGTTTTGGTTTGTTTGTTTTTTTTGTATATGCGGAGGTTTGCTTTGTTACTGAGTATGTGATCAATTGTAGAGAAGGTTCCATGAGGTGCTGAGAAGACGGTATATTCTTTTGTGTTTGGGTAGAGAATTTTCTATAGATGCCTGTGAAGTTCATTTGATTTATAACATCTGTTAGTTCTCTTATTTCTCGTTAAGTTTCTGTCTGGTTGACCTCTCCATTGGGGAGAGTGGAGTGTTGAAGTCTCCTACTATTGTTTTTTGTTTTTTTTTCATTTTTTTATTTTTTATTTTTTTTTAACAGACTTAATTCACTTTTATTTTCCTTGTAAAAAAAACCCTTATGTGGTGGCCACAGCTGGAGCCTGGGTCCTGTGAACAGAGACTCTAGTGTGGGTTTTTGCCAGATGGTCAGTGAATTCCTGCTAAGGAGACTTGGTGAACACAGTCTCTTTCCAGAGGTCGGGGTCAGGTAGCTGTAAGTCTTAGAGATGGCATCAAAGGTGGCCTTAGCAAAATTGCCCAAGGTGGCAGTGCAGCCCCTGGCTGATGTGTAGCAGTCATCAATGCCGGCCATCATCAGTAATTTCTTGGGCACAAGAGCGGAGACTATGCCAGTGCCTCTGGGGGCAGGGATGAAACGCACCAGCACAGAACCACAGCAGCCTGTCACTTTGCAAGGAACAGTGTGGGGCTTGCCAATCTTGTTCCCCCTGTAGCCTCTCCGCACAGGGACAATGGAAAGCTTGGCCAAGATGATGGCCCCTCGGATGGCAGTGGCTACCTCCTTGGAGCAATTGACACAGAGACCTACGTGACCATTGTAGTCCCCAATAGCGACAAAAGCCTTGAACCTGGTCTGCTGGCCTGCCCTAGTCTGCTTCTGCACGGGCATGATCTCCAGAACCTCATCCTTTAGGGATGCTCCCAAGAAAAAGTCAATAATCTCGTACTCCTTAATGGGCAGGGAGAACAGGTAGATCTCCTCTAGGAACTTGATTTTCATATCCTTAACCAGGCGGCCCAGCTTGGTGACAGGAATCCACTCCTTGTCTTCAGCTTTACCTCCGGGAGCCCCGCTGCCTCAGCCTCCACCACGGCCACAGCCCCTTAGACCACTTCCGAATCCTCCGTGGAAGCTGCCACGGCCTCCTAATCCTGGGCCCCCGGGGCCTCTGGGCCCTCCCAATGCACAGGCATCATCCACTATTTGGTGTTTTCCAGAAGAAAAAGAGGCAAAGTCTCCTACTATTAATGTGTGGGGTTTGATGTACAGTTTAAGTTTCAATAATGTTTCTTTTATATATGTTGTGCTCTTGTATTAGGGGCATAGAAGTTCAGGATTGAGACTACATCTTGATGAATTGCTCTTGTTATGAGTATAAAGTGTCCTTCTCCATCTCTTCTGACTGATTTTAGTTTGATATCAATTTTGTTAGGTATTAGGATAGCTATACCCGCTCGTTTCTTAGGTCCATTTGATTGAAAAACCTTTTTCCAATGCTTTACTCTGAGGTAGTGTCTATCTTTGAGGCTGAGGTGTGTTTCTTGTATACAACAGAAGGATGGATCTTGTTTTTGTATTCATTTTCTTAGCCTATGTTTTTTATAGGTGAATTGAGTCCATTGATATTAAAAGATATTAATGACCAGTGGTTGTTAGTTCCTGTTGTTTTTCAGTAGTAGTGTTTGTATGATTCTCTTCTTTGGGTTTTGCCTGTGGGGGTTATCTGTTGCCTGTGTTTTTGTGGGTACAGTTAGCTTCTTTGTGTTGGGGTTTTGCTTCTAGGACTTTCTGTAGGGATGTTTGTGGATGTGTATTGTTTAAATCTGATTTTTGTCATGAAATACTTTATTTTTTCCATCGATGGTGATTGAAAATTACGTTGGGTATAGTAGTCTGAGCTTGCATCCCTGTTATCTTAGTGTCTGCAGCGCATCTACCCAGGGACTTCTGGCTTTTATAGTTTTCATTGAGAAGTCAGGTTTAATTCTGATTGGTCTACCTTTATATGTTACTTGACTTTTTTCTTTGCAGCTCTTAATATTCTTTCTTTATTCTGTATGTTTTCCATTTTGATTATTATATGGCAAGGGGATATTTTTTTGATCCAGTCTATTTGGTGTTCTATAAGCTTCTTGTACCTTCATAAGGATATGTTTCTTTAGCTTGTGAAAGTTTTCTTCTATGATTTTGTTGAATATATTTTCTGTGCCTTTGAGCTGGATTTCTTCTTTTATCCCTATTATTCTTAGGTTTGGTCTTTTCATGATGTGCAAGATTTCCTGGTTGTTTTGTGTTAAGAATTTGTTGGATTTAATGTTTTCTTTGACCAATGAGTCTATGTCCTCTATAGTATCTTCAACACCTGACATTCTTTCTTTTTTTCTTGAATTCTTGGGTCATACTTGTCTTTGTAGTTCCTGTTCGTTTACCCAGATTTTCCATATAAAGAATTTCCTCAGTTTGTGTTTTATTACCTCTATTTCAGTCTTCATTCTTGAAATGTTTGCTTCACCTGTTTGATTGTATTTTCTTGGGTTTCTTTGAGGAATTTATTAATTTCTTCCAATTTTTTGTCTTTTCTTCCATTTCTTTAAGGGAGTTTTTCATTTCTTCTTTAAAGGTTGCCATCATTTGTTTAAAGTAATTTTTTATGCTTCTTCTGGGTTAGAATCATCAAGTCTTCCTGGTGTATGACCACTGGGCTCTGATATTACCATGTTGCTTTTTAGGTTGTTAGATGAATTTTTGTATTGGTGCCTACCCATCTCTTCCTTCAAATGAGGCTGGCAATGTCTTTGTACCTCAGTCCAGTCCTTGTGCTGGCTGTCTGAGTGTTTAGGAATTTTTCTTGGTCTGCTCGGTACTGTCAATATCTGTGTCTCAGGAAGCCTCTGAGGTCTCTCTAAGCCTGCTCCCTTGGTCTTCTCTCCTGGTTTGATCCCTTAGTCCTCTCTCTTGGTCCCCTCAGTATTGTAGCAAGCTCTTAATCTTCTCATTATTGGAACAAGCTGTGTTTCAGAGTTCCACTGAGGTTGCAGGAGGATAGGCAAGTTTGGGGGCAGGGTGGAGCTAGTAGCTTGGAGGGTCAGGGGGATGGGTTTGGGTTTTCAGAGAGCCCACCCACAGGAAGGTCTCCTGTGGGCTGGCTAGAAAAGCAGTGGGAGTTGTGGGAGGGGCCATGGTTTTCTCACAGTGCAGAGGTGCTACAGAGTGAGGTGTCCCACTGTATGGCTTTTCACTCACCTCTTAAGACCCCTCAGCATTGGAGCAAGCTGTTTCAGAGTTCCACAGAGGTTGCAGTGAAGCCTTAGTGTAGGGTAAAAGGGACAACTGGGGCATGAAACCAGCTAATCACTGAGCATCCTGACTCTAAACCCAGTCAGAGAAAGAAACATACTCTGGCTTTGAGACCTGGGCCAGGGAGAGAAACATCTTTATCCCTGAATCCAGGACTAAAGACATGTGCCCTGGCTTTGAAACTAGTGTCAAAAAACACACTTTGTCCTTAGAATTAGAGACAGTGAAATAAATATGCCCTGATCCTAAGATTAGAATCAAAAAGTTAAAAAGGACCAATGAAAGAAACACAGTTTGGCCATGAAGTCAGAGCCATTTCTGCTCCTGATGAGCTAAACCGACCAATCCCTGAGCAGGAAAAAATTAATCAAAAAATCCCCATTCTTCCTTGCAAACTGCCCTAAAGAAGCATCTTTACCTCTTCAATTTAGAGCTGCCTTTAAGGAGCCAAGGCAGCCACTCTCTTGGACTCCCCTTTCCTAAATAAATCTCTTTCTCAAAAGAGTCTTGGGTGACGACCTTCAGACCTTCATTCACCTGTGCAGAGAAGAAAAACCTGGCTGGGATGTCCCTTAGTGGACAAAGCTATAAAAACCTTGTTGAGTTGCTCCCTAGGGGGCCTCAGCAAGGCTGCTGAGTATAAAACAAGAACCTTGCTAGGATCTAGCTGACAAAATTACAAAAATAATTGCTCTATCTCAGATTGAACTTGTACAGCAGTCATATGCTTTGCACCATCAAAACAGCTTAAGTTTAAGAAAACAATTTAAGCTGACCAGAGAAGCTGCTAATCAATTTGTTAAGCAATGTGAAAGATGCCCACAATATCTACCTGTGCCTCATTTGGGGAAAAATCCCCGAGGACTGCTTCCTAACCATATATGGCAAATAGGTATAACTCATATTACTGAGTTTGGAAAATTGAAATATGTACATGTGACAATTGATACGTATTCAGGATTTGTGATGGCCACAGCACAAACTGGTGAAGCTGCCAAGCATGTAATGACTCATTGCTTAAAATGCTTTTCATGCATGGGAACCCCAAAGGTAATAAAGATGGACAATGGGTCCGGGTATGTTAACAAAGCTTTTCAAAGATTTTGTACTCAATGGAATATCGTTCATAAAACTGGTATTCCATATAATCCTCAAGGACAAGGAATTGTGGAGTGTGCACATAGCTCCTTGAAAACACAACTCCAAAAATAAAGACAGGGGAGTTGTATCCTCAGACTCCACACAATGCTTTAAATCATGCATTGTTTATGCTAAACTTTCTAAATACAGATGTCCATGAGCGATCAGCTGCAGACAGATTGTGGCATAATGGTACAAAAACCACATTTTCTAATACAAGGTGAAAGGTCCCTTACACTGAAATATGGAAATGACCCGATCCCATCCTAATCTGGGGTCGAGGGCATGTCTGTGTTTTCTCACAGGATGAAAATCAAGCCAGATGGCTTCCAGAGTGACTGATTCAGTGCATTCAGCAGGACAACCGACCTGAGGACAGCTTAGCTGACAACCGCCCAGCAGAAGAAACAGAATAAGAAGAGCTCCAGGAGGAATCTGTAACCCAGCCCACAGAGAGGAGCCTGATCCAGACCTGCAGCTGCCAATGTGCATCACTGAAGGGAGACTTTGGACAAAGAGATCCTGCTGAGTTGAGCTGACTGCTTGTCTGCAGCTGACTGTGGTTTGAAACCTGTTGCTTTAGAACTAAGATACAAACTGAACATTTGAGTGTTCTCAGTTTATGGGACACAGAACTCATTTTAAATAAAATATTAAACCTAAGAACTAAGACCTAAGCTTTCCCCTCAGGGAAAGAAAGACTCAAAGTAAAGAATGACTAAAACCCCTCTTCACTTAACAAGGGGGCAGACTAAGGGTTTTACAGCTGCACAGCGACTAAAAATGGGATTTAATAACAGCAAATGGCATTATACTCTTAACGGTAATGACCTGATATTTACAACTACATATAAGGTAATGGAAAAGATCGGGTACTGACCAGTGGTGCTAAATACACCGGTAATGGCTGAAAAGAATATAAAATTATGGTCAGTGCAGTGGAGTTCCATCTGGACTGGTCTGAGGATTCCTGCAAGGGAGTGCGGGCTCCTTCAGATTGTGCTGCCAGGTTTGCTGTGTGATATTCCATCCCGCCCTGCCCCCACGTTGGCCCTTTTGTCCGGGCGGCATCCCTGGGCCGCCAGGAATCCCTGATCCTGTGCAGTGGAGTTCCATCTGGACTGGTGAGTGTGTGCGACCCTGGGGCAACCTGCCCTGGAAGAGAGCACAGACCCCCTCCCCCAGCTCCTGCTGCAGGCTTGTCTTTGTTTCTCACATCCCTGCCTCTCCCAAGCCTTCCCTAGTGTATTCAAGTGTCCTGCTCCTGTACTAAGGCCATCCACCCAAAGGGATCAGACTCTGGCCTCCAAGCAGGTCTGAGGATTCCTGCAAGGAGTGTGGGCTCCTTAAGATTGTGAGGCAAGGAATAGCTCCTGCTCCGGCACTGAGGAGATCCAACCAGATTCAGTCACAGCAAAGATTGGTCTAAGGCACCAAGTACCTCCCGGCTCCATTTGAAGGAAGAGATGGGCAGGCGCCAATGCAAGAACTCCTCCAACAACATGAAAGGCAACAATGACATCACCAGAATCCAGACATCCTGAAACAACAAGAATTGAACACCCTACCCCAGAAGATATAGAAGAAACCGACCTTAAACAGTACTTTATGAAAATAATAGAGGACCTTAAACAGGAGGTAAAAAACTGCCATAAAGAAATGGAGATGACAAACAAAAAGGTAGATGAAATAAATAAATCTCTCAAAGATACCCAAGAAAAACAAGAAAAAACAATCAAACAGGTAAGGGAAACAGTACAAGACCTGAAAAATGAAATGGAGGTAATGAAGAAAACACAATCCAAGGGAAGACTGGAAATGGAAACTCTGAGTAAACGAACAGAAACTTCAGAGACAAGTATTTCCAACCGAATACAAGAGATGGAAGAAAGAATCTCGGACTCTGAAGATACTATAGAGGAAATAAACTCACAGCTTAAAGAACAAAACAAATCCAACAAATTCTTAACACAAAACATCCAGGAAATCTGGGACACCATGAAAAGACCAAACCTAACAATAATTGGGGTACAAGAAGAATTGCAACTCAAAGGCCCAGAAAATATATTCAACAAAATTATAGAAGAAAACTTCCCCAACCTAAAGAAGGATGTTCCTATGAAAGTACAAGAAGCCTACAGAACACCGAATAGACTGGATCAAAAGAAAGCATCCCCACGCCATATAATAATCAAAACACAAAACATACAGAATAAAGAACAGATATTAAGAGCTGCAAAGGAAAAAGGTCAAGTAACATATAAAGGGAAACCTATCAGAATTACACCTGACTTCTCAATGTAAACCATGAAAGCCAGAAGATCTTGGATAGATGTGCTACAGATACTAAGGGAACATGGATACAAGCCTAAAAAACAGATTTAAACAATATGTAGCCACAAATCCAGCCTTGCAGAAAGTAATAGAAGGAAAATCACTAACCAAGAAGTCCAACAATGCCCACAATAACTCAGATATCTAGCGACCTTTCATCAGCACAACTCAAAGAAGGGTAACACACAAACTCTACTACCAGAAAAAAAAAATGACAGGAGTTAACAACCACTGGTCATTAATATCACTGAATATCAATGGACTCAATTCACCTATAAAAAGGCACAGGCTAAGAGATTGGATACGAAAATAGGATCCAACATTCTGCTGTTTACAAGAAACACACCTCAACCACAAAGACAGACATCTACTCAGAACAAAGGGTTGGGAAATGGTTTATCAAGCTAATGGTCCTAAGAAACAAGGGGGTGTGGCCATACTAATTCCTAACAAAGTTGACTTCAAACTAAAATCAATCAGAAGAGATGGAAAGGGATACTTTATGCTCATAACAGGAAAAATCCATCAGAATGAAGTCTCAATCCTGAATATCTATGCCCCTAATATAAAAGCACCCACTTATGTAAAAGAAAAATTACTAGAACTCAAGGCAGCCATCAAACCACGCACAATAATGGTAGGAGACTTCAACACTCCTCTCTCACCAATGGACAGGTCAATCAGACAGAAACCTAACAGAGAATTAAAAGACTTAATGGAGGTAATGAAACAAATGGACTTAACAGATATCTATAGAACATTCCACCCAAATAGGAAAGAATATACCTTCTTCTCTGCAGCTCATGGAACCTTTCTGAAAATTGACCATATACTCGGTAACAAAGCAAACTTCCACAGTTACAGAAACATATTAGTAACCACCTGTGTCTTATTGGATCACCATGGATTAAAATTAGAAATCAACAACAATGCTACCCCCAGAAAGCCCACAAACTCATGGAAACTGAACAGTGAACTACTGAACCACACATCGTTCAAGGAAGACATAAAGAAAGAAATTAAAATCTTTCCTGAATTCAATGAAAACAAAGACACAACATACTCAAACCTATGGGACACAATGAAAGCAGTGCTAAGAGGAAAGTTTATAGCACTAAGTGCCCACTTAAAGAAAACAGAGAAAGCACTCATTGGAGACTTAACAACACACCTGAAAGCTCTAGAAAAAAAAGAAGCAGATTCACCTAGGATGAATAGAAGACTGGAAATAATCAAACTGAGGGCAGAATTCAACAAAATAGAAACACAGAAAACAATCCAAAGAATCAATGAAACCAAAAGCTGGTTCTTGGAGAAAATCAACAAGATTGACAAATCCCTAGCCAAACTAATCAAATGGCAGAGAGAGAACAAGCAAATTAATAAGATCAGAAATGAAAAGGGGGACATAACCACAGACACAGAGGAAATTCAGAGAATCATTAGATCTTACTACAAAAGCCTGTATGCCACAAAATTGGAAAATGTAAAAGAAATGGACAGTTGTTTAGATAAGTACCACATACCAAAGTTAAACCAGGACCAGGTGAACAATCTAAATAGTCCTGTTAGTTGCGAAGAATTAGAAACTGTTATCAAAAACCTTCCTACCAAAAAAGCCCAGGACCAGATGGTTTCAATGCAGAATTCTACCAGAACTTCCAAGAAGACCTAATACCTATACTCATTAAGGTATTTCATAATATAGAAACAGAAGAGTCATTGCCAAATTCCTTTTATGAGGCTACAGTTACCCTGATACCTAAACCACACAAAGACTCAACCAAGAAAGAGAATTACAGGCCAATCTCACTCATGAACATTGACGCAAAAATTCTCAATAAAATACTGGCAAGCCGAATCCAAGAACACATTAGAAAAATTATCCACTATGATCAAGAAGATTTCATCCCAGAGATGCAGGGCTGGTTCAACATACGAAATATCTATAAATGTAATCCATCATATAAATAAACTAAAGGATAAAAGCCATATAATCATCTCATTAGATGCTGAAAAAGCATTTGACAAAATACAACGCCCCTTTATGATAAGGGTCTTGGAGAGATTAGGGATACAAGGGTCATTTCTAAATATAATAAATGCTATTTACAGCAAGCTGACAGCTAACATCAAATTAAATGGAGAGAAACTCAAGGCCAACCCAGTAAATTCAGGAACACGAGAAGGCTGTCCACTCTCTCCTTATCTCTTCAATATGGTGCTTGAGGTTCTAGCAAGAACAATAAGACAACATAAGGGGATCAAGGGGATTCGAATTAGAAAGAAAGACGTTAAACTTTCATTATTTGCAGATGATATGATAGTGTACATAAGCGACCCCAAAAACTCCACCAAAGAACTCCTACACCTGACAAAACTCCTTCAGTAACGTGGCAGGATACAAGATCAACTCCAAAAAATCAGTTGCCCTCCTATACACAAAGGATAAAGAAGCAGAGAGGGAAATCAGAGAAGTGTCACCTTTCACAATAGCCACAAATAGCATAAAATATCTTGGGGTAACTCTAACCAAGAAAGTGAAGGATTTATTTGACAAGAACTTTAATTCTCTGAAGAAAGAAATTGTAGAGGATACCAGAAATTGGAAGGATCTCCCTTGCTCATGGATTGGGAGGATTAACATAGTAAAAATGGTGAGTCTACCAAAAGCAATCTATAGATTCAATGCAATCCCCATCAAGGTCCCAACAAAATTCTTCACAGACCTTGAGAGGACAATAATCAACTTTATATGGAAAAACAAGAAACCTAGGATAGCCAAAACAATCTTATACAATAAAGGAACTTCTGGAGGCATTACCATCCCTGACTTCAAACTCTATTACAGAGCTACAGTATTGAAAACAGCTTGGTATTGGCATAAAAACAGAGAAGTCTACCAATGGAATCGAATAGAAGACCTGGATCTTAACCCACAAACCAATGAACACCTGATTTTTGATAAAGGAGCCCAAAGTATACAATGGAAGAACGAGGGCATCTTCAACAAATGGTGCTGGCATAACTGGATGTCAACCTGTAGAAGATTGAAAGTAGATCCATATCTATCACCATGCACAAAACTTAAGTCCAAATGGATTAAAGACCTCAATATTAATCTGAAGACACTCAGCCTGATAGAGGAGAAAGTGGGAAGTACTCTACAACATATGGGCACAGGAGACCGTTTCCTACGTATAACCCCAGCAGCACAGACATTAAGGGCAACATTGAATAAATGGGACCTCCTGAAGCTGAGCAGCTTCTGTAAAGCAAAGGACACTGTCACTAAGACACAAAGGCAGCCTACTGACTGGGAAAAGATCTTCACCAACCCTGCAACTGACAAAGGTCTGATCTCTAAAATATATAAGGAACTCAAGAGACTAGACTTTAAAATGCTAATTAACCATATTAAAAAATGGGGCGCTGAACTGAACAGAGAATTCTCAACAGAAGTTCAAATGGCCAAAAGACACTTAAGGTCTTGCTCATCCTCCTTAGCTATCAGGGAAATGCAAATCAAAACAACTTTGAGATACCATCTTACAACTGTCAGACTGGCTAAAATCAAAACCACCAATGATAACCTTTGCTGGAGAGGTTGTGGGGTAAGGGATACACTCATCTGTTGCTGGTGGGAATGCAAACTTGTGCAACCACTTTGGAAAGCAGTGTGGCGGTTTTCAGGAAATTTGGGATCATCCTACCCCAGGACCGAGTAATTCCACCCTCGGGAATTTACCCAAGAGATGCCAAATCATACTACAAAAGCATTTGCTCAACTATGTTCATAGCAGCATTATTTGTAATAGCCAGATCCTGGAAACAACCTAGATGCCCTTCAGTGGAAGAATGGATGAAGAAAACTGTGTGATATATACATGTTAGAATACTACTCAGTGGTAAAAAACAATGACATCTTGAATTTTGCATGCAAATGGATGGAAATAGAAAACACTATTCTGAGTGAGGTAACCCAGACCCAAAAAGATGAACATGGGATGTACTCACTCATAATCGGTTTTTAGTCATAAATAAAGGACATCGAGCCTATAATTTGTGATCCTTGAGAAGATAATAAGAAGGTGAAACCAAAGAAAAACATATAGTTATCCTCCTGGATATTGGAATCAGACAAGTTTGCCGGGCAAAAATTGGGAACTTGGGGGTGGGGTGGGTTGGGGGCAAGGGGAGATGGGGAGAGCAATGCGTGAAGGGGAGGATAGGGAGAGCTTGGGGGAATGGGACGCTTGGGATATAGGAAGGGTGGATATGGGAGCAGGGAAGCATATATCCTAATTAAGGGAGCCTTCTTAGAATTATTAAGAGACTTGACTCTAGAGGGGTTCCCAGGTATCCAGTGAGATGCCCCTAGCTAGTTCCATGGGCAGCTGAGGAGAGGGAGTTGGAAGAGGCCAGATCCTATAGCCATATTGATGAATATCTTGCATATCTCCATAGAACCCTCATCTGGCGATGGATGGAGATAGAGACAGAGCCCCATGTTAGAGCACCGGACTGAGTTCCCAAGGTCCTGACGAGGAGCAGAAGGAGGGAGAACATGAGAAAGTCAGGACTGTAAGGGAATCTTCATCTGGCGATGGATGGAAATAAAGACAGAGCCACACATTGGTGCACCTAACTGAGCGCCCAAGGTCCAAATGAGGAGCAGAAGGAGGGAAAACATGAGCAAGGAAGTCTGGACTGCGAGGAGTGTTCCCACCCACTGAGATGGTGGGGCTGATATATTCGGAGCTTACCAAGCCCAGCTGGACTGGGACTGAAAAAGCATGAGATAAAACCGGTCTCTCTGAACATGGCGGACAATGAGGGCTGCTGAGAAGCCAAGGACAATGACACGGGATTTGGACCCTACTACACATACTGGCTTTGGTGGGGGGGGGGGGGGGCTGGCCTGTTTGGATGCTCACCTTCCTAGACCTGGATGGAGGGGGGAGGAACTTGGACTTCCTTTAGGACAGGGAACCCTTACTGCTCTCTGGACAGGAGAGGGAGGGAGAGTGGAGTAGGGAGGGGGGTAAATGGGAGGTGGGGAGGAGGCAGATGTCTTTACTAAATAAAAAAAGAATATAAAATTATGGAAAAAATATGAAATTGTGAATAATTGGAGAGTTGGTACTGACCAACTAAATATGAAATTATGAATAATTGAAGTGTTGGTACTGACCAACTAAATATGAAATTATGATAATTGCAGAGCTGGTACCGACTAGCTAAATATTAAATTATGATACGAAAAAAATGGAGATTCGGTATTGACCGATAATGTGGAAAAATTGTGATTGTAAATTGTTGCCATTGGCAATCACTGAAACAGAGGTTGTGACGGTGAATGTTGAGAGTTGATCTGTATGCTGAGAATGTTAGATCTACGTGATGCTCTGAACCAGCAGAAGAAACACTTTCAACTCAGGTGATTCTACTCTCCTTGAAAAACCAAAAAAAAAATAAATAAATAAATAAATAAATAAATAAAATAAAATAAAATAAAATAGGAGACTAGCCTTTGGGGACATAATTATTCATAAAACATTATGATATATCCTGACAAAAGATATGGCTGATACACAGGTACTGAAAAGTATATTTCTCTCCACTAATCTCTTCTTTACAGAGGTCGAGTGTCAATGACAGGTTTAAAGCTTCTCCTCCCCAGATGCCTAAGACAGAAAAACTCGCAAATGCCGCTTTCCAAAGACGGAAAAATTTGGGTAATAAGAAGCCCAAGCCAGGTGCGACCCATCTGTCCTGTTGCAAAAGCACAGGGGTTGTTAAAATTTAATAAGAGAGAGTGGATTGTAGGCCCATATTTCTATATGGTGTGGCAGTCAGGCTCTGAAGCCAGAGAGGCCCACCTGACTTGGTCACGTAGACCTGCAGACAGTCTGTCACTGCCCTCAACAATAGCCAGGATGTGCTACTCCTTTCTCTTTTGTTACAAATGTAGATGGCCTGGGGAGAGGTGTTTGCCGAAGCTGATGACTTAGTTGCCTGTGCTTTCCCTAGCTGTGTTCCCGGGAAAGAGAATATTAATGAGATATCCATCTCTATTGGGGGAGGGTGGATTAAGAGATGTTTGATATAATAAATGCGGGTAGATCTTCAGGATTGGGAGAAGCCTGAGATGCTCTTCCGTGATGATGGTGTAAGCTGTGTCTGGTTATTCTTTGCACTTCCATACCAGTCCAATGAGGGAAAATAGTTTTCTATGTTGGCACCCACTGGCCCTAACACTAGGATGCTCTTTAAGGGGGCTGAGCAAGGCCAGCAGAGGAAAAGTAACAACTTTTTGCCAGAGCTGGAGGAGCTTGCTACATTTCTACAGGGGTCTTCCCCGAACAGAGTGTTAGCAAAAGAAATATCTTTGGCTGGAGAAGAAGCTGATAGCTCTGCTACGATGCTCCAGTAAGGGAGCAGAGCAGAACTACTCAGCTGTAGAAGCTCTCCAGGAGAGGAGCAGGATCCCTATATTCTCTGGGGAAGCCATCCCCCACCACACCCCAGCTTTAGGTACCCTGGCTTCCTGATAAGTCAGGATATCCCAATACTGCTACTGTGCCACATTTCCCAAAAGTTAGTCATTAAGCTATATAGGTATTAAGAATTACATGTCAATAGTCATTCATGTTTGTCATACTTATAGTTAGATTAATCAGGTTCTTTAGATGCATAAAGTTTGTATTCTACACAAATAGGTAGTCTTCAAACACATCAAAGAACTGAAGAATATGGCATTTAATTAACTTACAATTCTGTTACAATTCTCACATTACAAAATCATGACGTGAGACATGATTGCTCTTAGCAGCACCAATCTATTCCCAAGAGAATATTGAGTACTGAAGAAGCTCCACTTGGAGCTTGTTTTCTTCTTGGGAAAACTGGCCTTTGGGCAAAGAACTGTCCATGCCTTGACCACTGACAAAATGCATGGTGTCTAGACTGGATAAGCAGGATATAAGAAAAAAAAAACTTGACAAACCTTGCCAAAACAAGGGTAAGACAGTTTTTCAAATTTTTTTGTCTCTAAAAAAAATAGTCTGTCAGATACCCTAGGCCTTAGCCAAAGTTGGTTGCCCCAACTTTGCAAACGAGACTTTGGGTGATTGCCCAGGTAGCTAGTTGTCTCTGTTATTTCTTGCACCTTTTAGAAGTTGCTTGGTTGCACTTTCTGTTTACTCAAGTAATACTATTTCCCTTCTCAGGTCTTTGATAGGGTTAAAGTCTAGATAGCCATAGTTACTTTCCTCTTATGACTCAGATATCCCCAATATTTGTGCCTGTAATTTTATATATTTAACATTAAACCATTTTAAAATAATACTTAGGATAAGATAACTATCGAAACATTTAGCATATATTTCTTGTTTGATGTTGTTCATGCTAGTTGTAATTCTAATTTTTATGTATGATTTTGCCTCTTCTGGACAATACTTGATATTTGTTTTTATTGTAAATAGCTTTGTATTAGGCTTAGAACTCTCTTTTTAGACAAAGTGAAAGGTGCTGTGAGAAATCCTTCAGCCAATAGCCTTTAAGTTACTACCCCACTTTGGGCATGGTCTCATGTACTATAAATATAGAGAAAAGTATTGGGGTGCCTCTTGGATGGCAGATTTGGTTCCAATTATCAGCACATGCAGAGGATTGCAAATCAATATTCTTTCTGTGAGTTTATCCCCAAATAAAATAAGCCTTTGTTATACTCCATTCTGGGATACTGTGAAACTCTTTTGTATGCCAACAATGTATAGCTCACCCAAAGACAATGTTAAATATACAAAATTACAGGCCCAAATATTGGGAAAATCTGAAACATAGTGAAAACAACAAACATGCAAACAATAGGTGAAGAGGAAAGAGAAGAAAAACAGGTTAAAGGTATACTATTTTTAACAAAATTGTAGAAGAAAATTTCCCCAATCTTAAGAAGAGGTGCCTCTCAAGGTACAAGAGAACAACACATAATAGTAAATAGACAAAACTAGAAAACAAACTCCCAATGACACATACTAATCAAAATATTAAATGTAAAGTACAAAGGGACATTATTAAAATCTACAAGGAAAAAAGCCTAAGTCACATATAAAAAACAGTCCCTTAGAATAACACTTGACTTTTACATAGAGAATCTAAAAGTCAGAAGGGCCTGTGTGGATACATTCTAAAGGTACTGAGAAAATACCAGAATACTATCCTCAACTAAACTATCAATCACAAAGGAAACAGAAAGAAAAATATTTCGTGGTAAGAACCAATTAAAGAAATTATGTTTATTAACTCAGCACCATGCAAAGCATTAGAAGCAAAACTTTAGTCTGAAGAGAAGTTTAACTAAACCCAACAGGACACAAAAAATAAGTAATCCCAGAACAGTTAGCCAAAATGGGGGTAGGGGACACCACAATAACAAAATAGTAATTAATAAACTCCATTCATTAATAACTTTTAATATTAGTGATCTCAATACCCAATAAAAATTTTGAGCAAATAGGACCAAGGAACAAGTATGTATAGCTATTTTAATATCTGACTGTGATTGTTCAAAAGAAAATGACCCCCATTGGAAGAAGTAGCACTATCAGGCAGTATGGCCTTTTTGGAGTAGGTAAGGCCTTGTTGGAGTAAGTATGCCACTGCGGTGGTAGGCGTTGATGTCTCCTATGCTCAAACTATATCTTGTGACACAATTTATGTCCTGTTGCATACAGATTAATTTGTAGGCCTCTCAGTTCCTTTGCCTGCATCAAGTCTGCAATCATGCTGCCTCATCCCACCATAATGATAAGAGACTAAATCTATGAACTGTAAGCCACCCTCAGTTAAATGTTTTCCTTTATAAGGGTTGCCATCATTATGGTGTGTCTTCACAGCAATAGAAACCCAAACTAAGTAACTCAAAAAACAGATTTCAAACTAAAACTAGTTAGAAGAGATTGGGATAGACACCGTACTTATATCAAAGGAAGAATCCAACAAAAAAGGATATTGCACAAGGGTACTCAAGTTCATCAAAGAAAACTACTACAATTAAAGTCATATAGCAATCATAATACAGAGATAGTGGGTGGCTTCTGTACCCCATTTCTGCAATATAAAGGCCATTAAGACAAAATATAAACAGAGAAACCCTGTAGTTAAGTAATGTCATAAATCAAAGGGGAATAACAGATATATAAAAAATAGTTCATCCAAAAACTAGAGAATATACTTTCTTCTCAGTACCCCTTGGGACTTTCTACAAAATTTTTCACAAAGCAAACCTCAATGTATATCTCTTTTAATGAAATACTACTCTGCATCCTATCTGACCATAATGAATTGAATATGGATAACAATAGCAATAGAAAAGACAGAAAATATACAAACTAATGGAAATTGAATAACTCAGTACTGAATGGAAATTGGATCAAAATAGAATCAAGAATTAAATAAAAAATCTTTATAGAATTAAAAACAAAAGAAAACACAACATGCCCAAACCTATGGCAGACAATGAAGGCAGTTCTGAAAAGTGAGTTTCTAGCACTAATCTCCCCCAAACACACACATACACATAAATCCCTGGAGAAATCTCATATTAATACACTAACACCACCCTTGAAAGCTCTATAAAACAAGAAAAAATAGTATTCAAAAATATGTATGAAAAACAAACCTGTTACAACAATAAATGAACTAGAAATAACAATAATAAAAACAAAAATATGATGAATAACCAAAATAGTTTATTTATTCTTTAAGAAAAATGAAAACGATTGATAAATCTTTAGACACATTAAGCACAAGATGGAAAGAGATGATCAAAGTTAATAAAATTAGAGATGAAAAGGGAGACATTACAAGACACCAAGGAAATACAGAGAAGCACAAGGACATATATTAAAGGTCTCTATGCCTCCAAACTGAAAAATCTAAAATAAGTAGATGAATTTCTTTATATACATAGCCTATCTAACTTAAATCATGATAAAATAAATAGTTTAAGCAAACCCATATCCCCCAATGAAATAGAAGTAGAAAATAAAGATCTCCCAGACAAAAGAGCTCAATGTCAGATGGATTCAGTACAGAATTCCTTCTGACCTTCAAGAAGAAATAATACCAGTACTCCTCAAAATACTCTGAAATAGAAACTGAAGGATCATTTCTTAATTATTTTACAATGTCACTATTACCCTGATAGCAAGAACACACAATTTCCCAGAAAAAAATTAGAGATTAATATCCATTCTGTAAATAAATACAAATTTTTTCAATAAAATGATTACCAACTGACTTCAAATACATATCCTAAAGATTATCCACAGTGTTCAAGTTAGCTTCATCCCAGAGATACAGTCATGGCTCAACATATGGAAATCAATAAATATGAATTACTACATAAACAGAAGAAAAGACCCATGTTCATCTCGTTGGAGGAATAAAAGGACTTTACCAGAGTCCAACATCCATTTATAATAAAAGGATTAGAAAAGGCAGGGATACACAAGAGATAAGTTAGCAGAAAAATACAATTTACAATAAGCCCACAGCCAATAACTTAAATGGAGAGAAATTTAAAGCATTTACACTAAGATCAGGAATAAGCCTGGATTTCCCATTCTCTTCATGTCCATTCAATACATTCCTTAAAACATTAAAAAATTCATGGGCCTTAAAACATGAAAGGAAGAAGTCAAAGTATCCTTGATTGCAGGTGATATGATTAAATAAACAAAAACCACTATAGACACCAGAGGAAACTTCTATAGCTCATAAATATTGTGAGAAAATTAGCAGGACATGAAGTTAAAACAAAAGATGATTATCACTCCTATGTACAAAGATACAGAGAAACAAATATGGAAAGCTGTACCTTTCACAAAATATCTGAGACAATGCTAATCAAGCAAATAAAAGTCTTGTAAAAGAAAATTTTTAAGGCATTGAAGAAAGAAATTAAAAAAGATTACAGAAGATGGAAATATTTCTCATGTTGATGGATTGGTAGGATGAATATGTAAAAGTGGGTGTCCTCCCAAAACCAACCCACAGACTCAATGCAATACCCTTGAAAATTTCCACACAATTCTTTACAGAAATTATATAAAAATAAGCTTCAAATTCATATGGAAACACACATACAAACACACACGCATTCACACAACCAGGATAAATAAAAAAATTGGAAATATAAAAGAACTACTTGAGGTATTGCCATCCCCAGTTTTCAAATTCCACTACAGAAATAAAGCAATAAAATAAGCATTCTATTGACATAAGACTGGCACATAGATCAGTGAAAAATAAATGAAAACTCAGATATAATTTCATATACCTACTGATATCTGAATTTCACAAAGAAACAAAATGCACACAATGGAGAAAAGAGCCTCTTCAGCAAATGGTGATGATACAACTGGACAGCTGCATGTAGAGGAATTCAAATAGATCTATATCTATCGTGTTGCACAAAATAAACTCCAAGTGGATCAGGGATCGCAGTGTAAGATAAGACACCCTAAACCTGATGTAAGAGAAAGTAGAGAATAGGTGTGAACTCAATAGTGCAGGAAAGGACACTGAACAAGACACTGACATCATAGATATTAATACTAAAAATTGATACTTGGAATCTGGTGAAATGAACCACCCAAGCACAGCAAAGACACCATTCACATAAGCAAAAGTTTATAAAATGGGAAAAATATTTACCAATTATATATTTTATAAAAGGTTAGTATCTAGAGTATGAAGAACTACAAGTACTGATAAATTATACAAAATCCCTGATGTTCTCTCTATTCTTTTTCTCATTCCCCTTCTTCTCCTTTTCTCCTCCTATTTATTCTTCCTACCTGGTATCCCTGCCTGTTCCTCACTTTCCTAGCTATTATTTGTTTTTAGCTCTTTATTAGAATAATCAGGTGTTTTAGAAAAGCAAAATAACACAGCTTTACAAAGTTAAACAAAAAGGCAGCACAAAAAATGTAACACATCTTTACATCATTAAAGAAATGTTCCACATCATAAAAGAGTATAACACATCTTTAACTAATATTCTGCAACACCAGTCAAAATAGCCAAGATTAATAAAATAAATGGCAGCATATGCTGCCAGTAATGAGGGTTAGGGAAAGTAGTTATTCATTGCTGGCAGGAGCACAAATCAGTGCAGATCTTCTGGAAATGATTCTGAAGTTTCCTCAAAAAGTTTAAAATTAACCTACCACAAGATCCAGGAATACCCATCTTTGAGATCTACATCTTACTACAGAGATACTTGATCATCTACGTTCATCGATGTTGTATTCATAACAGCCAGAAATTGGAACCAGCCTACAAGCCTATCAACTGTTGAATGGATAATGAATATGTAGTTCATTTGCACAATAGAATCTTATTCAGTTGTTTAAAAAACAAAATTATGAAATTTTCAGGTACATGGATTGAGGTAGAAGCAATCAGCCTGAGTGAGGCAACCAGACCCAGAAAATAAAATATTATGTGTTTCTCTTATATGTGGATGTTAGCTTCTGAGCATTAGATACATATTTTTCAATCCAAATAATCACTAATGTTAGGTAGGTACTGAGGATCCCAGGGGTAGCAGATCTTTTGAGGAAAGGGAGATACACTATGGCATTATAAACAAATAAAGGGGCAAATAGGGTAGGAGGATTAAATGTAGAGATAGAGATGGATGGGAGGCTGGGGTAAAGTAGGAATTCCGGAGAGGTACAGCAACTCTAAAGACCTTTTCAAAAGCCATACAGAAACTAACTATTGTAGAAGCCTCTTAAAATACATACATATATGAAAGGAAATTATATGGAGTCACCACATCATGGGGAGACAGAACCCTGACTAATCATCTTATGTATCAAGTAAAACCTATACTTCCAGGAATGGGTTATACATTGTTGAGTATGGGCCAAAAGGGCTCCCCATAGACTTCCCCAAAATATCACAAGCTATTTATAAGTCTTAACTATTATTCAAACTTGATAGCAGCAAAGCCCTGTTGCTGAAGATACAATTTAGTCATGATGTTGAACATGAAGAAATTAAATTGGTGCCCAGCTAGAAACTTCAACACTACTGGCCAGTATTCATTTTACTAGAAGATATTTTGCACACTACCAGAAGGTGAAAATAGCTGTAATTTCAAACAGCAACAAACTCTGCATCCTACTACCCTGCTTCCAAGATATACTGGTGCAATGGTGGCACAAATGTTATGGGAGTAATCAATTACTTTTTTATTGCATCAAAGCTAACGTGGTTAAAAACCTGAGATCTGATAAGTCATGGGCCAGGAGAAATCTACTACCACTACTCTGATAAATAAATATAGCAATACAATGACACCTAATAACACGTTACTATACCCACAGAGCAGGACATTATTTGGTCCTCATTAAAGAAGCTCCTTTTTGTAATATATCCATATATCTATATTTGTCTTTAATAAAACTATCAAACAGATCCACAATGTGCAGAGAGTGAGAGACACTGGAGCACACAAGCCTAAATGGGAAGTTTTTATCACAACCCTCTCTGAATGCCTCATCCCATGAGGTATTTATGTAGAAGAGGAATTGGAAAGATTGTAAGAGCCAAAGGCATTAGATAACCCCAGAGTGTTAGGGAATATTATTTTAAAGTGTTGCATTTTTTGTTAACAATTCAAAGATATGTTTGATTAAATAAAATTAACCTGCAAGCAGAAGGCTGTATCAGCAAGCAGCTGACTGTATCAAAATAGACTTCATACCAAAACTATTCAGAAAACATAGGGAAACACATTTCACGCTCATCAAAGGGAAAATCAACCAAGATGACATTTCAATTCTTACTATCTGTGCTCCAAACACAAGGGTAACGCAAGCTTGTAAAAGAAAAAAATTATAGCTTAAGTCACATATTGAGTCTCACACACTGATATCAATACCCAAGTTTTCCAGACAAAAATTGAATAAAGAAATGCTGGAGCTAAAAGACATTATTAACCAAATGGACCTACCAGGTATTTATAAGAATATTTTGCCCAAATCAAAATAATATGCCTCCTTCCGTTGGTACCTCATGGATTACTCTACAAAACTAACCACACTGAAACATATAGCAACTCTCAACAGATACAAAAAATAGAAACATCACCCTGCATCTCATCTAACTACAACAGATTAAAATGGATATGAGTCAGACCAGTGACTCATTGCAATGAACATTTGCTAGTAAAGCTGATGGGACAAAAGGGTATACTATGTGACACACTGCCCCCAATGATACCAGGATAAATGAAGAAGTATTGGAGAAGTGCGAAAGAAGGAGAAACAAAGGGTTTTTTGTTTATTTTGTACTTGTTTTTGTTTGTTAATTTGTTTGTTTGCTTTGTTTTGTTTTGGTTTAATTTTTTAAACATAATTCTTTATTGATTCTTTGGAAATTTCACATCGTGTACCCCAGTCCTGCTCATCTCCCAATCCCTACATATCTGCCCCTAACCCCTTCAGTATACACCACAATTAATTAAAAACAAAACAAAATGACAAAAATTACCCACCTTGCTCCTCTGTAGGTGGATTTTTTCTGTCCTAGCTCCAAGCTCCCAAATAATCACACGGAGACTTAATATTAAATGATCAGCCAATAACTTAGGCTTGTTCCTATCTAGCTCTTACAACATAAACTAACCCATAATTTTATCTATACCTTATCTCAGTACCTTATCTCAGTATGACATGTTCATCTGTTTCTCTGCCTCTCACTGTGACTCCTAGACTCCACCCTTCTTCCCAGAATCCCCCTAATCTGACTCTCCCTCTCAATCTCTTCCTGCCCAGCTATAAACCAGCCAGTTCTTTATTAATCAATGGGAACAATTTGCGGTGCACAAAGATTGTTTCATATTACTCCACCATCTTTCCAACACCTCTTCATTCATTCTAATGGCATTGGGAACTGTGGAGTATCATGTAGTATACCCCTTTTATTCAATAAACCACAAAACGTTCACTTCAATGTGTCATTGGTCTGGTCCAAGGTCTCTGGCTTCTGGTACATCATCATCTCTGGGCTGGGCCCTCATTGAAACTCCTCTCAGATAACCTGTTGTTGTCTGAAGTCATAGAGATTTTGCAGTCATCATTTCACAGTACTAGTTTATTTATGTACTCCTGGAGGTCAAAGATGGAGCATCTGTTAGGGTGGGCCAACCAAAGGCCCAGGATATAGGTCTGGGTGGTAGTCGAGCTGGTTGGTCTGGGTCATTGGGACTATACTCTTAAGTGATGGGAAGAGCCAACTATCCTAGGCCCATTCTACTAGGGCCAGCTCTCACATGCCCAAGGTTCAGGGTGGGGCCATTTTTCCTGAGTGCTAAACACAGCTCTCACATGGGAACGGGGTGGCAACAGCTCTCCTGTTCAATGAGGGGCAGAGTCAGCTGTCCTGGGGCCAGTAAGGGACAAAACTGGCACAACATGACCCTTAGACAAGCCATGGATATCAACCCAAATCCTGGCTGCTGTTGAACCATAAACCCAGACATGACCCATGAGAGCAGCCTGGACCTGGGCCAATGTGGCTGTTCAGGCCACTTGAATTGGCCTGACCCCCATGATAGGGATGCTGTCAGATTTTAACATACCCACAGGTGGTGGCCTATATCCCTAGCATTGACATAGCCTTTGATGGTATCAGGTACTTTAGACATTAACATAGACCTTGGCTGCTGTATGGTGTGGGAAGTTCCTCTGTATGTTTTGCTTTTATTGGTTAATGAATAAAGAAAGTGCTTTGGCCTGTGATAGGGCAGAGTAGAGAAACTAAACTGAATGCTGGGAAAAAGAATGCAGAGTCAGATGAAATGTAGCTGCCAGAGGAGAAAGACATGAGTCACCAGCTGGAATCTTTCCAGTAGGCCACAAACCTCATGATAAAATATAAAATAATAGGAATGGGTTAATTTAAGATATAAGAGTTAGTCAAAAAGAAGCATGAGCTAATAGGCCAAGCAATGTTGAGATTGACATAGTTTCTGTGTAATTATTTCAGGTCTGGGCTGCCAGGAAACAAACAAGAATCCTCCTCCTACAGATGACCCAGATATGGCCCTCAGCAGCTATCCTGACATAGATGGTACCATTGCCAAAGTGGCAACCAAGCCCTTAGACACCAACATGGCCACAAGACATGGCCTATATCCTGGGCATATGACCTCACTACAATTTTGACTAGGGGTAGATCAGGTGACCAAGTCCCACCATCTTGGCTAAGGACAGGTTAGGAAACAAACTTCCCATCTTTTCTGAGGTATTCCTTGCCTAGTCTTGTGGTTTACTTAAATTTTTGTCTCTAAATTACTCTTACTGACTCTGTTACATAGTACATGTGTGTTTTGTACAGTGGCATGCTTTCGGTTGAACCCACAAAAGCATCCACTTTGCGCAACTCCTGTTTTATATATGTGTACGTGCATGTGGCTTTTGAGTTAATTTTATGTATAAACATAAGTTAGCTTTAATGCTATGTGTATATGTGTATAGAACTTAAATTCAGCTGGGTATAAATGTACATATACTTACTGTTAAATGCTATAATGGTCTGTTTATTGTATCTCATTCCAGACTAAGAAAACAATAAGTCATATGTTTTAAATTGGTATGTACTCTTAAATTTCTTACAAAAATATTGTATATGTAATCCAACACTGCTTTAGAATATGTCAAGCTGTCCTTCACTATTGTCAATTTTATGGTAAACTTCTATTGAAAATAATATTTTTCTTCTTTGTCTTTCACAAATGTAAATCTTATCTGTTAAAAACCAGTACAATCAAGCTTGGACCCAGCTCTCCAGGAAGATCCTGTACTGTGGTTATAACTTATCTATACCCAATAAACAGCCCTAAAATGCTCAGAGATCTGGGAAATATGGTATTTAAATGTTTCATTATTAAAATACTTTTCATAACAGAGAGACAGGTTGACTCCTAGCAGCAGCACTCTATTTCCTCCAAAGGAGACTGAAGACAAATAGGCAAAGAACAACGTCCACCTGCAATTCACTTCATCAAGTAAAAGCGCTAACCACTAGGTGAAACTGCCTCTCATCTAAACTGAAGATCTCCAGACATAGACAAAGAATCAAATGGAACTGACTTGCCTAGCTGCTCTGGTCAAGGTAGACTTGTCTTCAGACAGATTTTCTAACCATCAGGATCTTCTGGAGCCTGGCAGGCCCTGTCTCTAACAGAAAAAGACAAATACAGTCCTGATGCCCTTGACCTTAGGAACCATGGAGGACAATGTAGAGTGACTGTAGGTACCCAATAGAGTAAGTCTTCTGTCATTTTTAAATCAATAACTCAAGTAAAATTTTATTCTTCTTAAAAATCTTTGATGCAATTTGACAGCTGAGATTTTTTTAGTTTAAAAGGACAACCTCATCAAACAAATTTCAGTATGAATTCTTAATTTGTTCTAAATAAAAGGTGTTTTAAGATATACAAATGCAAGTTATTAAGGTGTGTACCTGTAAATTCTAAAGGTGTGAGGACAAATACAAGTTATCAAATTTTTCTCTCTCACACTGCCTTTCATAGTCTTAAAGATACCTTTTGTTGTACAAAATATCTGTCCTAGTCATTCTGACATTAATATGCTGCTATTTATATAATGTATGTGTCTAAACCTCATGTTTTCACAAACTCAAAAAATTCTTGTGAGTTCCAGGGAGCCAAATTAAAGGATTCACCTTATATAGGTCAGATATACTATTCTCAATTCCCTGGTCCTATTTTTTTTCTTTCTAAACTTAACTTTTTCCTCTGCTCTTCGAACACCTTACCAGATCCAAGAAACACCAGAAAGTTCCACACCACTAGCCCTGGACAGGAGTAAAGCGGCCAGCTAGTCCAGTATGTGACTATAACCTAGCTGTCTCAGCCCGCCTCAAGAAAGATTTTGATGCCCAAAAATAAGCAGGAAGCAGTCTTGAAAATCTGCTGTCTCAATTCCTTCAACCTTCTATGCTTAACTCCCAGCCTGTTTATTATAAGAGAAAGATGTGAATGTTATAATCACCTGGCCTGGTTTGTCACCTGTGTACTCTGTCCCTTTAAGGAAGAAGCTCTGCCCACTTCCAACCTCCTGCCCCTTCTGATGAGGTGGATCTTCCACCTCCTCTCCAGACACCCCCATCTGCCCTTCTTCTGGAGAGGCAGCTTCTTCCTCTCTCTTATCCCCCCTTCTTCCCCTGTCCCCTCTCCCCTTCCCTTCCCCTCCATAAACTACTAAATAACTCAATATCCAAACTCTCTCTGCAAGGCATATCTGTCTGTCTCCTGTCCAGGCTTCAGGCCACCTGCCAGGGTACCCACTGAAGCCTTGGGTAACCCAACACTGGGACCTATCCCCTGCCACCTCTTTATAAATGATAACAGTAAAGCCATGGACCCAGATATGGCCATTGGCAGCAGCCCTGGCTCAAAGGATATTATGGCTCCAATGGTAGCACAACCCTTAGACACCAACATGGCTACAAAATGTGGACTAGACCCTGAGCATCTGTGTAGCCTTTGGTGACATACTGGACCATGGACATCACAGACCTCAATTGTGATAGGACCTCAGGCCCATACAAGTTTGTCCCAGGTCCAGGGTTGTTCCTAGGCTCAGTTTCAACAGCAGGTCATGCCTACCGAATCAGCATGTATAGGAAGCCACAAGTATTGCATAGTAAATGTACAGTTCACAGATTCATAAAGGCATTCCCACAAGTGTATGCCTTATGGGGCACCCCGTTTGGCAGACACTACAGGAACACTTGTCTTTTGGGCAAGTCACTGTAAATTCTGTAAAATCTTGTGAAATCATGGTGTTTCTCCCTTTAAAATGTGATTCACCCCAAAATATTCCAGTGGTGTACTGTAGTGTGCCTGACTCAGATTTCTTCCTCCCAGCATTCTGTTCTGTTTACTCCACATACCTAATTTTCTGCCCTATCAAAGGACCAAGGCAGTTTCTTTATTAATCAATGAAATTAACACATAGACAGAAGACCCACCTACATCAGTGTACTGACAATGAATGACATTGCCCCATTTCCCACACTGTGGAGCCTTAGAGCAAAGAGATAGCATTCACTCTCTGTTTTAATAGTCAAATCTACATAAAGTCAATTCACCAATTACCCTTACTAACAGACCACATAGCAATTTCTAAAGACAGATACTGAGGAGGAGCATACCCTACCCTTACTAGCAAACAAGTCTTGATGTCCCCAAATCTGGTTAGCACAAAAGAAATTGGGTGAGGGGAATAGGTAAGTCCAGGATTCAGGAATGTCAGCTATTTCCCCTTGGCTGCTGGCCTTTCCCAGATGTGTCAGCCTCTCCTGAAGCATAACTTTGTCAGGTTCTACTCGCTCTTTTGTGATTTTGATATGCACATTATCATTGTTTTTGCTTATGGAATTTTCCCAAGTAGGTTTTTAAAAACTAAAAACCTCATGGAAATCACCCCTTAGGCAGCTTCTTCTTCTCCTCCTTCTTTTCTTCCTCCTCCTTACTGCTTCTTCATGCAAAGGAATAAAGAACATATACTAGTAATGTATGTTGAAAGACCCCCAGTGTGGGGAAACTCTCACTCAAGTCTTGGGATAACATGATCCCCCCGCCCCCAGTAACTCATGAGAGACCTTCCTTGCTGCAATCACACTAGGTTTAACCAACAAGACAGGAACCAGTGCACTGGGGCCAAGACTTATAACTTGCGCAGGGGAAGAGTTTGACCCCGAGTGACCCGGAGAAGGGGTTTTTATGGGAAGAAACCACAGCCCAGTAATCCTGAAAGGGGCGGGGAGGGTGTCACAGAAAATTCTGAAAATACCAGTGATGATCACAAGGGGGCAACTCCCTGCCTCTCAAGATCACTCTCAAGGTCATAATCAGCTAGTTCCTGAAACACAGTATTCTAAAAATATCAATGATAATCACCAGGGGGAAACTCCCTGTTTCTCAAGATTATTCTCAAGATTACAATCTAACTTTATCTTCAGCTAGTTCCTGAAACACAGTCACTGAACCAGCTAATCCTACATTTCTGATTCTTCTCTTCCTGCTTAGATTTTTGGCTATATTTTTCCTGCTGTTGGGGGAGCTGAATTTATCCAGGGTTTTCATTGGGGGGACCTGGACTTATCCAGGTCTTTCAATGTGAGTTGATTTATTCCATTTACCCTCAGATCCAATTAGTCAGTTTTCACCTGCCATAGTGAATCATTCCAGACCCTGAGAAGTTTAATGGGCTAAAGCAGAAAAAAATACCTGGATCAGTATGGCCCCCACGACAATGTCACCCTCGGACATCAACATGATTCCAGGTAGTAGCCCAAATCCCTGGTATTGGCATTATCTTCGATGTTATCAGGAGACATGGACATCAATACAGACCCTGGCTACAGTAGACCCACAGACCCAGACATGACACTCAGCATCACCCCTGACTCAGAAGATACCAGGACCACTGTGGCAGTATGGCCCTCAGATACCTACATGGTCACAGGATGCAGCCTAGAACCTGGGCATCTATGTGGCTTTTGGTAACACCATAGGCCACAGACATCACAGACCCCGACTTTGGTAAGACCACAGACCAAGAGATTGTGCCATGGAGCAGCCCATGCTTGGATGTCACCATGGCCATGGGAATCAGCATAGGCCATCATGATTACCATGGCTCCAATGGAAGCATTGTCCTCAGAGACCAACATGGACTTGGGTGTTTGACCAGAACTGCATCATCTGCATGATATTCTGTAATCGCCAAGGCCTATACATGAACACAGACCCTGGATGCTGCAGGAGAATGGACCCAGACATGTACCCTTGCCGCAAACCAGGCCCAATGCCATCATGTTCCCTACACAGTCCATCCAGACCAACATGGCCCCGGGGCAGCACAGCCCATGGACACCACAATGATCACAATGATCGAAGATAATACCCATAGCCCTGATCACATGAACCATCCCACCTTTTTCTCTCAAATTTGCCACCATATATTGACCATTATATTGACATCTAACCACCTTTGTGGCACTGGGCAAGCCTGTGTAGGTTTCAGGCAGCCTGGAACATGAGGACTCAGATTGCCTTGTGGGTGTCTTCTGTCCACCAGAGTTGAATGGCATCAGGAGGCCTATGGATCTTGATTGTTTTTAAATTTTTCTTTTGGGGGCACTGCCAGGGTGAGGAGATGATATGAGGGAAGTTAGAGGTGAGTGAAAGTAGGGTACATGATGTGAAATTCCCAAAGAATCAATAAAGAAATTGTTAAAAGAAAAGAAAGATACATTTAAGATGAAGAAAAACAACACAGTTAAGAAACATCAGCATAAATGACTTTGATCTTGATCTTTCTTAATATTGCCTTTGTAAGACTTTAAGACAATTCTGAAGCCATTTCTGACAATTCTGAATCCTCTCAGCCTCTGTGCCATAGTGCTACACATGCACGTACTCAGTTCCTGAACAATTACCCATATACGTATGTTTTGATTCAGTCCCCTGGGAAACGGGGTCAAAATGACCTCTTACCTCATCTGATCTGGCAACAGCTCTCCAGCCAATTATTGGTAATAGCCCTTTAGAATAAGCCAATCACAACCCCCCTTGCTTCTATGGCCTTCTCCTTTAAAAGTAGCCTATACCAGGTAGTCGGGGTCTCTTGGCTTCCCGAATGCTGAGGGACCCTGTCATGACAGAATTAATAAAATCCTCATGCTTTTGCATTGGCTGTGGTGTGAGAGGTGGTCTCTGGGGGCGAATCCTCCTCGGTGTTTGGATGCTAGAGTCCAACACCTTACTAATATTTCCTTAATATTAGGTGCTAAGCTGTTTTTTTTTCAAAACCAGTTTTGTGTACTGCATATAGAAGGCATAGGAATAATTACCAAGTAAATGACAGATTCATTTTGTTTAAAAAAATCAGACAACTAGGGGAGGATGACAAAAGGAGAAGGGAAGGGGAAAAGATGGAAGGGCTGTTCTCTGCAAAGCCTTCAGTTTATATAGGTACCCAGACAAGTTAGCAATTTGATAGGTGGTAAAAAAAATATAAAGCATGCATTTCACAGAATCATAAAAAACTGGTGGATCTGGCAAGGAGGCACCTTAAGCCTCATAGGGGGCATGGCTGGGAACACAGTGTTGGTAGCTATAGCAAGGGCCTTGTAGGGAGGCAAGGTATCTGATTTACATTAGCCTCTAGTTGATTAAGAGGAATCTGTTTTGAGGCTTTGCTTTTGACTCCAGCAGGGTGCCCAAGTGGGAATTTCTCTCTAAGAAGCTAGTTTTAGCAACTCAGGTCTTTTTCCTGTATAAAACAGATAATTTCCTGGCTATGATCTTATGTTAATTGATACCAAGGTGAAGGGTAAATACAGAATATTAGTAGTTTACTAAGTTATAGCAGAAGACCCATAGATTAAACCTTTCTGAGTCTGCTGTTAGAGCAGACATACAGCCTTCTGTTTGGGGATCCTTTCTTATCAGTGAGTACTATCAGTAAAGAAAGTTGTGGGGGAAATTTTTATGTACATTTTGACTATGAGAAAAAATGTTTGACTGAATGAATGCTTTCACCCCAGATCTTCACAGTAAAAGGGGAGATATCCGACTGCCCTACAGGAAAAGTAAGGTTTATAAACTGCTGGGATATTATAGAATGGAAAAATCTCATGATTTCACGAGATTTCTACAGAATTAACAAATGTCCCCTCAATTCTTCTGAAAGGATTTCTCCATGTGGATGTATATGTATATACTTCCCATGAATCTACTTGTTGGTCTGTCAGCTGTATATTTGCTATATAATACTTGTGGACTCACCATATGAAGGAAATCAGGGGGATAAAAATTGGAAAGGAAGAAGTCAAAGTATCTTACTTGTTGATGGTATGATTATATCATATCCTATATATAATGTGTATATATATATATATATATATATGATATACTTTAGTGACCCCCAAAACCCTACTGGGAAATTCCTACACCAAATAAACACCTTTAGTGAAGTGACCAGATACAAAAGTAACTCATACAAATTAGTAGCTCCCATAAGTGGAGTTTTTCTGTCCTGGGAACCACTCCCAAATTATCAATAGAGGCTTATATTAATTGTAAACACTTGTCCAAAAGCTCAGGCTTGATACTAACTAACTCGCATATTTTAAGTTAGCCCATAGTCCTTATTTGCACTCTGCCACATGGCAGTACCTTTATTAGTATGGCACATTCATCTCCTGCTTCTTTTGCATCTGGATGGTGTTGCCAGACTCTGCTCTTCTCCTTCCCAGCATTCTCAATTTGGCTTTCCTGCCTAACTTTATGCTATTCATCTATTGGCCAGTCAGCTTCTTTATTAAGCCAATCACAGCCACAAATCTTCACATCGTACAAAAGGATTATTCCACAGCAGTCCCCTATATAAAAATGACTGAAAAAGAAATAAGGGAAAGAATACTTTTTACAATAGTCTCAAATAATACAAAATATCTTTGTGGTAACTCTAACCAAGCAAGTAAAAGCCTTGCATGACGAAAACTTCCAATAATTTAAGAAAGAAATTAAAGATATCAGAAGGTAGAAAGCTCCCACATGCTTATGTATTCATAGGATTAACATAATAAAAATGGCCATATTACCAAAGCAATCTACAAATTCAATAAAATCCTCATGAAAAATACAACATAATTCTTCACAGATCTTTAAAGGACAATTCTCACCTTCATATGAAAAAATTTAAAAAAACCATGGTTGTGACATACTTTCTTACTCCATATAAAGATATGCCACTTTGATTGTATAATAAAGAAATAAATGCCCAATAGCTCTGAAGAAGGTAGAGCAGGGACTTTTTGACAGATAGAGCTCTAGGAAAAGAAAAGCAGAGTCACCAGCTGGATACAGAAGGAGGAAGACATGCAGGAGAAGTAAAAGTCATGAGCCACACAGCAACACATAGGCAAATAGGAATGAGTTAATTTAAATTACAAGAGCTAGTTAAAAACAAGCCTAAGCTATAGGCCAAGCTTTCAGAATTAATAAGTCTCCCTGTCATTTTTTTTTTTTTTTTGTGATCTGGTGGCAAAAAGAAAAATCCGACTTTGAATGGCACCCAGATTGAATATCCAAACAGGGCTTGAGAAAGCTAAGAAAAGTTCTGAACAAGGAGCCATATGTAGCTTGCTAGTCCTGAAGTCTCTCATTTAAGCTGGTGCTCAGTGGCATAAAGAGGTGCAGTTACCAGCTGCTGCTTGTGGGCTGAAGTCAATTACCAGTTCCATTCACTAAGTTGAGCCTAGCAGGTGACTGACATAGTTTAAGATTTGTCTCATGTGACCAAAGAACACTGAAGGTACTTCGTGAAGATAGATCCAGATGGAAAATTCCTCTAAACAGGTTACAGTGTGTTTAAAAGATATGCATAGGCTTTAAAAAGAAAATAAAATGAGTATAGATAATCATAGAAAAATAGTTAATAAATAATAAGATAAAGTCTTTAAAGAAAATAAAATAGTATAAAAAGAATAAGCCACTTGATTTCTCAGTCCTCCTCCACCGTCAGCCACAATCAGAGAGTCCGGTTTGGTCCCCTGTTCCATCAGTCCCATTCCGACTGGACTTGGTGGTCTCCTTAGGGGGAGCTGGGAGGACCTTGGACTTAACATAGTGAAGGGAACCCTGATGGCTCTTTGTCTTTGGAGAGGGGTGGAGTGGGGGTATGGGTGGAAGGGAGGGGAGGGAAAGGGGAGGAGGAGGGGAGGAGATGGAAATCTTTAATAAAAAAATGAGAAAAAAAAGAATAAGCCACTTGAAGATGGGAAATACACAGAGAGTGTAGATCCTACATGGTGTCTTGTTGACTTTAAATTTTTTGATGGCTGATGAGTGAACATGAGCTGCTAAGAGACACAGCAAAAGACTGCTGAATTAAACCAGGCTAGGTATTTTAGGGATGCCTTAACTTTACAACGGAATTCAGAAAACATTGTGTTAGGGAAGAAGTTATGTTTTTGTTTCTACAGGAAATGAAAGGCTTTGAATTCGTTCAAGGTTAAAGAGAATCAGGTTTGATTTGGGGGAGACCTCCTGAAAATCTTGACTACAGATATAAACAAATAAACCTATAAAAACTACAAGACAGGTGGCATATAATTTACCTACTCATACGTAAAACAAAAAATCGTCTTTGGCTGGCTTGTGTACCACATACAGTCCATAACTTATGTTAATAGAGATCTGTGTGTTACCTTTGAAAGTTGGTATATTCAGAGCAAGAATTCCAGACGTGAATGAGAATGGGTGACCCAAGTGATCTAGCCCCTCATGGTTCCTCGGTTGCAGGTTTCTCAGAGCTCTGCATCCAAAAGAGCTTGAGAGATGCTGGCTGAGATGGTGCAGCCTCATAGATTATCCAGGACTGCAGATAAGCCTTGTGTTTTCCCATTGCATAGAAACTGGACAACAAATCTAATAACCAGCCTGCCCAGGACTTTACCATTATCCTAATTTTCTCAGGATCTCCCAAAGATACCGTTTCCTTCAGATAACATGAGTCTAGAGAACATGACACCTACATTCCCAAGAGGTTGGTGTTTGGTTGAAAGTGTCACCTCAGCTCCCTGTTATCCTTTTACACAAAGAGTCTTGAATATTTTGTTGGGAGCTACATTCCAGTTCCTGGCATCCATTTTAGAATGTTGGGTGGAAAGCCCCATTTCAAGCCCCCTCCCCTGGGAGTTGCCTCAGCCCAGACTCTACCTCCAAGAAAGCCCACCAAAAGGGGTTCCCTCCCCAGAGAGGGTCAAGACCACTCCCACAGGCTATTTAAGTTGACCCTGAGAGAATGAATGCATGGTCTCCCCTTTTCCCTCTCCCTGTCTTCCTGGCGGGCGGGGCGACTGGGAGTACTGACGTCCACTAAATCTGGGCTTCTTCTAATCGGGTTCGATTTGGTTTGATTTTGATTATTGCATTGGCAGAGAGGTTTGTCGGTCGGGAGAAAAACTTAACATTTGCAGGTCCAAACGAGATGGGCTTTTTTTCCCCACTGACCCAGGGCTACATGTTGAAAAATGCCCTTCCTACCCACGCTCCCTGCCAGGCTAAGTTTGGCTTTACCTAGGTGAGTTCCCCCTTTTCAAGTACATGCCCATAGGGCCCAGGGCCTGTATGTTTGTTGGGCAGGGTGTTGGGTCATGGCCATGCCAGGCTTCTGATCCCACAAGCCGCGAGGCAGTCCTCACTGAGGTGGGACTGTGTGGGATGGAGATGTCTGCCCACACATTTCTCACATCCTTCTGTTTTTGACTCAAGAATCTTATCACAGTGGACACATTGTGGTAGAAATTGCATCCTGAGATCTGGCATTGACTTGTAAAAATGGGTACTTGCAATTTAAGACCTGATCTCCAAATGCCTTTGGGCTGCCTTTTACAAAAATCCTTTTAAATTGAGACTATCTAAAACCTAATATTAACCAAATAAGCTCCAAATGTCCATGGTTTCTGGATGCTGTGCACCAGCTCTCACTCCCCTTTCCTGCTCCCCTCTCCACTTCTCTAGCTATTTGCTATTTGTCTCACAGCAGGACTCTGCAGTGGATCCATTTCCCCCCTGTCCTTCCACTCTAAAACTGTACTGGTGTTCTGTCCTTATGTTTCTGTTCCCTCTTGCAGTGCCTGCTAATCTGGTCCTTAATGGGACCACCTATGTGCTTCCCTGGCTTCTGACACAGGTTCTTTTTTTTTTTTTAATTTGTTTATTTATTATGTATACAGTATTCTGTCTGTGTGTATTCCTGCAGGCCAGAAGAGGGCACCAGACCCCATTACAGATGCTTGTGAGGCACCATGTTGTTGCTGGGAATTGAAACCAGGACCTTTAGAAGAGCAGGCAATGCTCTTAACCTCTGAGCCATCTCTCCAGCCCCTGACACACAGGTTCTTAAAAAAAGTTTTATTTGTCTGTCCGTTAAAGTAATGTGGCCACACTATGCTTTTATGTCTACATGTGTATGCATGTTTGTTTCCATAGTATGCTTGTCTTATCTCTCTCTCTCTCTCTCTCTCTCTCTCTCTCTCTCTCTCTCTCTCTCTCTCTCTCTCTCTCTCTCTCTGTGTGTGTGTGTGTGTGTGTGTGTTAAGATCTGTAAAACTTATAACTCCAGATTACAATGGCTCTGGAAAAATACAAACACATGGGTAGCCACCATTTTGAACTCACCATCATCTTTAATAAGAGTACATATGCTAGTATTCTTTAATGTATTAACATACTCCTTTTAATCTTCTTACATTTATTAACATTGGTAAACTGAAACTAATTGGGTAAAATATATATCTAAATTTAACTTATATTTCTAATTTAAATATAACTAACAGGTAATGGTACCCAATTCTCAAAAAATTAGACTTCAAAGCAAAACTAATCAGAAAAGATAAGGAAGTATACTACATGTTCATCTAAGGACAAATACACTTAAGAGAACATTGTAATTCTTGCTGTTTATTCACCAAACACAAAATCACTCAAGTTCATTAAAGAAATGTGACTACAGTTTAAATTACATATTGATTCTTATCTACTGGTGGGGGAGGACTTCAATATCATGCTCTCACCAAAAGACATGTTATCTAAGCAAAAATTAAGTAGAAAAAAATGTTAGAGTAACTGATGTTAAAACCAAATAGACCTAACAGATATTTACACAGCACTTTATCCAAACACAAAAGAGTATGCTTTCTTCTCAGAAGGTCATGCAACTTTCTCCAATATTGACCACATATTTGGACAGATAGCAAATCTCAATAAAGACTGAAATATCATCCTGAATCCTATCTAATTAACACAGATTAAAACTATATATAAAAAGCATAAACAACAGAAAGCTTACAAACATAATGAAACAGAACAAATCCCTGTTGAATGAATACTATGTCAAGACAGTATTTAAAAAAGAATTTAAAGACTTTCTAGAATTGAATACCCAAACTTATGGAACACAAGAAAGCTGTTCTAAGAGGCAAGTTCATAGCACTAAATGTCTACATAAAAATATTGGAGTGATCTCATACTTGTAACTTGCCATCAAACCTGAAAGTTCTAGAACAAAAGAAAGTCACATACAAATGGAGGATATGGGACGAAATCAAACTCATGGCTGAAATAAATTATTTTCAAATTCTTTGAAACAAAACAAATCAATGAAGCAAACAGTTGGTTCTTTGAGAAAATCTATAAGCTCTGCAAATGCTTATCTAAATTAACTAAAAGGTGATAAGAGAATATTAAAAATGAATAAAACTAGAAATAAAAATAGGAATATAGCAAAGGACACAAAGTAAATCCAAAGAATCATAAGAACATAATTTAGAAAACTGTATTCTATTAAATTGGAAAAATCTAAGAAAATTGGGTAATTCTTTCAATAGCTACCACTTACCAAAGTTAAATCAAGATCAGATAAGAAGTTTAAACAGACATAAAAACCTTAGTGAAATAAATTGGACACTAAGAGGCTTCCAACCATACAAAAGCCCAGGACCCAGGTTTTGGTACAGAATTCTACTACAGACTTTCTTAACAGAGTTAATGATAGTACTCATCAATCTACTCCACCAAACTGAAATGGAGAAAATTACCTAATTCATTTTATGAAGTCATAGTTACCCTGACATCCAACCACATAAAGACACAAAAAGAAAGACAATTACAAACCAATTTCTCTTATGATCATAGGTGGAAAAATGATCAGTAAATCACTTGTAAACCAATATAAGATAACATCGGAAAATCATCTACCGTGATCAAGTAGGCTTCTTCCAAGAGGTACATGGATGCTTCAACATATGTAGATTAATAATGTAGTCTACCATATAAACAAATTCAAAGAAAAAATCACAGTCATCTCATTAGATGCAGAAAAGTCCTTTGATAAAATTTAAAACCCCTTCATGATAAAAGTTCTGGAGATATCAGGGACTAAAGGGACATATATGAACCTAATTAATAAAGGCAGTGTATAACAAACCTCAGCTCCACCGCCTGAGGGAGTGCATCAGTTTCTCATTTACTGAAAGGCACAACTGCCCCAGAAGCTATGGACTCTAACCTGGAAAAGCTTCATGAGTCTCTGAATTTTATGACTAAAATCTCCAAGTCATTGAAGAAATAAACTGAAGAAAATATCAGAAGACAGAAAGGTCTCACATGCTTATGAACCAGTAATCTTAACATAGTAAAAATGGCCATCCTACCTAAAGCAATCTATATATTTAATGCATCCTTTTAAAAATTTCAGCACAATTCTTCACAGATCTGGAAAGGACAATTTTTGGCTGTGTATGGAAACACACACACACACACACACACACAAATCAGGATAGCTAAACCAATCCTGATTAATAAAAGAACTGCAGAAGGCACCAAAATCACCAATTTCAAATTATACTACAGAAATATAGAAATAAAATCAGCATGGAATTTGTACAAAAACAGACATGTGGACCAACAGATTTGAGTTGAAGACTAAGACATAAATCCACACACCCATGATCATGAGATTTTTGATAAATAAACCAGAAGTACACACTGGATTTTTTTAACAAATGGTGCAGTTTAAACTGGACAGTTACACATTGAAGAATCCAGACACATCCATACTTTTCACGTTGCACAAAACTCAATTCCAAATGTTTCAAAGACCTCAACATAAAACCAGATACACTGAATCTGATAAAGAAGAAAGTGGGGTTTAGTCTTGAACTCACTGGCATAGGAGACAACTCTCTGAACAGAACACTGATAGCACAAGGCATTAAGATCAAAAATAAATGGAACCTAACAAAACTGAAAAGCTTCTCTAAGGCAAATGACACTGTCATTTAAAGTGGCAGCTCATAGAATAGGAGAAGAATTTTACTAACTATACATCTGATAGAGAGCTAATACCCAAAATATAAAAAATTTCACAAAACTGATATCAAGAAAATAAACAACCTAACGTAAAAATTAAGTACAGCTCTACACAGAGATTCTCAAATGAAGAAACTCAAATCCTAAGAAACACTTAAGGAAATGTTCACCACCATCAGTCTTCAGGGAAATGCAAATAAAAACTATTTTGAGATTTCATTTGACTATGATCAGAATGGCTAAGATAAATAAAATGTAACAGGTCATGTTGGCAAGGAAATAGAGTAAGGAGAAAACTCATCTAATGCTGGAGGAAGTGCAAACATGCAGAGCCACTATGCAAATCAGTGGGGCAGTTCCTTGGTAAGATGAGAATTGATCTACTTTAACTGTCTATGATAACCAAGCTATAGTCCACAAAACCATAGAGGTTATATATAGAGTATGAAACTAGAAGGGGACAGATAGCTTTAGATCGAATAGACAGTTATAGGTAGATGGGGGGGAGGGTGTAATAGGATGATCGATCAAGTGGAGAGGGAGAAGGGAGAGGGAGTTGTGGAAGAAATATGTTCAGAGACAGCTAAAATTAAGAGCCATTTGAGGGAAAGTGTGGAAACTATACAGTAGAATCTTCCTAAAATATATACAATTATGAATGTCATCTAAACGAAATCACCAAATGATGTTCAAGACTGAGCCAAAAGTGAAGTTTCCAGTACCAGAGTTGGGTTATATTTGAAGTGCTGGCAAAAGGTGTCCCATGGGAACTCACAAACAAAACAGGCTATTGCCAAGACTACTAATTGTTTTTCACAAATTGACATCAAGGCCCCATTCTGAAGTTAATACCATCACAAATCACTGAAGAAGGAGAAGTCAAACCAGTGCCTATACACATCTTTGTATCTACATCCTAGCTTCTTAAGTATAGAAAGGAACTCTGCATAATATCAAAGGAGAAATATAAACATCAACACAGCCATAAATCCTTTGGTCTACAGTGGTGTACACCCTACAAGACACATTAATGCAATGGTGGCATAAAACTTATGGAAGTAACCAGACAGTATCTGATTTTATTTAAGGCCCACTCCATGACTTGAAACCCATACCTGACAATGCTTGAATGACAAAGAACCTGACACTAGATAGACCAGGAACCTAGGGTAAAAAACAAATATTATTGTTATTTTTAAATGCAGTAATAAAATAACCTATAATGATATTCTACAATATCCGTAGATCAGTGTCTTGTTCAGCCATCATCAGAGAAGCTTTTTCCTGCAGTAGGTGGGGACAGATACAGAGACCAATAACCAGACATTATACAGAATGAGAGACCTTGGAATGCTTGTCACTAAATGGGATGTCTTTATCAAATTTCTCCCCTCAAAAGCTAAGGGAATCCCACAGAAGAGGGGCCAAAAGAATGTAAGAACCAAAAAGGATAGAGAACACCAAGAAAATAAGGCCCTCTAAATCAACATCATTGACATACACATAAACTCACAGAGACCAAGGCAGCAGGCACAGGGCTTACACAGGTCTTCACCAGTTGGGTTCCTAGAGCTGAGAGAGTAAGTAGACACGAGCCCCCATCCATAACACAGTTTTTTTCAATTTACAACAATTTACAAATGAAAATCTAGTTTCCTCCAAAGGAGTCCCACTGGGGAAATAAACAATTCTTTTAAAGATAGGCCTAGTGCCCAGCACTAGATGGCTAGTAGAAAATGAACTCAAGGGCATCTTTGGGTTTTCTTGTCTTATAATGTTATGTCAGGTCTCTTCTTTTTAAAAATTTTATCTTATTTTTTACATTTTTATTAATTTTATTTATATATATATATATTCCCTCTTTTACCCTTTAGATACTTTTTGTGTGTGTATATATATATATGTAATATTTTTATGGGATTTCTGATAGTGCAAAGAAGAGTGATTCTATTTCTTGTGTCTTCTCTTGTGCTTTTTTCCATCTCTTTTTTTTGTCTACCTGAGATGTGTTAATTTTGTTCTATCTTATTATATTGTATTACACTATATTTTATCATTCTCCCCTGGAAGCTTGTCTGTTTTCTAATGAGAGAGACAAAAGAGGTAGATCCAGATGTGAGGGGATGTGGGAACAAACTGGGAAGAGTAGAAGGACATAAACTGTAATTTGGATATATTTTTGTGAGAAAAGAAATCTATTTTCAATAAAAGAAAGTAAAACACCACAACATGACATTTGAATAAAAATTATAAAGAAAATTTGATTTGAAAGAATCTTATTACATAGGACTTTATTAAAGCAGTTTTGCAGATTCTATGAACAATACACATTCTGTTTGTACTTACTATTCAATAATTATTCTTTAGTATATATGACTATGTGGTGGTTTGAATAGTAATGACCCCCCCATAGGCTCATGTGTCTGAATGTGTGGCCTATAGTGAGTGGCCCTAGTAGGAGTCATGGCCTTGTTGGAGTAGGTGTGGCATTGTTGAAATAGGTATAGCATTGTTGGAGTAGGTGTGGTATTGTTGGAGGAAGAGTATCACTGTCAAGTTGGGCTTTGAGGTCTTATAAACTCAAGTCTGGATAGTATGACAAAATTTTTCCTTCTACTGCCAGCAGATCAAGATGTAAGGCTCTCATCTTCATCACATGTCTGCCTGTGTGCCACCATATCCTGCCATGATGATAATGGACTGAACCTCTGAACTGTAAGCCAGCCTCAACTAAATGTTTACCTTTATAAAAGTTGTCATGGTCATGGTGTCTCTTCCCAGGAATAGAAACCCTAACTAATATAGCACATGTCTATGTAATTTTGATGCAGATAGGAAGGAAAAAGATCACACAGTGAAAATAACATGCAGCCCACATATTTTGTGACAGCAACAGGTAAAGTGCCAAAACCTCTAACACTGAGGATGTCAAATAGGAGAGCTTTTAGAAGCTGCATGATAACCCAATGAACCAAATAAATGAAGGAACAAGGCTCTGGTCCATCAGCAGGGGGCATCTCACTTCCTAAAGCCCTTGAGGAATTTGTGTGAGATATTGTTATCCTTTCACATGAATCAAGAGGATTTGAAGAAAGTCTCTAGCTACTTCAGAAGACTATCCCAGATCACCCTGTTTGCTGGAGATAGATATTATATTTGCTGCTATATCTTGTTATATGTGACTAGTATATATGCTGTGTGGTAAAACTCCAAGCTGGTCTTGAAAATATGAGAAAAAAGAGAATTTAGTATATTTAACAGCACTCAAGATACCTTTAAATTCAGAGGTAACACCACCAGCCAGGAACTAACAGCTATAGCTTGCAGACAGACGAACTTAATAACAGACTAGTCCACAGCCTGACATGGACCCAACAGGGCTCCAAACACTAGAAACTGGGATGTTAGTGCACAATCATCCTCTGCCTGGGTCAGGGTGACTTGCATTGAGTGTGTGCACACTCCATTCGCTGGAGTGATTAAATCCCATAGCAATTATCTCACATGTTGTCTAATTTCTTCCATGGCTATAAATACATAAATGTTCATATGAGAAATTTATTTTTACTTGATAATATATATTTCATACAGTATATCCTGATATCTAAAGATGCAGTTGAGCTCATTTTTTATTGGTCATCTACTGCTGGAAATGTGATGTGCCATTAAAAGTAGTTTTCCCCAGTGGAGACTCCTTGATGAAAACTAGGTAAGTGATAGGGACATGTGCTATTTATCCTTTCAGTTCTAGGCCTCCACCTGGTAGAGACCTGGGCAGGTTTTTGCATGCTCAGCTTCTATGAGCTTATGTGTGCATGTTTTGATGGTTTGAGAAGGCCTTGTTTTCTTGGTGTTCTTCATCCCCTCTGGCTCTGACACTCACTCCTCTTCTGCAGAGCTCCCTGAGCCTTAAAGTGAGGGATGTGATAGAGACATCCCATTTAAGGCTGAATGATCTGATGTTTCTCACTCTATGGTTTTTGTCAGATGTGATTTTCTTCATTCTATCCATTTGCTGCAAGCAGAAGCTTTTCTGATGATGGCTGACCAAGGAATTGATAAATGAGTATAACAGAATGTAATATTATTGCTAATTTCCTTTACTAGATCAGTAGCATTTGGCTTTCCTTTTGGTCCCTGAGCTATCTAGACTCAGGTTCTTGGTCACTCAAGGAGTATCAGACATGAGCATCATCTCATGAAGTGTGCTTTAAATCAAGTCAGACATTGATGGTTACTCCTATAGACTTTATGCCAACATTGCATTACTTTATCTTGCAGGCTGGAATCCATTGTAGAACAAAGGTTTCTAATTGGGTTGGCGTTTATATTCCTCCTTTGGTAGTGTGCAGAGTACCTTCCAGTACCATTAATAATAGCTTTCTGTGTAGGCACCAGGTATACTTTTCCTTTTTGAATGTGTTCTAATGGTGCTGTCTTCAGCAATGGGGACTTGCTGTCTGTAGAAGAGCAGCGGGCTGTGTCCCGCCACCCAGCTAGCTTTACACCCAAAATAACAACACACAAATTGTCAGTTTGTGGAGAGCAACCTGTAGCTTTGGCAGCAGCCTGCATTATTTGGGGTTTCCAATGGGACCTCTTTATCCTACAAGTAAATTAGATGTAGCTTATTGCTGGTAATTCAAGCTTAGCGACAAGGGATATCCAGTCGTGGCTCTGTCACCTCCCATTATTTGATGATTTCATTTAGATCTCCTTCATATACGTACTTTTTAGGAGGATTCTACTCTATTAGGTAACCCATACTACACATAAATGACTCTCTTTTTTTGGTTTTTCGAGACAGGGTTTCTCTGCAGCTTTTTTAGAGCCTGTCCTGGACCTAGCTCTTGTAGACCAGGCTGGCCTCGAACTCACAGAGATCCGCCTGCCTCTGCCTCTCGAGTGCTGGGATTAAAGGCGTGCACAACCACCGCCCGGCCATAAATGACTCTTAACTGTAGCTGTCTCTCTTCATATTCCCCCCTCCATATCCTTCCTACTGTAAAAGGAGGGGCCTGCTTCTTGGGGTTTCTGTTCTGTCCAATTCCTACAGCCAGTAAACCCCAAAGAAAATCACAGAGAGCTCTCCATAAGTTATAAACTGTATGGCCTATTAGCTCAGGCTTCATATTAGCTCTTATAGCTTATGTTAGCCCATTATTCTAGTCTATGTTAGCCACATGGCTCAGTACCTTTTTCAGCAGGGCAGGCTACATCCTGCTTCTTCGGTAATCTGGGCAGGAATCGGAGGAAATGGGCTTCCTCCTTCCTCTTGTTCTCATCACCCTGCCTCTACTTCCTGTCTGGTTGGCCCCACCTATACTTCCTGACTGGCCAATCAGCATTTATTTAAAACATGATTGACAGAATACAGATAATTCTCCAACACCATCCTACTTCCCCTTTCTTATTGATCCTCTGATAGTAGTTCCACCCCCATTCATCCATGCCTATCTACTCTATTTTCCTTTTTGTGTGATTGTACCAGGTAATACCTTACACTATGCCTAAACATGGTAGACCTACAGACTTGCTTATCATTGAATGAATAGCTAATATCCACATATAAACAAATTCATGTTTGTCCTTCTGGTTCTGGGTTACTCCACTCAGTATGATTTTTTTTCTAGTTCCATTTATTTACCTTTGAATTTAATGATTTCATTTTTAATGGCTTGGTAATATTTCATTGTGTAAATGCTTTACTTTTTCTTTATTCATTTTTCTTTTGAGAGACACCTAGGTTGTTTCCAATTTTAGGCTATTATGAATAGAGCATCAAAGTACATCACTGAGCAAGAGTCTCTGTGGTAGGATATGGAGTCCTTTTGGGATGTGCCTGTGCCCAGGAGTGGTATGACTGGATCTTGAGGTAGATCTATTCCCAACTACTTTTTATTTTCTTAATTACATTTTTTCATTTATTTTACATACAGACCACAGCTTCCCTTTCTTCCTCTCCTCCTGTTCTCTCTACCCACCTCCCTTCTACTCCCCCAATCCACTTCTCCATCTCTGTTCTGAAACGGACATGATCCCCCCATCGGTGTCAACAAAGCACAGCACACCAAATTTGAAAGAGGACTCTCATTGGTTAATAAAGAAACTGCCTTGGCTTTTTGATAGGGCAGTATTTAGATAGGTAGAGCAGACAGAACATAATGCTGGGAAGAAGGGAAGTTAGTCAGATGCCATGCCTCTCTTCAGTGAGACAAACGCCATGGAGCCAGCCACCAGGTCAGACATGCTAAATCTTTGCCAGTAAGCCACCACCTTGTGGTGCTACACACATTACTAAATATGGGTTAAAGCAAGATGTGAGAATTAGCTAATAAGAGGCTGAAACTAATGGGCCGGGCAGTGTTTAAATGAATACAGTTTGTGTGTTATTATTTTGGGTTTTACGCTAGCCGTGTAGGAGCCAGGCAAGATGAAAAGCAGGCCTGCCCGTAGCTCCACACTACACAAATTCAGGCAGGATCTAGCTCCTCCCCTGCATCAAGGCTGGGCAAGACAACCAAGCATAAGGAATAGATTCCTATTCTATTCTATTCTATTCTATTCTATTCTATTCTATTCTATTCTATTCTATTCTATTCTATTCTATTCTATTCTATTCTCATCCCAAATCTCAATTCAGGCTTCAGGGACAGTTCCTCATCCCACTGCTGGGAGCCCAACCAACAGAACAAGTTACACACTGTCACACACATGCAGAGGGCCTAGGTCAGTCCCATGTAGGCTCCCTAGATGTTGGTCCAGAGTCTGTGAGTTCTTAAAACTCAGGTTAGTTGTCTCTGTGGGGTCCCCCATACATGACCTAGACTCACCTGGCTCATACAGTCTCTCCTCCCTCACTTCAACAGGACTCCTGGATCTCAGCCTAGTGCTTGGCTGTGGATCTCTGCACCCGCTTCCATAAGTTACTGAATGAAGGCTCTCTGATGTCAATTAGGGTAGTCACCAACCTGATTACAGGAGATGGCCAGTTCAAGCATCCTCTCCACTATTCCTAGGAATCTTAGTTGGGGTCATCCTTGTAGATTCCTGGGAGTTTCCCTGATATCAAGTTTCTTCCTAATCCTCATGTGTCCCTTCCATTAAGACATCTCTTTTATTATTTCCCCTGTCTCACCCCAACCTGCCCAACCTGATCCCTCATGTTCTGATCCCTACCCACCCCCAGTTTACCTGGGAGATCTTTTACATTTTGCATTGCAAGGGAAATATATGTGTCCTTCCTTGGGGCCTCCTTGTTATCTAGCCTCTCTGGGACTGTGGATTACAAACTGGTTATCCTTTAGTTTATACCTAATATCTACTTATGAGTGAGTACATGCTAAGTTTAGTCTTTCAGGGTATGAACTACCTCACTAATGATGATTTTTTTCTAGTTTCATTCATTTGCCTGCACATTTCATGATTTTTAAAAATATTTATGTATTATGTATATAATGTTCTGCCTTCATATATACCTGCATGCCAGAAGGGGGTACCAGATCTTACTACAGACATAGTTGCTGGAAACTGACTTCAGCAACTCTGGAAGAGCAGCCACTTGCCTTAATCTGTGAGCTATCTCTCCAGCCCCAATGTGATTTTTTACAGCTTAATAATACTCTGTTGCATAATTATACCTTATTTTCTTTATCCAATCCATGGTTGAGTGGCATCTATGTTTGTTCCAAGTTCTGGATATTATGAATAATGCTACTGTCAACATATTGCGCAGGAGTTCTTTTGGTTAGATTGGGCATCCTTTGAGTATATGCCCAAGATTGGTATAGCTGGGTCCTGAGGTAGATTGATTCCAAATTTTCTGAGAAATCACTATACTGATTCCAAAGTGGCTGTACAAGTTTTCACTCCCATCAGTAGTGGAAGAATGTTCCCCTTGTGCCATATTGTCTGTTTATAAGCTGTCATTAGTGTTTTTGATCTTAGCCATTCTGACAGGAGAAGATGGTATCTCAGAGTCATTTTGATTTGTATCTCCCTGATATGTAAGGATGTTGAACAGTTTTTTAAGTTTTTATTTCAGCCATTTGAGATTCTTCTGCTGAGAATTCTGTTTAAGTCTGTACCCTATTTTTAATGGATTACTTGGTATTTTCATGTCTAATTTCTTGAGTTTTTATTATAGTTTGGAGACCAGTCTTCTGTTAGTTGTGGAGTTGGTGAAGATCTTTTTCATTCTGTAGGCTGCCATTTTGTCTTCTTGAGAGTGTCCTTTCCATTATGGAAGTTATTCAGTTCCAGAAGGTCCCATATATTTATTGTGACTCTCACTGTCCATGCGACTGATGTTATATTCAGGAAATGGTCACTTGTGCCAATGCATTCAAGGCTATTTTCCCCTTTCATTTCTCTCAGGTTCAGTGTGACTGGATTTATAATGAGGTCTTTGATCCATTTGTACTTGAGTTTTTTGCAGGACAATAGACATGGACCTATTTGCATTCTTCTAACATGCCAGCACCATTTGTTGAATATGCTTTCTTTTTTTCTATTGTATAATTTTATCTTCTTTGTTAAAACTCAGTTGTTCATGGTTGTGCGGATTTATATCTGGGTCTTTGATTCAATTACATTTGTCTGTCTCTTTGTTTTTATGCCAATACAAAGCAGTTTTTTATTACTATAGCTCTATATTAGAACTTGAAGTCAGGGATGGTAATAACTCTGAAAGTTTCATTATTGTACAGGATTGTTTTAACAATTCTGGGCTTTTGGTTTTCCTTATAATGCTGAGTATTGATATGGGATTCAACTCTATTTGCTGTGAATATGTTTTATTGCCATTGGTTAATGAAGAAGCTGCTTTCAGCCAATGGCTTAACAGTAAAGTGGGAATTAAAGCAAATAGAGAAGGAAAGAGAAAGCAGAGTCAGAGAGAAGCTATATAGCTGCTCCAGGAGACAGATGTTGGATGCCAGACAGAACTTTCCCAGGAGGTCAAAACAGATTAGTAGAAATTGGTTAATTTAAGATATAATAGCTAGCCAATAAGAAGTGTGTGCTAATAGACCAAGCAGTGTTGACTGAGGTTTATGTCCTGCCCAGTCCTGCAGTCATTCAGGCCCACAGAAACATACAGAGGTCTACATTAATTATAAACTGGTTGGCCTATTAGCTCAGGCTTCTTATAACTTATATTAGCCCCATAGTTCTTGTCTGTGTTAGCCACATGGCTTGGTATCTTCTATAAGCAAGGCATTCTCATCTTGCTTCCTCTATGTCTGAAGTGACAAGTGCAGACTGACTCTTTCCTCTTCCCAGAATCCTCCTGTTCTCATTGCCCCACCAATATTTCCTGTCTGAATACTGGCTAATCAGCATTTTATTAAAATAATATAAATGACAGGATAAAAGACCATTGTTTCACAACACTTCCCCCAATTTTTTTTCAAAACAAGAACTCTGAATCTAATTTCCTTTGTTTAGCTTTTTGTCCAGATCATTATCCATAACATCTTGTAACCAACACTCTAAACAAAGATAAATATCCATAATCTATTTTTGGGGAATATGGACATAGTTTTCCAGGCAGGTTACTTTCTGCTGATTAAGGGTGCTAATAATCTTATAGCAACCTAAAGAAAATTTAAAATTATGATCAAGTCCTGACTGGAGTAACCTGTTAGGCTTGATCATCTCTGTCAGCAGTCTTGAAATTGTTCTGGATGTAAAACTCAGACATATGGGCCCTCCACTCTTATTGGAGATTTCTCAGTGGGTCTTCCCTGATCAAATCTGATTTATCTTAGCCCAGAATGAATTCACAGCCTCTCATTTGTGTGGAAAGAAAAACAAAACCTCTTCTCCAAAGTATCATATCTTGTGACTTAGATTTTAAGTTAAAGTGTTTTCAAAATATGCATGTTGGATTAATCCAACAGCATTTATATTTAAAAGTCTTTTAGCAGATGTTGCTCCTTCCTAAGCATTCAAACAATTCAAAGAGAATATAATAACATACAGTATCCAGATTCTTTGTGTGTTTTCCATATTTATATGGCTTTATTTTAAATTCTATTTCTTTTATTTTTACTTTTAATTTTTGGCTTTTTTAGACTAGGTTTATCTGTGTATCTTTAGCTGTCCTGGCACTCACTCTGTAGACCAGTTTGTCCTTGAACTCACAGAGATGTGCCTGCTTTTGACTACCAAGTATTGGGATTAAAGATATGTGCCACCACACCCACCTACTCTCTTTCTTTTTTATTTTAAGGACTTTATCCTTTCTCTTTTCTATCCCAATCATGCATATATATATACTCTAAAATGTTTAAAGGTGCTTTTATTTCATATGAATCTATCTTTATTGTATATCTCTCTTTTCTGATTACGAGTCTTTAATTTGCTAAGTAATTTGGCTAGAATTAAAGCTGTGGCTTTGATGGCTGGATCTACCCCATTACTTAGTATTCTGAGAGTCTAGCCTCATGGTTGAAATATTGTCCAGAGCCATGTTTATTGTCACAACACTATGAAGTTTCAAGGTTCCTGACACCACCAAAAAGCAAGTGGTCAGCTTTTCATCAACACCTTGTTTCTGTGTAGTTATTTCAGGTCTAGGAGGCCAGGAAACAAAAGAGCTGTCTCTGCCTACAGAGTATTGTTTTTTCAAGATATGTGAAGAATTGTGTTGGAATTTTGATGGGCATTAAATTGAGTCTATGGATTACTTTTGGTAAGATTGCCATTTTCACTATCTTAATCCTACTAATCTATGAGATGGCAGAACTTTCCAGTTTCTGAAACCTCCAATTCTTTCTTCAGCTGCTTAAAGTTCTTGTCATACAGACCTTTCAGTTCTTTGGTTAGAGTTATACCAAGATATTTTATATTATTTGTGGCTATTTTAAAGTGTGATATTTCTCTTATTTTTTTCTGTGTCTATTTATCATTTGTATATATGAGGGCTATTGATTATATTGAGTAAACTTGCATCTAGCCACATGTCTGAAAGTATTTATGAGCTGTAGGAGTTCCTTGGTAGAAATTTTGAGATCACTTATGTATGCTCTTATATAATATGCAAATAGCAAAAGTATGACTTCCTTTTTTCAATTTGTATCCCCTTGATTTTGTTTTGTTGCCTTATTGCTGTAGCTAGAACTTCAAGTAATATATTGAATAGATATAGAAAGAATGGATATCCTTGTTTTCTTCCTGATTTTAGTGCAATCACTTTGAGTTTCTGTCTATTTGAGTTGACATTGTCTGTCATCTTGCAGTATATTGCTTTTACTGTGTTTTGGTACGTTCCTTGTATCCGTAATCTCTATAAGATCTTTATCATGGAGACAAGTTGGATTTTGTCAGAAGCTTTTTCAGCATCTAATGAGATGATGATTTTTTTTATTCAGTTTGCTTATATGGAGGATTATATTGACAGAGTATTATATGTTGAACCATCCCTGCATCTCTGGGATGAAGCCAACTTGATCATGGTAGATGATTTTTTTCAATGTGTTCTTGGATTCGGTTTGCCAGTACTTTATTACTTTTGCATTAATGTTCATGAAGGAGATTGTTTTCTAATTCTGTCTTTGTTTCATCTTTGTGTGTATTGGATATCAGGGAAAAATATAGCCTCATAAAAAGAGTTTGGCACTGTTCCTTCTGTTTCTATTCTGTGGAACGATTTGAGACATATTCATATTAGTTCCTCTTTAAAATTCTGATAGAATTCTGTACTGAAACAAACCATCCATCACTGGGCTGCTCTTCTTCTTCTTCTTCTTCTTCTTCTTCTTCTTCTTCTTCTTCTTCTTCTTCTTCTTCCTCCTCCTCCTCCTCATCTTCTTTTTGGTTGGGAGACTTGTTGAATGTTTCTATTTCCTTAGGGATTTCATCTCTATTTACATTGTGTATCTGTTCTTGATTTAATTTTAGTATATGGTACCCATCCAATAAATTGTCCAGAAAATTTTAGATTTTCCCATTTTATAGAGTACACTTCTTTGAAGTATGACCCAATGATCATCTGGATTTCCTCAGCATCTGATTTTATCTCTCCCTTTCCATTTCTGATTTTGATAATTTAGATATTCTCTCTCTGCCTTTTGATTTGTTTGGATACGTGTTTGTCTATCTTGATGGTTTTCTAAAAGAGCAATCTATTTGTTTCCTTAATTCTTTGTATTGTTCTTAATTGATTTAAGCCCTGAGCTTGATTATTTACTGCCATCGTCTCCTCATGGATGAATTTGCTTCTTTGTGTTCTAGAGCTTTTAGGCATGCTGTTAAGTAGTTAGTGTGAGAGTTCCTCAAATTTGTTATGTAAGCACTTAGTACTATGAGCTCTTCTCTTAGTACTGCTTTCACAGTGTCACTTACGTCTGGGTATGTTGTGCATTCATTTTCATTGAATCCTAAGAATTATTTAATTTCTTTCTTATTTCTCCTTTTATCCAGAATTGATGTGGGGTTCCCTTCTGTATGCTGTGAATACCATTGGTTAATAAAGAAACTGTCTTGGTCCTGAGCAGGGAATAGAGGTAAGTGGGGAAAACTAAATTGTATTCTAGGAGAAAGAAGGAGGCATTAGGAAGCCATGGAGACATTCCAAAACTTTGCCGGTAAGTCGCTGACATGTGGCGATACACAGATTAATGGAGATGGAATAAATTAATATGTAAGAGTTAGCCAATAAGAAGCTAGAGTTAATGGGCCAAACAGTGATTTAATTATATAATTTCTGTGTAGTTATTTTAGTTCTGAGAAAACGGGACAAACAAGCAGCCTACTACAACAAAGAATTCTTCAGTTTCCATGAGTTTGTAGGTTTTCTGTAGTTTGTGTTGAACTCAAACTTTAAACCATAGTTATCTGATAAGACACATGGGGTTATTCTGTTTTGTATCTGTTGAGATTAGTTTTGTGACAGAGTATGTGATCAATTTTTGAGAAGGTTCTATGAGTTGTTGAGAGAAGGTATATTCTTTTGTGTTCTAAAGGTATCTGTTAATTCCAATTGAGTTATTATACCTGTTTGTTCCCTTATTTCCCTGTTAATTTTCTACCTGTCACATCTGTCCATTAGTGATGAGAGGTGTCTCACCATTAATTTGTAAAGTTTGATGTTTGATTTAAGATTTAACAATGTTTCTCTTATAAATATGAATGTCCTTATATTTGGGGCATAGATGTTCTGAATGGAGACTTCATCTTCATGGATTCTTACTTTAATCAATATGAAATGTCCTTCTCTATCTCTTTTGATGAATTTTAGTCTGAAGTCTATGTTATTAGATGTTATGATAGTTATGCCATCTTGCTTCTTAAGTCCCATTGCTTGAAAAAATCTTTCCTCAACCCTTTATTGTAAGGTAATGTCTTTTTAAAGTTGACCTGTGTTTCATGCATGCAACAGAAGGATGGGTCCTGTTTTCATATCCATTTTCTTAGCCTGTGTCTTTTTATTGGTGAATTAAGTCAATTGATACTGACATATTAATGACCAGTGATTATTAATTTGGTGGTTGTGGTGGCGTGTGTATGCATGTGTTTGTGCCTGTGGTGTGTGTGTCCTCTTTGCATTCTGCTGGTTTGAGATTATCTATTGTCTGTGTTTTCATTGGTGCAGCTAACTTCTTTGGGTTGGGGTTTTCCTTCAAGTACTTTCTGCAAGACTGGGTTTATGGACTGGTATTGTTTAAATCTGCTTTTGCCATGGATTATCTTATTTTTTCCATCTATGGTGATTGAAAATTTTTAATTGTTTTTATTGAACTATACATTTTTCTCCATTCCCCTCTCTTCCTTCGCTCTTCTCCCATGACCCCTACACTCCCAATTTACTCAAAAGAAATTCTCTTTTCCTCCTTTCTATGTAGATCCTTTTATATGTCACTTAGGATCTTCTTTCTTATCTAGGTTCTCTGGAGTTTTAGACCATAGGCTGGTGTTTCTTTGTTTTATGTTTAAAAGCCACTTATGAATGAATATGTATTTATCTTTCTGGGTCTGGGTTACCTCACTCAATATGTTATTCTTTAGATCCATCCATTTGCCTGCAAATTTCAAGATGTTATTTTTATTTTTAACAGTGTGTAGTACTCTATTGTGTAAATGGACCACATCTTCTCTATCCATTCTTCAGTTGAGGGGCATCTAGGTTGCTTCCAAGTTCAGGCTAATATAAATAATACTGATATGAACATAGTTGAGCACATGTCCTTGTGGTATGATTATGATTGAGCATCCTTTGGGTATACATCCAAATATAGTATTGCTAGATCTTGAGGTAGATTGTTTCCTAATTTTCTGAGAAATCGTCATATTGATTTCTAAAGCATCTGTATAAATTTGCACTCCCACCATCAATGAAGGACTGTTCTTATTACCCCATGTCCTGTTCATCATAAGATGTCATCAGTGTTTTTATCTTGACCATTCTTACAGGTCTAAGATGGAATATCATTTTTTTGATTTGCATTTCTCTGATGGCTAAGCTTTGCAGGGTATAGTAGTCTGTGCTAGCATCTTGTGGTCTCAGTGTCTTCAGAATATTGGTCTAGGACCTTCTGGCTTTCAGTTTTTATTGAAAAGTCAAATGTAATTCTGATAGGTCTGCTTTTATATGTTACTTGGCCTTTTTTTCTTAATATTCTTTCTTTATTCTGAATGTTTGGTGTTTGGATTATTATGTGGTGAGGGGACTTTTTTTTGGTCCAGTCTATTTAGTATTCTGTAAACTTCTTGTATCTTCATAGGCATGTCCTTCTTTAGGTTGGGAAAGTTTTTTCTATGATTTCATTGCATATATATTCTGTGCCTTTGAGCTGGAATTCTTCTTCTTCTTCTTCTTCTTCTTCTTCTTCTTCTTCTTCTTCTTCTTCTTCTTCTTCTTCTTCTTCTTCTTCTTCCTCTTCTCCTTCTTCTTCTTCTACCTTATTATTCTGAGGTTTAGTCTCTTCATTGTGTCCCAGATTTCCTGGATGTTTTGAGTTAGGAATTTGTTGGATTTAACATTTTATTTGGCCAATAAATCTATTTCCTCTATAGTATCTTCAACACAAGATTCTTTTTTCCATCTCTAGTAGTTTGGTGGTTATGCTTGAATCTATAGTTCTGGTTTGCTACCTCGTTTTTCCATTTCCAGAATTCACTTAGTTTGTGTTTACTTTATTTCTTTTATTGCAATTTTCAAATTTTGACCCATTTCTTTTATCTGTTTGACTGTTTCTCCTTGGCTTTCTTTAAGCAATATATCGATTCCTTCCATTTTTTTTGTCTTTTTTTTAATTTCTTTAGGGAAATTTCATTTCCTATTTAAGGGCCTGATTCATCTTCATATTGTTATTGCTAAGGTCATTTTCCTTTGGTTCAGCTGTATTGGAATGTTCATGTCTTGCTGATGTAATATCACTGGGTTCTGATGGTGACATATTGTCCTTTCTGTTGTTGAATGTATTTTTGTACTGGCATTTATGCATCTGGGTTTGGGATGTTTATAGCTATGTGTGTTGGTTCTTTTGTTTCCTTTGATGGATGGGTGTTTTGTTACTTTATTGTCTATTTCCTTTTATTGTCTTTTGGCTTGAATAGTTTCTGGTAGTTGGCAGGTTTTCAGGTCCTGTAGGGTTTTCTCAGATGAGGTTTGTGGAATTTTGGGTGCCTAGATTCTGAGTATTCTTCTGTTCTTCTGACTGGTGTGTTTTGTAATCATGCTTATGTAGTCTGTTTTTCCAACTGGTGTGGTGTATGTCTGTGTCGATGAAGTCTACTGGAATTTTGGGGGTGGGCTGTACACAGGAAGGGTGATGTAGTATGTGGGGTTGGGCAGTGGAGTGGGTCTTGGCAAAATAGAATCCAGTTCATGGCAGAGATGGTGGTGCATCCTACAGCTGTTTTGAGATGTCTTACTCCTTTGACTTTTTGAGGGGCTCAAGCCAGCTCCCAAAATAACTTACAGGCTTATTATTACTTATAAATGCCCAGTCTTAGCTTGACTTGTTTCTTGCTAGCTTATCTTTAAAAAAAATTTCCCATCTACCTTTTGCCTCTGGGCTTTTTCCTTTTCTTCCATATATCTTACTTTCACTCTTACTCTGTAGCTGGCTGGGTTGCTGGGTGGCTGGGTGACAGTCCCCTCATGTGCTATTCTCCTTGTTCTTGTTCTTTCCCTCTTCCTCATTTCTTCTTCTATTTATATTCTCTGCCTGCCAGCTCCACTGTGCCCCTGCCTTGCTATTAGCCATTCAACTCTTTATTATACCATCAGGCATTTTAGATGGGCAAAGAATCACAGCTTCACAGAGTTAAACAAATACAGCATAAACAAAAGTAAGACACCTTAAAATAATATTTCACATTTTTTCTTTTTTCTTTCTAAACCAATATGAAAAAAATTAACTCAACATAGTAAGACTCTATAAAATAAGAACAATTATCAAGTAAAGATTATATTCACAATGTACTGAATTCCAATTCATCTGTGTCTGATGAATTTAAAGAAAATACTCCATAATCTATCCTGTCTTGGTAAATCCAAAATTTTATACCCGACATTCTATCATTTCTATTGAAAACTGCAACTAATACTACTTAGTCTTCAACTCCTTCAAAGGCACCAGAAGGATATAATGTAATTTAAGTAAACAAAAAGTGCATAGCAAATGACTTCTAAAAACTGTAGAAATGACAGAGACATATGACTGATTGGACAATCACCCAAAGTTACTTTGCAATGTTGGGAATGTATCTTTAGCCTACATGCCCATAGTATCTGGCAAACTTTACATTGATGCAGGAAATTTGAAAGACTGTCCTACCTATGTTGGCAGTTTGCCAGTCACTTTACTCTGTGTCCTGCAGAATGTCTGGAATTTTCTTCTGTGAAGCAGAAACCCTTAATGGCTGTCCATCCTTGTTTAGCCAAAGTTCAGTGGTCATTTTTTCTGTGGTTCCTGCATGTCCAGTTTATACAACATACAGCCAATTAGTATAGGCAAAATCAATTTCTTGCCAAAATGTTTAGTATTGCCACAATTACAGCAAATTCCATAAGGAACTTCTTCAGTGCCAATCATCTCGGAAGTAAATTGGTACTGCCAGGAGAAGATGTGTCTTGTTGTCATGAAAATCTTTAAATTAAAAAGCATATTAAATACCATATTTTATAGGTCTTTGAAAGGTGTGAAGAACATCTATCTAAAATATATCTCTGTATAATCTGAAAAGAATACCTAGCCTATCTACAAACTTAGTACAGAGGACTAACTACTGATTTGTATTTCTTTAATTATCCTAAATAGTTCAGCTTTCAAAAACAAGAATTTTACCTTACATGTTTAAATGAACTGCATAGGTACAATACCTTAAAAAGAGCATATATATATATATAATATGTTGGAACAAAACAATCTTAAATTGATATCAACATAGAAAATACTTTAAACAAGAGTAGAAACACATACAATGTGTTATAACAAAAATTACTTTAAATTTATATAAATAGACAAAAATACTTTTAAAAAGATTAAAAACACATATAAAGTGTAACAACTTTGACTTTTGAGTTTGTACTCATATACAAAAAATGCAAGGCAATGCAAAATATCTGAAATTAATAGTTGTCTTTTTATCCTATATTCCCCTAAATATAACAAACATCTATGACCCAGAAAATAATGAAGCACTACCCACACCTCCTTTTCTCTTTGGAATATGGATGCTGTGTTTTTGAAAAATCTTCCTGCTGAATGTGGATAAAGTACTTTTAGAGTCAAAGAGAAAAAGTTTGAGATAATGACTAAATCCTGAGAAGATCAGTTATAGCCTTTGTTGATAAATACCATGTGTCAAGTTTCAGGAGGTCTCCCCTGATCAAACCAGATCCAAATTAACCTGGAATCAGCAAAGCACTAGTAACCTAAAGTAAGGCAACATACATTCAAATGCTTATTTATTTTGGTGGCTAGCTAATTATTCAGTTAATATGATTGGGATGATACATGGACCTTTTTCTTGCTAGGCAAACATACTTTCTTTCAAATACAATACTAAGTATTTCTAGATTCTTAAAACCAGAATAATTATACAACTTCAGCATCAGGTAATAAGTCACTATTCATACAGAAATAAGAAAGGTAAACAGAAAAAGAAAAGAAAACATAAACTAATAAAAAACAAATACAATTTACTGGACATAGAGGAGAAGCTTAAACACTCTGAGGATTTGATGGCAAAGAAAAATAGATAGGAGGCCAGAGAATTGGCTCTGTGTTTAAGAGCCCTTGTTACTATTGCAGATGACTCAGGTTCAATAGCCAGGACTCAAAATATAGCTAACAACTCTATGGCACTACTATCCCAGAGGGTCTACTACTCTCTTCTGCCTATACTGATAAAAAATGTAAGTAGCGTCAATAAGTACTTCATGCAGTCTTTCTATACTTACAAAATAAATACACAAATCTGTCAATCAGACAGAAACCTAAGAGAATTAAAAGACTTAATGGAAGTAATGAACCAAATGGACTTAATAGACATCTATAGAACGTTCCACCCAAATATTAGTAACCACCTGTGTCTTATCGGATCACCATGGATTAAAATTAGAATTCAACAACAATGCTACCCCAGAAAGCCTACAAACTCATGGAAACTGAACAGTCAACTACTGAACGTCACCTGGGTCAAGGAAGAAATAAAGAAAGAAATTAAAGTCTTCCTTGAATTTAATGAAAATAAAGACACAACATACTCAAACCTATGGGACACAATGAAAGCAGTGCTAAGAGGAAAGTACATAGCACTAAGTGCCCACTTAAAGAAAACAGAGAAAGCACTCATTGGAGACTTAACAGAACACCTGAAAGCTCTAGAAAAAAAGAAGCAGACTCACCTAGGAGGAGTAGAAGACAGGAAATAATCAAACTGAGGGCAGAAATCAACAAAATAGAAACACAGAAAACAATCCAAAGAATCAATGAAACAAAAAGCTGCTTCTTGGAGAAAATCAACAAGATTGACAAATCTCTAGCCAAACTAATCAAATGGCAGAGAGAGAACATGCAAATTAATAAGATCAGAAATGAAAAGGGGGACATAACCACAGACACAGAGGAAATTCAGAGAATCATTAGATCTTACTACAAAAGCATGTATGCCACAAAATTGGAAAATGTAAAAGAAATGGACATTTTTTTAGATAAGTACTATATACCAAAGTTAAACCAGGACCAGGTGAACAATCTAAATAGTCCTGTTAGTCGCGAAGAATTAGAAACTGTTCTCAAAAACCTCCCTACCAAGAAAGCCCAGGACCAGATGGTTTCAATACAAAATTCTACCAGAACTTCCAAGAAGATTTAATACCTATACTCCGTAAGGTACTTCATAATATAGAAACAGAAGAGTCATTGCCAAATTCCTTTTATGAAGCTATAGTTACCATGATACCTAACCACACAAAGACTCAACCAAGAAAGAGAATTACAGGCCAATCTCACTCATGAACATTGATGCAAAAATTCTCAAAAAAATACTGGCAAACCGAATCCAAGAACACATTAGAAAAATTATCCACTATGATCAAGTAGGCTTCATCCCAGAGATGCAGGGCTGGTTCAACATACGAAAATCTATCAACGTAATCCATCATATATGATCATCTCATTAGACGCTGAAAAAGCATTTGACAAAATTCAACACCCCTTTATGATAAAGGTCTTGGAGATATTAGGGATACAAGGGTCATTCGTAAATATAATAAAGGCTACTTACAGCAAGCCGACAGCTAACATCAAATTAAACGGAGAAAAACTCAAGGCCATCCCACTAAATTCAGGAACACAAGAAGGCTGTCCACTCTCTCCTTATCTCTTCAATATGGTGGTTGAGGTTCTAGCAATAGCAATAAGACAACATAAGGGAATCAAGGGGATTCGAATTGGAAAGGAAGTTAAACTTTCGTTATTTGCAGATGATATGATAGTGTACATAAGCGACCCAAAAAACTGCTCCAAGAAAATCCTACAGCTGATAAACTCCTTCAGTAACGTGGCAGGATACAATATCAACTCCAAAAAATCAGTTTCCCTCCTATACACAAAGGATAAAGAAGCAGAGAGGGAAATCAGAGAAGTAACACCTTTCACGATAGCCACAAATAGCATAAAATATCTTGGGGTAACTCTAACAAAGGAAGTGAACGATCTATTTGGCAAGAACTTTAAGTCTTTGAAGAAAGAAATTGAAGAGGATACCAGAAAATGGAAGGATCTCCCTTGCTTGTGGATGGGGAGGATTAACATAGTAAAAATGGCAATTCTATCAAAGACAATCTATAGATTCAATGCAATCCCCTTAAAGATCCCATCAAAATTCTCCGCAGATCTTGAAAGGACAATAATCAACTTTATATGGAAAAACAAGTAATCCAGGATAGCCAAAACAATCTTATACAATAAAGGAACTTCTGGAGCATTACCATCCCTGACTTCAAACTCTATTACAGAGCTACAGTATTGAAAACAGCTTGGTATTGGCATAAAAACAGAGAAGTCGACCGATGGAATTGAATAGAAGACCCGGATCTTAACCCACAAACCTACGAACACCTGATTTTTGATAAAGGAGCTAAAAGTACTCAATGGAAGAAAGAAAGCATCTTCAACAAATGGTGCTGGCATAACTGGATGTCAACCTGTAGAAGAATGAAAGTAGATACATATCTATCACCATGCACAAAACTCAAGTCCAAATGGATTAAAGACTTCAATATCAATCTGAACACACTGAACCTGTTAGAGGAGAAAGTGGGAAGTACTCTACAACATTTGGGCACAGGAGACTGCTTCCTACGTATAACCCCAGCAGCACAGACATTAAGGGCAACATTGAATAAATGGGACCTCCTGAAGCTGAGCAGCTTCTGTAAAGCAAAGGACACTGTCACTAAGACACAAAGGCAGCCTACTGACTGGGAAAAATGTTCACCAATCCTGCAACTGACGAAGGTCTGATCTCTAAAATATATAAGGAACTCAAGAGACCAGTCTTTAAAATGCTAATTAACCCAATTAAAAAATGGGGCTCTGAACTGAACAGAGAATTCTCAACAGAAGAAGTTCAAATGGCCAAAAGACACTTAAGGTCATGCTCAACCTCCTTAGCTATCAGAGAAATGCAAATCAAAACAACTTTGAGATACCATCTTACACCTGTCACTTTGGCTAAAATCAAAAACACCAATGATAGCCTTTGCTGGAGAGGTTGTGGAGTAAGGGGTACACTCATCCATTGCTGGTGGGAATGCACACTTGTGCAACCACTTTGGAAAGCAGTGTGGTGGTTTCTCAGGAAATTCAGGATCAACCTACCCCAGGACCCAGCAATTCCACTTTTGGGAATTTACCCAAGAGATACCCTATCATATTACAAAAGCATTTGTTCAACTATGTTCATAGCAGCATTATTTGTAATAGCCAGAACCTGGAAACAACCTAGATGTCCTTTAGTGGAAGAATGGATGAAGAAACTGTGGAATATATACATATTAAAGTACTACTCAGTGATTAAAAAACAATGACATCTTGAATTTTGCATGCAAATGGATGGAAATAGAAAACACTATTCTGAGTGAGGTAACCCAGATCCAAAAAGATGAACATGGGATGTACTCACTCATAATCATTTTCTAACCTTAATTAAAGGACATCAAGCCTTTAATTCGTGATCCTTGAGAACATAAGAAGGTGAACCCAAAGAAAAACATATAGTTATCCTCCTGGATATTGGAAGTAGACAAGATTGCTGGGCAAAAATTGGGAACTTGGGGGTGGGGTGGGATGGGGGCAAGGGGAGATGGGGAGAGAAAAGCATGAAGGGGAGGATTGGGAGAGCTTGGTGGAATGGGATACTTGTGATATAGGAAGGGTGGATATGGGAGCATATATCTTAATTAAGGGAGCCATCTTAGGGTTGTCAAGAGACTTGAATCTAGAGGGGTTCCCAGGTATCCAGGGAGATGCCACCAGCTAGTTCCTTGGGCAGCTGAGGAAAGGGAGCTGGAGAATTCCAGATCCTATAGCCATACTGATGAATATCTTGCATATCACCATAGACCCTCCATCTGGCGATGGATGGAGATAGAGACAGAGCCCCACACTGCATCACCAGACTAAGCTCCCAATGTCCTGATGAGAAGCAGAAGGAGGGAGAACATGAGAAAGAAAGTCAGGACCGTGATGGGTGCATTCACCCACTGAGATGGTGGGACAGAACTAAAGGGAGATCACCAAGTCCAGTTGGAATGAGACTGATGGAACATGCAACCAAACCGGACTCTCTGAATGTGGCTGACGGTGGAGGCTGACTGAGAAGCCAAGGACAATGGCGATGGGCTTGGATTCTTTGGCGTGGATGGGCTCTGTGTGGGCCTTGTCATTTTGGTTGCTCACGTTCCTGGACCTCGGGGGAGTTGGGAGGACCTTGGACTTAACATAGTGTAGGGAACCCTGATGGCTCTTTGGCCTGGAGAGGGATGGAGTGGGGTTATGGGTGGAAAGGAGAAGAGGGAAGGGGGAGGAGATGGAAATTTTTAATTAAAAATAAATGAGGAAAACCCAAAAACACTAATGATAGCATTTGCTGGAGAGGTTGTGGAGTAAGGGGTACACTCATCCACTGCTGGTGGGAATGAAAACTTGTGCAACCACTTTGGAAAGCAGTGTGGTGGTTTCTCAGGAAATTAGAAATCAACCTACCCCAGGATCCAGCAATACCACTCTTGGGAATATACCCAAGAGATGCCCTAGCATACTACAAAAGCATTTGATCAACTATGTTCATAGCAGCATTATTTGTATTAGCCAGAACCTGGAAACAACCTAGATGTCCTTCAATGGAAGAATGGATACAGAAAGTGTGGAATATATACACATTAGAGTAATACTCAGTGGTAAAAAACAATGACATCATGAACTTTGCATGCAAATGGATGGAAATAGAAAACACTATTCTGAGTGAGGTAACCCAGACCCACAAGGATGAATTTGGTATGTACTTGCCGTGGACCGACTCTCTTGGAGATCGAAGACCGAGGGAGAACAAGGGTGAAGGCTAGGAGAACCCGGGATTCAGCGAATGACAGACACAACTCTAATGAGTTTTGAATCTGCTGCAAATTTACTAAAATTCAAGCATCACTGTATGAGATTACAGAAGGAAGTTGGCAGACACAAAAGCTTACATTTAAAAAATGATTACAGGCAATTGATTGTTTTCAGTATGTCTTGTGGTTAGGGCCAGGTGGGCAGAGCTTTTCTTTGAAATTCGTCTCACACCATTAACCAACTGCTAACTTTCTCATGGCCCTAAACCGTATCTGTTCTCATGGTAACCCAAACACTATTCTTTATGATTCCACCCCCAGGACTTGCTCCAATATTGAATGGCTGGTTTCATATTGTCAAGAATAGCCTGCTTTTCTTTCCTACCTAAAATGCACCAGGGGTTTCTCATTCTTGCTAGCCTCTCCATAGATGGTAACTCATGTCCCTCCATACGCATTCCTTCATAATTTACTCATCTTCTCCTATCATGAGCTCTTCCTGTTCTAGGGTATCCATAAGTTCCCCCAGAGAGTGCGCCAGAGTCTAAATCATAATATTAATTGCCTGAATCAAGGGAGGGAATTGACGCATCAGTTCCTCCGTATTCAAGGAGCTATTGGAATGTTTGCTGGTTCCTTGAAGAGATTAAGTTTTATGCAAGAGAAAAATAGGAAAGAGAAAGAAAATAGCAGAGCCAATGCAAAGAGCCATCACCAGGAACTAAGTGAACGGGATCGTTGAGGCCAATCAGGCACCACAACTCAAGCAGACTGCCAGGGAGCTGCCGGGGGCCAAGCTCAGGGAAGCACGAGCCCCTCATTTTGAAACGGCCACCACCTGAGAGGCACTTTGCCACACAGGCGAGGCAGCCATAGATGTGGCATGTACTCACTCATCAGTGGATCCTAGACATAAATAAAGGACAGTGAGCCTATAATTCGTTATCCTAGAGAAGCTAAATAAGAAGATGAACCCAAAGGAAAACATATAGTTATCCTCCTGGATATTAGAAGTAGACTAGATTACAAGGGAAAAATTGGGATCTTGGGGGTGGGGGTGGGGTGGCAGTAAGGGGTGATGGGGAGATGTGGATAGAAAAGGGAGGAGGGGAGGATGGGGAGACCCTGGGGGAATGGGATGGTTGGGATGGAGGAAGGGTGGATAAGGGTGCAGGGAAGAAGATATATTAATTAAGGGAGCCATGTTAGGGTTAGCAAGAGACTTCACTCTAGAGGGGGTCCTAGGTATCCATGGAGATGTCCCCAGCTAGTTCCTTGGGCAGCTGAGGAGAGGGAGCCTGAAATGGCCCTTTCCTACAGCCATACTGATGAATATCTTGCATATCACCATAGAAGCTTCATCTGGCGATGGATGGAGATAGAGACAGAGACCCACACTGGAGTGCAGGACTGAGCTCCCAAGGCCCAAATGAGGAGCTGAAAAGGGGAGAACATAAGCAAGGAAGTCAGAACCATGAGGAGTGCGCCCACCCACTGAGACTGCAGGGCTGGTCTAATGGGAGCTCACCAAGGCCAGCTCGACCTGGACTGAAAAAGCATGGGATCAAACCTGATCCTCTGGACATGGCGGGCAATGAGGGCTGACTGAGAAGCCAATGTCAATGGCACTGGGTTTTGATCCTACCGCATATACTGGCTTTTGGGGAGTCTAGTCTGTTTAGATGCACACCTTCCTGGACCTAGATGGAGTGGGTTGGACCTTGGACTTCCCGCAGGGCAGGGACCCCTGACTGCTCCTTGGACTGGAGAGGGAGGGGGAGGGGAGTGGAGGGAGGGGAGGGAAATAGGAGGTGAGGAGGAGGTGGAAATTTTTAATAATAATAATAATAATAATAATAGCCCAACTGGAGAAGCTTTTCAGAGAAGAAAAAGCATGTCTCTATCTAGAGGTACAGTCTATTCATTCCTATGAGATTTTTCTTTCTAAAGAGGTAAACTTATAATTATTTAGGACTTGTAAATAAAACTAAGAAATAGACTCAAATCATTTATATCAAGAAAGTTCAGTGATCCAATTCCAATGATCAGTAAAGAGATCAGTGTCTGAACTGAATTTCAGATCCTACCCTCAGTTAAAGTACTTAGACAAGGATGCTCATTTAGGAGGTAATAAGATACTAGCATTCCCTTCTGGCAATTCCAGGGCTCAGAACCAGGGACATTTCTGGAACTTCAGATTTTATATTTCCTCCCCTGAGCTGCCTCTCTTATTTCTATCTCATGTCCATAACATTTCACACTTTTGAAGAGGTAACCCCAACTGCCATTTAGGGATTTAAAGCAACGACTGAATATGACACCTTATTGATGAGTGGATTAGCTGATGTGGTACCTTGGTTACACATTCAGTGGTCCTTAGCAGAAGACTTTGGAAATGACTTACTGTTAATGGAGACTGCACATTAGTTTTCCGGCCACCCAGACCTGAATAATCACACAGAAACTATGTTAATTGCAACAATGTTTGGCTAATCACTCAAATATATTCCAGGCTAACTCATATCTTAAATTAACCTATTTCTATTAATCTGTGTATCGCCATAAGGCTATGGCTTAACAGTAAGGTTCTGGTGTCTATCTCCTTTGGCAATTACATGATGTCTCTTTCTCTCCTCCTACTCTCTCTCTATTTCTCTGTGTTAGATTTCCTGACTGGCTTTATTCTTCCCTGACATAGGCCAAAGCAGCTTCTTTATTAACCAATAGTAATAAAAAAATTCACAGCATACAGAGGGGAATCCCACATCATCTCCCCTTATCTTTCTAAATAAAAAGGAAAGTTTTAACTTTAACAGAGTAACATGACATATAACAAAGCAGGTATCAAGAAAGAATTACATATACAACATTTAATTTATTTGCATCTGGCAAAATTAAAGAAGTATTCTATCAACTATTTCATCTTCGTGAGTCTAAAGTTTTATATCTAATTTTATCTTTTATCATAACTAAGGAAAACTATAATTATATCTATCTTCAACGCCATCAAAAACTCCAGAAGGATATAATACTACCCAAGTAAACAGGAATTGCATAGTAAACAACGTTCAAAACTCTAGAATTGACAGAGACATCTCTCTGCCTGGACAGTCACCCAAGTTCTCCTGTAATGTTGGGGCATCCATCTTCAGCCTACAGGCCCACAGAAACTGGCAGACTTTTTATGAAGCAGGAAATTTGAAAGACTGTTTCACCTATATTGGCAGTTTGTCAGTCACTTTCTTCTGTGTCATGCAGTATGTATGGCAGAATCTTTCATAAAACAGGAACCCTGAAAGAATATATCACCTTTTTTGGCAAGTTCAGCAGTCATTTTTCTGTGGGTCCTGCATGTTCAGTTCATACAGCATATCATCAAACAGTCCAGGCAAGAGCAGTTTCTTGCCCAAATTTCTAGCCTTGTCACATTAAGGCAAATTTCATAGTGAGTTTCTTTAATGTCCATCAACCTCACTGACATAATTGGTGCTTCCAGAAGCATACATGTTTCACTGTCAAGAAAAGACTAAGTTCATAAACATTTTAAATACCATATTTTGTAGATCTTTGAAGATTATCTATCTGGCTGAAATATATCTATGTATATCTATAAAACCTAATATGACTACAAGTTTGATTATTATAAACAATTATGTATTAAACCATAATTTTAAATATGCATTACATTTTTCTTTTTTTTTGGGTTTTTCGAGACAGGGTCTCTCTGCAGCTTTTTTAGAGCCTGTCCTGGAACTAGCTCTTGTAGACCAGGCTGGCCTCGAACTCACAGAGATCCTCCTGCCTCTGCCTCCCGAGTGCTGGGATTAAAGGCATGCGCCACCACCGCCCGGCTATGCATTACATTTTTAAATGAGCTGTATAAACATCATACCTTAAACAAAAGCAGAAATATATACAGTATAACAAAATCAACCTTAAATTTATATCAATAAACCAAAGTCCTTACCAATGTAAACTATTCATTTCTATATCATATCCTCCTTTAAATGAAAACAAACATTTAGAAACAATGATTTGGGGCATCCAGACATAGTTTTCTCCAAATTTCTTCCTGCTGTTTATTGAGTGAAGTATTTTTATGGTCCACAAAGACCTTTTGGGGGTCTTGCTCCATCAAATCACATTATCCAGGATGAAATCCTGAAATCCTCAGGTTCTCATCTTCTGTGGAAACAAATGTAGAATCTCTTTTCCCAAGTAACATACCCTAAGACTCAAATTTTGAAGTCAAGTTGCTATATATATATATATATATATGCTTAGCTTAGCAGCCCCAAGAATCAAGTGCCTTTCTACAGTCAAAAAAAAAAAAAAAACCCACAGCTCTCTCTTCCTGTCCCTTCCCAGCTTGCACCCAGAACCCCCCTCCCGCCTCATCCTCCCGTCTTTGGGGGGCCACAAAATCCCACAACTCAGCCTGTTTGGGCGCCAGGGACCTGGAATTGAGTGCACCCAGGCCAGTGGGAGGTCCCCTCCTTCATTAGCCTGCCTACAGCAATGTAGGCCCTTTGTCAGTGAGCTGCTTGGCCTGCAAGGAGACCTGACAGTCTGCCAGAAGATCCGGCATTCATTGGGGTGAGTGAATTGAATTCATTGGGGTGAATTGAACTTCTAAAAGAAGACCCAAAGGGGATTATTCAGAGGAAGAAATGGGCAGGCGCCAATGCAAGAATTCCTCCAACAATTTGAAAAATAACATGAAAGCACCAGAACCCAGCAAACTTACAACAGGAGGACGTGAACACACTAATCAAGAAGAAGTAGAAAAAATTGACTTTATGAAAGTAATAGAGTCCCTTAAACAGGAGGTGAAAAACTCCCTTAAGGAAATGGACGAGAAGAATAACAAAAAGTTTGAAGAATTGAGTAAATCCGTAAACGATATCCTAGGAAACCAAGAAAAAAACAATCAAACAGATAATGGAAACAGTGCAAGACTTGAAAACTGAAATGGAGGCAAGGAAGAAAACACAACCCAAGGGCCAGCTGGATATGGAAAATCTATGTAAATGAACAGAGACTACAGAAACAAGCATAACCAACAGAATACAACAGATAGAAGAAAGAATCTCAGATTCTGAAGATACCATAGAGAAAATAAATGCACTGATCAAAGAAAACAGCAAATCCAACAAATCCTCATCACAAAACATTCAGGAAATCTGGGACACAATAAAAAGACCAAACCTAAGAAGAAGGCGTAGAAGAAGGAGAAGAAATACAGCTCAATGGTTCAGAAAATATATTTAGTAAAATTATAGAAGAAAACTTCCCAAACCTAAAAAAAGATATTCCTATTAAGGTTCAAGAAGCTTACAGAACACCAAGTAGACTGGATCAAAAAAAAAAAAATCCCCTCGCCATATTATAATCAAAACACAAAACATACAAAATAAAGAAAGAATATTAAGAGCTGCAAAGGAAAAATGTCAAGTAACATATAAAGGTAAACCTATCAGACTAACACCTGACTTCTCTATGGAAACCATGAAAGCCAGAAGGTCCTGGATAGATGTTTTGCAGAAACTAAGAGACCATGGATGCAAGCCCAGATTACTATACCCAGCCAAGCTTTCATTCACTATAAATGGAGAAAACAAAATATTCCAGGATAAAAACAAATTTAAACAATACATAGCCACAAATCCAGCCTTACAGAAAGTAATAGAAGGGAATTCACAAACAAAGGAGTCCAGCATTGCCCAAAATAACTCAGACATCTAGCGACCCTTCACCAGCAAATCTCAAAGAAAGGAAACACACAATCTCTACTACCAAATAAAAAATGACAACCGGAGTTAACATCCACTGGTCATTAATATCACTTAATATCAATGGACTCAATTCACCTATAAAAAGGCACAGGCTAAGAGATTGGATACGAAAACAGGATCCAACATTCTGCAATCAGGGAAATGCAAAGCAAAACAACGCTGAGATACCATCTTACACCTGTCAGAATGGCTAAAATCAAAAACACCAATGATAGCCTTTGCTGGAGAGGATGTGGAGTAAGGGGTACACTCATCCATTGCTGGTGGGAATGCAAACTTGTGCAACCGCTTTGGAAAGCAGTGTGGAGGTTTCTCAGGAAATTTGGGATCAACCTACCCCAGGACCCAGCAATCCCACTTTTGGGAATTTACCCAAGAGATGCCCAATCATATTACAAAAGCATTTGTTCAACTATGTTTATAGCAGCATTATTTGTAATAGCCAGAACCTGGAAACAACCTAGATGCCCTTCAGTGGAAGAATGGTTGAAGAAAGTGTGGAATATATACATGCTAGAATACTACTCAGCGGTAAAAAACAATGACATCTTGAATTTTGCATGCAAATGGAGGGAAATAGAAAACACCATCCTGAGTGAGGTAACCCAGGCCCAAAAAGATGAACATAGGATGTACTCACTCATAATTGGGTTCTAGCCATAAATAAAGGACATCGAGCCTATAATTCGTAAAAATCCTAGAGAAGCTATATAAGAAGGTGAACCCAAAGAAAAACATATAGTTATCCTCCTGGATACTGGAAGTAGACAAGATTGCCGGACAAAAAATGGGAACATAGGGGTGGGGTGGGATGGGGGAGGGGGGATGGGGTGAGAAAAGTGTGAAGTGGAGGATGGGAAGAGCTTGGGGGAATAGGATGGTTGGGATATAGGAAGGGTGGATATGGGAACAAGGAATTATATATCTTAGTTAAGGGAGCCATTCTAGGGTTGGCAGAGGCTTGACTCTAGAGGGGTTTCCAGGTGTCCAGGAAGACACCCCCAGCTAGGTCCTTGGGCAGCTGAGGAGAGGGTGCCAGAAATGTCCAGATCCTATTGCCATACTCACGAATATCTTGCATATCACCATAGAACCTTCACCTGGCATTGGATGGAGAAAATGACAGAGCCCCACATAGGAGCACCGGACTGAGCTCCCAAGGTCCCGATGAGGAGCAAAAGGAGGGAGATCATGAGCAAGGATGTCAGGACCGTGAGGAGTGCATTTACCCATTGAGACGGTGGGACAGATCTAACGGGAGACCACCAAGTCCAGTTGGAATGGAACTGATGGAACAGGGGACCAAACCGGGCTCTCTGAATGTGGCTGACGGTGGAGGAGGACTGAGAAACCAAGGACAACGGCAATGAATGTGAACTCTACTGCATGGACGGGCTCACTGTGAGCCTTAACCATCACCTGGCGATGGATGGAGATAGAGACAGAGCCCCACATTGGAGCACCGGACTGAGCTCCCAAAGTTCTGATGAGGAGCGGATGGAGAGAGATCATGAGAAAGAAAGTCAGAACCATGAGGGATGCGTTCACCCACTGAGACGGCAGGACAGAACTAATGGGAGACCACCAAGTCCACTTGGAATGGGACTGATGGAACATGCGACCAAATCGGACTCTCTGAGGGTGGCTGATGGTGGAGGCTGACCGAGGAGCCAAGGACAATGGCGATGGGCTTGGTCTCTACAACATGGACGGGCTCTGTGTGAGCCTTGTCAGTTTGGTTGCTCACCTTCCTGGACCTGGGGGGAGTTGGGAGGACCTTGGACTCAACATAGTGTAGAGAACCCTGATGGCTGTTTGGCCTCAAGAGGGAGGGAGTGGGGGTGTGGGTGGAGGGGAGGGGAGGGAAGGGGGAGGAGGAGGGGAGGAGATGGCAATTTTTAATAAAAAAATAAATAAACTGGAAAAAAAGATTCAATGGTGAATGAAGGAATGCTTCATAAACAAAATATATAATCATTCCAGAAAGAGTTAGGACAAGAATGGAAAAGGCCATAAATTCTTTTTTCCATGTCTTTTTATGTGACTGTGACCAGAAGGCATGGCTCAGATTTAGAGTGTGTCCACACCTCAAATAATTTAATCACAAAATCACTTACGTGTATCCAACTGCTTCAGTTTAACTTTTGTATTATAATACAATTCTGATTTTTTCCTTTTGACAGGCATGGTATCACAGGTAGGTAGAAGCAGATATTTCTCTGTGTGTTCAAGGTCAGTCAAAGCCACATGGTGAGACCTTATCTCAAAGTTAAAACAAATAATTACACGTGTTTTATTTTTATTGAGCTCTACATTTTTCCTGCTCCCCTCCCAAACTCACCCCTCACCTTCAACCCTGACCCCAAGGTCCCCATGCTCCTAATTTATTCAGGAGATATTGTATTTTCCTACTTCCCATGTAGACTGGATAGATGATTGTCTCTCTTTGGGTCCTCATTGTTGTCTATGTTCTCTGGGATTGAGTTTTGTAGACTGGTTTTCTTTGCTTTATGTTTAAAAACCACCTATTAGTGAGTACATGTGAAAATTGCCTTTCTGTATCTGGGTGACCACACTCAAAATGACGTGCTCTAGCTCCATCCATTTGTCTGCAAAATTCAAGATGTCACTTTTATTTTCTCCTGTGTAGTTCTCCATTGTGTAAATGTACTACATTTTCCTTATCCATTCTTTGGTCAAGGAGCATTTAGCTTTTTTCCAGGTTCTTTCTATGACAAAAAATGCTGCTATGAACATAGTTGAGAACATGTCTTTGTGGGATGATTGAGCATCCTTTGGATATATACCCAAAAGTGGTATTACCACTTTTACCAGATCTTGAGGAAGGTTGTTTTCCAATTTTCTGAGAAAATCCCACACTGACATCCAAAAGGGTTATACCACCTTGCATTCCCACCAGCAATGCAGAAGTGTTCCCTTTACTCCACAACATCTCCAGCATAAGTTGTCATCAGAGTTTTTGATCTTGGCCATTCTTATAGGTATAAGATGGAATCTCAGTGTTTTGATTTGCATTTCTCTGATGACTAAGGATGTTGAACATTTCCTTAAGTGTCTTTCAACCATTTTAGATTCCTCTGCTGAGAATTCTATTTAGGTCTATACTCCATTTTTATGGGATTATGTGTTCTTTTGATGACCTATTTCTTGAGTTCTTTGTATATTTTGGAGATCAGACCTCGGTCTGATGTGGAGTTAGTAAGATCTTTTCCTATTCTGTAGGCTGTGGTTTTGTCTTATTGACCATGTCCTTTGCTTTACAGAACCTTTTCGGTTTCAAGAGTTCTCATTTATTAATTGTTTCTCTCAGTGTCTGTGCTGCTAGGGTTATATTTAGGAAGTGGTCTCCTATGCCAATGTGTTCAAGTGTACTTCCCACTTTCTCTTCTATAAGGTTCAGTGCCCTTGAATTTATGTTGAAGTCTTTGATCCATTTGGACTTGAGTTTTGTGCATGGTGATAGACATGGATCTATTTCCATTCTTCTACATGTTGATATCCAGTTGTGTCAGCACCATTTGCTAAATATGCTTTCTTTTTTTCCATTTGATTTTTTTTGCATCTTTGTCAAAATCAGGTGTTCAAAGATATGTGGATTAATATCTAGGGCCTTGATTCTGTTTTATTGGTCCTTTGTCTGTTCTTATGACAATACCAGGCTGTTTTCAGTGCTGTAGCTCTGTAGTACAGTTTGAAATTAGGGGATATGATGCCTCCAGAAGTTCTTTTATTGGGTTTTCTGCCTTTCCATATGAAGCTGAGTACAGTTCTTTCAAGGTTGGTGAACAATTTTGCTGGAATATTGATAGGCATAGCATTAAATCTGTAGATTCCTTTTGGTAAGATTGCCACTATGTTAATCCTACCTACCAGAGAACACAAGAGATCTTTCCTCTCTTTGGTGTCTTCTTCAATTTCTTTCTTCAAAGTTTCAAAGTTCTTGTCATACGAGACTTCCTCTTGTTTGGTTAGAGTAACTCTGAGATATTTTATGTGATTTTTGGCTGTTATGAAGTATGATGTTTCTCTGATTTCTTTCTCAGTCCTTTTATCATCTGAGTACAGGAGGGCTACTGATTTTTTTGAGTTAATCTTGTGTCCTGCTTCATTACTGAAAGTGTTTATGAGTTCTAGAAGTTCCTCGGTAGAATTTTTGGGGTCGCTTATGTACACTGTCATGTCATCAGCAAATAGTGAGAGTTTGATTTCTTCTTTTCTGATTTGTATCCCTTCATCTCCTTTTGGTGTCTTATTGCTCTAGCTGAAACCTCAAGAACTATATTAAATAGGTATGGAGAGAGTGGACAACCTTGTCTTGTTACTGATTTCAATAGGATCACTTTAACTTTCTCTCCATTTAGTTTGAAGTTGGCTGTTGGCTTGCTTTATATTGCTTTTATTTTGTATAGGTATGTTCCTTGTATCACTTCTCTCTCCAAGACCTTTGTCATGAAGTGATTTTGTATTTTCTCAAAAGCTTTTTTGGTATCTAATGAGTTTATCATATGGTTTTTATTTTTCAGTTTGACTGTATGGTGGACTTCATTGACAGATTTTTGTATGTGGAATCATCCCTGCATCTCTGGGATAAAGCCAACTTGATCATGGTGGATGATACTTCTGACGTGTTCTTTGATCTGATTTTCCAGTATTTTATTGAATATTTTTACATCAATGTTCATTAGTAAGACTGGTCTGTAATTCTCTTTATTAGTAATGTCTTTCTGTGGTTTGGGTATCAGGGTAGTTGTCACCTTATAAATCCAGTTTAGCAATGTTCTTTCTGTTTCTATTGTGTCAAATAATTTGAGGAGTATTGGTATTAGTTCTTCTTTGAAAATCTTGTAGAATTTTGAGCTGAAACCATCTGGTCCTGAGCTTTTTTGTTGTGAGGCTTTTGGTGACTGCTTCTATTTCTTCAGCAGTTATAGGTCTGTTTAATTTTCATATCTGGTCTTGATTTAATTCCTTTATTATATCCTAGGCGCCTAAGATTATCTCTTCCATCTCTTGTATTCTGCTGTTTATGCTTGTGTTTGTGGTTCTTGATCATTTTCTCATGATGTTTGTTTCTATATATCCCTCAGCTTGTGTTTTATTTATTGTCTTTCTCTCAGTTTTCAAGTCTTGAATAGTTTCATTTATATGTTTGATTGCTTTTTCTTGATTTTCTTTAAGGGATTTGCTGATGTCTTCGATTTTCTTTTGTCTTTTGCTCTATTTCTTTGAGGGAATTTCTCATTTCCTCTTTAAGTTTCAAACATTCTCCTGAAGTTATTTTTAGGTCATTTTCTTCTGTTTCATTAATATTTGGTTGCTCAAGTCTTGCTATTGTAGGGTCTTTAGGTTTTACTGGTGTCATGTTGCTCTTTCTGGTATTGCATGTGTTCTTATCTTTTCTACTCATTTTTTCCTCTAATAGGTGTGTTTGGGGTTGTTAGTGATTCAGTTGATTAATCTTCTAGGTGCCTGTGAATTCAAGCCTCAGATGGTTGTTCCCCATGGTACAGTTACTACCATGGTTCTAGTTACTCCTTTGGTCACTCTGTGTTTCTGGAGGTTACTCAGCACTCCAGGGCTTTGCTCTACTCCCTTGGAGTTCACTGTCTCAGGCCTGCTCTAGCCTAGGTTGTTGGCTTTGTCCTGTTTCTCTAAATCTTGTTCTGTATCTGCTCATGCAGAAGTCCCTGGCTTGGAGTTGGTCTTGCAAAGGTCTCTGGCTCCGGTCCACTCCCTCAGAGTTCCAAGGCTCTGGTGTGCCCAGACCTGCAGAGGATTTGGCTCAGGCTTACTCCCTCAGAGGTCCCAGACTCATGCTCCCACCAGGACCCACAGAGGTTTCTGGTTCCTATTCCCTTTGATGTACCAGACAAACGCCCAGTCCCACAGAGGTCCTGGCTCAAGCCTACTCCCTCTGAAGTCCCAGACTAGCACCTGGACCTGCAGAGATCTCTCTCTCGGATGTCCTAGATTCATACCCAGACTCGCAGGGGACCTGGCTCGGGCCTAGTTCCCCAGAAGTCCTAGACTCACACCCAGACCCACAGTGGTCCTGGTTTAGGCCTACTCCCTTGAAGGTCCCAGATTCACATCTGGAGCCTCAGTAGTCTCTGTATCTGGCTCTCTCACTTAGTAGTTGCTCCCTTGTACCTGTTCCTGTGGAGTTCCCTATCTCAGGTCTTCTCTGGCCCAGGTGGCTGACTCAGTCATGGTCCACCAATGTCCCTGAAGTGGATCTGTTCCCACTCTCATGGAGCTTGCTTCCTTATGTCCACTCCAGTTTAGGTAGCTGGTTCAGGCCCACTCCTGTGGAATTTGTTGCCTCAGGCCAACTCCAGCCCTAGGTGCAGTTCATTGCCTCAGGCCTACTTTGGCCTAAGTTACCTGCTTTGAGCTGTTTCTGTAAATCCTGGTCTGGATCCACTCCTCCAGAGGTCCCTGGCTAAGAGTTGGTCCTGCAAAGGTCTATGGCGCCAGTCTACTCCCATGGAGTTCCCAGGCTTGGGTATGCCCAGACCCACAGTGGATCTGGCTCATTCTTATTCCCTCAGAGGTTCCAGACTCATACTCAGACCCAGACGCACAGAGTTTTCTGGTTCCTCCCTACACCGTTTGATGTACCAGACCAATGCCTGGATCCACAGAGGTCCTGGCTCAAGTCTACTCCCTCTAAGGTCCCAGACTCATGTCGGGAGAGATCTCTCTACACTTCTTCATTGTGTAGTATTTTAGATGCTGTACTTTGAAATGTTAACTCTGGAAACTGAATCTTAGAAAGATATAATTATGGGACTTCCACAACATTTACCATGTTTTAAAACAATTATTTTGTTCAAACAATGAATTACTAGAAAGCTTACTGCAAGTGTGTTTATTTATTTTATTATTTTTATTTATTTGTTTATTTTATTTATATTTAAAAATTTTCCACTTCCTCCCCTCCTCCCATTTCCCTCCCACTCCCCCTACTTCCACTCTCCCTCCCTCTCCAGTCCTAAGAGAAGTTAGGGTGTCCTGCCCTGTGGGAAGTCCAAGGCCTTCCCCCCTCTATTCAGGTCTAGGAAGGTATGCATCTAAACAAACTAGGCTCCCCAAATCCAATACATGCAGTAAAATCAAAACTATGTGACATTATCATTGGCTTCTCAGTCAGCCCTCATTGACAGCCACATTCGCAGACTCTGGTCTTACATGTTTCTTCAGTCTCAGTCCAGATGGCCTTGGTGTGGTCCCATTAGATCAGTCACACCGTCTCAGTGGGTGGATGCACACCTTGTGGTTCTGGCTTTCTTGCTGATGTACTCCCTCATTCTGTTCTTCATCTGGACCTTGGGAGCTCAGTCTAGTGCACCAATATGGGTCTCTGTCTCTATCTCCATACATCGCTGGATGAAGGTTCTATGGTAATATGCAAGATATTCATCAGTGTGGCTATGGGAGAAGGCCAGTTTAGGCACCCTCTCTTCTGCTGCTCAAGAACCTAGCTGGGGACATCTCCTTGGACACCTGGGAGCCCTTCTAGAGCCAAGTCTCTTGCCAACCCTAAAATGGCTTCCTTAATGTAGATATCTTCCTCCCTGCTCCCATATCCAGCCTTCCGCCATCTCAACCATCCCATTTCCCCAAGCTCCCCCCAATCCTCCCCTTCTTCCTTCCCTCTCCCCATGTTCCCTTCCTACCACCCCACCCCCACCCCTGTGCTCCCAACTTTTGCTCAGTGAACTTGTCTACTACCAATATCCAGGAAGATAAAGATATATTTTTCTTTGGGTTCACCTTCTTATTTAGCTTCTCTAAGATCACAAACTATAGGCCCAATGTCCTTTGTTTATGGCTAGAATCCACTAATGAGTGTGTATACACCATATTCATCTTTTGGGGTCTGGGTTATCTCACTCAGTAAAGTGTTTTCTATTTCCATCCATTTGCATGCAAAAGTCAAGATATCATTGTTTTTTAAAACTGAGTATAACTGTAATGTGTATATGTGCCACAACTGTATCCATTCTTCCATTGAGGGACACTTATGTTGTTTCCAGGTTCTGGCTATTACAAATAGTGCTGGTATGAACATAGTTGAACAAATGCTTTTGTAGTATGATTGGGAATCTCTTGGGTATATTCGCAAGAGTGGAATTGCTGGATCCTGAGATAAGTTGACTTCCACTTTCCTGAGAAACTGCCACACTGTTTTCCAAAAAAGCTGGAGCTAATGGGTCAAGCAGTAATTTAATTAATATAGTTTCTGTGTGATTACTTTGGGTGTAAGCTAGCTGAGTGGCCAAATACCAACAAGCAGCCTCCCTCCTCCAACACTTTAATATCATGCATGAGAAGCCCTCTTTTGAATTGTTGGCCAGGGATATAAAAGACTCTTCAAACTTATAGCTAGAGCCACTGCATTTGGTTACCCACCCTTAGAGGTGTAAGGTAAGCTCCCATTATTTAAGGCACAATGCCTTTAGAACAGGACCCAGAGGACCCTGATCTGAAACTGACCTGAACACCCCATCCCTCAGGTCTAGCTTTCATGGTACCAGAAGCTAACATGCAATTTCACAACAGAGAGAGCCAAGCAATAGTCCTACCCAGCTATGATATTTATTAGCCACATTAAGATCAGCACAAATGGCATATATACCTTGACAGTAACCAATGGCTCTCTAATTATCCTAAAGACCTCGACAGATGGATGTCATGCTTAGTATTGGAAACATAACTAATGCTATTGAAATTATGGTTATTGGAAGAGAATCTATGGTCACTAATTTATTAAACCAGCATAATCCCTAACAATAAACATTTCTCCTTTACCAACAGGTAACTGTAGATTTCATCTCTCTTGGAGGAAATTTCTTTCTGCAATAGACAGAGACCACCACAGAAAACCACCACCAAACAAATATGCAGAGTCCAGTCACAGAGGATGTTCTCAAAAAAACATGCACGCTATATCAGCATCAGCTGCTGCTTCCAGGTTTATGTGTTTAATAGTGTTTTATTTCTACAATAGAAACCCTTACAAAGACATGGGATGAATGTACCACTTATTTGAGGTGTCTGATATCCTACAATAGATTAAGAATTTCATTTCAGGTTTTCTGGATGTGATGTTGGCTATCAAGAGTCATTGCTCATTCCTGATGGCATAATAAATAGGTACGTCCCCAAGTACATATTTTGAAATAATGGCTCATAAAATTCTATTTCCCTTTTCCCAAAGCAGTCCCCTTACTAGGGATATTTTTTTTTGCCTTTTGTTCTAAAAAGGAAGGGGAGAGTAGAGAATTTTCAGTTATCATTTTTGATAACCATTGTATATCCTTAATTTCTCAATTTACTGTGCAACTGTTCTTATTGTTAAACCGCATCTCCTCTGGATTTCTAGGGACTTGTCATTTAAGTCAGGCTGATTTATTCACTATCATATTGACATTAATAGTATGTTATAGTGTATACTCATTGTTAATTTCACAGAATCGAGAATGACATACAATGTTTTTCTACACACTTGTGAGACACTATCTCTATTTCATTGACTCTGAAAATTCCTGTATGGGGTTATTTTAAATAGGTAGGTTGAAGTGGGAAGACCTATCCTAAAGGTGGGTAGCATCATTCCATGGGCTTGGGCCATGGACTATATGAAAAGGAGGAAGAGAATCAAATGGAGCATTTGCCTCTCTCTGGTTTCTATCTATGACTACAAGGTAATTAGCAATCTCAAGATCCTGCCACATGACTCCCTTGCACCTATAAACTAGATCCCAAACTTTCAGACAAAATGAAACTTCTTTCAAGAATTTAGATTGGTGCTTTCCTTAGGGAGTTCCTCAAGTTAGTCCATTCCAGCCGAGTTATACCTAGTTAGAATTATTTTATTGCTTTAGTTGATGCTTTCTCTGGGGTGAATATTTTCTTTTACATTTCCCTAGGAAATGTCTCACAAGTGAAGACATAAAAACCTGTAAGGAACTATAACATGGAATACTTGTTAGGCTAATTAAATATAGGATAATCTAAAAATGTTTTGTATGTAATAAAGATGGAGTACAAGAAGAATAAAAGTTGGGATGAGATTCCTCAAATGTTAAAATTCTTGTAAAAGAAAAATCAAAAGGAGTAAAAGAGGGAGCAAGGAAATATGGGAAAATCTTCACAGGTATTTTGACAAAAGCATTGGGGAGATTCCTCATAGAAATCTGTAACATACTTTGTGAAATACCATCTGGTGGAGAGTTGTAATTTGTACAACCTGGAAAATCATTCTGCTTTAATTTTTATGAATTTAGAGGATGATGTAAAGGGTCATTGTCTTCTGACGCTCATTTCCATATCTACTATGTTCCTTGATAATTTAATGTCACTAAGAGTAATTCAGTTCCAGAATTTATAAGATTAAGTGGGTAAGAATTTATTTAATGAAAATCCATAAACCTCTCGATGAAAAACTGGAGCAACCAAGAAAAGAAATGTAACTGGAAGCCCACTTCTCTTCCTCGGGCAAGGTTCTGAATCTGGAAGGTTTTGGGAGGTATCCGAAAAATAGTTGTGATTACTCCTTGTAATTTTGGATTTTCAAGTGTATGGAAGTTGGAAATTTATATTTAAAGGATAGAATATAGTAGGGAATACTGGGGAAGAGTAAAAGAAAGAGAAATTATGCCACCCACTAGAAATAGAAAGCAAGAAAGGGTCGCCATTGCCAGCGCAGTGCCAATCTTCTGGGTATCTGGGAAAGAAGGTATGTGGAATGATGGGGGGAAGGCAATCCCATCCTTGCGAATGATGGATAAATAGTTGTACACGATGGATAAGAAGACAAAAATGCTAGCAATGACGTTCAGAATCCCTGGAACCGTGAATGGATTGTAGGTGGCTTTCTTCCGGAGTCTCCCTGAGTACAATTTCCAAAGAGCCACAATGACAGTGACTGTGGCAATCGTGCCAAGAAAGCTGGAGATCAGTAGAAGGTGTTGAGACACTCGAATATCCAAAGGGACGAAGGTGTCCTCGTTCTTATATTTGTAACACACTTTGGAAATGTTGGAATCGCCTTCCTGGTGGTAAACACAGGTTTTCCACATCCCCACTAAAGTCATTCTGGGCTTGGAATCCAAGGGCTCCTGAAAACACCACACTCGCCACTGAGGGAGGCTCATGGAGACGCTGCACAGGATCCATGCTAGAGTGGCCAAAGCAAAGCCTCCTAGCTGCCTGTTGGCACGCCTGCTGACCATTACAACGGTGACTCTGAACACCTGGCAACTGCAAAGAACACAGGACATCATGAGGATGAATTCTTCAGGACTGGGAGATTATCCCTAGTGGGGGCAGTACCAGGGAAGAAGGGTTTTGTTGAGCAGATGGACTTTTGACCAGGCAATCTCCTGCAGGGAGTGTGTTCTGATCAAACTCAAAAAGAATTGCTCAGTGGGAACATTTAGTAGCTCATTGATAATCCACACACGATTAAGATTTTCTTTTTCCACTGTTTACAGAATCACAATGAATTTTGGTTCCACATATTTAGTCTTTCAGATAATCATGATAATATGAAATTTCATGTGAAAATAGAAAGCTACTTCAAGCACAATAATTTGATATTTATGAAATAGCCATATCATGGAGTTATTTGCCAACCTTAAAGATAGAAGTGTAGTTATACATTAATTTTTTTTTGCTCAGACCATTTAACTATTCATTTGTGTGACACTGTATGTCTTTGTGTCCCTGGCTGGCCTAGAACTATCTCCCCATTGTGGCCTTTAGTTGCAAGCAATCCTGCTTCCTCTCCTTTCAACTGCTGGCATTAGAGGCAGTAGCCACCACACAATGTAACTAATGTCAGGTTTCATCACGTATGAGAAGTTTGTCAACTTTTATAATGACAAGTTTCTCATTGTATGGATGAACCATGGTTTTCCTGATCAATCATTGAGCTCCTATACCTGGATTAATACCAGATTTATTTAAAATCAATGGTGTCATGTGCATCATATATGGGAATTGTCATGTATAATACACACACACACATATATGTGAAACTTATGTAAATATACATTCATATTTTCCCTGGTTTTTTCCTCAATGAAAGAACTGAGCTTGTGTAATACAGTGGCAAGTGTGTATTTTAGAATTTACTAAATCTAAGGCAGGATGAAGTTTAGAAAATTTACTGTAGAAAGAAAATAAAGTTATAGTAACTATAATATAATCTACAACTAAGAGCACAAGTTTCAAAACTATAAAAATGACTGCAACTAAGAACACCTGTTAATAATGACTTTAAGAACCAGTGATGTCTACTTCACAATCAAAAACTCAAATTGGATAAAGAAACAAGAGCTATCTTTGTATGGTTTATTAGGAACTCATTGTGTTTTCAAAGTCAGGAGTGACCTTGGATGAAAAAATTATCCTAAGCAAATAGGAATAGTAAACAAACAGTTTACTCTACCCTAATTTCAGACAAGATAGACTTCAAAATAAAATAAATGAAAGGAGACAAAAAAGGGATACTTCCGGGACACAGCATCTAACCTCCCCATCCATCCAGATCTCACTTAACATTCTTCAGGGTCTAACCCAGTGAGTGTCCTTGACCTTCCCCTGACACATAGACTTCCCAACTACAAAATCTATCCCTGAGACCCATACCTATGGCCAAGCCCAGTATAACCACCAATGTGTGCACGTCAAACAACCTCTAGGCTTCTGCCAGGAACAACGCTGCTTGCCTCCCATCTAGAAGGCCTCTCCTTTACCACATAAAACTTTTTCATCCAGTCAAATCTATGCCCTCCATCAAGTCCCGGAACATGAGGGACAGACATCGTATGTTCACTATTCACTTATCTCAGTTCACTTTTACCAGACTTCATTCCTCTCTGGCCATTTTCAAACTTTCTGTACAATATGCCCAACATGCCCATACTTTTTCTTTTTTGATCCAATCTGGTCTGTGCATATATGACAGAAACTAACAGAATAAGTCCATATGCCCAGATCTCACTACAAAATTCAATCAATCTGAAAAATCAAGTCAGTGCTTTCTCTCCAAAACCTACCAGACCTGGACAAGCATTTGCTAATGAGAACTGTATAGATGAACCCCAGGACAAGGACACATAATTTAAAATGACAATCATAGACTTCAGTAAAGGATCCCAGGAATATAAAAAGACAAAAAGAAACAGTCGTTAAAGGTAAAGAGACAGAACGGAAGGAGAACAAATGCTTGAGTGATGCCCAAGAAGCACAAACATAAGATTGGTAAAAATGACAAAGTCAGCCTTGGACCTGAGAACAGAATTCAACCAGGAGATACAAATATTGAGGAGAACTCAAGCTAAGATAAAAATCCAGTAACTAAAGTAGAAAACTCAGAGGAAAGCCTTGTAAGTAGAATGACTGTAGCAGAAGAAAGAACATCAGAACTCAGAGACAAAGTAGAGGATCTAGGTCAAACAAGCAAGGAATATGAAAATTTTACAAAAACACAGAGAAGGAACATACAAGAAATGTGGCACATCATAAAAAACTGAACCTTCAAATTGAAGGCATAGATGAGGGAGAAGATTGCCAAGTCAATAACACAGACCGGGCACTCTTCAAGATCTTAGAAGAAAACTTCCCCAAACTAAGGTAAAGCACACCCATGCAAATACAGAAGCACATAGAACACCAAATGGGAAAGAAAATCCCACAGCATATTATAGTTAAAACACTAACTATATATAAATATATAACAAAGAAAGTGCATTTAATCCTGCATGGAAAAAACATAAATCACATGAAAAACCCCACAGATAGGGAGATTATTTTGCCATATACAGATAGAGAGAGAGAGAGAGAGAGAGAGAGAGAGAGAGAGAGAGAGAGAGAGAGAGAGAGAGAGAGAGAGAGAGAGGGAGGGAGGGAGAGAGAGAGAATTAATACTCAGTCAGAAAGCATAAAGAAAAAAATTAAAAGGATAGAAAGAATATAGCCACTCAAATAATGAGATAATGAGTCAGGTACTTGAACATAAAGTTCTCAAAAGAAGAAAATGTGACCAAATCCACATAACATTTCAAAATTTGTTCATCATTCCTAGCAATTGAAGAAGTGAAAATCAAAACTTGAGATTTCATCATTGTTATGATTTTGGTCCCTGTCCCTTTAAGAGACAAGCCACGCCCACTCCCTCTCCCTTCAGCTGAGGCAGGCTGATCTCCAGCTTCCGGCCTAAGCCTGCTCTCTTTTCCATCTTCCTCTCAGAGAGGCAGCTTCGTCTCTGCCTCTCTCCACACTTCTCTGTTTCCCCCACCTCTTTCTCTTCCCCTCTCCCTTCCCCCTTCATAACTCCCCTGAATAAAACTTCAACCTCATTCTGCAAGTCATGTCTACCCATGTCTCTGTCTTCTGCCCGCCCCGCAATGTGTCTCCCTGCCTGGGACCAGCCACTGCTTGGGGACCAGCAGCCACCTCTGCCTGGGACTGGCTGCTCCCAGAGACTGCTGCTTGCTGGCAAATGGCCTGCCACCACCACTTGGGCCACTGCTCTGGGACTTCATAGCATTTTTAAAAGAACAGAACAATCATTTTCATCCCAGTAGGATGGCAATGATCAACAAAACAAGTGACAACTAATGCTGAAGTGGGTGTGGGGGAAAGAGTTCTAATTCACATTTTTGGGGATTGCAAACCTGTAAAGTAACTATCAAAATCAACGCAGAGACTTCACAGGAAACGGGCTGGAGAGATGGCTCAGTGATTAAGAGCACTGGCTGCTCTTCCAAAGGTCCTGAGTTCAATTTCCAGCAACCACGTGGTGGCTCACAACCATCTGTAATGAGATCTGGTGCCTTTCTCTGGTGTGTGGGAATACACGGAGGCAGAACATTGTATACATAATAAATAAATAAATAAATCTAAAGAAAAAGAATTCACAGGAAACATAAATAGATCTACCACATTACCCAGTTATACCACTCCTTGAAATATGTCCAAAGAAAAAGACATCCTACTCCAAACATATTTGCTCAACCATGTTCACTGTTGCTCTATTCACTATAGCTACGACAGGGAAAAAACCTTAATATCCATCCAACAACAAATAGATAATGAAAATGCAGTGCATAAGCACTATAGAATACTATTCAGATGTAAAGAAAAATGAAAAAAATAAACTTTGCGGGCAAGTGGATGGAAAAAGGAACAATACTGAGTGAGCTAAGCCAGGACCAGAAAGAAAAAGATCACGTGTTCTCACTCATTGAAAGCTCCTAGGTATAAAACATCAGATGTGAGTATATATTCTAGATCAAATCCCTAAACATAGATAATAAAAGGCCCCATTTGTCACTATATGTGGCAGAGAACCAATGCAGAGGAGAATGGCAGGTTATGAGAAATCTTATGTGGGAAATAGAGAAAATGGGGATTCAGGGAGGGATGGAGGAAATAATAAATTCAGAAGGAGTATGGTAGAGGGTAAAACAACAGTAAGAATTTCTGAAAAATTATGATAAACCCTACTATTATTTCCTTAAAAAGTAAATGACATATAAAGCATATGAATTCTGTATAAATATAGTGTATAAAAGAAAATATCTCATCTGCACTTATATTGCTTCCTTCAAGAGGCAAATATCAGCTAACACAATCTACACCTGCAGGCATAGAAGCCCTCTTTTGAATTATTGGTGAGGGCTATCAAAGAGAATACCAAAACAGAATATTGCTATTGCCTTTGTCTGCCCCTTAGAGGTAAAAGGTAACTCCCTACTGATAAAGACACCATAAACTTCAGACTCAGTTCAGAAACCTCTCAGGTGGAACTCACCTGAGTGCAGCCTCCCTCTGGTCTAACTTTAATGGTACCACGAAGGATTTCAATGTAGGAAAACAACCAATAGACCTATCCGGCTATGATGCCTATGAACCACAACAATGACCACCATGGAAAGATAGCCCTAGAGATCCAGTGATGGCATGCCAAACTCTCTAAATGTATTTAAGGCCCATTTATGAGAGGCAAGCCATGCCTAATACAGGAAACCTGCGAAAATACAGAGAATGTCATGGATCTTGGAGGAGAACATGTAACTACCACTTTACTGTCAATATACATGTAGTGGTGCGCCTACCTTTTCAAAGTCAGTCATAAATTCTGATATGGATACTTAGAAACATTAATTACATATACAACAAATGTGAATGCAGCTTATACTTACATGTATAAGTATACTTACCTGTTACACTGTCTCTAAACAAATTGGTGGCCAGTTATTTGACAGAATCACCTAGACTAAGGAAAGCATGATGGCTTCCCTCATGTGCTCTTCAAGACTGGCTGCTGACTTCACAACCAGTTGAGTGGTGACTGGCCTGTTCAGAGTTCTGAGACCTTTATTACATCATCAAATGTTATCTCCCACTGAGATCATCTCCCAAGTGTCACTCATTAGTGTATGAGTGCAAAAGAAATTTAACTAACCATGATAAATTTTCAGTTCCCTTTGTTATGTTTCTTACACAGTATTTGAGAAGTGGGGTGTGTTTGCCAGTGTGTCTCCCTGCTCATAGTCAAGACATACCTGACTGGTTTATCCCTGTCTATAAATTGTTTTCTTTCTCTATGAGGCACAATTTCAAACCCTGTCATTGGAGGTAGTGACATTTTTAAAAGTTATTGCTGTATGTAGATCCGGTGCTAGAAGAAGTGGCATCAACATACCAGGAAAGCTCCTAGTTAACTCCCAAGAATTGTTCACAAAAATCTAGGGGTAGGGAACAACCAATGATATGGCTGGGATGAAGGGAGAGATCTCCTGAAACCACATGTAGAAAACCCTTTCAGTATACAACTGTCAATCATGATAGATGCAACTAGTCTATACTATTTTGAAATGTATTGAAGGAAATGTTTCAATGTTGGCCAATAAATAGCTCATTTTAAAACTATACCACTAGCTCAATCCTGGTTCTTTAACAATATAGAAGGAAAAGGGAGAGATGATGGCAGAACAGAATTAAAGGGAAGGAAGGGAATGATGAAATTAGTAGCAATATGGCCATTTTCTTATTTGGTTTTTATTTTTGAGACAATTTCTACATCTAGATCATGGTCACCCTGAATGTATAGACATGCTATCACTGACTTCAGGGCACTGGTATTACAGGCATGTTCCACCATGCTTCTTCTAAGCCCTTGTATTAGTTGCTTTTCTACTGCTGTGATAAAATACTTTGAGAAATGAATCTTGTAGGAGGAGGGAATAATACAGGCTCATGTTTACAGATGGACAGGAAAACATGACAGCAGGCAACCAGGTCAGGAAACTGAGACCTTAGAGCAAGGAGAGAGGCTGCTTGGTCATTCCTGACTGCTCAGCTCTGAAATAATTACACAGAAACTGCATTAATTAAATAACTGCTTGACCCATTCGTTCTAGCTTTTTATTAGCTAACTCTTATATTAATTTAACCCACTTCTATTAACCTGTATATCACCACATGGCTGTGGCTTAGTGGGTAGAGTTCACAGCATCTATCTCTGGTGGCTCCATGGCTTCTCTCTGACTCTGCCCTTCTTCCTTCCAGCATTCAGCTTAGTTTTCCCCACCTGCTTCTGTTCTTTCCTGCTATAGGCTCAAAGCGGTTCTTTACTCATCATTGAATGAAAAACAACACACTACAGAAGGACCTCCCACACCAAGACCTCATATCTCCATCCTTGAGAAACCAAACTAGAGTTGGACAAGGCTATGAACTCTCAAAGACCTCCTATAGTGAATGTGGTACTTTCTCCAACAAGTCTATACATCCTAATGTTTCCACAATGCCCCAAAAGAGCATCATCATTCATGGACCAAGTGTTCACACACATGATCCTATGTGGAACCTTCTCGTTTAAACTACAACAGTACCCATAGGAAATTAATATAGCTACTCTGTCTACTACATATCACTTTACAGAAACTGTGGCGGCATGAACAGGGCATATACAGGTCCAAGCCATATCCGTGCACTGAGAGTAGAAGTGGACATGAGTTCCTATCCCTAATCAAGAAGGTATATCCTATTGACAATTGCTTGCAAAGGAAAGATGAGTTTTCTCCAATGCAGCCTTACCAGGTATATAATTCACACTTAAGGGCAGGTCCCATTCCCAGCAGTAAATAGCCAATACAAATTAACTCAAGGGTAGTTTTTGAAAACTATGCTTTAGACTTTTGCCCTTTTGTCTGCGGTGTGATGTCCTTGGACCACCAGGCATCCCTGATTCAGTGCTGAGGAGTTCCATCTGGACGGGTGAGTGTGTGCTATCCCGGGGTATCCTGTCTGGGAAGAGAGCACAGTCCCCCTCCCCCAGCTCTTGCTGCAGGGGTGCCTTTGTTACAGGCTTCCCTGCCTCCACTAAGCCTGCCCTAGGGTTTGCTAGGTCCTTGGCTCAGGAAAAGTTTCCTGCTTCTGCACCAAGGCCATCCACCCAGAGGGTGAGAGTCTTCCTGCCTTCAGGCCTGAAGATTCCCGCAAGGAAGTGTGGGCACCTTCAGCTTGTGCTACAAGGTTGGTTGTGTTCTACTCGACCCCACCCTGCACCTACCCCCATGTTTGCCCTTTGTCCTCGGTGTGGTGTCCTTGGACTACCAGGCATCTCTGACTCAGTGCTGAGGAGTTCCATCCAGTCAAGAACAGTTCCTGCTCCTGCATTGAGTAGATCCACCCAGAGTCAGTCACAGCAAAGATTGGACCAAGACACCAAGTCTCTCCTGGCTCCATTTGAAGGAAGAGATGGAGAGGCGCCAATGCAAGAATTCCTCCAACAACCTTAAAGGCAACACGATATCTCCAGAATCCAGGGATCCCGAAACAACAAGAATTGAACACCCTATTCCAGAAGAAATAGAAGAAATCAACTTTTAACAGTACTTTATGAAAATAATAGAGGACCTTAAACAGGAGGTGAAAAACTGCCATAAAGAAATGGAGATGCCAAACAAAAAGGTAGACGAAATAAATAAATCTCTCAAAGATACCCAAGAAAAAGCAATCAAAAAGGTAAGGGAAACAGTACAAGACCTGATAAATGAAATGGAGGTAATGAAGAAAACAAATTCCGAGAGAAGACTGGAAATGGAAATTCTGGGTAAACAAACAGAAACTACACAGACAAGTATTACCATCAGAATACAAGAGATAGAAGAAAGAATCTCAGACACTGAAGATACTATAGAGGAAATAAATTCACTGATTAAAGAACAAAACAAATCCAACAAATTATTAACACAAAACATGCAGGAAATCTGGGACACCATGAAAAGACCAAACCTAAGAATAATTGGGGTAGAAGAAGGAGAAGAATTACAACTGAAAGGCCCAGAAAATATATTCAACAAAATTTTAGAAGAAAACTTCCCCAACCTAAAGAAGGATATTCCTATGAAGGTTCAAGAAGCATACAGAACACCAAATAGACTGGATCAAAAGAAAGCATCCTCTCACCATATAATAATCAAAACACAAAACATACAGAATAAAGAACAAATATTAAGAGCTACAAAAGTAAAAGGTCAAGTAACATACAAAGGGAAACCTATCAGAATTATGATGGAGGACTCTCATTGGCTAATAAAGAAACTGACTGGCCCATTTGTTTGGCCAGCCCTTATGTGGGTGGAGTAGACAGAACAGGAAGAAGGAAGTGAGGTAGATGGCTCAGTCAGATGCCCCGCCTCTGCTTTCTGAGACAGACTGCCTTGCCTCTCCTCAGGGAGAGAGATGCAATGGAGCCAGCTGCCAGGTCAGACATGCTTAATATTTCCCGGTAGGACACCACTTTGTGGTGTTACACAGATTATTAGGTATGGGTTAAAGCAAGAGATGTGAGAATTAGACAATAAGAGGCTAGAAATAATGTACCAGGCAGTGTTTAAAAGAATACATTTTCCTTGTAATTATTTCGGGCCATAAGCTATTCAGGCGGCCGAGAGCTGGGCGGGACGAAAAGCAGGCCTGCCCACAGCTCCTCACTACAGAATGGCGCCCAATGTGGATAACTGAATTCACAGAAAGCTTGAGAAAGCTTGGGAAAGAATAGAGTAAAGCATGTTTTCTCGGTAGCAGCTATTTCTCGGGTTTGGCTTTGCTTGCTAAAGGTAAGCAAGCGCTCTCATCTAAGAGAGGCTTCCTGACTCAGCTTTAGCTGCAAAACCCTGCAGCTCATTAAGAGGTCCTGCCACAAAACACTTAAAAGGTGTTGATGAAATGCTGAATGCATGTTTTTCAGTTTTCAGCTGTAGCAAGAAAAAAGTTGTGCTGTTTTAAAATGCTGGCTTTCTGGGCCGTCCTGCCAGGGGAAACTCTGACTCTTTCAAGCAGGCGGTCCTGACTATGGAGCTTTTGATTGTTGTTTAACATTGTTGCAGCTTGCTTGCTGGCAAGTACCTTGAAATGCCACAGAGTTGTGGTAATAAAAATGGCTCTAGCAAGTACCTCTGCCATGAGGCTGGAAAGCTAAGGAATGGGATGGATCTAGCTGGCAAAGCCACGGCTTAATCCTACCCATATTGCTCAGTAATTTAAAGACTTGTGTGGTCAGAAAAAGAGAGAGAAAGATAAAGTAAAGAGAGATTCAAAAAACAAAAAAAACTCTAAATGATTTATAGTGTGTTGAAAATATATGTACGCTGAAGGTTAAAGTTCTTAAAAGTAAAGAGAGTAGTTGGGTGTGGTGGTACACACCTTTAATTCCAACACTTGGGAGGCAGAGGTAGATTGACCTCTGTGACCTCAAGGTGTGGCAGAACACACCTTTAATCCCAATGCCTGGGAGGCAGAGACAGACAGATCTCTGTGAGTTCAAGGTGTTGTAGCACACACCTTTAATCCCTGCACTGGGGAGGCAGAGGCAGAGGGATCTCTCTGAGTTCAAGGACAGCCTGGTCAACAGAGTTATTCCAGGCCAAAGATATATAGAGAACCTGTCTCAACAAAGTAAAAGTAAAAATAAATAAAATAGAGGTTAAAATAAAGCTGCACAAAGATGGAAAATACACAGAGAATCTTGATACTCTATGCTATTATGCTCTCTTTGAATTGTTTGAATGCTGAGGAAGAAGCAACAGCTGCTAAAAGATATTTGTTTATAAATGCTGCTGAACTAATCCAAGATAGATATTTTGAAAATACCTTGACTTCAGAATTTGGATCTAAGGATATGATACTTTGGAAAAGAGATTCTTCTTTTGTTTTTAAAGAAAATGAAACCCTGTGGATTGCTTTTATCCCAATATGGTATGACAGACCACACCCTCCTGAAAGGTTGCTATGAACACCTTCAGAAAATTACTTCACCCAACTGATGACTGAGATGAACCTGGCACACAGGTTACACCATGAAAGATCTGATTAACAGCGTCCCCATTCATCAGGAAGCAGTTTGGAGAGAGATAACTGCACCCATATTCCCAAATATTGTTTATAAATGTTCTTTTACATTTAAAGGGGGATATAATATGGAGATGAATAATTTACATTGATATGGATTTTGCTTTAGTGATTTAAACTTAAGGTCAAATTTGTTATATGTATACGTATTTCTGATATTGATTAAGGTATTGTGAATGTGTAGTTCATTTAAAAATGTAATGTATAATTAGGAAATCTAGGTTGGTAATGGATAATCATTTATAATAGTAAAACTTATAGTCATGTTAGTTAGATTTTCTAGATATATAGAGATATATTTCAGTTAGATAGGCATACTTCATATCTTCCAAAGGCTACAGAATATGGCATTTTAAATGTTTTAATAACTTAGGGCTTTTCATGACAATGAGACACGTCTGCTCCTGGCAGCACCAATCTACTTCCAGAAGATGATGGGCATCGAAGAGGATCCTTATGGAGTTTGATAGCAATTTGTGCAAGAAACTGCCCTTGCCTGGACTGTTGCAGAAACTGGACACAAAGAAACAACAGAGAGAGGACTGCTGAACTTGCCTAAATGTGAGATGATTCTTTGGGGTTCCTGACTCATGAAAGAGTCTAAAAGACATTCTACAGGACACAACAGATACTGACTGAACTGCCTTTGAAATTTCCTGCTCATGGAAATGTCTGCTGGATACTTATGGGCCTGTAGGCCGAAGATGGATGCCCCAACAGTACAAAACAACTTTGGGTGACTGTCCAGGTAGCAAGATGTCTGTCATTTCTAGAGTTTTGAAAATAGCTTACTTCTTGTTTACCCAGATAATATTGTGTTCTTCTGTAGTCTTTGATGGAGTTGAAGAATGGATAGATAGTTATAGTTATCCTTAGTTATGATAAAAGATAAAGTAGATATAAATATTGTAACTACAATTCTTGCTTGATAACTGTTTTGTTATATGTAATTTTACTATGTTAAAGTTAAAGCCTTTCTTTTTTGTTTAAACAGAAAAGGGGGAAATGATGGAGGACTCTCATTGGCTAATAAAGAAACTGACTGGCCCATTTGATTGGCCAGCCCTTACGTGGGTGGAGTAGACAGAACAGGAAGAAGGAAGTGAGGTAGATGGCTCAGTCAGATGCCCCGCCTCTGCTTTCTGAGACAGACTGCCTTGCCTCTCCTTAGGGAGAGAGATGCGATGGAGCCAGCTGCCAGGTCAGACATGCTGAATATTTCCCAGTAAGACACCACTTTGTGGTGTTACACAGATTATTAGATATGGGTTAAAGCAAGAGATGTGAGAATTAGACAATAAGAGGCAAGAAATAATGGGCCAGGCAGTGTTTAAAAGAATACAATTTGTGTGTTGTTATTTCCGGTGTAAAGCTAACCATGCTGGAGCCGGGTGGCGGGATGCAGCCCACCACCCATCACTACAGAATTATTTTGGGGCATAAACTAGCCGGTGGTTGGGAGCCGGGCAGCAGGAAGCTGGCCCGCAGCACCTCACTACAGAATTACACCTGACTTCTCAATGGAAACCGTAAAAGCCAGAAGGTCTTGGATAGATGTGCTACAGACGCTAAGGGAACATGGATTCAAGCCCAGACTACTATACCCAGCAAAGCTTGCATTCACCATCGATGGAGAAAACAAAATATTCCACGATAAAAACAAATTTAAACAATACGTAGCCACAAACCCAGCCTTACAGAAAGTAATAGAAGGAAAATCACAAACCAAGGAGTCCATCAATTCCCACAGTAACTCAGACATCTAGCGACACTTCACCAGCACAACTTGAAGAAAGGAAACACACAAACTCTACTACCAAAAAAAATGACCAGAGTTAAAAACCACTGGTCATTAATTTCACTTAATATCAATAGACTCAACTCACCTATAAAAAGGCAAAGGCTAATAGATTGGATATGAAAACAGGATCCAACATGCTGCTGTTTACAAGAAACACACCTCAAACACAAAGATAGACATCTACTCGGAGTAAAGGGTTGGAAAAAGGCTTATCAAGCAAATGGACCTAAGAAACAAGCAGGTGTGGCCATACTAATTACTAACAAAGTTGACTTCAAACTAAAATCAATCAGAAGAGATGGAGAGGGACATTTTATACTCATAACAGAAACAATTCATCAGGATGAAGTCTCAGTCCTGCATATCTATGCCCCTAATATAAAAGCTCCCACTTATGTAAAAGAAACATTACTAGAACTCAAGGCAGCAATCAAACCACACACACTAATAGTAGGAGACTTCAACACTCCTCTCTCACCAATGGACAGGTCAATCAGACAGAAACCTAACAGAAAAATAAGAGAATGAATGGAGGTAATGAATCAAATGGACTTAACAGACATCTATAGAACATTCTACCCAAATAGGAAAAAATATACCTTCTTCTCTGCAGCTCATGGAACCTTCTCAAAAATTGACCACATACTCGGTAACAAAGCAAACTTCCACAGTTACAAAAACATATTAGTAACCACCTGTGTCTTATCGGATCACCATGGATTAAAGTTAGAAATCAACAACAATGCTACCCACAGAAGGCCTCCAAACTCATGGAAACTGAAGAGTCAACTACTCAACCACACCTGTGTCAAGAAATAAATAAAGAAATTAATGTCTTCCTGGAATTTAATGAAAATAAAAGAACAACATACTCAAACCTTTGGGACATTATGAAAGCAGTGCTAAGAGGGAAGTTCATAGCACTAAGTGCCCACTTAAAGAAAACAGAGAAAGAACTCATTGGAGTCTTAACAGAACATCTGAAAGCTCTAGAAAAAAAGAAGCAGACTCACCTGCGAGGAGTAGAAGATTGGAAATAATCAAACTGAGGGCAGAAATCAACAAAATAGAAACACAGAAAAAAATCCAAAGAATCAATGAAACAAAAAGCTGGTTCTTGGAGAAAATCAACAAGATTGACAAACCCCTAGCCAAACTAATCAAATGGCAGAGAGAGAACACGCAAATTAATAAGATCAGAAATGAAAAGGGGGACATAACCACAGACACAGAGGAAATTCAGAGAATCATTAGATCTTACTACAAAAGCATGTATGCCACAAAATTGGAAAATGTAAAAGAAATGGACATTTTCTTAGATAAGTATCATATACCAAAGTTAAACCAGGACCAGGTGAAAAATCCAAATAGACCTGTTAGTCATGAAGAATTAGAAACTGTTATCAAAAACCTCCCTACCAAAAAAGCCCAGGACCAGATGGTTTCAATGCAGAATTCTACCAGAACTTCCAAGAAGACCTAATACCTATACTCCTTAATATATTTCACAATATAGAAACAGAAGAGTCATTGCCAAATTCCTTTTATGAAGCTACAGTTACCCTGATACCAAAACCACACAAAGACTCAACCAAGAAAGAGAATTACAGGCCAATCTCCCTCATGAATATTGATGCAAAAATTCTCAATAAAATACTGGCAAACTGAATCCAAGAACACATTAGAAAAATTATCCATTACCGTCAAGTAGGCTTCATCCCAGAGATTCAGGGCTGGTTCAACATACAAAAATCTATCAATGTAATCCATCATATAAATAAACGAAAGAAAAAAACCATATGATGACTTCATTAGATGCTGAAAAAGCATTTGACAAAATTCAACACCCCTTTATGATAAAGGTCTTGGAGAGATTAGGGATACAAGGGTCATACCTAAATATCATAAACGCTATTTACAGTAAGCCAACAGGTACCATTAAATTAAATGGAGAGAAACTCAAAGCCATCCCACTAAATTCAGGAACACAAGAAGGCTGTCCACTCCCTCCATATCTCTTCAATATAGTGCTTGAAGTTTTAGCAATAGCAATAAGACAACATAAGGGGATAAAGGGGATTCGAATTGGAAAGAAAGAAGTTAAACTTTCGTTATTTGCAGATGATATGATAGTGTACATAAGCAACCCCAAAAACTCCACCAAAGAACTCCTACAGCTTATAAACTCCTTTAGTAACGTGGCAGGATACAAGATCAACTCCAAAAAATCAGTTGCCCTCCTATACACAAAGGATAAGGAAGCAGAGAGGGAAATCAGAGAATCATCACCTTTCATGATAGCCACAAATAGCATAAAATATCTTGGGGTAACTCTAACCAAGGAAGTGAAAAATCTATTAGACAAGAACTTTAAGTCTTTGAAGAAAGAAATTGAAGAGGATACCAGAAAATGGAAGTATCTCCCTTGCTCTTGGATTGGGAGGATCAACATAGTAAAAATGGCAATTCTACCAAAGGCAATGCAATCCCCACCAAGGTCCCAACAAAATTCTTCACAGATCTTGAAAGGATAATAATCAACTTTATATGGAAAAACAAGAAACCCAGGATAGCCAAAACAATCTTATACAATAAAGGAATTTCTCTAGGCATTACCATTCCTGACTTCAAACTCTATTACAGAGCTACAGTATTGAAAAAAGCTTGGTATTGGCATAAAAATAGAGAAGTCGACCAATGGAATCGAATAGAAGACCCGGATTTTAACCCACAAACCTATGAACACTGGATTGGTATTTTTTTTAAAAAAAAACTAATAAATTAAAAAAGAAACAAGCTGGTTCTAATGGTTGTTTGTTGGCGTGCATATAAGTGGGCACAGCTATGGAACTCTGTAGTTTGCTTGATGTCAGCTTTTGTGGCTTTACTATTTACTTCACTAAGCAAATGTCCACAGACTTCATGCTCAAAGCTTGTCAACAGTTCCCTCCTGCTTGATTGATTTGAACCAAATAAACAGTGTCTCTTCAAGTGAATGGATGGTGCCTTCGTTTACTACATTATAGTTTTGTAAAGAAGAATCAAAGTACCAGTGCTGGACATGTAGGTCAGGATAAGAGGAAATGAGCATGGGGCCCTGGGTTCAAGTATTAGCAACAGCCTCCCACCCAAAAACCAGTATCTGAAACATGGTACTGAAGCCCAAACCTACTATGCAAGCCCTTGGGATGTTGAAACATAATCACTACTGAAGCGTCAAGTCACTTTGGAATCCATTGATATGCAGTGTCTCAGAAAGAAGAGGAGGAAGAGAAATGGGAAGAGAAAGAGAAAGACTCACCTTCACCAGGTAGCAATTCTTAAATATCTTACATACAATGGTGAGGGACACAGGTTGGATTAGTTAGCTGTCACCCAAACTACTATGTATCATGGCTATAAAATCTCAGCAGCACACATGGAAAATACTACTTGCATTATAATCATGTGTCATAAATCAAATAAAATTTGTCATAAAAATTATGTCAAATAAATATTCTCAGGCTGTTTTGTGTCACATGTCCCTCATTTTCTTCCTGGACCCATTCATGTGACCTGGACATGTGATCAGCAGGTGGACCAGAATCAAGGTACTTGACCCAGCATTGGCAATATAACTAGTGACTTTCAATCACCACAATGTCACGGGCAGAAGCATTCAAACCCTCGAGCAGCCATTCTGGTGCAAAACCCCTGTAACTTCATATTTGAGTGGCCTAAGAAAAAGACTTAAAAATTCTAATCTGATATGCCATTTCCTATGATTGAAGATGAGTCATTGTGAGATGAATAAGTGTTGTCAATGTGCTTAGAACTTAGGGTTATGCAAACAGTATACATGTAAACATTGAGTATAATTGTTCTTACAGGGAATGTGTTCTAGAATGGCCAGTGACTATCTGAAACTGTACATAGTATTTTATGTAATGAAAGGTAATTAATGTGTCTGGGTTGTTTTTCTATTGTGACAGGTATCCAGTAGTCAGTACAGAAAGATAAGTCACCATAGTATAGCACTTTTAAAAAAAACTGCGGCTAGACAGAGTTACTATATTAATTTCCTATGGGTACTGTTGTGGTTTAAATGAGAAAGGTCCCACACAGTCTCTTGTGTGTGAACACTTGGTCAATGAATGGTGGTCTTCTTTGGGGAGGTTGTGGACCCATTAAGAGTCAGAACTCTGAAAGTATTATATCCACTGTAGGAGGGCTTTAAGAGTTCATAGCCTTGTCCAGTTCTAGTTCAGTCTCTCTGGGATGGAGATGTGAAGTCTCAGTTTCCTTACCTGCTTGTCTGCTTTCATGTTTCCCCTGCCATTACAGGCCATTATGGACTGTCTATCTGAAAACAAGAACCTGAATCATCCCTTCCTTCTACAAGTTGCCTTGGTCTATAAAGAACAAAGGAGCTAAAAGTGCTTAGCAAAAGCATGGTAAAATTTGTCTGAAACACCAGTGCCCTGGAGTCAGAGATAGGATGTCCAAAATTTCAGGGTGACCATTTCTAGATGTAGAAATTGTCTCAAAAATAAAAACAAAAATAAAAATGTCATATTGCTACTAAGTTCATTTTTGCCTTCCTTCCCTTAAATTCTGTTCTGCCCTCATAGCTCCCTTTTCCTTTTATATTATTATAGAACCAGGACTGAGCTAATGATGTAGTTTTAAAATGAGCTATTTAAAAACCAGCATTGAAACATTGCCTTCAATACATTTCAACACAATGTGGATTAGCTGCATCTATCATGATCGACAGTTGTATACTGAAGGGGTTTTCTACATGTGGTTTCAGGAGATCTCTCCTTTCATCCCAGGTAAAATATCATTGGCTGTTCCCTACCCCTAGATCTTTGTGAATATCTCTGGGTAGTTAACGAGGATATTTTCCTGGTATGTTGACGCCACCTCTTGTAGCACCTGGATCTACATATGGAAATAACTTTTTTCAAAGGCCACCATCTCCAATGACATTAAAAGCTGTGCCTCAAATAGAAAAATGTAGTGGGCAGGGATGAACCAGTCAGGTAGGTCTTAACCGTGAGCAGATAGACACAGTAGCAAACACACTCCACTCCTCAAATGCTGTGTAAAAAACATGACAAAGGGAATTGAAAATCTTCCGTGATTAGTCAAACTGTCATTGCACTCATATACTAATGGCTGAATCTTAGGAGATGATCTCAGTGGGAGATGAAACTTGATGATGCAATAAAGGTCTCAGAACTCTGAAGCAGGCCAGTCACCAATCAGTTTGTTGTGAAGTCAGAAACCAGCCTTGAAGGGCACATGAGGAGAAGCACCGTGTTTTCCTTAGCTCAGCTGGCCCAACTAGCACCACAATCTACCACGTAACTGGCCACCAATTCACTTGGATATAGTGTGACAGGTAAGTATAGGCTCCATCCATCTTTGTTGTATATGTAATTAATGTTTTTAAGTACCCATATAAGAATTTATGACTGTCTTTGGAAAAGTAGGTTCATGGCTATATGTACATTCACAGTGATGTGGAAATGTCACCACTGTTCATATTCCCCAACTGAAATGATGGTCCTGATTGAATGTCACCTATCATTTCTCACTGCCCTGGCTGCTAGCAACAGTCACTGTGCTCTCTGCATCTGGAGATGACACACTAGAATCCATTTTAGTAGAATCACATGGTGGTTGATCTTTTGGGACTGGCATTTTAGTGTAATGTATGCAAGCCTCATCCATTTGCTACACATGTGCAAATTTCTCTCCTCAAGTCTGTAAGTAGGAATCATATTCTATCACCTGCACAGTTAGTCATTAATTTACCGTGGTGCTATCATTCAATGTGGCCTGCATCTGTAAAATGTTCTTGTGTGGAATCAGTCATCCATAGCTGTTAATACTGACTTGAGAGGATCCTGACACTGAAGGAAATGGGATGTTGAGCAGGAAGTTGTTCCTATGGAATGTGCCTTTGAAGATAGTACCTCATGCTTGCTTCCTTCTCTGTCACTGAAAATGAAGACCATTTTCTGCTGGGAAACTACTATTGGGTATGGGCTCAGCTCTGGGATGTGGCTGATACATCCAGTGATAGTCTATTGGATTAAATTTATTTTCCCTTTCCCAGAAGGTGTCCATCACAAATACCTTCTTGGTAAAGGGCAGGAACCCTTGTACATCTCTCTTTCTCTGTGTTTAGATTTTGTATGATTTGAAATAGTGCAGGTATTGCACACGCCATCACAACCTCTGTGAGTCTAGGTAACGGTTAGCCCTGTTTAGTATGGAAGATCCTGTTTCCTTGAATTTGTCCATAACCCTTGGATCTTAAAATCTTTTTTCATCCACTTCCACATATATCCCCAAGTCTTGAAGGGTTAGGGGTTTGATAAAGATATCCTATTTAGGACTGAGTGTCTTTATGCATTGTCTAGTTGTCACTGTGTTCATTATCATCTACTTTAAGAAGGAGCGTCTTTGATGAATGTTTAATAATGCATTGGTCTATGGGTATAGCACTTTATCATTATCATTAGGAGTTATTTTATTGCTATGTTCCTTTAGCAAAATAATTGTAGTAGGTTTCCCCTTAAGACCATGACCTATGTAGTCTTAGATTATTAGCCACTTTAGCAGTGTCAAATATAGGTTCCATCTCATGGAGTGAGCCATAATTTCAATAAAAATGGTTGTTGCTTACCCCTATAACCTTTGTCCACCTATTAGATCAGTATATCTTAAAAACAGGTCACTCTTTTATATCTCAGGATTTGAAGTTGGGTGTTATTAATGACTACTTTTCTTCTCTGATAATGTGTAAATACCTTCTAGCACAATGAGTGTTAGCCAGTACAGGTGAAGCTTCCAAGTTTGATGATATAAGTAATTGGTGTTTTCAGCTATAGGGTCTTATTGTCAGGTTATGGAGAACAATCAAGAGTCTTGACAGTAACGTGTGATGTTTGGGGATCTATGAACAACTTTTGGTCAATGACTCAACAAAATGTAACCCATTTCTGACACTGCATGTTTACCTTTGTAACATAAGATTTATATTTGAGGCATTTTATCCCCTATTATAAATGAGTATTTAAGTTTATATATACATATAATATTATATATGCATATATTTACATCATATACATATGTCTAATATATGCATATTATATATGTAATTACACATATAATTACATATGTGTATTATAATATTATATATATGTATGTATTTTCCCCCAAACTTCTACAGTATTAAACTTCTATGTAGTTTTTCAAATGGTCATGAGTTTTAGTTATGCCTCCCTATTTTCTCCCCTTTACTCTTCTCTCACATCCCTTTCTCTATTTAATCTTCCTATTCTAGTTTTCCCTGTATATCTTTATAAAACTCTGCTGTATCTTCTCCTCATTTGGAGATCTCCTGCTGTCTGTTGTTCCCTAACTGGCTATCTAGTCATTATGATTATTCTGATTTAAATGTGTATATCTAAAGCTTAAAATGAAACATTCATACATGAAAGGAAATATGCAATATTTGTCTTTTGAGGTCTGGGTCATCTTATTTGGGATATTTTTTTCTAACTCCTTCATTTTACCTGAAAACTTTACAATTTCATTTTCTTAAGAACTGAATAATGTTATGTAAATTTATAACATGTTCATGATACATTTTATCAGTCAATGGATACCTAGACTTTATTTTTGCAAGAGCTGACTATTATGAATAGAGCAGCAATGAAGAATTGCTGACAATTGACAATGGAAGAACAAGTGTCAATGTAATAAGATATAGAGTCCTTTGTGCATATGCCTAAGAATGATTTACCTGGGTATCACGGTAGAATTTTCAGCTTTTTGAGGAAGCTCCACTTTGATGTTCACAGTGACTTTACCAGTTTGTCTTCTTACCTTAAGAGTATTTTCTTTCCCTACTTGTTTGCCAGCATGATCTGTCACTTTGTGTATGATCTTGGTCATTCTGACTGGGTAAGGTGAAATCTCAAAGTAGTTTTCATTTGAACTTCCTTCATGGCTAAGTATGATGAATAATTTTAAAGTGTTTCTCAGCCATCTGTGTTTCATCTTTTGAGAACTCTGATTAGGTCTGCATTCACTTTTTGGTGGAATTGGTTTTTTTTTGTTGTTGATCTTTTTTATTATTTAATTTTTTTCATTTTATATACCAATCCCATTTCTCCCTCCCTTGCCCCCTCCCACCTCCATTCACTCATCTGAGTGGGTAAGGCCTCCTTGGGGAGTCAACAAAGCCTGGCATACCAAGTGGAGGTAGGACCAAGCCAAAGTTATGCCCACTGAATGTGGGTGACAGTAATGTTTCTTTATTTGTTTTGGAGGGGATCTGGAAGTAGAACCAGGACTTATCCTGGGTGCATGAACTAGCTTTCTGGAGTCCATTTCCTTTGGTGTGATACCTTGCTCAGCCTTGATACAGAAGGGAGGGGCTTGGTCCTGCATCAACTTGGTTGATTAGTTTTTTTTAATTAGTTTTTTTTTTGTATTCTAGATACTAACCCTCTGTCAGATGTATCGATGGTAAATATTTTTGTTGGTTCTGTGGGATGCCTCTTTCCTTGAATGGTTTCATCCTTTGTTGCACAGAAGCTTTTCAATTCCCTGAGGTCTTGTTTAAGAATTTTTGTCCTTTAATGGTGTGATATTGCTGTCCTGTTCAGAAAGTTCTCTCTTATGTCAATAAGTTAAAACATATTTCATACTTTAACCTGTATCAGGTTAGGTTATTTGGTCTTATGTTGAGGTCCTTGGTAGTTTTAAAATTAAGTTTTGTGCAGGGTGATAAGTATGAATTCTTCTACACATAACTCTCCAGTTTGACCAGAACAATTTGTTGAAGATTCTATCTTTTCTCCAGTGTGCATTCTTGGCTTCTTTGCAGTATCTGTAACCAAGCAAGTAAAAGGCTTGAATAATAAAAACTTTAAGACATTGAAGAAAGAAATAGAAAAAAAATCAGGTGTTTTATCATTGTTTCTATTTCCTTATTTATGTGTCTGTTTAAATTGTTGGTATCTTCTTGGCTTAAATTAGGTGTTTTGGATGCATCTAGAAATTCATCCATTTCTTTTTGGTTTTATACAATAGAATATAATTAAAATTTTTTCCTTCATGCCAGGTGGTGTTGACGAATGTCTTTAATCCCAGCACTTGGGAGATAGAGGCAGGCAGATCTCTATGAGTTCGAGGCCAGTCTGGTCTACAAAAGCTAGTTCTAGGATAGGCCTCAAAGCTATAGAGAAACCTTGTCTTGAAAAAACAAAAAAACAAAATAACAACAACAAATACCTTCATTTTGATTATTTGGGGCAGTTGTTTCCCATTTCAACTCTGTTTTCTTTCATTTGGCTAATTGTTCCAATAGTTTACCATTCTTATTATCTTTTCAAAGAACCAACTCTCAGATTTATTTAACTTTTATTGTTTGAAAGAATTGTTTGTGTATTCACTCTGAGACCACCAGTGGAGCAGATCATAAAGTTTTCTGGCTGACTCAGAGAAAGATGGAAAGACACAGAGATAATAAGGAGGGACTTAAAGATGTGTAGTCCTTTATGATTGGGGAAGGTGGAGAAAAGGCTGAGGTGATCGATTCTCTGTTGCTCTGTAGATCAATCAAGTTGTTTGACATGCAGACATTGGTCGTTAGACTAGGCTTGGCCTTAAGTGTGGATCTCAGGGATAAATCTGGTGTTTACGAAGTCTGTGTGTCAGGGGAGTGTCAGGGACAATCACTGGTTTAGAACCTGGGGAAAGGTGAGTGAGATCTGGATGGATGGAGAGGATAGATTCTGTGTACCTGAAGGATCCTTCTTTGTCTCCTTTCATTCATCTTATTTTGACGTCTACTTTGTCTGAAAATATGGTAGAGAAAACAGCTTGTTTCTTCTTCCTATTATCTTAGGATACTTTTTTCATTTTTTAAGTTTAAGGTGGCTCCTAACCTTAAAGGTGAATAATTCCTTGTAGACCACACAAAGATAGCTGGTGTTTCCTTATCCAAGTTGAGTATTCTGATTAAGAAGCAGATACCACTGGTACTTAAAGTTATTATTGAAAAGTGTTGTTAGTTTCAGTCATTTTGTACTGTTGATATTTGTGTTCTTAGTTATAGACTATGTTTCAGATATTATAACTTCATTTGCTTTCTTTCTACAGAAATTTTTCTATGCCTAGTTCTATCTTCAATTTAGTAAGTTCTAAAATATATAACAGACATTGTATTACACAAAATCAAATTTGTCATATATATGCATATATATGACATACATATATTGATATATTCCCATTTATACATGATATACATATATATGTCATACATGACATACACACATACAATGCACATGGCACCATTCATTATAAGTAAAGCTTGGTACTAATCCAGATATAGAAACTCAGTGATTGATCAGAGAAAGCATGGGTCATCCATACAATGAAAAACTAGTCAGTATGAGAGTTGACAATTTTCTCACACTGAGTGTAACATTGATAGACTGTGAAAACCTGACATTAGTTAGCTGATGTGGCGACTGCTGCCTCTAATAGCAGCAGTTAAAAAGGAGCAGCAGCAGGATTGCCTCTAGATGAAAGCCAGAGTGGGGAAATAGTTCTTGGCCAGCCTGAGATACAGAGCCATAGAGTGTCACAAAAAATGAGTAGTTAGCCGGGCGGTGGTGGCGCACGCCTTTAATCCCAGCACTCGGGAGGCAGAGGCAGGCGAATCTCTGTGAGTTTGAGACCAGCCTGGTCTACAAGAGCTAGTTCCAGGACAGGCTCCAAAGCTACAGAGAAACACTGTCTCGAAAAACCAAAAAAAAAAAATGAGTAGTTAAATGTGCTAAGACAAAATACCAAAGCTTGAATATAGACTACACTTCTATCTTTAAGTTTGGCATATAACTCCATGGTAGGGGTACTTCAAAAATTATCTACTATTTGCTTCACATGGCTTCCTGTTTTCATTATGAAATTTAATGCTGTGACGACAATCTGGATGGCTAAATATGTGTGGCCAAAGTTCCTTGTGAATCTTTAAACAGTGGTAAGAGAAAATCTTAGATGGTGTGTGGATTATCAACCTGCTAGCAAATGTTCCCACAGAGCAAGCCCTTCTGAGTTTGATCAGAACACACTCCCTGCAGGAGATTGCCTGGTCAAAAGTCCATCTGCTCAACAAAGCCCTTCTTCCCTGGTCCTGCCCCCACTAGGGATAATCTCCCAGTCCTGGAGAATCCATTCTCATGATGTCCTTTGTTTCTTTGCAGTTGCCACGTGTTCAGAGTCATCGTTGTGATGGTCAGCAGGCGTGCCAGCAGGCAGCTAGGAGGCTTTGCTTTGGCCACTCTAGCATGGATCCTGTGCAGCGTCTCCATGAGCCTCCCTCAGTGGCGAGTGTGGTGTTTTCAGGAGCCCTTGGATTCCAAGCCCAGAATGACTTTAGTGGGGATGTGGAAAACCTGTGTTTACCACCAGGAAGGCGATTCCAACATTTCCAAAGTGTGTTACAAATATACCTACCAGGACACCTTCGTCCCTTTGGATATTCGAGTGTCTCAACACCTCCTACTGATCTCCAGCTTTCTCGGCATGATTGCCACAGTCATTGTTATTGTGGTTCCTTGGAAATTGTACTCAGGGAGACTCCGGAAGAAAGCCACCTACAATCCATTCATCATCTCAGGGATTCTGAACGTCACTGCTAGCGTCTTTGTCTTCTTTGCAATCCTATATAATTATTTATCCATCATTAGCAAGAATGGGATTGCCTTCCCCTCATCTTTCCGCACACCCTCCATCCCAGATACCCAGAAAGTTGGTACTGCTTTGGCAATGGCAACCCTTTCTTCCTTCTTATTTCTAGTGGGTGGCACAATTTTCCTTTCTTTTAATCTTCCCCGGCGCTCCCGAATGTGTTCTAACATTAAAATATGACTTTCCAACTTGCATAAACTTCAAAATCCAAAATTGCCGGGAGTAATCACAAGTATGCTTCAGATATCTACTTAAAATTTCCAGATTTCACACTATGCAAGGGTGGACAAGTGGGCGGACATCCAGTTATATTTTCTGCTTTGGTTCATTGATTGGATTATGAATTTTCAATAAACAAATTCTTGCCCACTTAATCTTATACGTTTTGAATTTTAATTAGTTTGCTATAGGTAATTAATCTGAGAATTAGTAGATATTTCCAGTGGCTGTGTTAGAGGAGCAAATGGTGGCAACTGAAGTTCAAGGTGATAGCCACCAGGAGAAAACCACTCTGATGGATCAGTCTCAGCTGGACAAGGCCTAGAGTCCCTGGACCTGGAATGGCTTTTGCTTCTGCTGTGCCTTTACACGTTTGCTGCTGCAATATTTCACAAGTATCTGGTATAGAGTGAATGGAAGTGGAAGTGGGGAGACTCGCACTGCCTGTAATGTAGTGTGTTTATCTCAAGGAAACATTCAACTCTACAGGGCATATTTTTCTTTTTTCTTTTCTTTCTTTCTTTTTTTTGACACAGAATTCTCTGTAGTTTTAGAGCCCGTCCTGAAACCAACTTGGTAGTCCATGCTGACCTTGAACTCACAGAGATTCACCTGTCTTTGCCTCCCAAGTTTAGGGATTAAAGACATGTGCCACCACTGCCCGACACTCTACTTGGCAGTTATATTTGTGGATTGTCAGGAGGATGATTCCTCCCTAAATTGTACTGTCTAATTGGTAATAATAATGTTAGCTTATACAGAGTTTTGATGAATGAAAATAAATACAAAGAAATGTTACACAGCTGAGGCCTATGAGTTTCACCTAGAAGCTTATAGATTGTAGCTTAAGTTAATGACTAAGAGAAACAATTGATTCCCAGGAGCCAGGCTGGCTCAAATTACTTTAATCTTTGTAGTGATGCACTGTGGGCAGGCCTGCTTTTCATCCTGCCCGACTCCCAGCCACCGGTTAGCTTTTGCCCCGAAATAATTACACGGAAACTGTATTCTTTTAATCACTGCCTGACCCATTAGTTTCAGCCTCTTACTCACATCTTGACTAACCCATATCGAATAATCTGTGTAACACCACAAAGTGGTGTCTTACCAGGAAAGATTCAGCATGTCTGACCTGGTGGATGGCTTCATGGCATCTGTCTCCCTGAGAAGAGGCATGGTGGTCTGTCCAAGAGAGGAGAGGCAGGGCAATTGTCTGAGCCATCTACCTCACTTCCTTCTTCCTGTTCTGTCTACTCCACCTATCTAAATCCTGCCCTATCAAAAAGCCAAGGCAGTTTGTTTATTGGCCAATGAGAATCCTCCATCATTTCCCCTTTTTCTGTTTAAACAAAAAGTAGGCTTTCACTATAACATAGTAAAATTACATATAACAAAACAGTTATCAAGTAAGAATTACAGTTCCAATATTTATATCTATTTTATCTTTTGTCATAACAAAGGAAAACAACTATAACTATCTATCTATCTATTCTTCAACTCCATCAAAGACTCCAGAAAGACACAGTATTACCTAAGTAAACAAGAAATAGGCAACTTTCAAAACTCTAGAAATGACAGAGACATCTCACTGCCTGGACAGTCACCCAAAGGTCCTCTGTACGATTGGGGCATCAATCTTCAGCCTTCAGGCCTGTAGTATCCAGCAGACTTTTCCATGAAGCAGGAAATTTTAAAGACAGTTCAGTCACTTTATTTTGTATCCTGCAGAATGTCTCACAGACTCTTTCATGAGTCAGAAACCCCAAAAGACCATCTCACCATTAGGCAAGTTTAGCAGTCCTCTTTCTGTGAGTTCTTTGTGTCCAGTTTATGCAACACTCCAGGCAAGAGCAGTTTCTTGCCCAAATGGCTATCAAACTCCATAAGGAGCCTCTTTGATGCCCATCTTCCTCTTGAAGTAGCTGGTGCTGCCAGGAGCAGATGTGTCTCATTGTCATGAAAAATTCTAAGTTATTAAAACATATAAATGCCATATTCTATAGTCTTTGAGAGATATTAGGAATGCCTATCTAGCTAAAATATATCTCTATATATCTAGAAAATCTAACTAACATGACTACAAGCTTGACTATTATCGATGGTTATTCATTAACAACTGATATACATTACATTTTTAAATGAACTACACATTCACAATACCTTAAACAGTATCAGAAATACATATACATCCTTTTTGTCCTGGCGGCATCCCTGGGCTGCCTGGAATCCCTGATCCTGTGCCCTGGAGTTCCATCTGGACTGGTGAGTGAGTGCCACCCTGGGGCAACCTGCCCCAGAGAGCAAAGACCCCCTCCACCAGCTCCCTCTGTAGGCTTGGCTTTGTTTCTCAAGTCCCTGCCTCTCCAAAGCCTTCCCTAGTGTTTTCAGGTGTCCTGCTCCCGTACTAAAGCCATCCACCCAAAGGGGTCAGACTCTGGCCTCCAGGCAGGTCTGAGGATTCCTGCAAGGGAAGACCACAGACCAAGAGATTGCGCCATGGAGCAGCCCATGCTTGGATGTCACCATGGCCATGGGAATCAGCATAGGCCATCATGATTACCATGGCTCCAATGGAAGCATTGTCCTCAGAGACCAACATGGACTTGGGTGTTTGACCAGAACTGCATCATCTGCATGATATTCTGTAATCGCCAAGGCCTATACATGAACACAGACCCTGGATGCTGCAGGAGAATGGACCCAGACATGTACCCTTGCCACAAACCAGGCCCAATGCCATCATGTTCCCTACACAGTCCATCCAGACCAACATGGCCCCGGGGCAGCACAGCCCATGGACACCACAATGATCACAATGATCGAAGATAATACCCATAGCCCTGATCACATGAACCATCCCACCTTTTTCTCTCAAATTTGCCACCATATATTGACCATTATATTGACATCTAACCACCTTTGTGGCACTGGGCAAGCCTGTGTAGGTTTCAGGCAGCCTGGAACATGAGGACTCAGATTGCCTTGTGGGTGTCTTCTGTCCACCAGAGTTGAATGGCATCAGGAGGCCTATGGATCTTGATTGTTTTTAAATTTTTCTTTTGGGGGCACTGCCAGGGTGAGGAGATGATATGAGGGAAGTTAGAGGTGAGTGAAAGTAGGGTACATGATGTGAAATTCCCAAAGAATCAATAAAGAAATTGTTAAAAGAAAAGAAAGATACATTTAAGATGAAGAAAAACAACACAGTTAAGAAACATCAGCATAAATGACTTTGATCTTGATCTTTCTTAATATTGCCTTTGTAAGACTTTAAGACAATTCTGAAGCCATTTCTGACAATTCTGAATCCTCTCAGCCTCTGTGCCATAGTGCTACACATGCACGTACTCAGTTCCTGAACAATTACCCATATACGTATGTTTTGATTCAGTCCCCTGGGAAACGGGGTCAAAATGACCTCTTACCTCATCTGATCTGGCAACAGCTCTCCAGCCAATTATTGGTAATAGCCCTTTAGAATAAGCCAATCACAACCCCCCTTGCTTCTATGGCCTTCTCCTTTAAAAGTAGCCTATACCAGGTAGTCGGGGTCTCTTGGCTTCCCGAATGCTGAGGGACCCTGTCATGACAGAATTAATAAAATCCTCATGCTTTTGCATTGGCTGTGGTGTGAGAGGTGGTCTCTGGGGGCGAATCCTCCTCGGTGTTTGGATGCTAGAGTCCAACACCTTACTAATATTTCCTTAATATTAGGTGCTAAGCTGTTTTTTTTTCAAAACCAGTTTTGTGTACTGCATATAGAAGGCATAGGAATAATTACCAAGTAAATGACAGATTCATTTTGTTTAAAAAAATCAGACAACTAGGGGAGGATGACAAAAGGAGAAGGGAAGGGGAAAAGATGGAAGGGCTGTTCTCTGCAAAGCCTTCAGTTTATATAGGTACCCAGACAAGTTAGCAATTTGATAGGTGGTAAAAAAAATATAAAGCATGCATTTCACAGAATCATAAAAAACTGGTGGATCTGGCAAGGAGGCACCTTAAGCCTCATAGGGGGCATGGCTGGGAACACAGTGTTGGTAGCTATAGCAAGGGCCTTGTAGGGAGGCAAGGTATCTGATTTACATTAGCCTCTAGTTGATTAAGAGGAATCTGTTTTGAGGCTTTGCTTTTGACTCCAGCAGGGTGCCCAAGTGGGAATTTCTCTCTAAGAAGCTAGTTTTAGCAACTCAGGTCTTTTTCCTGTATAAAACAGATAATTTCCTGGCTATGATCTTATGTTAATTGATACCAAGGTGAAGGGTAAATACAGAATATTAGTAGTTTACTAAGTTATAGCAGAAGACCCATAGATTAAACCTTTCTGAGTCTGCTGTTAGAGCAGACATACAGCCTTCTGTTTGGGGATCCTTTCTTATCAGTGAGTACTATCAGTAAAGAAAGTTGTGGGGGAAATTTTTATGTACATTTTGACTATGAGAAAAAATGTTTGACTGAATGAATGCTTTCACCCCAGATCTTCACAGTAAAAGGGGAGATATCCGACTGCCCTACAGGAAAAGTAAGGTTTATAAACTGCTGGGATATTATAGAATGGAAAAATCTCATGATTTCACGAGATTTCTACAGAATTAACAAATGTCCCCTCAATTCTTCTGAAAGGATTTCTCCATGTGGATGTATATGTATATACTTCCCATGAATCTACTTGTTGGTCTGTCAGCTGTATATTTGCTATATAATACTTGTGGACTCACCATATGAAGGAAATCAGGGGGATAAAAATTGGAAAGGAAGAAGTCAAAGTATCTTACTTGTTGATGGTATGATTATATCATATCCTATATATAATGTGTATATATATATATATATATATATGATATACTTTAGTGACCCCCAAAACCCTACTGGGAAATTCCTACACCAAATAAACACCTTTAGTGAAGTGACCAGATACAAAAGTAACTCATACAAATTAGTAGCTCCCATAAGTGGAGTTTTTCTGTCCTGGGAACCACTCCCAAATTATCAATAGAGGCTTATATTAATTGTAAACACTTGTCCAAAAGCTCAGGCTTGATACTAACTAACTCGCATATTTTAAGTTAGCCCATAGTCCTTATTTGCACTCTGCCACATGGCAGTACCTTTATTAGTATGGCACATTCATCTCCTGCTTCTTTTGCATCTGGATGGTGTTGCCAGACTCTGCTCTTCTCCTTCCCAGCATTCTCAATTTGGCTTTCCTGCCTAACTTTATGCTATTCATCTATTGGCCAGTCAGCTTCTTTATTAAGCCAATCACAGCCACAAATCTTCACATCGTACAAAAGGATTATTCCACAGCAGTCCCCTATATAAAAATGACTGAAAAAGAAATAAGGGAAAGAATACTTTTTACAATAGTCTCAAATAATACAAAATATCTTTGTGGTAACTCTAACCAAGCAAGTAAAAGCCTTGCATGACGAAAACTTCCAATAATTTAAGAAAGAAATTAAAGATATCAGAAGGTAGAAAGCTCCCACATGCTTATGTATTCATAGGATTAACATAATAAAAATGGCCATATTACCAAAGCAATCTACAAATTCAATAAAATCCTCATGAAAAATACAACATAATTCTTCACAGATCTTTAAAGGACAATTCTCACCTTCATATGAAAAAATTTAAAAAAACCATGGTTGTGACATACTTTCTTACTCCATATAAAGATATGCCACTTTGATTGTATAATAAAGAAATAAATGCCCAATAGCTCTGAAGAAGGTAGAGCAGGGACTTTTTGACAGATAGAGCTCTAGGAAAAGAAAAGCAGAGTCACCAGCTGGATACAGAAGGAGGAAGACATGCAGGAGAAGTAAAAGTCATGAGCCACACAGCAACACATAGGCAAATAGGAATGAGTTAATTTAAATTACAAGAGCTAGTTAAAAACAAGCCTAAGCTATAGGCCAAGCTTTCAGAATTAATAAGTCTCCCTGTCATTTTTTTTTTTTTTGTGATCTGGTGGCAAAAAGAAAAATCCGACTTTGAATGGCACCCAGATTGAATATCCAAACAGGGCTTGAGAAAGCTAAGAAAAGTTCTGAACAAGGAGCCATATGTAGCTTGCTAGTCCTGAAGTCTCTCATTTAAGCTGGTGCTCAGTGGCATAAAGAGGTGCAGTTACCAGCTGCTGCCTGTGGGCTGAAGTCAATTACCAGTTCCATTCACTAAGTTGAGCCTAGCAGGTGACTGACATAGTTTAAGATTTGTCTCATGTGACCAAAGAACACTGAAGGTACTTCGTGAAGATAGATCCAGATGGAAAATTCCTCTAAACAGGTTACAGTGTGTTTAAAAGATATGCATAGGCTTTAAAAAGAAAATAAAATGAGTATAGATAATCATAGAAAAATAGTTAATAAATAATAAGATAAAGTCTTTAAAGAAAATAAAATAGTATAAAAAGAATAAGCCACTTGATTTCTCAGTCCTCCTCCACCGTCAGCCACAATCAGAGAGTCCGGTTTGGTCCCCTGTTCCATCAGTCCCATTCCGACTGGACTTGGTGGTCTCCTTAGGGGGAGCTGGGAGGACCTTGGACTTAACATAGTGAAGGGAACCCTGATGGCTCTTTGTCTTTGGAGAGGAGTGGAGTGGGGGTATGGGTGGAAGGGAGGGGAGGGAAAGGGGAGGAGGAGGGGAGGAGATGGAAATCTTTAATAAAAAAATGAGAAAAAAAGAATAAGCCACTTGAAGATGGGAAATACACAGAGAGTGTAGATCCTACATGGTGTCTTGTTGACTTTAAATTTTTTGATGGCTGATGAGTGAACATGAGCTGCTAAGAGACACAGCAAAAGACTGCTGAATTAAACCAGGCTAGGTATTTTAGGGATGCCTTAACTTTACAACGGAATTCAGAAAACATTGTGTTAGGGAAGAAGTTATGTTTTTGTTTCTACAGGAAATGAAAGGCTTTGAATTCGTTCAAGGTTAAAGAGAATCAGGTTTGATTTGGGGGAGACCTCCTGAAAATCTTGACTACAGATATAAACAAATAAACCTATAAAAACTACAAGACAGGTGGCATATAATTTACCTACTCATACGTAAAACAAAAAATCGTCTTTGGCTGGCTTGTGTACCACATACAGTCCATAACTTATGTTAATAGAGATCTGTGTGTTACCTTTGAAAGTTGGTATATTCAGAGCAAGAATTCCAGACGTGAATGAGAATGGGTGACCCAAGTGATCTAGCCCCTCATGGTTCCTCGGTTGCAGGTTTCTCAGAGCTCTGCATCCAAAAGAGCTTGAGAGATGCTGGCTGAGATGGTGCAGCCTCATAGATTATCCAGGACTGCAGATAAGCCTTGTGTTTTCCCATTGCATAGAAACTGGACAACAAATCTAATAACCAGCCTGCCCAGGACTTTACCATTATCCTAATTTTCTCAGGATCTCCCAAAGATACCGTTTCCTTCAGATAACATGAGTCTAGAGAACATGACACCTACATTCCCAAGAGGTTGGTGTTTGGTTGAAAGTGTCACCTCAGCTCCCTGTTATCCTTTTACACAAAGAGTCTTGAATATTTTGTTGGGAGCTACATTCCAGTTCCTGGCATCCATTTTAGAATGTTGGGTGGAAAGCCCCATTTCAAGCCCCCTCCCCTGGGAGTTGCCTCAGCCCAGACTCTACCTCCAAGAAAGCCCACCAAAAGGGGTTCCCTCCCCAGAGAGGGTCAAGACCACTCCCACAGGCTATTTAAGTTGACCCTGAGAGAATGAATGCATGGTCTCCCCTTTTCCCTCTCCCTGTCTTCCTGGCGGGCGGGGCGACTGGGAGTACTGACGTCCACTAAATCTGGGCTTCTTCTAATCGGGTTCGATTTGGTTTGATTTTGATTATTGCATTGGCAGAGAGGTTTGTCGGTCGGGAGAAAAACTTAACATTTGCAGGTCCAAACGAGATGGGCTTTTTTTCCCCACTGACCCAGGGCTACATGTTGAAAAATGCCCTTCCTACCCACGCTCCCTGCCAGGCTAAGTTTGGCTTTACCTAGGTGAGTTCCCCCTTTTCAAGTACATGCCCATAGGGCCCAGGGCCTGTATGTTTGTTGGGCAGGGTGTTGGGTCATGGCCATGCCAGGCTTCTGATCCCACAAGCCGCGAGGCAGTCCTCACTGAGGTGGGACTGTGTGGGATGGAGATGTCTGCCCACACATTTCTCACATCCTTCTGTTTTTGACTCAAGAATCTTATCACAGTGGACACATTGTGGTAGAAATTGCATCCTGAGATCTGGCATTGACTTGTAAAAATGGGTACTTGCAATTTAAGACCTGATCTCCAAATGCCTTTGGGCTGCCTTTTACAAAAATCCTTTTAAATTGAGACTATCTAAAACCTAATATTAACCAAATAAGCTCCAAATGTCCATGGTTTCTGGATGCTGTGCACCAGCTCTCACTCCCCTTTCCTGCTCCCCTCTCCACTTCTCTAGCTATTTGCTATTTGTCTCACAGCAGGACTCTGCAGTGGATCCATTTCCCCCCTGTCCTTCCACTCTAAAACTGTACTGGTGTTCTGTCCTTATGTTTCTGTTCCCTCTTGCAGTGCCTGCTAATCTGGTCCTTAATGGGACCACCTATGTGCTTCCCTGGCTTCTGACACAGGTTCTTTTTTTTTTTTTTAATTTGTTTATTTATTATGTATACAGTATTCTGTCTGTGTGTATTCCTGCAGGCCAGAAGAGGGCACCAGACCCCATTACAGATGCTTGTGAGGCACCATGTTGTTGCTGGGAATTGAAACCAGGACCTTTAGAAGAGCAGGCAATGCTCTTAACCTCTGAGCCATCTCTCCAGCCCCTGACACACAGGTTCTTAAAAAAAGTTTTATTTGTCTGTCCGTTAAAGTAATGTGGCCACACTATGCTTTTATGTCTACATGTGTATGCATGTTTGTTTCCATAGTATGCTTGTCTTATCTCTCTCTCTCTCTCTCTCTCTCTCTCTCTCTCTCTCTCTCTCTCTCTCTCTCTCTCTCTCTCTCTCTCTCTCTCTCTCTGTGTGTGTGTGTGTGTGTGTGTGTGTTAAGATCTGTAAAACTTATAACTCCAGATTACAATGGCTCTGGAAAAATACAAACACATGGGTAGCCACCATTTTGAACTCACCATCATCTTTAATAAGAGTACATATGCTAGTATTCTTTAATGTATTAACATACTCCTTTTAATCTTCTTACATTTATTAACATTGGTAAACTGAAACTAATTGGGTAAAATATATATCTAAATTTAACTTATATTTCTAATTTAAATATAACTAACAGGTAATGGTACCCAATTCTCAAAAAATTAGACTTCAAAGCAAAACTAATCAGAAAAGATAAGGAAGTATACTACATGTTCATCTAAGGACAAATACACTTAAGAGAACATTGTAATTCTTGCTGTTTATTCACCAAACACAAAATCACTCAAGTTCATTAAAGAAATGTGACTACAGTTTAAATTACATATTGATTCTTATCTACTGGTGGGGGAGGACTTCAATATCATGCTCTCACCAAAAGACATGTTATCTAAGCAAAAATTAAGTAGAAAAAAATGTTAGAGTAACTGATGTTAAAACCAAATAGACCTAACAGATATTTACACAGCACTTTATCCAAACACAAAAGAGTATGCTTTCTTCTCAGAAGGTCATGCAACTTTCTCCAATATTGACCACATATTTGGACAGATAGCAAATCTCAATAAAGACTGAAATATCATCCTGAATCCTATCTAATTAACACAGATTAAAACTATATATAAAAAGCATAAACAACAGAAAGCTTACAAACATAATGAAACAGAACAAATCCCTGTTGAATGAATACTATGTCAAGACAGTATTTAAAAAAGAATTTAAAGACTTTCTAGAATTGAATACCCAAACTTATGGAACACAAGAAAGCTGTTCTAAGAGGCAAGTTCATAGCACTAAATGTCTACATAAAAATATTGGAGTGATCTCATACTTGTAACTTGCCATCAAACCTGAAAGTTCTAGAACAAAAGAAAGTCACATACAAATGGAGGATATGGGACGAAATCAAACTCATGGCTGAAATAAATTATTTTCAAATTCTTTGAAACAAAACAAATCAATGAAGCAAACAGTTGGTTCTTTGAGAAAATCTATAAGCTCTGCAAATGCTTATCTAAATTAACTAAAAGGTGATAAGAGAATATTAAAAATGAATAAAACTAGAAATAAAAATAGGAATATAGCAAAGGACACAAAGTAAATCCAAAGAATCATAAGAACATAATTTAGAAAACTGTATTCTATTAAATTGGAAAAATCTAAGAAAATTGGGTAATTCTTTCAATAGCTACCACTTACCAAAGTTAAATCAAGATCAGATAAGAAGTTTAAACAGACATAAAAACCTTAGTGAAATAAATTGGACACTAAGAGGCTTCCAACCATACAAAAGCCCAGGACCCAGGTTTTGGTACAGAATTCTACTACAGACTTTCTTAACAGAGTTAATGATAGTACTCATCAATCTACTCCACCAAACTGAAATGGAGAAAATTACCTAATTCATTTTATGAAGTCATAGTTACCCTGACATCCAACCACATAAAGACACAAAAAGAAAGACAATTACAAACCAATTTCTCTTATGATCATAGGTGGAAAAATGATCAGTAAATCACTTGTAAACCAATATAAGATAACATCGGAAAATCATCTACCGTGATCAAGTAGGCTTCTTCCAAGAGGTACATGGATGCTTCAACATATGTAGATTAATAATGTAGTCTACCATATAAACAAATTCAAAGAAAAAATCACAGTCATCTCATTAGATGCAGAAAAGTCCTTTGATAAAATTTAAAACCCCTTCATGATAAAAGTTCTGGAGATATCAGGGACTAAAGGGACATATATGAACCTAATTAATAAAGGCAGTGTATAACAAACCTCAGCTCCACCGCCTGAGGGAGTGCATCAGTTTCTCATTTACTGAAAGGCACAACTGCCCCAGAAGCTATGGACTCTAACCTGGAAAAGCTTCATGAGTCTCTGAATTTTATGACTAAAATCTCCAAGTCATTGAAGAAATAAACTGAAGAAAATATCAGAAGACAGAAAGGTCTCACATGCTTATGAACCAGTAATCTTAACATAGTAAAAATGGCCATCCTACCTAAAGCAATCTATATATTTAATGCATCCTTTTAAAAATTTCAGCACAATTCTTCACAGATCTGGAAAGGACAATTTTTGGCTGTGTATGGAAACACACACACACACACACACACACAAATCAGGATAGCTAAACCAATCCTGATTAATAAAAGAACTGCAGAAGGCACCAAAATCACCAATTTCAAATTATACTACAGAAATATAGAAATAAAATCAGCATGGAATTTGTACAAAAACAGACATGTGGACCAACAGATTTGAGTTGAAGACTAAGACATAAATCCACACACCCATGATCATGAGATTTTTGATAAATAAACCAGAAGTACACACTGGATTTTTTTAACAAATGGTGCAGTTTAAACTGGACAGTTACACATTGAAGAATCCAGACACATCCATACTTTTCACGTTGCACAAAACTCAATTCCAAATGTTTCAAAGACCTCAACATAAAACCAGATACACTGAATCTGATAAAGAAGAAAGTGGGGTTTAGTCTTGAACTCACTGGCATAGGAGACAACTCTCTGAACAGAACACTGATAGCACAAGGCATTAAGATCAAAAATAAATGGAACCTAACAAAACTGAAAAGCTTCTCTAAGGCAAATGACACTGTCATTTAAAGTGGCAGCTCATAGAATAGGAGAAGAATTTTACTAACTATACATCTGATAGAGAGCTAATACCCAAAATATAAAAAATTTCACAAAACTGATATCAAGAAAATAAACAACCTAACGTAAAAATTAAGTACAGCTCTACACAGAGATTCTCAAATGAAGAAACTCAAATCCTAAGAAACACTTAAGGAAATGTTCACCACCATCAGTCTTCAGGGAAATGCAAATAAAAACTATTTTGAGATTTCATTTGACTATGATCAGAATGGCTAAGATAAATAAAATGTAACAGGTCATGTTGGCAAGGAAATAGAGTAAGGAGAAAACTCATCTAATGCTGGAGGAAGTGCAAACATGCAGAGCCACTATGCAAATCAGTGGGGCAGTTCCTTGGTAAGATGAGAATTGATCTACTTTAACTGTCTATGATAACCAAGCTATAGTCCACAAAACCATAGAGGTTATATATAGAGTATGAAACTAGAAGGGGACAGATAGCTTTAGATCGAATAGACAGTTATAGGTAGATGGGGGGGAGGGTGTAATAGGATGATCGATCAAGTGGAGAGGGAGAAGGGAGAGGGAGTTGTGGAAGAAATATGTTCAGAGACAGCTAAAATTAAGAGCCATTTGAGGGAAAGTGTGGAAACTATACAGTAGAATCTTCCTAAAATATATACAATTATGAATGTCATCTAAACGAAATCACCAAATGATGTTCAAGACTGAGCCAAAAGTGAAGTTTCCAGTACCAGAGTTGGGTTATATTTGAAGTGCTGGCAAAAGGTGTCCCATGGGAACTCACAAACAAAACAGGCTATTGCCAAGACTACTAATTGTTTTTCACAAATTGACATCAAGGCCCCATTCTGAAGTTAATACCATCACAAATCACTGAAGAAGGAGAAGTCAAACCAGTGCCTATACACATCTTTGTATCTACATCCTAGCTTCTTAAGTATAGAAAGGAACTCTGCATAATATCAAAGGAGAAATATAAACATCAACACAGCCATAAATCCTTTGGTCTACAGTGGTGTACACCCTACAAGACACATTAATGCAATGGTGGCATAAAACTTATGGAAGTAACCAGACAGTATCTGATTTTATTTAAGGCCCACTCCATGACTTGAAACCCATACCTGACAATGCTTGAATGACAAAGAACCTGACACTAGATAGACCAGGAACCTAGGGTAAAAAACAAATATTATTGTTATTTTTAAATGCAGTAATAAAATAACCTATAATGATATTCTACAATATCCGTAGATCAGTGTCTTGTTCAGCCATCATCAGAGAAGCTTTTTCCTGCAGTAGGTGGGGACAGATACAGAGACCAATAACCAGACATTATACAGAATGAGAGACCTTGGAATGCTTGTCACTAAATGGGATGTCTTTATCAAATTTCTCCCCTCAAAAGCTAAGGGAATCCCACAGAAGAGGGGCCAAAAGAATGTAAGAACCAAAAAGGATAGAGAACACCAAGAAAATAAGGCCCTCTAAATCAACATCATTGACATACACATAAACTCACAGAGACCAAGGCAGCAGGCACAGGGCTTACACAGGTCTTCACCAGTTGGGTTCCTAGAGCTGAGAGAGTAAGTAGACACGAGCCCCCATCCATAACACAGTTTTTTTCAATTTACAACAATTTACAAATGAAAATCTAGTTTCCTCCAAAGGAGTCCCACTGGGGAAATAAACAATTCTTTTAAAGATAGGCCTAGTGCCCAGCACTAGATGGCTAGTAGAAAATGAACTCAAGGGCATCTTTGGGTTTTCTTGTCTTATAATGTTATGTCAGGTCTCTTCTTTTTAAAAATTTTATCTTATTTTTTACATTTTTATTAATTTTATTTATATATATATATATTCCCTCTTTTACCCTTTAGATACTTTTTGTGTGTGTATATATATATATGTAATATTTTTATGGGATTTCTGATAGTGCAAAGAAGAGTGATTCTATTTCTTGTGTCTTCTCTTGTGCTTTTTTCCATCTCTTTTTTTTGTCTACCTGAGATGTGTTAATTTTGTTCTATCTTATTATATTGTATTACACTATATTTTATCATTCTCCCCTGGAAGCTTGTCTGTTTTCTAATGAGAGAGACAAAAGAGGTAGATCCAGATGTGAGGGGATGTGGGAACAAACTGGGAAGAGTAGAAGGACATAAACTGTAATTTGGATATATTTTTGTGAGAAAAGAAATCTATTTTCAATAAAAGAAAGTAAAACACCACAACATGACATTTGAATAAAAATTATAAAGAAAATTTGATTTGAAAGAATCTTATTACATAGGACTTTATTAAAGCAGTTTTGCAGATTCTATGAACAATACACATTCTGTTTGTACTTACTATTCAATAATTATTCTTTAGTATATATGACTATGTGGTGGTTTGAATAGTAATGACCCCCCCATAGGCTCATGTGTCTGAATGTGTGGCCTATAGTGAGTGGCCCTAGTAGGAGTCATGGCCTTGTTGGAGTAGGTGTGGCATTGTTGAAATAGGTATAGCATTGTTGGAGTAGGTGTGGTATTGTTGGAGGAAGAGTATCACTGTCAAGTTGGGCTTTGAGGTCTTATAAACTCAAGTCTGGATAGTATGACAAAATTTTTCCTTCTACTGCCAGCAGATCAAGATGTAAGGCTCTCATCTTCATCACATGTCTGCCTGTGTGCCACCATATCCTGCCATGATGATAATGGACTGAACCTCTGAACTGTAAGCCAGCCTCAACTAAATGTTTACCTTTATAAAAGTTGTCATGGTCATGGTGTCTCTTCCCAGGAATAGAAACCCTAACTAATATAGCACATGTCTATGTAATTTTGATGCAGATAGGAAGGAAAAAGATCACACAGTGAAAATAACATGCAGCCCACATATTTTGTGACAGCAACAGGTAAAGTGCCAAAACCTCTAACACTGAGGATGTCAAATAGGAGAGCTTTTAGAAGCTGCATGATAACCCAATGAACCAAATAAATGAAGGAACAAGGCTCTGGTCCATCAGCAGGGGGCATCTCACTTCCTAAAGCCCTTGAGGAATTTGTGTGAGATATTGTTATCCTTTCACATGAATCAAGAGGATTTGAAGAAAGTCTCTAGCTACTTCAGAAGACTATCCCAGATCACCCTGTTTGCTGGAGATAGATATTATATTTGCTGCTATATCTTGTTATATGTGACTAGTATATATGCTGTGTGGTAAAACTCCAAGCTGGTCTTGAAAATATGAGAAAAAAGAGAATTTAGTATATTTAACAGCACTCAAGATACCTTTAAATTCAGAGGTAACACCACCAGCCAGGAACTAACAGCTATAGCTTGCAGACAGACGAACTTAATAACAGACTAGTCCACAGCCTGACATGGACCCAACAGGGCTCCAAACACTAGAAACTGGGATGTTAGTGCACAATCATCCTCTGCCTGGGTCAGGGTGACTTGCATTGAGTGTGTGCACACTCCATTCGCTGGAGTGATTAAATCCCATAGCAATTATCTCACATGTTGTCTAATTTCTTCCATGGCTATAAATACATAAATGTTCATATGAGAAATTTATTTTTACTTGATAATATATATTTCATACAGTATATCCTGATATCTAAAGATGCAGTTGAGCTCATTTTTTATTGGTCATCTACTGCTGGAAATGTGATGTGCCATTAAAAGTAGTTTTCCCCAGTGGAGACTCCTTGATGAAAACTAGGTAAGTGATAGGGACATGTGCTATTTATCCTTTCAGTTCTAGGCCTCCACCTGGTAGAGACCTGGGCAGGTTTTTGCATGCTCAGCTTCTATGAGCTTATGTGTGCATGTTTTGATGGTTTGAGAAGGCCTTGTTTTCTTGGTGTTCTTCATCCCCTCTGGCTCTGACACTCACTCCTCTTCTGCAGAGCTCCCTGAGCCTTAAAGTGAGGGATGTGATAGAGACATCCCATTTAAGGCTGAATGATCTGATGTTTCTCACTCTATGGTTTTTGTCAGATGTGATTTTCTTCATTCTATCCATTTGCTGCAAGCAGAAGCTTTTCTGATGATGGCTGACCAAGGAATTGATAAATGAGTATAACAGAATGTAATATTATTGCTAATTTCCTTTACTAGATCAGTAGCATTTGGCTTTCCTTTTGGTCCCTGAGCTATCTAGACTCAGGTTCTTGGTCACTCAAGGAGTATCAGACATGAGCATCATCTCATGAAGTGTGCTTTAAATCAAGTCAGACATTGATGGTTACTCCTATAGACTTTATGCCAACATTGCATTACTTTATCTTGCAGGCTGGAATCCATTGTAGAACAAAGGTTTCTAATTGGGTTGGCGTTTATATTCCTCCTTTGGTAGTGTGCAGAGTACCTTCCAGTACCATTAATAATAGCTTTCTGTGTAGGCACCAGGTATACTTTTCCTTTTTGAATGTGTTCTAATGGTGCTGTCTTCAGCAATGGGGACTTGCTGTCTGTAGAAGAGCAGCGGGCTGTGTCCCGCCACCCAGCTAGCTTTACACCCAAAATAACAACACACAAATTGTCAGTTTGTGGAGAGCAACCTGTAGCTTTGGCAGCAGCCTGCATTATTTGGGGTTTCCAATGGGACCTCTTTATCCAACAAGTAAATTAGATGTAGCTTATTGCTGGTAATTCAAGCTTAGCGACAAGGGATATCCAGTCGTGGCTCTGTCACCTCCCATTATTTGATGATTTCATTTAGATCTCCTTCATATATGTACTTTTTAGGAGGATTCTACTCTATTAGGTAACCCATACTACACATAAATGACTCTTTTTTTTTGGTTTTTCGAGACAGGGTTTCTCTGCAGCTTTTTTAGAGCCTGTCCTGGACCTAGCTCTTGTAGACCAGGCTGGCCTCGAACTCACAGAGATCCGCCTACCTCTGCCTCCTGAGTGCTGGGATTAAAGGCGTGCGCCACCACCGCCCAGCCATAAATGACTCTTAACTGTAGCTGTCTCTCTTCATATTCCCCCCTCCATATCCTTCCTACTGTAAAAGGAGGGGCCTGCTTCTTGGGGTTTCTGTTCTGTCCAATTCCTACAGCCAGTAATCCCAAAGAAAATCACACAGAGCTCTCCATAAGTTATAAACTGTATGGCCTATTAGCTCAGGCTTCATATTAGCTCTTATAGCTTATGTTAGCCCATTATTCTAGTCTATGTTAGCCACATGGCTCAGTACCTTTTTCAGCAGGGCAGGCTACATCCTGCTTCTTCGGTAATCTGGGCAGGAATCGGAGGAAATGGGCTTCCTCCTTCCTCTTGTTCTCATCACCCTGCCTCTACTTCCTGTCTGGTTGGTCCCACCTATACTTCCTGACTGGCCAATCAGCATTTATTTAAAACATGATTGACAGAATACAGATAATTCTCCAACACCATCCTACTTCCCCTTTCTTATTGATCCTCTGATAGTAGTTCCACCCCCATTCATCCATGCCTATCTACTCTATTTTCCTTTCTGTGTGATTGTACCAGGTAATACCTTACACTATGCCTAAACATGGTAGACCTACAGACTTGCTTATCATTGAATGAATAGCTAATATCCACATATAAACAAATTCATGTTTGTCCTTCTGGTTCTGGGTTACTCCACTCAGTATGATTTTTTTTCTAGTTCCATTTATTTACCTTTGAATTTAATGATTTCATTTTTAATGGCTTGGTAATATTTCACTGTGTAAATGCTTTACTTTTTCTTTATTCATTTTTCTTTTGAGAGACACCTAGGTTGTTTCCAATTTTAGGCTATTATGAATAGAGCATCAAAGTACATCACTGAGCAAGAGTCTCTATGGTAGGATATGGAGTCCTTTTGGGATGTGCCTGTGCCCAGGAGTGGTATGACTGGATCTTGAGGTAGATCTATTCCCAACTACTTATTATTTTCTTAATTACATTTTTTCATTTATTTTACATACAGACCACAGCTTCCCTTTCTTCCTCTCTTCTTGTTCCCTCTACCCACCTCCCTTCTACTCCCCCAATCCACTTCTCCATCTCTGTTCTGAAACGGACATGATCCCCCCCATAGGTGTCAACAAAGCACAGCACACCAAATTTGAAAGAGGACTCTCATTGGTTAATAAAGAAACTGCCTTGGCTTTTTGATAGGGCAGTATTTAGATAGGTAGAGCAGACAGAACATAATGCTGGGAAGAAGGGAAGTTAGTCAGATGCCATGCCTCTCTTCAGTAAGACAAACGCCATGGAGCCAGCCACCAGGTCAGACATGCTGAATCTTTGCCAGTAAGCCACCACCTTGTGGTGCTACACACATTACTAAATATGGGTTAAAGCAAGATGTGAGAATTAGCTAATAAGAGGCTGAAACTAATGGGCCAGGCAGTGTTTAAATGAATACAGTTTATGTGTTATTATTTTAGGTTTTACGATAGCCGTGCAAGAGCCAGGCAAGATGAAAAGCAGGCCTGCCCGTAGCTCCACACTACACAAATTCAGGCAGGATCTAGCTCCTCCCCTGCATCAAGGCTGCATCATGGGCTTGGGCCATGGACTATATGAAAAGGAGAAAGCCAATCAAATGGAGCATTTGCCCCTCTCTGGTTTCTATCTATGACTGCAAGGTAATTAGCAATCTCAAGATCCTGCCACATGACTCCCTTGCACCTATAAACTAGATCCCAAACTTTCAGGCAAAATGACACTTCTTTCAAGAATTTAGATTGGTGCTTTCCTTAGGGAGTTCCTCAAGTTAATCCATTCCATCCGAGTTATACCTAGTTAGAATTATTTTATTGCTTTAGTTGATGCTTTCTCTGGGGTGAATATTTTCTTTTACATTTCCCTAGGAAATGTCTCACAAGTGAAGACATAAAAACCTGTAAGGAACTATAACATGGAATACTTGTTAGGCTAATTAAATATAGGATAATCTAAAAATGTTTTGTATGTAATAAAGATGGAGGACAAGGAGAATAAAAGTTGGGATGAGATTCCTCAAATGTTAAAATTCTTGTAAAAGAAAAATCAAAAGGAATAAAAGAGGGAGCAAGGAAATATGGGAAAATCTTCACAGGTATTTTGACAAAAGCATTGGGGAGATTCCTCATAGAAATCTGTAACATACTTTGTGAAATACCATCTGGTGGAGAGTTGTAATTTGTACAACCTGGAAAATCATTCTGCTTTAATTTTTATGAATTTAGAGGATGATGTAAGGGGTCATTGTCTTCTGACACTCATTTCCATATCTACTATGTTCCTTGATAATTTAATGTCACTAAGAGTAATTCAATTCCAGAACTTATAAGATTAAGTGGGTAAGAATTTATTTAATGAAAATCCATAAACCTCTCGATGAAAAACTGGAGCACCCAAGACAAGAAATATAACTGGAAGCCCACTTCTCTTCCTCGGGCAAGGTTCTGAATCTGGAAGTTTTTGGGAGGTATCCGAAAAATAGTTGTGATTACTCCTTGTAATTTTGGATTTTCAAGTGTATGGAAGTTGGAAATTTATATTTAAAGGATAGAATATAGTAGGGAATACTGGGGAAGAGTAAAAGAAAGAGAAATTATGCCACCCACTAGAAATAGAAAGCAAGAAAGGGTCGCCATTGCCAGCGCAGTGCCAATCTTCTGGGTATCTGGGAAAGAAGGTATGTGGAATGATGGGGGGAAGGCAATCCCATCCTTGCGAATGATGGATAAATAGTTGTACACGATGGATAAGAAGACAAAAATGCTAGCAATGACGTTCAGAATCCCTGGAACCGTGAATGGATTGTAGGTGGCTTTCTTCCGGAGTCTCCCTGAGTACAATTTCCAAAGAGCCACAATGACAGTGACTGTGGCAATCGTGCCAAGAAAGCTGGACATCAGTAGAAGGTGTTGAGACACTCGAATATCCAAAGGGACGAAGGTGTCCTCGTTCTTATATTTGTAACACACTTTGGAAATGTTGGAATCGCCTTCCTGGTGGTAAACACAGGTTTTCCACATCCCCACTAAAGTCATTCTGGGCTTGGAATCCAAGGGCTCCTGAAAACACCACACTCGCCACTGAGGGAGGCTCATGGAGACGCTGCACAGGATCCATGCTAGAGTGGCCAAAGCAAAGCCTCCTAGCTGCCTGCTGGCACGCCTGCTGACCATCACAACGGTGACTCTGAACACCTGGCAACTGCAAAGAACACAGGACGTCATGAAGATGAATTCTTCAGGACTGGGAGATTATCCCTAGTGGGGGCAGTACCAGGGAAGAAGGGTTTTGTTGAGCAGATGGACTTTTGACCAGGCAATCTCCTGCAGGGAGTGTGTTCTGATCAAACTCAAAAAGAATTGCTCAGTGGGAACATTTAGTAGCTCATTGATAATCCACACACGATTAAGATTTTCCTTTTCCACTGTTTACAGAATCACAATTAATTTTGGTTCCACATATTTAGTCTTTCAGATAATCATGATAATATGAAATTTCATGTGAAAATAGAAAGCTACTTCAAGCACAATAATTTGATATTTATGAAATAGCCATATCATGGAGTTATTTGCCAACCTTAAAGATAGAAGTGTAGTTATACATTATTTTTTTTTTTGCTCAGACCATTTAACTATTCATTTGTGTGACACTGTATGTCTTTGTGTCCCTGGCTGGCCTAGAACTATCTCCCCATTGTGGCTTTTAGTTGGAAGCAATCCTGCTTCCTCTCCTTTCAACTGCTGGCATTAGAGGCAGTAGCCACCACACAATGTAACTAATGTCAGGTTTCATCAAGTATGAGAAGTTTGTCAACTTTTATAATGACAAGTTTCTCATTGTATGGATGAACCATGGTTTTCCTGATCAATCATTGAGTTCCTATACCTGGATTAATACCAGATTTATTTAAAATCAATGGTGTCATGTGCATCATATATGGGAATTGTCATGTATAATACACACACATATATATGTGAAACTTATGTAAATATACATTCATATTTTCCTTGGTTTTTTCCTCAATGAAAGAACTGAGCTTGTGTAATACAGTGGCAAGTGTGTATTTTAGAATTTACTAAATCTAAGGCAGGATGAAGTTTAGAAAATTTACTGTAGAAAGAAAATAAAGTTATAGTAACTATAATATAATCTACAACTAAGAACACAAATATCAAAACTATAAAAATGACTGCAACTAAGAACACCTGTTAATAATGACTTTAAGAACCAGTGATGTCTACTTCACAATCAAAAACTCAAATTGGATAAAGAAACAAGAGCTATCTTTGTATGGTTTATTAGGAACTCATTGTGTTTTCAAAGTCGGGAGTGACCTTGGATAAAAAAATTATTCTAAGCAAATAGGAATAGTAAACAAACAGTTTACTCTACCCTAATTTCAGACAAGATAGACTTCAAAATAAAATAAATGAAAGGAGACAAAAAAGGGATACTTCCGGGACACAGCATCTAACCTCCCCATCCATCCAGATCTCACTTAACATTCTTCAGGGTCTAACCCAGTGAGTGTCCTTGACCTTCCCCTGACACATAGACTTCCCAACTACAAAATCTATCCCTGAGACCCATACCTATGGCCAAGCCCAGTATAACCACCAATGTGTGCACGTCAAACAACCTCTAGGCTTCTGCCAGGAACAACGCTGCTTGCCTCCCATCTAGAAGGCCTCTCCTTTACCACATAAAACTTTTTCATCCAGTCAAATCTATGCCCTCCATCAAGTCCCGGAACATGAGGGACAGACATCGTATGTTCACTATTCACTTATCTCAGTTCACTTTTACCAGACTTCATTCCTCTCTGGCCATTTTCAAACTTTCTGTACAATATGCCCAACATGCCCATACTTTTTCTTTTTTGATCCAATCTGGTCTGTGCATATATGACAGAAACTAACAGAATAAGTCCATATGCCCAGATCTCACTACAAAATTCAATCAATCTGAAAAAACAAGTCAGTGCTTTCTCTCCAAAACCTACCAGACCTGGACAAGCATTTGCTAATGAGAACTGTATAGATGAACCCCAGGACAAGGACACATAATTTAAAATGACAATCATAGACTTCAGTAAAGGATCCCAGGAATATAAAAAGACAAAAAGAAACAGTCATTAAAGGTAAAGAGACAGAACAGAAGGAGAACAAATGCTTGAGTGATGCCCAAGAAGCACAAACATAAGATTGGTAAAAATGACAAAGTCAGCCTTGGACCTGAGAACAGAATTCAACCAGGAGATACAAATATTGAGGAGAACTCAAGCTAAGATAAAAATCCAGTAACTAAAGTAGAAAACTCAGAGGAAAGCCTTGTAAGTAGAATGACTGTAGCAGAAGAAAGAACATCAGAACTCAGAGACAAAGTAGAGGATCTAGGTCAAACAAGCAAGGAATATGAAAATTTTACAAAAACACAGAGAAGGAACATACAAGAAATGTGGCACATCATAAAAAACTGAACCTTCAAATTGAAGGCATAGATGAGGGAGAAGATTGCCAAGTCAATAGCACAGACTGGGCACTCTTCAAGATCTTAGAAGAAAACTTCCCCAAACTAAGGAAAAGCACACCCATGCAAATGCAGAAGCACATAGAAATCCAAATGGGAGAGAAAATCCCACAGCATATTATAGTTAAAACACTAACTATATATAAATATATAACAAAGAAAGTGCATTTAAACCTGCTTGAGAAAAACATAAATCACATGAAAAACCCCACAGATTGGGAGATTATTCTACATAAGTTTTGCTTTAATTGGTTAATAAATAAAGGTGCTTTGGCATATTGCAGGGTGGAATATAGGAAGACTAAAATATATGTATGTATATATATATATATATATATAGAGAGAGAGAGAATTAATACTCAGAAAGCATAAAGAAAAAATTAAAAGGATAGAAAGAATATAGCCAATCAAATAATGAGATAATGAGTCAGGTACTTGAACATAAAGTTCTCAAAAGAAGAAAATGTGACCAAATCCACATAACATTTCAAAATTTGTTCATCATTCTTAGCAATTGAAGAAGTGAAAATCAAAACTTAAGATTTCATCATTTTCATCCCAGTAGGATGGCAATGATCAACAAAACTAGTGACAACTAATGCTGAAGTGGGTGTGGGGGAAAGAGTTCTCATTCACATTTTTGGAGATTGCAAACCTGTAAAGCAACTATCAAAATCAATGCAGAGACTTCACAGGAAACAGGGGCTGGAAAGATGGCTCAGTGGTTAAGAGCACTGGCTGCTCTTCCAAAGGTCCTGAGTTCAATTTCAAGCAACCACGTGGTGGCTCACAACCATCTCTAATGATATCTAGAGCCCTCCTCTGGTGTGCGGGAATACACGGAGGTAGAATACTGTATACATAATAAATAAATAAATCTAAAGAGAAAGAATTCACAGGAAACAAAATAGATCTACCACATTACCCAGTTATACCACTCCTTGAAATATGTCCAAAGGAAAAGACATCCTACTCCAAACATATTTGCTCAACCATGTTCACTGTTGCTCTATTCACTATAGCTAGGACAGGGAAAAAAACCTTAATATCCATCAAACAACAAATAGATAATGAAAATGCAGTGCATATGCACTATAGAATACTATTCAGATGTAAAGAAAAATGAAATAATAAACTTTGCGGGCAAGTGGATGGAAAAATAAACAATACTGAGTGAGCTAACCCAGGACCAGAAAGAAAAACATCACGTGTTCTCACTCATTGAAAGCTCCTAGGTATAAAACATCAGATGTGAGTATATATTCTAGATCAAATCCCTAAACATAGATAATAAAAGGCCCCATTTGTCATTATATGTGGCAGAGGACCAATGCAGAGGAGAATGGCAGGTTATGAGAAATCTTTTGTGGGAAATAGAGAAAATGGGGATTCAGGGAGGGATGAAGGAAATAATAAATACAGAAGGAGTATGGTAGAGGGTAAAACAATAGTAAGAATTTCTGAAAATTTATGATAAACCATACTATTATTTCCTTAAAATTAAATGACATATAAAGCATATGAATTCTGTATAAATATAGTGTATAAAAGAAAATATCTCATCTGCACTTATATTGCTTCCTCCAAGAGGCAAATATCAGCTAACACAATCTACAACTGCAGGCATAGAAGCTCTCTTTTGAATTATTGGTGAGGGCTATCAAAGAGAATACCAAAACAGAATATTGCTATTGCCTTTGTCTGCCCCTTAGAGGTAAAAGGTAAGTCCCTACTGATAAAGACACCATAAACTTCAGACTCAGTTCAGAAACCTCTCAGGTGGAACTCACCTGAGTGCAGCCTCCCTCTGGTCTAACTTTAATGGTACCACGAAGGTTTTCAAGGTAGGAAAACAACCAATAGACCTATCCGGCTATGATGCCTATGAACCACAACAATGACCACCATGGAAAGATAGCCCTAGAGATCCAGTGATGGCATGCCAAACTCTCTAAATGTATTTAAGGCCCATTTATGAGAGGCAAGCCATGCCTAATACAGGAAACCTGCGAAAATACAGAGAATGTCATGGATCTTGGAGGAGAACATGTAACTACCACTTTACTGTCAATATACATGTAGTGGTGCGCCTACCTTTTCAAAGTCAGTCATAAATTCTGATATGGATACTTAGAAACATTAATTACATATACAACAAATGTGAATGCAGCTTATACTTACACGTATAAGTATACTTTCCTGTTACACTGTCTCTAAACGAATTGGTGGCCGGTTATTTGACAGAATCACCTAGACTAAGGAAAGCATGATGGCTTCCCTCATGTGCTCTTCAAGACTGGCTGCTGACTTCACAACCAGTTGAGTGGTGACTGGCCTGTTCAGAGTTCTGAGACCTTTATTACATCATCAAATGTTATCTCCCACTGAGATCATCTCCCAAGTGTCACTCATTAGTGTATGAGTGCAAAAGAAATTTAACTAACCATGATAAATTTTCAGTTCCCTTTGTTATGTTTCTTACACAGTATTTGAGAAGTGGGGTGTGTTTGCCAGTGTGTCTCCCTGCTCATAGTCAAGACATACCTGACTTTTTTATCCCTGTCTATAAATTGTTTTCTTTCTTTATGAGGCACAATTTCAAACCCTGTCATTGGAGGTAGTGACATTTTTAAAAGTTATTGCTGTATGTAGATCCGGTGCTAGAAGAAGTGGCATCAACATACCAGGAAAGCTCCTAGTTAAGTCCCGAGAATTGTTCACAAAAATCTAGGGGTAGGGAACAACCAATGATATGGCTGGGATGAAGGGAGAGATCTCCTGAAACCACATGTAGAAAACCCTTTCAGTATACAACTGTCAATCATGATAGATGCAACTAGTCTATATTATTTTGAAATGTATTGAAGGAAATGTTTCAATGTTGGCCAATAAATAGCTCATTTTAAAACTATACCACTAGCTCAATCCTGGTTCTTTAACAATATAGAAGGAAAAGGGAGAGATGATGGCAGAACAGAATTAAAGGGAAGGAAGGGAATGATGAAATTAGTAGCAATATGGCCATTTTCTTATTTGGTTTTTATTTTTGAGACAATTTCTACATCTAGATCATGGTCACCCTGAATGTATAGACATGCTATCACTGACTTCAGGGCACTGGTATTACAGGCATGTTCCACCATGCTTCTTCTAAGCCCTTGTATTAGTTGCTTTTCTACTGCTGTGATAAAATACTTTGAGAAATGAATCTTGTAGGAGGAGGGAATAATTCAGGCTCATGTTTACAGATGGACAGGAAAACAGGACAGCAGGCAACCAGGTCAGGAAACTGAGACCTTAGAACAAGGAGAGAGGATGCTTGGTCATTCCTGACTGCTCAGCTCTGAAATAATTACACAGAAACTGCATTAATTAAATAACTGCTTGACCCATTCGTTCTAGCTTTTTATTAGCTAACTCTTATATTAATTTAACCCATTTCTATTAACCTGTATATCACCACATGGCTGTGGCTTAGTGGGTAAAGTTCACAGCATCTATCTCTGGTGGCTCCATGGCTTCTCTCTGACTCTGCCCCTTCTTCCTTCCAGCATTCAGCTTAGTTTTCCCCACCTGCTTTTGTTCTTTCCTGCCATAGGCTCAAAGCAGTTCTTTACTCATCATCGAATGAAAAACAACACACTACAGAAGGACCTCCCACACCAAGACCTCATATCTCCATCCTTGAGAAACCAAACTAGAGTTGGACAAGGCTATGAACTCTCAAAGACCTCCTATAGTGAATGTGGTACTTTCTCCAACAAGTCTGTACATCCTAATGTTTCCACAACGCCCCAAAAGAGCATCATCATTCATGGACCAAGTGTTCACACACATGATCCTATGTGGAACCTTCTCGTTTAAACTACAACAGTACCCATAGGAAATTAATATAGCTACTCTGTCTAGTACATATCACTTTACAGAAACTGTGGCAGCATGAACAGGGCATATACAGGTCCAAGCCATATCCGTGCACTGAGAGTAGAAGTGAACATGAGTTCCTATTCCTAACCTACAAGGTATATTCAATTGACAATTACTTGCAAAGGAAAGATGAGTTTTCTCCAATGGAGCCTTACCAGGTATATAAATGACACTTAAGGGCAGGTCCCATGCCCAGCAGTAAATATTCAATACAAATTAACTCAAGGGTAGTTTTTTTTAAAACTTTGCTTTATAATGTTTTTGGACATTTTTTACCTTACTGAACTATTGGTTGTATATTATGTTTTCTGACTTTGAGATTTTACAATGTGTGTATGTGTGTGTGTATGTGTGTGTTTGTATGTGTGTGTGTGTGTGTCCTTCTTTATACTTTTTGTTTTTTCCTCTTTTGTAGCCTGCTTAGTTTCCTGGTTTGTTTTCTAAAGAGAGAGGAAGAAAAAGAAGACATGGTGTTAGATGGAGAAGTAGAGGTGGTTTTTTGATGAGATGGGTGAGGTGATACTGTTATCAGAATATGTTGTGTGAAAAGAACATATTCGATAAAAATAAATAATTACTGTTAACTTATGAAAATAAGAGATTGAAATCACTCCATGTATATATGTGAACATGGTGCAATAAATGATAGCAAAAAAATTATCTAGTATGTATGCAAACTCATGGAGATTAAACAATCACTTACTAAATGATGAATGGTTCAAGGCAGAAATAAAAATAAAACTTAAGGTCTGGGTCTTTGAAAAGATGAACAAAACAAAAAGATCCTTTGACCAACTAACCAAAAGAGGGGATCAAAATTAGCAGTCAGAAATGAACAGGGAAACACTACAACTGACCCTGAAGAAATTCTGAATATTATAAGGGAATTTTTTTTAAAATCCATACTCCATTAATTTAGAAAGCCTAAAAAAATCGATTTTTCTAGCAAAGAAAGGAATGAGATAAGTTAGAAGAGAGGACTCAGAAGGCCCACAGCATGTAGGAAAACTGGGTCTGCAGCAAGGTTAATGGAATCCCCAGGGAATGGAAATAGGATGTGATAAGGGTTGCCTACCAATCCCCAGCCCAATGTGGCAGGACCCACACTCTACCATAGAGGGACAGCTCACACCTACAACTGAGAGTAATTTGTGTGTTTAAGTGCTTTCCACAAGATGCATGACCAAGAACTTTGTCTTCTTTCCTTACCCATAGTTCTTCTCCCAAATATCCCAATTCCTTCCTCTTTCTTGAGTCACTTGATGCAGGTACCTCATTCCTGATAACTCCTTGTGCTTGCTAGCTCTCACTGTGATAAAACACTGACCAAAAGCAACTTGGTGAAAAATAGCTATGTTTGATCTTAGAGCTTACAGTACATAATGAAGGAAAGTCACAGTAGGAACTCAAGTCACATATACCCCTCCTTGCTCTCTTTCAAATTCATGGCCCCAACTTTTCATTGTTCTTACATACATATATGTAAATATATATATATATATATACATATATACACATATATGTATATATATATATTCCTAAGTATACAAATATTACCTGCTCAGTCTGTATAATGTTAATTGTGTGTATGTTTTCCAGGGCTAACCATTTGGTATAATGGTATGAGAAGATCTTCTGTATATGTGTTGTGTTGTGTTGTACGAAGCTGCTTGTTTGTTCCCAGCTGCTCAGCTATGAAATAATCACACAAAAACCATATATTTGCAGTAATGTTTGGCCAATAGCTTAGTGTATTTCTGGCTAACTCATATCTTAAATTAACCCATCTCCATTAATCTGTATATCACCACAAGGTGTGGCTTACCACAGTTCAGGAGTCTGTCTCAGGTGCACCTACATGCCTTCCCACTGACTCTGCCTTCTTTCTTCCAGCATTCAGTTTAGTTTTCCTGCCTAGTTCTATTATGCTAAGCCACTGGTCAAAACATTTATTCATTAACCAATAAAAGCAACACATAGACAGAAGGACTTTCTACGTAAGTTTTGCTTTTATTGGTTAATAAATAAAGCTGCTTTGGCATATTGCAGGGTGGAATATAGGAAGACTGAAATATATGTATGTATGTATATATATATATACATATATATATGGAGAGAGAGAGAGAGAGAGAGAGTAGGCAGAGTCAGGGAGACACCATGTAGACACCACAGGAAACAGATGTCAGAATCTTGACAGTATGCCACAACCTCGTGATGATGCACAGATTAATAGAAATGGGTTAATTTAAGATATAAAAGCTAGCTAGAAAGACAATTAAGCTAGTGGCCAAGCAGTGATTTAATTAATACAGTTTCTGTGTAATTATTTCAGGTCTGGTTAGCTGGGATAGAGTAAACAGCCTCCTCCGACAGTATTGGATAACCAATTGGTGTGCTTTGTTCTGGGAAGACTTTTTCTTTACATTCTTTTCTTATCTGCCTGCAGTTCTTTGTGTAGGGTTGAGGCCACATGGAGTTTTTCCCATCTACTTTAAAATGTCTACTGCTGTTGTTTTGTTCAACTCATGCTTATCTAACCATGTTGGTGAGCTTTTAAGTGTATATCTTAAAAGGAGACACTATCTCACAGCAAACTCCCTGATCATCTGGCTCTTAACGATCTTTCCTTCACTCTTCTGCAATGTTTCTTGAGCCTTAGGTGCAGAGTGTTTTTTATTTATCATTGTTTTGTCAGTTTTTGTCTTTTGGGGTGGATAAATCCATTGGGACTGGGCTTCACAACTCTAAATTTTTATTGGTTGTGTTTTTCCATTATGTCACAAACAATTACAAAGGGAAGTTTCCTTGATGAGGGCTGAGGATTACACTTACCATGCTATATCTTATAGAAGCTATTGTCTTTTTATTCTTATTGTTATTAATATGAAATTCCTTTGTTATTTTTGAATACTTCTGCATAAGTCTTGCCAATTGTCCTATGTTTCCAAAAAAGTAAAATAAAACCTCAGCTCTTCTTTACAATAAATTTTCATGTTATTTTGTTTCAATATCACTAAATTTCTGACCTGAGCTCCTCGTTTCTTCCCATCTACCATTTTAGAGTTTGGTTCAGTTGTTCTTGTATTTCCAAGGCCTTATCAAATATCTTAACTTTTTTTACCTGATATTCTTGAATTTTTCATTTGTGCATTTAGACTATTATCTTTCTTCTTTGAATTGCCTTGACCATTTCAAAATAGATTTTGGTATGTTGTGTCTTCATTATCATTCAAATCTAGGAATTTTTGGTTTTTTTTTATTTTCCAGTGATACATACAGAATTCAATTTTGTGTTGTTTAATCTCCATGCTTTCATAGTATATTCTGTCCTCTACATTACTATTGATAACTAGCTTTATTCTATTATGGTCAGGTAGAATGATATATACGTTTTCTTAATTTGTTGAGATTTATCTTGTATACTAATACATCCTCAATTTTAAAGAAAGTTCCATGATTAGGTGAGAAATATTTGTATTATTCTGTGTTTGGATGAAATATTCTATTAATATCTACAAGGTCATTTGATTTATTGTATAATTTAACACTGTTTCTCTATTTATAGTTTTCAATGAACTATTTACAGGTGAGAGCATGGTAATAAAGTTAACGACTTTCACTGTATTGGCAATAATCTTTGGCTTTTCACATAATAGTATTTGCTTTATGAAATTTGGTGTGTTTGTCTTTCATGTATATTTAATTATAATTAAAATATTCTTTTATAAAATTTCCAGTTAATGAGTATGAAATTACATTCTTTATATATTATTACAATATTACTGAAATGATTCTTGAGTACTCCATCATTTCATTTTATTGGATTCTTTTATCATCTGCTTACCCTAAGGTATTGCTTGTCTTTGACAATGATGTGTTTCTTGAAGACTAAAAAAAATACACCCTGCTTTTAATCCTTCCTGCTAGACCATGAATATTGAAGATGACCATGATTTCTGGTCATTTAACTGATTTTTTGATGTTGTCTTAGGTTTAAATCTCTTTTGATTATTTTTATGTCATTTTTGTATGTTTGTCCTTCTTTACATATTAATTATTCTTTCATATATCCTCTGTAGATTTGGCTTAATATTCATATATTTTAGTGCATTTATCAAGGATAGTTTTATTTGTCCTTCAATCCTAATAAATATGTTGGCTAGGTTTTATAATCTGTGTTAAAAGTTTTGGTCTTTCATACCTTGGGTTACTCTTTCCATTCCCTTCTGCCTTTAAAGGTTTCTGTTGGCTAATCAGGTGTTATTCTAATTTGCCTGCCTATATATGTGACTTGACATTTTTCTTACAATAGTCAATGCCTTTCTTTGCCTTGCCTGCCATTTATTATTTGTAATTTCTATTTTTATCTTTTCCTCTTCTTTTCTTAGTAAAAATTTCCACCTCCTCCCCTCCTCCCATTTCCCTCCCCTTCCCCCATTCCCCTTCCCCTCCCTCTCCAATCCAAAGAGCAGTAAGGGTTCCCTACCCTGTGGGAAGTCCAAGGTCCTCCCACCTCCATCCAGGTCTAGGAAGGAGAGCATCCAAACAGACTAGGCTCCCATAAAGCCAGTACATGCAGTAGGATCAAAACCCAGTGCCATTCCTAGGCTTTTCAGTATGCCCTCATTGGCTGCCATGTTCAGAGAGTCAGGTTTGATCACATGCTCCATCAGTCCCAGTCTGGCTGGCCTCTGTGAGCTCCCAGTAGATCAGCCCCACTGTCTCAGTGGGTGGGCATACCCCTCATGGTCCTGACTTCCTTGCTCATGTTCTCCCTCCTTCTACTCCTCATTTGGACCTTAGGAGCTCAGTCCAGTGCTTCAATGTGGGTCTCTTTCTCTATCTCCATCCATCACCAGATGAAGGTTCTATGGTGATATGCATGATATTCATCAGAGTGGCTATAGGATAGGGCCATTTCAGGCTCCCTCTCCTCAGCTGCCCAAGGATCTAGCTGGGGACATCTCAATGTATACCTGGGAACATCTCTAGAGACTAGACGCTTGCCAACCCTAAAATGCCTCCCTTAATTAAGATATCTACTTCCTTGCTCCCATATCCACTCTTCCTCCATCCCAACCATCCCATTCCCTCAATCTCTCCCCATCCTCCCCTTCCCACTTTTCTCTCCCCATCTCCCCTTACCCCCACCCCACTCCCACCCACAAGTTCCTAATTTTTGCCCGGCAATCTTGTCTACTTCCAATATCCAGGAGGATAACTACATGTTTTTCATTGGGTTCACCTTCTTATTTAGCTTCTCTAGGATCACAAATTATAGGCTCAATGTCCTTTATTTATGGCTAGAATCCACTTATGAGTGAGTACATACCATATTCATCTTTTTGGGTCTGGGTTACCTCACTCAGGATAGTGTTTTCTGTTTCCATCCATTTGCATGCAAAATTCAAGATGTCATTGTTTTTTACCACTGAGTAGTACTCTAATGCGTACATATTCTACACTTTCTTTATCCATTCTTCCATTGAGGGGCATTTAGGTTGTTTCCAGGTTCTGGCTATTACAAATAATGCTGCTATGAACATAGTTGAACAAATGCTTTTGTAAAATGATAGGGCATCTCTTAGGTATTTTCCCAAGAGTGGTATTGCTGGATCCTGGAGTACATTGATCCTGAATTTCCTTAGAAACCACTACACTGATTTCCAAAGTTGCACAAGTATGCATTCCCACCAGCAATGGATAAGTGTACCCCTTACTCCACAACCTCTCCAGCAAAGGCTGTCATTGGTGTTTTTGATTTTAGCCAATCTGACAGGTGTAAGATGGTATCTCAAAGTTGTTTTGATTTGCATTTCCCTGATTTCTAAGGAGGTTGAGCATGCCTTTAAGTGTCGATTGGCCATTCAAACTTCTTCTGTTGAGAATTCTCTGTTCAGTTCTTTCTGTTTCAGTTCTGTCTTTCCAGGTAGTGTTACATAGATATTAGATATGGGTTAGTCAAGATGTGAGAATTAGATAATAAGAGGCTGAAACTAGTGGGTCAGGCAGTGTGTAAAAGAATACAATTTGTATGTTGTTATTTGGGGGCATAAGCTAGTCGGGCAGCCGAGAGCCGGGCGGGACAAATAGCAGGCCTGCCTGCAGCTCATCACTACAATGTGATCACTTCATTAGATGATGAAAAAGCATTTGACAAAATTCAACACCCCTTTATGATAAAGGTCTTGGAGCGATTAGGGATACAAGGATCATACCTAAATATAATAAAAACAGTATACAGCAACCCGACAGCTAACCTCAAATTAAATGGAGAGAAACTCAAAACAAATTCACTAAAATCAGGAACAAGACAAGGCTGTCCACTCTCTCCATACCTCCTCAATATAGTACTTGAAATTCTAGCAATAGCAATAAGACAACATAAAGAGATCGAGGGGATTCATATTGGAAAGGAAGAAGTCAAACTTTCATTATTTGCAGATGATATGATAGTGCACGTAAGTGACTCCCAAAACTCTACCAAAGAACTCCTAAGTGGTCACCAAAGGTCAGTCTGAGAGAGTGAGTTCAAATCCATTGTCTCAAACTAATGAAAATTAAGTGGCAGACTGCCCTGGGATTATGCAAAAGAGAAAGAAGCTTAATTTTTCAGAAATGCACAAATAGAGAAATTGAAGAAAAGAGGAATTAGGGAAAGTTGAAACGGTTTCTGTACCTTGATATTGAATCTCTCTGATGACACAATCAATCAAACCAAGCTGAATTAAGGATTAAACGAACAGTTTTAATAAGTGAAACACTCCTGGATGGTCTCCCCACCCCCAGAGAGGAGATGGGGAGAAAGAACCAGAAGAAAACCATAGGAGATATGAGTGAAGAAGCATTCAATTAGCAAGGAACCCACAGAAAGAGGACTGCTGAACTTGCCTAAAGGTGAGATGGCATTTTGGGGTTCCTGATTCATTAAAGAGTCTGCGAGACGTTCTGCAGGACACAGCAGAAAGTAACTGAACTGTCTTTGGAATTTCCTGCTTCATGGAAATGTCTGCTGGGTACTTATGGGCCTGTAGGCTGAAGATGGATGCCCCAACGGTACAGAGGAACTTTGGGTGACTGTCCAGGCAGCGAGTTGTCTCTGTCATTTCTAGAGTTTGAAAGTTGCATATGACTTGTTTACTTAGGTAATATTATATCCTTCTGGAGTCTTTGATGGAGTTGAAGAATAAATAGATAGTTATAGCTTTCCTTAGTTATGATAAAAGATAAAATAGATCTAAATATTGTAACTGTAATTCTTGCTTGATAACTGTTTTGTTACATGTAATTTTACTATGTTAAAGCCTTTCTTTTTTGTTTAAACAGAAAAAGGGGAAATGATGGAGGAGTGTCTATGTGTTACTTTCATTACTAATAAAGAAAACTGCCTTGGCCCTTTAAGAGAACAGAAAATTAGGTAGGCGGAGTAGACAGAACAGAATTGTGGGAACAAGGAAGCAGAGTTGGGGAGACGCTTCAGGCAGTCGCCATAGGAGTCTCCATGCTTCTCCTCTCCGAGATGGATGCAGGTTAAGATCTCTCCTGGTAAGCCACACCTCGTGGTGCTACCCAGATTACTAAATATGGGTTAAAGGAAGATGTAAGAATTAACCAATAAGAGGCTACAGATAATGGGCCAGGTAGTGTTTAAAAGAATACAGTTTCCGTGTAATTATTTCGGGTGTAAAGCTAGCCGGTGGCCGGGTGGCGGGACGCAGCCCCGCCGCTTCACACTACAAACTCTTGCATCTTAATTTATCCATTTCTAGTAATCTGTGTATCACCATGTGGCTATGGCTTACTGGGTAAAGTTTCGCCATCTGTGTTCAGCAAGACTACATGGCTTCTCCCTGACTCTGCCTCCTTTCTCCCAGAATTAAGTTTAGATTTCCCCACCTAGCTCTGTTCCCCTATAGCTCTGCTATAGGCCCAAAGCAGTTTCTTTATTAACCAATGGTATTCACAGCATATAGAGGGGAATCCCATATCACTTTTTCTTATTTCCACTGTAGCAACTTAACTACCCATGAACATAGCATAGCACAAAGGAAACAGGAAGACACCATGAGGCAATTCAAGTCATCAAACAAGCACTTTAACAATTTAGGGAGACCACAGTCCTCATGTCTTCCCCTAGGACACCAGCACCATATTTGAAAACCTACCTTACCTAGTCCCTTCCCACTGCAGTCCCAGCATTATCAAAGGAAATCCACAAGTTATCTGACTCTGTTTTTTTTCTCACAGAATGGGCCTCCAAGGACAAGGGATAAAGTCAGTAGAGAAGCAGTTGAACAAGTGGGACACACATACACTTACATACAAGACTTTGGAATTTTCACAGGGTTACATGGAGATTTGAAGAACTCTGCTAATGGTCAGTTTATTGACTGAAGAATATGATAGAAAATTCCATGATGGTCATAGTCATTAGGTTCCCTGAGCAACTGTGTGAAGTGACCCAAACATGGTCATTATTAGCATATCAACTTCATCAGTCAACCACCCTTATATTATTTTGCAGCAAGGAAGAGTAGTGCCTAATATTTGAGGTACACTAGCTTTGACCTCATACAGATAAATGGAGATTTGCCCCATAATAGGGGTAAACCAAGGCAGGAGTTTATATTGGCATTGCTAAGCTAACAGGCATTGTCTGCTATCCTCAAAGAAAGGGTACTCTCATCTCTGGTGTGAGATGTTTATGCTACACCTAACATATCTAGTCAACCTCTTGGTCTCCATGGCACATGGTGACTTTCTCTGTGGAAGTATGGGCAAAATGTTTGAATAATGCACATTCTTTCATTCAATATCTTTTAGTAACTCCACCACACACTCCCAACTCCTTCTCTCCTGGTTGTTTTCTCAATATCAGTCTCCCTTTTTTCCAATTCATCTCTTTCATTTCTGCCATGACATATTTACCAGAATAGAGATATAGGGAGGTTACAGTCATTATAAGAGATGATAGGGTTCTAGCAGGCAATCTTTAGAACTGCCAGAGACCTATTATTTTTGAGAAGGATGCATGCCCTCTATCACAGAAGCTATCACCAATTTATAACTACTTGCAAATGAAAATTTAATTAAATTTTCTAAAAATAAACCTGTGCTTGGTTCCAATATGCCCACTTTACAGACAGATACCTGACAACTAAACCTGGAATTCTGCAGTGCAAGTCATGAAATTCTTCATTCAGGGTTTCAGCAGAACTTTGTCTGTTCCCATGGCCCACTCACTAGCCAATGCTTTATGCTACAACTGGATATTTTTCTCCTTCTACAAGGAAATGTAGGCACAAGCTATATATAAAAGTTTGGAAGATGTTAAAGCTTACAATCTACAAGGAACTCTCCCTCTCTGTCTACCCCTTCCTCCCCCTCTATCTTTCTGATAGTGAAAAGGCCATTTCAGATACACTTCAACCATCTGATCAATAGGGTATCATTCCAAACTGGTTTGAGGTCTCCGGTCATGAGAATAACAACACAAACTGAATTACATGCCATGCTCTTCAATTCAGTCACTAGAAATTATTTCTGTCCATATCTGAACATATGAAAACAAAATAACAGAGAAAACCTAGCTAGAGACAGCCTTCTATGTTGTTTAAAGAAGGTTTAGGTTGGTGACTGATGTCCGCTAGATTCAATACAAAATAAGGGAACTCTATACACTGATGACACCTTAGAAGTTGATGAGAAATGCTGGGAAATTTCTTTACTGAAGATGGTAGCAAAGACAGTCACCTTCAACCAAAAGGTTTATGGCACTTTTCCCCTCAGTCCAAAGAAGTTCCAACCTGTACTTTTGCCCAATAGAGTCTCATTTCTGTCCTTTTAACTAAGATTACCTTAGAGATAATCGCTCTTACCAATATAGCCAGTAAAACATATTTGCATCCAGTGAGATCACATACATTCAGCCTTTTACATCATAGAACAGAAGTAAGAAAGTTGAAACTAGAATTCTAGCCATCTGCCTAAAAGCTGATAGTCAAATATGCAGTGTTCTCATCTTTCATTTATAGACCTCCCCAGCTCAAGACAGCCTTGAGGTGGACTCAAAGTAGTCTTGTTGCTGTTTGTACTCTCCAAACAGTAGTGGGAACTAGGGAAAACAGAGCCATACCATTCTTCTACTACCTAAAAAGGTAAGATAGGTTTTGACCTTCTACACAATGCAGTAACTGGATCTTGCTATTTGGTCAAAGGTGGCCAGGAACTTTGCCCTCTAAACAAGGAAGTTCAGGAATTCACCTTTTCTCAGGATGACCTCTGACTCATCCTCTCTGAAACTTCTCAAACTGTCACTCTTCTTAAGGAAACAGTTTCCCATATTGAAGAACTGTCATCAGAGTTTCCTCTTAGTGAAAACTGAGATTTGGACCTTTAACCTCCTACAGACAGTACTCTAGACATTCCATATCTGTCTAAGGATTCAGAATTTACCTTTTGCTCAAAGGAAACTGACACTTGCCCTGATGATCAAAAGGATCTCAGGGCATCCCCTTCTGTCTGTGTGGACCTCAGACTCATATCGCTGTTGGAGGGATTTACAACTTTACCCTCTGACTGAGGCTATTAGGAAAACACCATAGTAACCAAAGGGACATCAGACAATTCTAAGGTGACAGAGTCCAAAATTTAGGTCATCTGCCTTCATACTAGCCACCAACATAGAGGCTCCATCCTTCATGCATACACCTGTATAACTGATCATATGCTTCAAGAGGACATAGGGCCTGAGACTGCCATCTTGACTTCTGAACAATGCTCAGATTGGTGCCAGGCCTGCCGCAGTGTGCCTGATTATGAGAGTGGTATAAACTGTGATGAAGGTTTGGAAGCTGATTAGGAATTTTCAGGCTCTCTCTCCACTCCACAAAGTAGCCGGAGACACTAACTTTCAGCCTTCAATGATATGGAACCTTGATAATCTCTCTAATTCTGCCTCAGTCTTCTATTCCTAAAGATTATTGCTTTGACCATCATTTCTGGACAATTAGACATCAGATGCACTCTTCCTAATGAGGGAACCTTATATGTAACCTATCTGACTAAGACGCCTGAAATTATCTCAACTTGTCCAAGGCCTTAGACATTCCACCTGCAGCCAAAATAGCTCACAAATACCTTTTCTGACCAGGCTCTATTCAAATGTTCTTTTTGTGTTAAAGGAGGGCTTAGATTTTTCACTTCTGCCTAAATGTGCCCCAAATCCACCACCATTTCTAAAAGAGATACCAGAACAATTCTTTTTGTTCCCTTGATTCTCAAAGAGAGGCACTATGGCGAAGAGGTCTACAACTTTATTTCCTTATTAAGGAGATATTTAGACCCTCTACCTCTACCCACAGAAACCTCAGACATTGCATTTCCATCCAAAGAGAACTTAATCTTTCTCCCTCTAAGTGGCCAGGAAACCTAATGCCCAAGTCAGCCAAAAACCTTCCTCTTTCGCCCAAGTGGACCTCAGACCTACCAGCTCTGTATTACAAGGCTGTAGATCTTGTTCCATTAACCATAGCAGCCTCAGATATTCACACCTGTTTCTATTGCTTCCAGTCTTCTATATACTACCAATCGTGTAAGGCATTATCCCTATGAACGAACAGGCCTTGGGATTACTTCATCTGACCAAGGGCTTCTCATACCTTCCTTTTCTACCTAATTAGGGCTCCTACCTACCTCTTCTAACAAATGGAGCCATAGTCCTTTCTACTCTGACCAAGGAATTGTGAAACCAAGGTAACTTTGGTCCACTCTCGTTTACAGACAGCGCCAGAGTCACATCACCCTTTAGTTCAAGCACTAGAAATAAAATGGCCCTATCTTTCCTCCCCATGCCTGCATGGTGAACACAATTTTGTGGAGGGGATCAAACTGAGGATAACCATTCAACCTAGTGGAAGAATGCACAGATTTATGCCTTGCCTCCCACACAGCCCACACAAGATATAGATATTCAAAACAGTGAATGGTTGGAAGCTGATCAAGCAGTCCTAGGACATTCCTCAGCTCCACAAAGTATTCAGTTTCTGCCCAAGAGAAAATGGGCCTTTTTATTGTGCTGATTATAGGCAGAGACTGTATCCCTCTGACAAAATATCTCAGAAGTTCCACTCATGGTCAGAGTGCTTCAATTCTTCCCGTTATGTCCAAGGAGTCTGCTACTTTGCTTCTTTGATTAAAAGGATGTCAGACTTTCTCCTGCCCAAAGGTGCTTCAGTCCTTCCCTCATCATATCTAGGGATAGTCAGACATTTACCTCTAATAAAAAAGGCCTCATATGTGGCCTGTGCCATCAAGCAAATATCATATATTCAGATATTCGGGCCTAATAGATTCCAAACCTAACCTCTAACATATATGGCATGGAAAGCACTCCTTTGACCAAAGAGAATTCAAAACTTCCTGAACCAAGGTCTCAAGAACATGAGAGTAGTGGGTTGAGGGTAATTCAGGTTACTGCCTTTATTGTGGCCATCTAAAATGGTAAAATCCTGTATTGTATCCTGAAAACCGAATCGATGAGCATACACATGAGGATAATAGAGCCAGAGACTATCACACAGTTCCTTAGAAGAATTCCAAAACTTTCATCATGCCTGCCATGAACATTCAGAAGATATGTGTATTATACACTGATTTTTGATTTGGAAACTGATAAAGGAGTGCCTGAACCTTCCTGTATTTCCAAAAGTCTCCTGGGCATTCACCTTCTGCCTAACAGGTCCTCACACATATGACCAAAACAAGCTGGGACTATTCAAATCAGCCCTAGGGGAGCTCATACCTTCTCCTTCTACCCTTATTCTACCACTTCTTCCCAAAGAGGCATCAGAAACTCTTCTGCACACAAAGAAATTGGAGATACCCAATATACCCAAGGAAGTCTAAGGGTATCCTCCTTTACTGAAGGGGGTTGGAGATTATTACCTCTTTCCAAGTATTCATCATTCCTCTTCTGAAAAAAAAATTGGACCTCGAACCTGCCTGCTATGGTAAGAGGGCTGTAGTTCTTCAATATCCAGAACTTTCCTGCACGCACATGTATGAGTTGGCTTACTAACTCTATGCAAGAGTTAGTAAGAGCCTTGTCTTTTCTATTTTGACCAAGAGGACTCCCATTCACTGCTTTGTTTTGCCAAGGGTGTCTCAGATCATCTCCTTCTGCCCAAGTGGTCTTCTGACAAAGGAGGTACTTCCATTGTCCTCGTCAGATTCAAAGGCCTCAGAAATATCCATTGGAAATAGAGATCCTAGAACACATCCAAAGAAGCCTCAGACTACCCAGGTTCAAACTACTGAGATCCAAGAGTAGAAAGTAGAGCCAAGAACATAAGGAACACTGCCTCAAGAGAGAAACTAAAATGGTATGGTCTTCATAACTCAGACTTAATATCCTGTTTGAGGGAAGTTTCTTTCCTGCCAAGTCCCATAGCTGTTTGGTCCCAAATATACTTCCTGACTGGCTACTGGCCAATCAGTGTTTCGTTAAACCAATATGAGTAACAAATCTTTATGGTGTACAAGAGTACTATTCCATAGCATTTCTCCTTTTTTATTTTCAAAACAAGAATCCTGAAACAAATATCCTTTGTTTGGCTTTTTTCCTGACCATTACCAATAACAACTTGTAATCAATGCCCCTAAACAATGATAAATATCCATGTGATACTTTGTTTGTGATCTAACAAGTATAGCTTGCCTGAAGATCAAAGTGCAGAGCTAAGCCACTAGTTAGCCATAGAGACCAGGCAGTGATGGCACACACCTTTAATCCCAGCACTCAGAAAGTGGCAGATGGATCTCTGTGAGTTCAAGGAAACCAAAGGCTACATGAGATTAATCGGACTAAAAGAGAAATAGAGATCACAAAAAGATGATTCTAGTACTTGGGATCCCATGCCTTTAATCCTAGCACTAGGGAAGTAGAGACAGGAGTAATATGGCTGGGCAGAGAGAAGAATATAAGGCAGGAGGCAGGAGGCAGGAGCTCAGATGCAGTCTGAGAATTCATTCTAAGCATGCAGACTGAGGTTCTTAGAGAGAGTATTCAATCTGAGGACTCAGTCTGAGGTTTCATAGAGACAAGTGTTTCAGTCTAAGTGTTCATAGAGATGGATGCAGTCTGAGGGTTCATAAAGACAGGATCACCCTCTCAGTTAGAACATTGGTAGAGGTATGAACTCTATAGTGGTTTACTGCTCTGCTTCTCTGATCATTCAGCATTAACCCCTATATCTGATTCTGGGTTTTTATTATTAAGAGCAATTAGACTTTGTGGTACAACCCTGGGAAGCTGAACATATGCTTGAAAAGAATGCCTATTTGAGGACTGTCATTAGAACCTTCATAAAAATACTATGAGTGTTGTGTGGCCTACTATACATTCACTGCAATGCACAGATATTCTAGTCTTTGATGAAGAGTTGGAAACTGACAAGACAGTGTCTAGAATGCACTGTACTGTATAAGATGATGTGGGACCTTCATCCTGTGGCAAAGAAGGGACATGGAACTTTCTAGCTCTACCCTCTCAGACATAGTAGTTTCCTTCTATAAAGAGTCCTCAGATCTTTACCCTCTGCCCAAGAGGTCCTCAAATATTTCTCTTCTAACACTGATGCTTTGTATTTTCCACATGGTTCACAGTGGCTCATTCCTTCCCTATCTCTGTAGGCAAGAGGTCAGACCTCTCACTTCTGACCCATGGAGTCCTAGACTTACATCTCTGACTATGGGGATTATAGGCATCAGACTTTGCTTAGGAGGGGAACTTCAATAATGTCCCTTCAGGACAAGGATTCCTCAGACATACTTGTTTTGACTGATAGGGCCTCAGACTTCCACTTATGGCACAAGGGGCTTCAGATCTATCCTATTTTGTGGCATGTTAGTCTTGTCATCCCCATCTATGATTTTCTCTGATTTTTCCTTCTGACCAAGGGTGCCTCAAAACTTCCCAATCTACTCAAACAGATCTTATATTTACCCACTGTGACCAATGTGAAGCTGGACATTTTCTTTCTTATCATCTTAACATTATTCCCCTGTGGTTAGAGGTTGCAGTCCAAAAGCAGCAAGAAAACCTAGAACAAAAGTCATCAGAATTCCATCCAGTCATCAGAAACTGAACCATCCCATTATTTGTATCCAAGTCTAGATGGCTAAACACACTTTGAGGAGCTGACCAAACCATGGATAACCACACTGACAGTGAGAATGGTGCTAAGACTGGCGTACTACCTGCTGAAGATGACATAGATGATACGGATATTCTTTTGCTGTTATGGTTATTATGACTGTTTCTGTCTTCCTGTTGATTAACTTTAGAAGAGAAACTTGAGACCAGGCAGTGGTAGCACATGCCTTTAATCCGAGTACTCGGGAGGCAGAGGTAGGTGGATCTCTGTGAGTTTGAGGCCAGCCTAGTCTACAAGAGCTAGTTCCAGGACAGGCTGCAAAGCTACAGAGAAACCCTGTCTCAAAGAAAAACTTGAAATTGAGATTTTCTTGTTATGTTAATCAACTCTTGGTATTATAAATCAGCAACCAGTTCTTAAAAGAATTCACATTTCCTATTCTCCATGGCAATCAATTGTATACCTATATTTTAACCTGTTGTTTCAGAGAAATATCACTATGTATTTTCTATTTTTCACATTTAATTATTTTTGTTATTATTATTATTAAAAATTTCCGCCTCCTCCCCACCTTCCATTTCCCTCTCCCTCCCTTAACTCCCCTCCCCGTCCCTTAACTCCCCTCCCCCTCCCTTAACTCCCTTCCCCCTCCCTTTCCAGTCCAAGGAGCAGTCAGGGTTCCCTGTCCTGTGTGAAGTCCAAGGTCCAATCCCCTGCATCCTGTTCTGTCTACTCCACCCATCTATGTTCTAACCTATCAGGCCAAGCAGTTTCTTTATTAATTAACCAATGAAACAGCAGATAGATAGAAACACTCCTACATCATTTTCCCTTTTTCTGTTTAAACAAAAAAAGAAGGCTTTAACTTTAACATCGCAAAATTACATATAACAAAACAAAAACAGGATAGTGTTCTCTATTTTCATCCATTTGCATGCAAAATTCAAAATGTCGTTGTTTTTTACCTCTGAGTAGTACTCTAATGTGCATATATTCCACACTTTCTTTATCCATTCTTCCATTGAGGAGCATCTAGGATGCTGGGAGTGAGGCAGATGCCTCGGGCAGATGCAATGAAGTTCCAACCCAAGATGGACGTAGGCTAAAATTTTCCCGGTAAGTCTCCCTCGTGGTGCTACACACATTAATAAATATGGGTTAAAGCAATGTGAGAGTTAGGCAATAAGAGGCTGAGACTCATGGGCCAAGCAGTGTTTAAAAGAATACAATTTGTGTGTTGTTATTTCAGGGCATAAGCTAGCCAGGTGGCCAGGAGCTGGGCGGGAACACAGCCCAGCACTTATCACTACATCCATCACCCCTTACCACCACTCCACCCCCACCCCCAAGATCCCAATTTTTGCCTGGCAATCTAGTCTACTTCCAATATCCAGGAGGATAACTATATGTTTTCCTTTGGGTTCACCTTCTTATTTAGCTTCTCTAGGATCAGGAATTATAGGCTCACTGACCTTTGTTTATGTCTAGAATCTACTGATGAGTGAGTACATACCAAATTCATCTTTTTGGGTCTGGGTTACCTGACTTAGAATAGTGTTTTCTATTTCCATCCATTTGCATGCAAAGTTCAAGATGTCATTGTTTTTTATCGCTGAGTAGTACTCTAATGTGTATATATTCCACACTTTCTTCATCCACTCTTCCATTGAAGGGCATCTAGGTTGTTTCCAGGTTATGGCTATTACAAATAATGCTGCTATGAACATAGTTGAACAAATGCTTTTGTAGTATGATAGGGCATCTCTTGGGTATATTCCCAAGAGTGGTATTGCTGAATCCTGGGGTAGGTTGATTCCGAATTTCCTGAGAAACTGCCACACTGATTTCCATAGTGGTTGCACAAGTTTGCATTCCCACCAGCAGTGGATGAGTGTTCCCCTTACTCCACATCCTCTTCAGCAAAGGCTATCACTGGTGTTTTTGATTTTAGCCATTCTGACAGGTGTAAGATGGTATCTCAAAGTTGTTTTGATTTTTATTTCCCTGATCCCTAAGGAGGTTGAACATAACCTTAAGTGTCTTTTGGCCATTTGAAGTTCTTCTGTTGAGAATTCTCTGTTCAGTTCAGTGCCCCATTTTTTAATTGGGTTAATTAACATTTTAAAGTCTAGTTTCTTGAGTTCTTTATATATTTTGGAGATCAGACCTTTGTCTGTTGGGGGTTGGTGAAGATCTTCTCCCAGTCAGTAGGTAGCCCTTTTGTCTTAATAACAGGGGCTGGAGAGATGGCTCAGTGGTTAAGAGCACTAACTGCTCTTTCAGAGGTCCTGAGTTCAATTCCTAGCAACCACATGGTGGCTCACAGCCATCTATAATGAGACCTGGCGCCCCCTTCTGGCATCTGGGCACACATGGAAGGAATGCTGTTCACATTTAATTATTTAACCAAAATAGATGAAAAGTAATAAGATCATGAGCAAAGCTATGCTTCCTGTGGTGTCTTGTTTTCCACTGGATCACTATTTCCTTTGACAACAGTTGGAAGATCCATCTTGACTGACATATCTTAGAAAGATAGATTTTAAAACTGATAGACCTGAAAACAGCATAAATAGTTTCAATAGCATTAGGAGCTAGTGTATTATGATTCTAAATTCTGATTAGTCATTAATAACTGAAGTAATATAAAAGTCCTAGTAAGAGTTTCAGGATTCAATACCTGAAATATCTAGAAAAAAAACAGAAGGAGTATTTACTAATGAAAAATAAAATCTATGTACTTCTAATGGACACTTAGTGAAAAATAGTGTGTGTGGTGTGTGTGTGTGTGTGTGTGTGTGTGTGCGTGCACGCCTATGTTTGTGTCTGTGCTTCAGATTTTTATACAGTATGTGGAGGTAGTAAACTATGTGCTTTATTTTTCCTAAGTTAGATATTAGAAGTGAAAGACACTGTTTTTACCTCTTAGTTTGTTACATTTGTTTATTGTGTGGGTACATGTCATAGCACACAAGCCCAAGTCAGAAGACAATGTTATGGGGTCTTTTTTTCCCTTCTGTAATGTAGATCTTGAGGATAAAACTCAAGCTATCAGGCTGGGTGGCAAACACCCTTACCTGCTGAGTCATCTTACCAGGCCCAATACTGTGTTTTAAGTTCCATTAAAGAATTATATAAAGTCTTATTTCCCAAATGCATTTGATATCATCACTATTGTCTCTGTTATGTTTTGATTGCATAACCTTAAGTGCATACATCAGAAATTTGATCCACAATGCTGTGGTGTCGGAAGCAATGGAAAGAAGGCCTAATGGAAAGGAAGTTATGAAGACACAGTCTCAGGAATAGAATACTACTGCTACCAATGGAGTAGGTTCTGTCACTGGGGTTTTTCTTCTGGCTTTCTGTCTCACACTTTTGCCCTCCTGCTTTCTCCCACTGACTTTGCCAGGAGGCTAGATTCTGATTCTATTTAAAAAAAAAAGATTTATATTCAGATTGCTTTCAAAAAATTTTGCCCCTGTAAGCAATGGATAACGACCCCTGCCACCCTCCATCACCCCAGGGTGTCTCATTCACTCACCTTCACCACAAAGTTTTTTCACATTCACGAGTATTTTTCTTTGTGACCATTGATATTAACCAGGACTATCTGTGTGACCATACATTTAAAAGTATATTTTGGAGCCTGGTGGACTCAACAATGGATACCCAACTGAAGATAGTAGTTTCGCTCACCCAGAGTCCATCAAAAGCCAGGAGTTAGAGTTCAGATGGGGTCTTTATACTTAACTCATTACTAATGCTTGTTTTGTATCAGCCAAACACAGTAATTAAAGTTGTGAGTTAGTAATGTTAATAGTTGCATTGAATCTGCAGAATGGGGTTCAATACTCCTTCACCACTTTTCTGGCTCTTATATACTTCTGTCCCCTCTGCTACAATGCTCCGCGAGTGAGCATTAGAAGAGTGTTTAAAATGTCTTGTTTGAAGATGAGCACAGTACCATTGCTTTTCCCCTACATCTTGAGCAGCCATGACTCTCTGCATTTGCTGTTGTTCATAGTAACACAAGCCTTTTCTGATTAAGGCTAGAGGCATCTTTACTCTATGACAGTGCTTCTCAGCATTCCTAAGGCTGAGACCCTTTAAAACAATTCCTCATATTGTGGTGACCCCCAACCACAAACATATTTTCTTGCTACTTCATAACTGCAATTTTGCTACTGTTGTGAATCATAATATAAATATATTATATGCATGTTATCTGATATGTGACCCCTTTGGGGGTCATTACCCACAGGTTAAGAACTGTTGCTCTTTGGGGAATAATCACTTTGCTGTGGGACAGGACTAGCTTTGTTCTTGGGAGAAGCTGAATGATGTTAGATTTCTGAGGCAGCAGAAAGAGACAGAAAGCAGAAAGAGACAGGAGTCTGACCTTCAACAGATAGGACTGTGTATATTAGCACACTCAGTGGAGGGCAGCCTCTCTTCTGTGGAAAACTGAGGGGTCTGTCAAGGGGAAAAGCTGGCTATTACCCTTTATGGCGTGGGGTGAGGAGCTTGAGAATGATGAAATTCTTGAAACTGTAACCTGCATTTCTCTCCCGCAGTCTCTCCTTCCTGAAATTCTTTGCCTGAGGCAAGACAGGCTACCTTGGGAGACTGGGAGTTGGACTGTCTGCACTGACATTCCTTTCTGTGCTGACTAATGAGGCTGAGCAGAGTCATCTGTAATCTCATGGGAATCCTGTTTTTCCATAAAGACACTCTGTTGACTGAGATCATGGGCATGAGGACCACATGAAAAAATGCTGAGGTGGACTGAGGCAGAACAAAAGGAGAGAAGTGCCAGGATTGACGAAGCAAAGAAATCCCTGAGGTACCAGAACCTCTTGGAAGACTGCAGAGATGAATTCAGAGGTTGAGCAGGTCAGGCCATCATCCCAGAAGGAGTAGAAAGAACTTACTTGGGCACTGAGACTGTGTAGATATGATGAAAGGAACCAGGATGTGGCTTGATAGGCAGAGTCTTGGCAGGGGAAGAAGGAGGCATAGGGTCTGCTTGGATAGTGTGGCAGAACCAACAGGCCAGAGTCTAACCAGCAGCAGGAAACTCACTAGACCATAGCAGTTCTCAACCTTCCTAAAGCTGTGACTTTATAGCAGCCCTCATGTGGTGACCCCCAACCATACAATTATTTTGTTGCTACTTCATAATGTTGCTACTGTTATGACTCATAAGGTAAATATTGGATATAAAGGATATATGATAGTAACTCCCAAAAGTGGCTGCAACCCACAGGTTGAGAATGGCTGCACTAGAGTATAGGGAGCCCATGGTGAGATGCTTAAGATCTGGACACCCTATACTGCCAAGGAGAGTTGGGAGTTGAGATGGCAGCTTCCAGATCTTCTGCCAATATACAGACCCCCACCTTCTGCCTCTGTTGACCAGGCTGGCTTTGAGCTCTTCACCTTCCTCTGCATCCCAAGTGCTGTGATTAAAGATGTACACTATCACTTCCTGGAAAGACCCCATGATTTAATGGAGAAAATTTGAAGGACCATAGGTATCAGCTTGTTGGACAGAGGAAGAATGTCCTTTTCCCTATTACTTCTCTATTTTTCTATTGCTTCCTTGTTAAGAGCAAATAGGTCTGAGTTCGCCATTGGTTTTAGTAGGAAGATGTGGGACCCATTAACTCAAGGAAGAATAGCATATAAGGTCCCCGTGGTTGGATGGAGAGTATCTGAGTCCCTTTAGAGCAGAAAGGGGTGATCTAAGGGTCCATTGGACAGATGGAAAGGTCTGAGACCAAATTTTTCAGAAGGAGTATAACCAAAACTCCCTGGGAATAAGGCAAGGTCTGAAGCACCTTTGAGCAGAGGAAAATTTCTGAAGACCCCTTGTATAGAGAGGAAAATGTCCAAGTCCTTCTTGGCAATGGGAGAAAGTTGAGGATCCCCCTCCCCCCCCCCCGGAAAGAAAGAGAAGGCTTGACGCCCCCTTGAGCATAGGGGAAAGGACTGAGAAAGTATTAGTCACAGGAGGTAGGTCTTAGATCTCGTGGCAAATGGGAAGGTCTAGGTGCCTTTAATTCTAGGAGGAAGGTCTTGAGACCTTCACAGCTGATAGAAAAGATATATGGTCCTTTCACGCAGAATGGTGCGTGAAAGAAAGGTCTTACTGGTCATAAGGGGCGGATCTCAGACTCCTTGGGCATAGGTACATGCCTAAGTCCCTAGGGTGAGAGTCGGAAGGTCTGAGATTTCCTAGGGCAAAGGGGAGGTTTGGGGGCCCTTCTTACTCTGCCCAGCTCACTCTGGGACTATCCACATTGTGATATTTTCCCTTTTACCAAACAGGACCTCAGACAGTCTTCTGTTCAGTGGGGCCTCAGGCAATATTTGTCAAATGAAGATCGTCCCCTCTGACAGAGTGGGCTTCAGATCTTGTACCCCAAACATACGCTAAGTAACTGGACTTCTGATTATGGGAATCACAAATCTACACCCTCTGAGTTTTTTGGATGATGGGGTTGGGAAGTTTGGCTCAGTAAATAAGTGTTCTCCCACTCTTGTATTCCTTTTGTAATTTTAAAATTCTATTTGTCAGGGTGTTTTGCTTGCATGCATCTCTATGCACCATGTGCATATCTGGTGTCTGTGGAGGCCAGAAGATGTCATCAGATTCCCCAGGGACTGGCGTCAGAGATGGCTGTCAGCCACTATGTAGGCGCTGGGAATCAAGTCCAGATCCTCTGAAAGAAAAGCCAGTGCTCATAAGTGATGAGCCATCTCTTCAGTCCCCTCTAATTCCCTTTGAAATGATTCCCTAGACAGCTGACTAGAGATCAGTCCAGGCCTTTTGTAAAGCTACCTGTGGTTTTCCATCTTTTATAATCCCAAAATGTTTTTTTTTATTGATTTTTATTGAGCTCTACATTTTTTCTGCTCCTCTCCCTGCCTCTCCCCTTCCCCCTTCAACCCTTCCCCAAGGTCTCCATGCTCCCAACTTACTCAGGAGATCTTGTCTTTTTCTACTTCCCATGTAGATTAGATCTATGTATGTCTCTCTTAGTGTCCTCATTGTTGTCTAAATTCTCTGGGATTGTGGTTTGCAGGCTGGTTTTCTTTGCTTTATGTTTAAAAACCACCTATGAGTGAGTACATGTGATAATTGTCTTTCTGTGTTTTACCTGCATATTTTCAAGTTCAATAAACTTGCCAGTCCTTGACTTAAAAATACTTTAATTGTTCTTCCCAACCATTGAGGTAATTGCACATTAATTTGATGCAATGAAATCAATGAAAAATGAAAAAGAAATGTATTGCCAGACTGAAAGTATTACTTGTCTGCATAGACAGCAATCATACAAAGGTCCTTCAAGAATCTTTATTTGAATGTTTATTAATTCAAATTTAAGCTACTTTTATAACCCTCTTCCTTTGAGAAAAAAAAGCATTTGCCTATACCTAAAACCCTTCTCTGATTTTTTCTTGCAGTAGATGCAAACTAACACAGATATCCACAACTGAACAATGTGCAGTGAATGAGTACTTTGGAGTACTCAGTCCTCAATAAGGTGTCTCCATCAAATCCTGCACTCAGGGCTCAGGAAGCTATACAGAAGAGGAGATAGAAAGATTGTAAAAGCCAGAAAAGATGGATAACTCCTAGGAAACAGTACTTTCCAGACATAACAGGACTGATGCACATATGAATTCATGGTCACTGTGGCAGCACATACAGGTTAAGTTGAAGCCAGATGGGATCCCGTCACTGAGAGGGAGAAGTGAACCAAGGGTCTCACCCCTAACCAAGAAGCTATTTTCAGTTGATACCTGCTGGAAATAGGAAATCAGTTTTCTCTAATGGGGTAGCACTATGTATATCATCCACACTTCAGGGCAGATCCATACTTTTGGTTTCGTTTTGGTTTAGTATTTTTGTGTTATTAGTTTTTTGTTTGTTTTACTTTTCATTTTGTGGATATTTTAAGATGGAGAGAAATAACATGAAGTTTGATGGACAGAGAAGTGGGGAGGATCTGGGAGAAACAGAGGAGGAAAAAAATCATCAAAACGTATTATACCGAAATTTTTTAAGGAAAAAAACCTCTGCTTAGAAAGACTTTGAGGGTTAAAAGAATTCATTTCAACTCTTTCTCCAGGGCAATTAAATAATGTTTAAGCAGTGTGACACAAGGTGGCAGTGTTCACCTGTAGTTCTCATATCCACACAGGCATGTAGGATACACCCACATGCCCATGCCAGCCTTTCCACTGGATGAGAGAGTTAGCTTAGGGGAACATTAAAATTTGTATTGATAACAAGCATAAGATGATTATATCAGAGGATTCTCTACAGGATTTAAGTATGTAACCCATTTTTTACACTCAAAATAGTCTATATTTTTCTTTTCCTTATGTATTGAAACGGAGCCACTTGATTAGAAAAATTATATCCATTCTGACAAAGAGAACTAGCTATTTTTAATGAGTATTAGAATGTTCAAATTACCATGTAAGATTGATAGATCATAGTTTTATGCAATATTTTCTCTTTGTTTATACAATAAATTATTCCCTAGTATTCAAGTCCTACCACTTGACATATGGATGAACAGAATATGCTAATAACACTCTACGTGAAAATCCACAAAACTCACAAACAAAAGATAACAATGGTTTCAAAACACATTCAAAAACCTTGGATACACCCCTTTAGTCTTGAAAATTAAACCACGAAGAATTGTTTCTAGTCAAAACGCATCTCCAGAGCTTTAGATCTATGCAGCTAGTTAGACCTGTTTCTTCGACGTTGTAAGAATTCTATAGACTGAAAAATACATGTGTGCTCCCTTCAGAGCTCTGCGAACCCTATGGAAGAGGAGGCTGAAAGGGTGTAAGAGCCAGAGGACATGGAGGACACCAAGGAAAAAAGATCGTCTAGACACAACAGGACAGAAAAACATCTGGATTCCCAGAGACTGAGGCAGCACGGACAAGGCCTGCACAGGTCTGCACCAGATCAGGTCCTAGAGCTGAGAGGGGATGTGGGCATATGCCCCATCCCTGACCCAGAATCTATTTCTAATTGGTATCCACTTGCAAACTAAAACTTAACTTTCTCCAAGAGCCTCACTGGGAAACAAACCACTCTTAAGGGCGGGCCACAGCATTAGATGATCAGCAGGAAGCAAACTCAATGGCGTCTTTGCAGGTCCCTTGTCTCATAATGTCATGACAGTGCTCTAAAACTTATCTGTTTTTTAATTTAGTTTTACATTTTTATTTATTCTTTCCTCCCTCTCTCTCTCTCTCTCTCTCTCTCTCTCTCTCTCTCTCTCTCTCTCTCTCTCTCTCTCTCTCTCTCTCTCTCTCATCTACAGGTCCTTTGAATATATATTATGGCTTCCAGTTTTGAGTTTTTATGGGATTCCTGAATGGGTGATCAAGTGGGTCTCTGTGAGTCTCTGCATCTATATCTATTTCTTGTGCTTTTTTTTAGAGGTTTTCTTCCTTCTGTTTGTTTTGTCCTATGCTGATAGGTTAGTTTTTGCTTTATCATACCATACTATATTGTATTGTATTATATTGCATTATTATCCTGTAGAAGCCTGTTTTTTTTTTTCTATTGAGAGACAGAAAGGGGATGGATCCAAATGGGAGAGAGATGGGGAGGAACTGGGAGGCGGTGGGGGAAGGAAAACCATAATCAGGTTATATTATATGAGAAAAAAATCTATTTTCAATAAAAGGAAAATGCATATGTGAAAATTTCATGATTTTTTTCTTTAGAGCTGAACAGTATTCCATGAAAATGTGTGCTATATCATGATCCATTTGATAGTTAAAGGGCATCGAGGTTATTTTCAATTCCTCATTATTATGAAGGGAGTGTTTATCAGTGGAGTAGAATTTCAAGTCATTTGGGCACATGGTACGGAGTGGTATACCTGAGTCATATGGTAGATTTATGTTATCGAGTTTTGTCCACACTGACACATCTACATTGCAGCTTAGGCTTGGTCATAATGAAAGAAGGCACAGGAAGATTGTAGGAGCCTGAGGAAGAGGAAATTTTCTGTGAGACAGAAATTCCTAGAAATGACAGAGAAGCTATATCTATGAAAGATTATCGACATGGCTGCTTAAACAAAACAGATCAAGGATAACATCTTGATAGATATGCTAACATGAAAGGAAGAAATCTCTCAGGGTTCCAGCACTAGACAACAAAATACAGGCACCCTACCGAGAGTCAGGGAAATAGTCTTCCCCAGAGAAGAGCCCCACAATTAGCTATTTAATACCAAGTGCTCAGTTCTGATGCCATGAACATACAAGTAACTTTACATGGATTGAGCAAGTTGTATTTATATATTTATAAATGTGATTTTATATAATGTATATATATATATATATATATATGAAGATGGGAGGGAGGAATGGGAAGGGGAAATTATGTAATATTTTAATTTCAAAAATTTAAAAGTTTTAAAAAATAGAAAACATAAAATGTAATAATAAGTAATGAGTCTGAGTTCAAATGTACTGTTCATGTTTGTGGGTGGTGGTGGTGGTGGTGATGTGTGTGTGTGTGTGTGTGTGTGTGTGTGTGTGTTCGTGATTCAACTGCTTACCCTTTTAAAACAGATAAAACACCTGATTCTGGAGAATAAACGAAGGACAGGATAAAATTGGCTAAACATGTGCGTTCAAGGCATAGCAAGTATTTCAGAAAACACCAATAGCAATCACTGATTGGTCATTGCTGCTTGTGAATTCTTGATTGGTCATACATTCATTTATTTTGTGTATGAGCACAAGCATGCACGAGGACAGCTTGGGAGGAAACACGTGCCAACATGTATGGAGATCAGAGGACAAATCAAGGAAGTTAATTCTCTCCTTTTACCACGTGGGGCCTGGGAATGGAATTTAGGTTTTAAAGCTTGAAAGTAAACACCTTCATCACTAAGACATCTCCTAGCTCTAGAGAATTCTGATCCCTTTTAAATATAGTGTACTGACCAGGAAGCTTCTAAATCTAAAAGCCTTCTCTGTTCATTGCCATCACATGTCAAATGGAATACTGAGCCAATTATTTATTGTCCTGTTTTCAAATTTTGTATCCATTATCTCTCACATCATAGATTGTATATACCTTATTACTATCAAATAAAAAGAAAATATGATTTTAGGTCATGCATCCCTTGTTTTCAGTACTTCATTTAGTCTCTAAAACAAATCTGTAAACTTTAATATGTCTACTTTACAATCAGAGACTTGGCAGTTGGGCTAAGAAGACTGCAGAGCAGACCATGAAATCCTTATTTGGGGATGCTATGATACTTTTCAACTTGTCCAAGGAAATGCAGGCACAAGCTATGCATAGAAGTTTGCAAACAGCCTACTAGAAGTTAGAGCTCACAACTCTCTCTCTCTCTCTCTCTCTCTCTCTCTCTCTCTCTCTCTCTCTCTCTCATAGTGAAAAAGCCATTTCAGATAAACTTCACCTAGCTCTTAGCTAAATTCACTTCACAAAGCAGAAATGGATCTTTAAGTTCCCTATTTATTTGATTTATTTGTATTATTTATGATGAAGCTCCAACATGGAATTTAGAGATACTGTTTAATCTATTGTTGTCATCCCATTGCTATCTTCTTCATAATGACCACCATCACAAATATCACTTTCACGACCATTATCATTTTATCAATCTTCATGATCATCACGTTCCTTATATTCCATCAGTATTAGTTTCATTCATCATCAGAATCATGCCACCATACTCCTTATCACAATTATCATCACCATCATCTTGTTAATCTTTACCAATATCACAGTCATTATATTTTTCTTCCATTCTATTCATCACAATCATGACAATCACAATTGCCACCATTTATCATCACATTATTGACTTTCACCATCATCAGTCATTGTGCTTATTACCATCATCTCCAACATTTTAACTATCTCTAAAATCACCACCATTAAAATAATAATCATTAACACCATAATCATTTTTTCAGCATCACCCAGCATTATCTTTATTACCATCATCACTTGTATCACCATTATCATTGTCATCATCCTCATCACCACTATTACCATCATTGTATCATCATCAACATTATCATCATTATTATCATCAATGGACTTCTTTCTTGATCCCTCTGAATCCAAACTCTAGCTGTGCTCCCTTGAAAGTCATTATGGAAAAGGGCCATATTCTATTACATTTATTGAACTCTGTTTTCAGAAGAAAATAAATCAAAGATGGCTATGTTAATAAATGACCAGAGTCCCCACAGTTCCTCTCCCAGGGTTTTGTTGGCTTCAATGAATAGTTCATGTCACTTACATTCCATCTGGCCTGTTTCTGATGGAATAGTTTGAGAATCATTTTGTACCTGAAACAGATTTGATGTCCTAGATTCCTAGTTAGTTATTTATTTGGGAATGGAAGTGACCACAAGACAAGGAGCAGAGACATCTTAATGGCTACGGAGATCAATCTGAAGAGGCCAGAGCACAGACAAGTCCCTTCTGTTCCTGCCAATGAGTACTGAAACACAAGAATGTTGAATGGAGAAAAGTGGCAAGCCTGCAAACCCTAATTCTAGATGAGGCAACTTATGCAGACTTCTTTTTTTCTTGGGAGGTGACTCTTTGTCATGCTTAGAGCTTTATTTTTCCCTTGGCTTTTTTCTTATTCACATTTAAGTGACCCTAAGGGATTTGTCAAAATCCATACACTATCAACTTATATTGAATGGTGAAGTAAAAATATTTGGAAACTGACAACCTCTTCATACCACTGTGTTTTGTCTTGTTTTTATTCTTTTTGTGTGCACATGTAGAAGTACATGTGTGAATATATATGTGCATGTGTATAAGGGCCTGTGTGTGTGTGTGTGTGTGTGTGTGTGTGTGTGTGTGAGTACACTTGTGTAAACGTGTGCAGACCTTCACCAATTGCTCTTCTATCTTAATCAGGGTTTCTTAGTCAGACCCAGATCTCACTGATACAACTAGTCTTTCAAGTTTACCCCATGGATACTTTGTCTCTACCTTCTGAGATTGAGATTACAGAGTTACAGCCATGCTTATCTGGCATTTGTTTTAATTCTGGTTATCCAAACTCTAGTCATCTTACTTGTTTAACAAGCACTAGTGATGAGCATTCTTTTTTATTGTAAACCAGGTATTTTGTGTCTTCTTTAGAATAAATAATCCAAGCATTGACCAAATATTGCCTGAGAGTTTTCCTAATGTTTGTCTAAAAACTGACAAATACTAGATGGCATGCAGTGTAGTACTGGAGGGTTGGGGTCTCTTTCTATTACAAATTTGCCCAGAATGTTTGTATGAAAACTGACAAATAATTAGATGGTGTGCAATGTAGTATTGGAGGGGTGGATTTCTTTATATTCCAAATTTGCCATGACATTTGGAATTTCCTCCAATAAATTTTCAGTGGAAACATTATCAGCATCCCATGACAGTTACCTTGATCTAAGATGTCATGAATTCTCATTGTAACATTTCTCATTTATTAGTATGAATATTCTACCACTATCAAATTTCCAAATAGAAAGGGAAATATGAATCTGTGCTATTTTTTCTTTTTATCTATTTCAAAACAAATAACTGGTCTTTCAAACCCCTTGAAAAGGTGACCAGTGAAGCCTTGAGGGTATAGATTTTGACTTTACATCAATATATTTTGAGCACATGTATAACTTTGATATATTTCCATCATTCCTACTTCGCTACAGATGCAAACATGTATTGAATATTCTACTAGAGTTTTATTTTGAGCACCAACCACGCAAATTTGTAAGCACTTGTGAATCTGTGGCACATTATCCTTCTGTTTTCTTCACTGGAAAAGCTTTGCTTATTTCAGTTTTGGTCTGGAATGTCCCCTGGAGGCTTATGTATTTTGAGGTTTGATCTCCTTTTTTAGCTTTATGATTGTTGCTGTAATAGAATGTGCTGACAAATGCAACTCAGGGGTGAAAAAGGTTTTATAGCAGCTTACGATTCCAGGATTCGATCCAACAATGTGAGGAAGTCAAGACAGGAACTTTAAACAGATAGTCACTTTACAATCACTGTTGAGGCTTTTTCGTCAAGATGGCGCCGATAGCGAAGAAGCAAGCTCCTGCCCCTCCCAAAGCGGAAGCTAAAGCAAAGGCCTTGAAAGCCAAGAAGGCAGTGCTGAAAGGCGTCCACAGCCACAAAAAGAAGAAGATTTGCACATCGCCCACCTTTCAGAGGCCCAAGACCCTGCGGCTACGAAGGCAGCCTAAATACCCCCGGAAGAAAGCGCCCAGGAGGGACAAGCTTGACCACTGTGCCATCATCAAATTCCCCCTGACCACCGAGTCAGCCATGAAGAAGATAGAAGACAACAACACACTTGTGTTCATTGTGGACGTCAAGGCCAACAAGCACCAGATCAAACAGGCTGTGAAAAAACTCCACGACATCGATGTGGCCAAAGTCAACACCCTCATAAGGCCGGACGGAGAGAAGAAGGCGTATGTCTGGTTGGCTCCTGATTATGATGCTCTGGATGTTGCCAACAAAATTGGAACCATCTAAACTGAGCCCAGCCGGCCAATTCTAAATATACACTTTTTCAACATTAAAAAAAAAAAAATCACTGTTGAGACGGAGAGAAACAAACACATACAGGCTTGTTTACTTAGTTGTGTTGAGCTCAGTTTCTCCACTGTTACACACTTCATGATTCTAGGGAATGGTACTACCCACACAATAGGCTGGGTCTTTTCACACTAATTAACTTAATTAAAACAATCCTACAGACATGCCCACAGGTCAAATAAATGTAAACAGTCTGTCATTGAGACTCAAATCATGTGGTCCTTGACTGTGTCAAGCTAACAAAGCTAACTGTTACAGCCCCCAAGGTAGCAGCATTCAGGTGGGGCCTTTGAAGGTTACCAGATGGTAAGGGCTCTGCCCTCTGTATTGATTGGTTTATAAGTAGATGGTCTGTTGGGAGGTGATTAAAAACTTAGTAGGTGAAACTTAGCTACTGGGACCCTAAGAGCTGTATCTTCTCCTCCCCCTCCCTCTCTCCTTCCCTTCACACTCCCTCTCTCCTTTCCTTCCCCTCTCCATTCTCTGTCCTTGACCCATGTCCTCCAGCCACGACCTCCTGCCTCACCATAGATCACAAAACACCAGAGCCTAGTTAGTATGGGTGAAATTGCTGAAATTCCTCTAACATTTGCAAGCACTTGTTTACAGTGTATGTGGGGGGGAGGGTGTGCCTAACTAACACAAGGGGTGATCATGGGGAAGATAGTGAGCATGGGGAAAGTAAGTAATAAACTCCTATAAATGTGCCTGTTTATTTCTGCCTCTGCAGTGCTTCTATTCTTAGTTTTTGAACTTTGACTTCCTGCAGGCCTGCTTTTCTATCCACTGCCACACCACACACTGTGTGTCCAAGTCTCTGTTTTCCAGATCTTTTAAAACTTCTTCTCACAGCTACGTGAAACCTCCCATAGGAGAAGAAAATCCATGAACTAATTTGCACCAAAGAAAATGTCCATAATTACAAAGGTTCAATATGTTCACTGTCTTCCTAACCAACTCCTCCGTATCCAGATTCAAATTTTAAACTCAATTTTGAGATCCATGGGAATCTGGGTTTAATTGCTTTATTTCAAAAAATGTATTAAGCTTCTTTCTTTTCTAAAGATTTTCTGTATTCTTTTCAAACCTCTTGGACTATGTATTCAATATTGTTGGAACAATCCTTTGCTTTGCAGTTTTTAAATTCTATTTCCATTCTCAAAGAATTTACATTACTTTGGAACTCATGGAGTTACTCTCACCAAATACATCTTGAAAACAGTTTTTATATTGTTTTTAACTCTTGCTTAAGCAGATTTATTGGTATAAAGTAAGATTTTTCTACTAAATTGTACATTGAAAGGATAGATATGAGTTATATTTTACATATTACAGAGCCAGGTGTACACAAGGTATAGTGTATCAAAAGCAAAATACTGATGGATGTTTCAAATGAGAATAAGGGTCTGGGAACAACTAAAAATTATCCTGGAACATTCCATGAGCCAAAAGATTGATAAGCATTTACATTCACCCCGGCTCAGGATTATTTCCTTCTGTGAAGTGTTTGTTGTTTAAACTTCCATGCAGTAAAACTCAATGTGTCTGGTGAGACCAGACTTCACATCACTGTGCCTGTCTTTGGAAAGTTTATATTTTCCATCATACCTTCTGCTGTGTGTGAAGTACTTACCAACTGCACATACTGTTCATATATCTTTTAGCTGTCTAACAAAGAATGTACCTAATCTCTTCAGGAAAATTAAAATCTTGTCTCTTTTCTAAGTTAAATTAAGTATTGGATGCTGCAGCAACATTATGTTAGGTGAAAAGATGCCTTGACAGCAAATAATTATCTAAACTAAATTTAAAACTTATCTACTTCACTATTGCCAAATTTTATGCAAGATCCTTTCTTGAATCAGTAAAAACGCTTCATCCATTCATGAGATATTATGATTTCAGACTAAAATTTTGCCGTAATTATAAATAGTAGCCTCTAAACTCTGAGCAGAATAATAAACTGGCTTGCATGGTTTTCTTGAGAATAAATGAGAATATGTCTATTAATCCAAGGAAGAGCTATAATATATTAATTGTGTCTAGTACTCTAGTCTAATTGGTGAGCCACTGACTTTATTAGGGTCAGAAGCACACAATCCAGTCACTTTCAAATGCCTCACTTCAGAACACTACTGCACTGGGGACTGTGATTATTCACTTTGTTGACTAGACACAATCAAGAATCACCTGAATAGAGAGTCACAATGAGAGATGGTCTCCATTGGTTATTGCTGTGATCTAGTCTGTGAGATTTTGTTTTAATTAAAGGACTCAAAGTCAGCTGTGTTACCAGTTGAGATGACCCAAAGTGGATAAAGATCCATGAAACCTACACCCTTGAGGCTCTTTGCCTAAATTGCAGGTAGTGCCACCAAAGAACCTTATCTCCCCTAGCAATTGGTTACTGCCTACTGCCCTGGAGAGGGGGCTTAAGAGTACTGTAACTTTCTGAGCTTGGTGAGTCTTCTAACTTCATAAGGTTCCTGAGCCTTTTAAATTTCATTAATTTTCTGAGTCCTATGAACCTCCCTTTAAGTGTCTTAAGGAGAAGACACTTAAGCTGAAAATAAATAGGTATACTACAGTGACCCTAATCTTCTGGCAAACTTGCCACTATTAACATAGTTTTCCAGGAGGTAGAATAATATAGAGGCATAGGAAGAGCAAAGGCATGAGTAGTAAGAGAGAAAGCAGGTAAATTAGATCACTTTTATTTCATTCTAATAATCATAGGATACAGGGTGAAGTCATTTCTAGTCTCAAAGTGTTTCATGTAACGTGTTCGCTCTGGAAGTGATTGTTATACTCTCTGCTTTAGGCACGTGAGTCTAGTTTAAATTATGGCCATAATCTGTACGGCTTGTTCGTGCTAGCTTATCTCTGTGTTTTATTCAGTGCTTCCTGATGAATGGGAAGGAGGGAAACTGCATAGATTTTATAATACTAAATTTAGAATATATCCTTTAACTTTATTTCATTCAGAACCACTGTCTTTTGAACATGATGGGTTCAACTGACGGTAGATATCTTGCTGATCCTTGAGGAAGTCATTCACACTGTAAGAAGGCATTTGCTCTGTCAGCAAAGCTGCCCCCATCCTCCTTCTACTCGGTGATGAACTTGACTCAGTGTTCAAAAATCACTCCTACTTTGGCATCATGGACTACCACAACCCCAAAGTAGTTTTCTCTTGTCCTTTTCTGTTGTGTTACTTAAGCCACAGTCTTTTAGTAGAATCATGATACTATAACAAATTATTAAGATAAACAATGTATAGTGAGGAAAGGTTGAGTTTTGCTCACAGTTGAAAAGGTTCACCCATTCTTGATTAGCACTGTGGTTTCAGAGAACTTTAGTAAACTCTAGTGTACTTAAATTTTTTCACTGTATGGCTAGGAATCAAAAGAATGAAAGAAGTAGAATCTGGAGTCCCTCTACATTCTTCAGAGTTGTTCCGTTGGGTACCTAATGACTTCCCACTAGAGTCCATCCCCTAAGTGTTCTGTATCTATCAATAGCACAGTATTAGGGATGAAACACATGAGTCTCTAAAAGCCACTAAATTTGAGTAGATCAGATGGCATCCCTCACTGTAAGTTCCTTACAAATGGATCCATTTATTCACTGTTATGCAAGATACATAACAAGATTGTCTTGCCAACAATTCCATAGTAAATGCATCACGCTGTTCTGATTTTAGATATTGTGGATATAATAGTGAACACAGTACATACTTTGCTCCTAAAAACTATCAAGTCAAGTAATCTATCCACGCCTATTTAATCATTTAACATATATCATGTTTGACTGTCTTACAAACTAGCTCAGATCACATAGATTACCTGCAGCAAATTCTCTTTATTTGTGGCTATAGGAATCTTTGGTTTAGGGGGAAAGGTTGTTTGTGGTTTTTCATGGATCCTTATCTATACAAGACCTGACAAAATCTTTCCCATTATGTGGGCTGAGGTAATTGATCTTCCCTCTTGGGGTCGCTAGAAGAACGACTTCCTAATACCCATTATGTCTCAAAGAGGGAGAGCATAAAGGACAATTTTGAAGGACCTAAGACAAAATATACAGACTTGGTACACTGGTTATTGCAAACTGAAATGCCACTGGGGAACTGTAACATTAGAAGTGCCATAGCTTTGCTGTGTCAATCTTTCATCTGCCCAAGTGACCAGACATGCAGTCTAACACCTCTCCTTAAATTTTCAAAGTGTAACCTGAGGCCAGGACCTGAAAGAAATTTAAGAATGAACACATAGGTCAAATACATAAGCCCAATATGTATAAGTTAGTAAAATCTTCTATTCATGGTCAGCTCCTCTTTGGGTATTAGCCAGAGCTATATACATGTTATTATTTAAAAAGCTTCTGTCATATTGTAATCTCTAAGCATGTAGTGTGATTTCTCACTTGGAAAATACATATTAATTCTAGAACAATTTTTTGACAACTAGATACTACTTTGATGCTTTTTTTCTTGATAATCAGCTCCTACATTTGAGTCCTAGATCCAGCTAAAAAGACTGCATAAGAAGGTGGAAAGTGTACTCACTTTCTCATCTCCAGTCCCAACCACACACTCTCATACAATGTCTCAAAACTCTGACCTCTGATGCTAAGGAAGCATGCACCCTTGGAGAAGTACTTTTCACCATGAAAGAGGAGTATACTCAATGCTTTTTCAAAGTTAACTTGATGATAACTCTAATGACAACTTTTAAACCTTTATTACGTATCCATTATAAAAAATGCTATTCTTCTTTCATCATGTTGATTCTAATTTTGAGTATTAATAAGAAACATCCTTGGCTATTAGTTTGTCCTTTGAATCAATGCCTTAATACCAGAGACAAGTACAGGGATAGGAAACACACAGAGGAACTGTCCTCCCTCTTTCCAAGAGCACCTCTATTATAGGGCATTTTCTGACTTTTTAAAGCTATTATGATTGTCATGTTGATTGTCTAATGTTGATTATCATGTTGAAAGTGTCTGGAATCATCCAGGAAGTAAACTTTTTGGCATGTCTGTTAGGGAGTTTCTAGACAAGGTTAATTAACTAGGGAAAACACACCCTAACTGTGGAAGGTACCTTCCCTTGTATTGGGGTCCCAGACTTGAGGGAAGAGGAAGAGGAGGAGAGAAAGAGAAAGACTGCTGAGCAGAAGAATTCATCTCTCTTTGGTTTCTGACTGTGGATGCAGTGTAACCAATGTAACTGGTTCACACTCATGATACCATTCTTTATTCACCATTATGGACTGTAGCCTTATCTTTCTAAAGATGCTTTGGTCACAGCAAGGAGAAAAGTAGCGACATAACTGTGCTATATCTATTGAAATCACTTATTTCCACCATGATGATATTTGTTGCTCAGAACAACAAGGTCAACCCCTAATGCTGTGAAATAAACAATCCAATATAACAGTTGCTGTTGGGGAGGAATAAGGTCTTGTTTCTCTGTATTCTTGACTTTTTCTATACTGGTCTCTGATACAAAATAATTCCTAAAAACTATCATCTTTCAGGAGAAGCTGTCTGTTATTAACACTGACAACTGGAACAACTTGTCTGGGGAAGAACTGCATACCTGTAATGAATATCCTAGTTGCTGGCCCTTATGATTGTGTGCACAAAGTAACCATTTCTGGAAATAAGAACAATAGGAAAATAGATACATAATTCTCAAATAAGGAAATCAAATAAGGAGAAACTATGGAGGACCACAGTGGATACTTTATACGCCTTAAAAGATCTATTATCTTCTGTAGTCTAAACTTCTTATGCTGTTTAGCAAAACAATGAATAAACTCTTCTCTGTAGAGGTCTCAACTCCATTCACAACCAATTGCTTGGATAACACATTAAGCCCCGAAAAGAGAATTATTTATTTAAGCCACTTTTCTCTGCTCCTCCCCAGGCATTCCCAGGAAGAAAAATGGGGATAGGGAATGGTAGGAATGACATATAGATGAAAAGTTATTGTTGGAATTTGATGCAAGACTTGGTCACATTCAGTTGGAAAGATATAGAGTTTTAAATTGTGCAAGGTTACAAGAAGGTGAAGAATGTATTAGGATCACAGAAAGACTTTGTCTTGTTGAAAGGAAAGTATTAGAGAATGTTGACAGCTTGCATACTCTACACAAAAGAGCAGTTGTGATGAGAGTTTATTACTACAAAAGATGAAACCGACAGTGACAACTACAGAGAACAATTCAGAGTGCCTGGGCCATCAACCCTTCAGCATAGACTTTCAATAGACCCATCTCCCTGCCCCCTGGGGCAAATCAGCTTCACCAAATCTCACTATTGTCAAATTTGCAGTAATCACATGCAAGAGGGAAACAGGAAGTACAAAATAGCACATTAATATGCAGCACTCTGTCTCCAGAAGGGAGCCTCAAAAACAGAATGAGACATTAATATTTGTCCTGAGATTCTTACAACCGGCCTTGAATCCAACAGCAGGATTCTATCACAATAATAAACACAGTGCTTCAGCTTCTAATACTGGAAATGAACCTTGGGTTTCCAGAAAGTGAATTTTCAAAGATTCTTATGTCTGTTTCTTTAAAGATAACAGGGTGACGCCTGCCTCTCTCCAAGACACCCACATGTAATTAGGACTTCAAACTGTCTGTTCGTTTTCTATCCCAGAGCCTTGATCATTTATAGAATGCACTAAATGAATTTGTGGGTGTTGCTATGTCCATGATTATCTTTTATTTCTGAATATGAAAAGGAAATAATTTTCTATTCATATAGTTTAAATTCTCCCATACATCTAAATTCTAGAGACTTCATTTTATTTTGTATTCAAACCACACGAGAGCGTGCACACACACACACACACACACACACACACACACACATACACACATCAGATACTCACAGAACACATGCAGAAAACTGACAGCTCAGTAGTTCTCTATTGTGGTAATTAATACAGGCTTTGGAGAAGGATGTTATTTTCTCTCCTGGAGAGATTAATATGTGATAGCATGCCAATTTGGTTATTTTTAAATGTCTGTGGTCATAGAGAGGAAAAAAAATACCCAAATTTTACCTTGAAGCAAGGGCATGGAAGTTTGCCTTAACTCCTAAGAAACTGGAATTTCCCACAAAATACAATGCTGACTGATGGTTTTCACAGAGACAGAACCTAGGTTTACAGGAGTCCAGCCAAAGTGAGAGAGAGTAACTTACTGATTAGTAGTCATAGAGTTTTCTGACTGTAAGAACATTTAAGGACGGTAGTGAAAGATACATAGAAGCATAAATATAATCAATGCAAGTTATTTGTTTCATTTTTAAATGCTCAAAGGCCACATAGACACACACATGCATGCATTCATGCAAACATGCACACACACATGCACCCATGCACACATACAACATTAGCAAAATGTTTGTAATTTCTAACACTCATAATGAAAGAGGATACCAATCTGCAGAATGGTGATTGTTGGGCTGTTGTTGCAGGCACTACTAGAAGCTAGTTTTATTCAACCTCTCCTCACATACATAGATGAATAAGTAGGGCTAGGAAGAGTGCCCAGCAAGTAATCTATTTTCAAAAAACCAAGAAGATCTGAGTCTGATTCCTGAATCAGTGTAAAAGTTGAGCATGGTGATTCAGAATTTGTAATTCCAGAACTAGGGAACTGGAGACTGGAAAATCCTGAGAGCTCACTAGCCAGCCAGCATAGATGAATCACTAAATTCCACATTCAGTGAAATATCTTGTCTCAAAGTTGAAGATCAGTATAGGAAGGCACCTAATATTATCCATTGGTCATCAGAAACATGCACACATATACAAATTGGATGAGGAAAATTTTCATAAGCATATAATTGTGATCATGGGTGTTATAAGCTGTAAAATTGACTCCTGTTGTTATTCTGTCTTTACCTTTATACTTATTGCATTGTGTGTCCTGGGATACACAAAGTCTCCATGTATAAACACTGGTATTAATTTTGATGCTCTCTGTTATTGGAGGTCAAGACACATACAATGGAAACTAACATTTTCTAGCAATATGCCTGAGGACAAGAGTTATCTCAGAATGTGACCATGGGGAAAATGAAGGAGCACAGAACTAATTCTTCACTCCATGATGAGGTGTGTTCACGAAATTCTATCACCATTGTTTAATATTTGACACACAATAATTACATATTTGCTATTTTCAAGATAACATTCTTATGAGGCTGTGTCATTTTCATACCAGTGCCTTATGCAGACATATCCCCACTGACTGATAACAAAAGTATTTCCAGCTCCATGACAATGAAGACACAAGGTGTCTGTCTTGTTCCTTAGATGGATGATAGAGACTCAGGGTGAGCTCTTTTAAGGTTTATACTCATCTCTCAAGGTCTAACTCTGCCTGGAAGGATGGTCTTAAAGGGAAAAGGTAAAGAGACACTGTATGCTGGTTAAGAATTCCAACAGGAAAAAAGGGAGACTATTATTAGGGGGGAAAGAGGCTGTGGAAAAAAACTGAATTTATACTAGTAGTAAAAATTTCAATGAGAAAGGAAATAAAGCTAAGAAGCAGCAAAAGTAATCATGACACACACCACTGTATTCTATAAAAATAAAGTACAGAGGACGATATAAACCTACAAAGAGTAACATGGGAGTTGGCTGGCAACTCCCAAGCCAAGCTTGATCAATACTGGCACACAAGAAAGCAATGAGTAAAGAACATCAATAGGCAGAGTCTTCTGTATCTCAACTCTCAATTCCACCCTCCCTTACACATTCTCCTGATTACAAAACACAAACTAAAATATGAAAGGAGTAGTTTTGTCTCTTTTTCTCATTATTATATCTCGCACACCTGGATGAAAATCTACTCTGCCAGTAGAGCTCTAAAAAATATTTCTGCATGACAAGTAAGTATGAAAACTGATTTTTATGCATTTTTGAAAGTGACTTTATCAGTCAGCCTCGTGATACTAAATGAACTGCTAAGTTAAGAAGTTAAGTGATCTATACAGAGAAAGATTTATTTAGCTGATTGATAGTTTTGAGCTTCATTGGCATGCTTCCTGCATTGGCTCAGTTCTCAAAAGAGCGGTGGATGCTGATGTATCACAGTGACATGTGTCAGGTAAAGCAGTGATGTCTAAAGTCAGAAAGCAAATAAGAAAAAAGAATGTTGTGAAGGAGAAGGAAAAGGAGGAAGAAAGGATAGTGATCCACAATCATTTTGGAGAACATATCCCCAAATGAATCAAATGGCTCCCATTAATTGTTAGCCCCTAGCCTATCACCTCCCAATAATAGGGCCTGGGAACCAAGCCTTTAGCACAACAGGGTATTTTGAACATTAAAACAAACTACTAAGTAATGCTCATGCCATCCAAGTAACTCACATAGAAGGTTAAAAGGTTGCAACCAGGCCAACTCTATGAAAATGTGTGGAATAAGAAGAATATTTTTATTCATCTCTTGTTCTGGGTTCTGAAACTTTATAAAGACATATCAATATCTAACCTAGCCAACTCTTTATCTTATTTCAACTTTACAATAAAAGAGATCCTATGTTTTGCTTCACATCTGACAGGCTTTAAAACAGATGGCAAGCTGACAGAAATTTATTAAGTTTAAGAATGCTTAGTCTTCAGAACCTAGCATAATCATCATCAGAGAGGATTTATCCAGCAATTGATGGGAGCAGAGATCCACAACCAAACATTAGGTGGAGCTCAGGGAACCCTGCAGAAGATGACAAGAAAAGATTGTAGTAGCCAGAGGGATCAAGACACCAAAAGAAAAAGGTCCACAGAATCAACTAACCAGGGATCCATAGGGGCTCACGGAGTTTGGACCTACAATCAGGGAGCCTTATGGGTCTGAACGAGGTCTTCTGCATATATGATATGGTTCTGTAGTTGGTATTCCTGTAGGACTCCTAGCAGTGGAGTCTCTGACTGTTTTGCCTGCTCTTGGGACCGTATTCTTCTTGCTGGGTTCCCTCATCCAGCCTTAATGTGAGAGGATGTGTCTAGTTTTACTATATCTTGAACATGACAAGTTTGGTTGATATCCCTGGGAGGTCTGCCCTTTTTGAAGGGAAAGGAGGATCTTGGAGAGAAGGGATATGGGGAAGGACTGGGAGGAGAGGAGGGAGGAGAAATAGCAATCAGGATGCAATGTATGCGTGAAGAATTTTTTAATATAGAGAAAAAAACAAGAATAATGAGGTGGAAACCCAGCACAATGGAAACTCCATGGAATTTATGAGAGTAACCCTAGCAAAGACTCCTAGTAATGGGGGATATGGATCCTGAACAGTCATCTTCTGTAAGTAGGCAAAGCCTCAAGTGGAGGGATTGGGACACAAACCCAGCCACAAAACGATCAGCCTACAGTTTGTCCTGCTTGCAAAAAGTTCTGGGACCAGAGCCTAGCAGAATCCTCATCAAAAGACACCAGAGAAACTTTATCCAGCAACTGCTGGGAGCAGATGCAGAGTACCACAGTCAAACATTAGGTGAAACTCATGGAGTCCTGTGGAGGAGGAGGAGGAGGAGGAGGAGGAAGGATTAGAAGAACCAGAGGGGACAGGGATAACAAGAGAACATGGCCCACTGAATCAACTGGCTGGGATTCATGGGGGTTCACAGATATTAGAGAGTCTTCAGGGATATGACCTAGGTACTCTGCATATATGTTATAGCTGAGAAGCTTGGTGTTCTTGTGAGATCCCTAACAATGGGAGTGGCAGGTCAGGGGGTGTTGTCTGTAACCCTTTTGCCTATGTGTGGGAACTTTTCCTCCTACTGGGTTGCCTCACCCAATCTTGATAAGATGGTATGTTTCTGATCTTATTTAGCATATTTGATTAATGTTCCTGGGAGGCCTGCTCTTTTCTTAGAGGAGATGGGGGTGGGGATGGATTGGGGAGAGAAGAGGTAGGGAAGACTGGGAGAGGGGAGGAAGTGGAAAGTGTAACCAGAATGTTATATATGAGAGAAAAATAATAAAAGAATGTTTAGTCTTGATTGATATCAGAACAGAACAATAAATGAAATGGAGATGGACAAATTCATTAAAGGATGTATAAAATTATGATCTTGAAATGTTCTTTTCAATCTACACAGAACATGACTCTGTATGTGAATTTTTGAATAATTGTTTAGGAAAAAAGTTTGCTGTGACAGTGGATGATTCTAAATCCTTATATATTAGTGGAATACCCCAATATGAATGTGGAATGGGGACAATTCATCTGACTGACAAGTATTGCAACTAACTCTGTCAAAGGCACTCGTCATAACTTTAGAGGTAAATACTCTGTTAATTTGATCCAGTTCATATAATGGCTTTACCTTATGAGCTTATGGAAGAGAAGAGAGTATTTTTAGTTTAAAATATAGCACCATTATTTAAGAAATATATAGTCCCAGAAGGTGATCAGTTCATTTAATGAGTTCCACATTCTGGTTTTGATTGAAAGTCTTAACTATTATTTGACAGGAAGATGGGGAAACCTAGCGATTAGGTGTAGAACAAATTTAGACTTGTGCTTTTGTTACTTGTTATAATGGATTCAGGGTCACTGATGTCCAATAAGAAAATGTCAAAAAAGAATGACAACATATGACCAGTTTGCTTGAGAAGTTTTTTATTGTTGTTGTTGGGTATTTTTTCCAGGAGGAGGGAGACTTGCAACTGTATGATGGCATTTCTGGTGTGTGCATGTGGAAGCCAGAGGGAAACTTCAGATATTATTCCTCAGGTCCTGTGCACTTTTTTGACACAGGTCTTTGCACTGGCCTGGAAATCACCAAGTAGGCTAGAATAGCCAGTGAATCCCAGTAATCTTTCTCTATAATTCTGGAATTACAACTATGTACCACCACATTTTTTTTTTACTTATTCATTCACTTATGTATTTATTTATTCATTTGCTTGCTTGCTTGTTTGTTTACATTGGTTTTTAAACAGAATTTCTCTCTATAACATCTCTGGCTGACCTGGAACTCACTCCGCAGACCAGGCTGGCCTGAACACACAGAGATCTACCTGTCTCTGCCTCCCAAGTGCTGGGAATAAAGGCATGCTCCACCACCACCCAACTAATACACCTGTTTTTTTTTAATGTAGGTTCTTGGAATCAAACTCAGACCCTCTGCTTGTCAGACAAGCACATAACCTACTGAGAGAGCTGAGGCTGAAATTGTATGGTGCGGCAGCAAGTCTAGGATGTAAACTCTGCATGCTTAAATATGGTACTGAGAAGCAGGAAAATTTCTAACACTCATTTGAAGAACTTGGCAACCCTGTATCTGTTGCACAGGCTTTTGCTGCAGCATTTTTTGAATAGGCAGTTTTATCATGGGGCCAGAGTCAAGTCACCTAGAGAAATGCAATCACCTATGCTTACATTTTCTTGAAATTGCTGGATAGGGAAGCCTATTGTTGCATTTTTCAGCTGCATAGATAGCTATCATTTGGTCCTAAAGCCCTCTTGAAGAGTTTTTAATGCATACGAAAATGACTCTGAAGATGGCAGAATTGCTTCAAAGGCAGGACTTTCTTATTTTTGGCCTCTCCCCCAATCTTTCACTTCAGCTGGAAATCATGGTTTGTCTCCTGGAACAGCCATTTCTACTTGAAATGGCATTTCATTTTGTTGAGCTTAAACATCAAAAAAAAAAAAGTGAACTTAAAAAGTATTAAACAGACAGAAGTTTTCTCTGGATTGTTGTCATCTAAACAAAGCCTTTTACTTAACAGAGCTAACAACAAGCCCCATCATAAAACTAAAATGACTGTGCATTTACAATGTTGAATTATAAAATCCTTTCCCATTTCTGGCACACAGCTCTTGCATAGCCTGGTGTGGGGACTAGTCACCCTGGTTTTATCAGTATGGGTCAATTTTTGTTCTTATCTTCATCTTTCCATTTCTGCTGTATTTCTTATATGCCACCTTTAAATTAATTCTGTTGCTATGCAGAGTTTCATCTACCATGCCTACAATGAAATTAAAGTTTTCATAGTTCATAAAATTAGTTTTTGTAAAATTGAAAATTGCAATGTCTTAACAGAAATAGCAGATTACAATATTTTAGAACTTGATTATATCCTACTAGCCCCCAAACAAGCTACATTTTTGGTCTGCTAATTTTTTCCAATAAAAGGACCATAAAAGAATTTTCAAGTATCTGGGAATATAGCCAAATTTCCATCAAGACAACTGCAGTTTTATTGTTGTTAATCTAGGTGCTGTTAAGCAGTATCTTGGTGAGGACTAAACCACAGCTGGGTCCAGCTTTGCATAGGTTCTGATGATCCAAATTCATGTCTTCATGCTTGCAACAAAAAAAATTCTTACCCATTGAGCAATCTTCCAAGCCTGTGCACATTCCTTTTGACGTTTGTTCAGCAATGCCCATCTCTAAAAGACTTTTCTCTATAAATATGTGTAGACTTACAGAACGAAGACTTCATCTTCCTGCATTTACCCAGATGATGCTGTGGAAGTGATTCTTCTTGCCTACTATAAGGCATTTCGTTCTGCTCTTCTTTCTTGATCATGCTTGGTTTAGACTCTACACTCAACCAAAGGAACACCCATTGTGTTCACTTCACCATTGCTAGCTTTGCAGATAGCCTGGGAATGCTAGAAGTTGGGCAGAGCCCCAAATGAAAGTCAGTATCAGAAAGGAAGAGAATTCTGCCAACAGTGCACACAAATCTAGAAGTGAGGTTTTTTTTTTTTCAGACCCTTTCAATTGAGTCTGACTCTGAACCTTAGTTTGACTGAGAGCCTTGAAAATATTCTATTAAAGAACTAGGAGGAGATGTGTGTCATGTAATAAAATAGACTGTCTGAAACTGCTACATTTGGAGCAACTTTCCACACCAGCACTAATAGGTATGTGTTGTCTTAGGGTTACTATTGTTGGGATGCAACACCATGATCAAAGCAACTTGGAGAGGAAAGGGCTTATTTTCACACCACAGTTCATCATCAAAGGACATCAGGATAAGAAATCAAACAGGGCAGGATCCTGGAGGCAGGAGGTGCTGCAGAAGCCATGGAGGGGTGCTGCTTACTGTCTTATTCCTGTGGTTTTTCTCAGTGTGCTTTCTTATAGAACCTAGGACCACCATCCCATGGATGACTCCATCCACAATGGGTTGAGTCCTCTCCCATTAATCAGTAATTAAGAAAATGCCCTATAGGCTTGCCTACAGTCTGATCTTATGAATGCATTTTTCTCATTGAAATTCCTTCATCTGATGACTCTATCTTGTGTCAGGCTGACATAAAATTAACCAGCATAATTGTTCTCAACATGACTTACACCAGGTCCTGTAAATCTTCATTCTGAAACACTGTCAGTTGCAAGGGTTGAGATTTTCAGGAAGAAAACATTACTACATTCATTCAGATCAAGCTTTCTGAAACAAAAGGTAGGTAAAAAGTGAGTCTTTCCAGGGCTAAAGAGATGTCTCAGCACACTTACAGTTGTGTACTGTTCTTGCACAGAACCTGAGTTCTATTTCCAGGTCAGGCAGCTCACAACCATCTGTAATCCAGCTTCAGGAAATCTGACCTCCTCCTCTAACCTATGCAGGCAATTAAAATATAAATGCATAAATAGTCTATCTTCAAGCTGAAGAACCATGTTGCTTATTGACGCTGAAACTAGCAGAATATCCAAGTTTACTTAAAAATACAGGCTCTTCTAGTCCCTTGAAAGATAAATACTTTAATCTATTTCTATACTGCTCCCAGACATTTCAGAAATGAATGCATAATTGAGCTGACTGCTAATATTTGCTTCTCTCTGTCTGCCTGCACTGTGTGGTTAAAGGTCGAGAGCTCTGCCAAGTTTATCACTCTTCAGGTGATTGCATAGCATACTCCCCATGCAGAAAAAATGCTGAAGACTTAAGGCAGAATGAACACATGGTAAACAAATAATTTCAAGATTGTTGAAAGGAATGATTCTCCTGTGATTTGAAGTAATCCTCAAAATTGCAACTTGTAACAATCTGAGACTGGTAGTGTAGCTTTTTCTTATGCAGTGCACTCGTGATGTTTCTCACATGGAAAGTAATATATAATTCACCTGCTCATTTTATCACAAGTTGCCAGGAGCCAGGAACTGCTCCTTGTTCAAATTCAATCTTTCTCCAATTAGATTGTGAAATAGCAGCTGTTACTATAAGTGGGGAAGGATTGGCTTTTGCTTGATTTTCTAAGGAATGTATAAAATTCTGCTGACTTCCACACCTTCTTCTGACATAGTCCAAATATATGCATCTATGTTAACAAAAGGTAAACAACTGCTGAAATTTGTAGCATAAAAAAACCTTCTGAAGGTAAACAATTGTGCCAGGGTTTTTTTGGGGGGGGGGATTTTTTTTTCTGAAAAAAACAAGGAATGGTGGTTGAAGGATTGAATACCCTGTTCCAAAATCAGGTGACATCTGTTAACACAAAAACAATGAAAACTGATGAGTTAGAAAATGTTGGGATTCTGAAGTACAAAGTGTTTAAGAGTGTGCTGTGTGAGAGAGAAGGGGAAGGGTGCATGGTACACAATTGCTCAGTATGTATGCAAGGATCTGCAAATTTTGCATGCAGAGATGTGTCTGAAGTTGAGGATGAGCTATAGCATCTACCGCCCTGGAAAACATTAACTGAATAAAGCATAAGGTTATGGAGTAGTATTTCTAGAGAACCTTCTCTGAGATCTTTATTCAATAATACCCTGAGTTCAAACATTGTTTGAATATACACTTTGATTAAAAATAAATGAGAAGAAATTCTTTTCTGTTGGCTTTAGCAGTCAGCTCACTCTGAAGATTTTTGCTTATTACATGAATCTAGGATAGAGTAGGAACTCTGATGAAGGTACTGGGATGGCTCATCTCAATTCAACTTGCAGAGGTCTGGAATCTATAAGCTGCTGGGCAGACCTGTGAGGAATTTTCTTGATCAGCTTAAGTGGGCAGATCCATGTTAAATGTGAGTGGCCCTTTCCAGTGGCAGCACAGCCCAGATAAAAAGAGGTCTGATGGAGGATTCTCATTGGCTAATAAACAAACTGCCTTGGCCAGCCCTTAGGTGGGTGGAGTAGACAGAACAGGAAGAAGGAAGTGAGGTAGATGGCTCAGTCAGATGCCACACCTCTCCTAAGTGAGGCAGACCGCCGTGCCTCTCCTCAGGGAGACAGATGCGATGGAGTCAGATATGCTGAATCTTTCCCGGTAAGACACCACTCGTGGTGTTACACATATTATTTGATATGGGTTAGTCAAGATGTGAGTAAGAGGCTGAAAATAATGGGCCAGGCAGTATTTAAAAGAATACAATTTGTGTGATGTTATTTCGGGGTATAAGCTAGCCGGTGGCTGGGAGCTGGGCAGGATGAAAAGCAGGCCTGCTCACAGCTCCTCACTATAGAGGTCCAAGGGAAAATTCTATGCCTTTTTGTCTTACTGTCTTTGTCTCTCACCAGTGAATTCATTTACTCAGTTGCTGATGCAGTTGCTGACACCAGAACCCAGGTTTTTCATGTTTCCAATATGTACTAAATACCAGTGGCTCTCCAGAAACGCTGCAGAGCATTTCATTCAGAGCCAGAGAGGGACTTCTGAGGCATAGAGTCATGTGGAGTGGGAACTTACAGGATTCTTGGCCTCTCTAATGTAATGGCAGCCACTGTTGGACTAGCCAGCAAGTATTGTGTAATCCTATCTAATAAGTTCATCTTTAATATACATTCACTCTCTTGGTTCTGTTTCTCTAGAGAAGCCTGACTAATGCAGTCATTTAAGGAAAAATTTTCCCTCACCATGGCTGAATATGCTTCCATGGGTTTCCTGGAAATATCTTATGATTTCTTTTTGATAAACTACACTGGCTTTGTCAAGTCCCTTCTTTCCATCATTGGCCATTCTTGCTCCAAAGCATCAGCACCATTATTATATATGCTGTCTTACCTCTCTACCTAAGATGAAAGACCTAAAGAAATAAATTTCTAAGTGTGTTAGTCCGGTTCTGTGAGGTTGTAGCATGCCACTTTCAGCTTCTGTTTAATCCAGCATCATCTGAGATCTACCCTTAACATCACCTCTTCTAGAATGGAATTCAAACTGCAAATTACACTGTGCAAAGACACTGTGGTAACTACTATATGCTCCATTATCCTGTGCTTCTGTTATTTGCAGTAACTCCAGATAAACTTGTCTTTTGCTGTAGTCAAAATATCATAAGGCTCTCTACAAGGTTCCAAACCCATATTTAAAATATCTATATCCTGGGACTGGAGAGATGGTTCAAAGATTCAGAGCACTTGCTGCTTTTGCACAGGATCTAGGTTCTAGGTTCAGTTCCCAGCAACCACATGTTTACTCAGAAATGTATAACTTCAATTCCAAAAAATTCAATGCCCTCTTCTGGCCACCACAAGCAGCAGGCATGTATGTGATATACAGTCATATATGAAGGCAAGATAGTCATGCACAAAAAATTAAAAATATCGAAAAATTAAAAGGCATGTATCCTAAAATAAACTATTTTGGGGAAATACATTTGTAATTTTTTAACTATGAGAACCCACTGTCTCATCATAAACAATTTTACAGTATTTTTTACTGTATTTTTTGTATAAAAACAAAACAATTTTACAGCTATTTTTATACATCTGTTTGGCTTATTTATTTCGTTTTATTTCTTATTTTAAAACAATCTTATTTTACATACCAATCCCAGTTCCCTTCCCCTCCCATTCTTCCATTCTCCCCATCTTCTCCCACCCCACCCCCACAACCACTCATCAGAGAGGGTGAGGCCTCCCATGGGGAGTCAACAAAATCTGACACATTACTTGAGGCAGAATCAAGGCCCTCCCCCTTGTATCCAGGCTGAGCAAGGTATCCCTCCACAGGGAATAGGCTCCAAAAAATGAATTAATGCACTAGGTATAAATATTGGTCCACTGCCAGTGGCCCCACAAACTGCTCAAACCACACAACTGTCACTCACATTCAGAGGGCCTGATTTGATCCTATGCAGGTTCCCCAGCTGTCAGTCTGATGTCAGTGAGGTCCCTAGCTTAAGCCAGCTGTTTCTGTGGGTTTCCCCATCATAGTCTGGGCCTCTTTGCTCATAATATCACTCCTCCCTCTTTGTGGCTATACTCCAGGAGTTCAGCCCAGTGCTTAACTGTGGATCTCTACATCTGCTTCTACCAGATACTGGAGAAAGGTTCCCCTCTGTATGCTGTGAATACCATTGGCTAATAAAGAAACTGTTTTGGCCTGTGATAGGGCAAAAGAATAGAGTTAGGTAGGGAAAACTAAAGTGAATGCTGGAAGAAAGGAGGGTGGAGTCAGAGAGAAGCCCTGGAGTGCTGCTGGAGACAGAAATGTAGGCCAGGTTTAGCCTTGTGGTAAAATATAAAATAATGGAAATGGGTTAAATTAAGATGTAAAAGCTAGCCAATTAGAAGTTAGAGCTAATAGGCCAAGCAGTAATTTAATTAATACAGTTTTTGTTTGGTTATTTTGGGAGTGTGGGTGGCCGGGAACAAGCAGCCTCCTACTACAGTCATCAATCAGATTACTGGGGAAGGGCATTTTAGGTACCTTTTCCAATACTGTTTAGATTTTTAGCTGGGGTCATCCTTGTGGATTCCTGGGAATTTCTCTAGTGCCTGGTTTCTTGCTAACCCCATAATGGCTCCCTCTTTCAAGGCATATGTTTCCTTGCTCTCCCTCTCTGTCCTTCACCCAACTCAACCTTCCCAATCTCTCATGTTCTCCTCCCTGCTCCCCTTCTCCCCTGCACACTCCCCTCCCAACTTCCTCCATCCTACCATGCTACCACTTTACTTAAGAGACCATTTCTATTCCCCTTCCCAATGGGATCCTTGTATGTCACTCTTAGGGATCTCCTTCTCCTGTCCTTTTTGAGGTTGTGGACTGTAGGCTGGTTATCTTTTGCTTTATGTCTAATATCCACTTATGAGTCAATACACACTGTGTTTGTTTGAGTCTGGGTTAGTTCACTCAGGATGGTTTTTTCTAGTTTCATCCATTTGTCTGCTAATTTCAAGATGTCATTTTTTTTTACTGCTGAGGTGTACTACATTGTATAAATGTACCACATTTTTTTATCCATTTTTTCAGTGGAGGGACATCTAGGTTGTTTCCAGGTTCTGGTTATTATGATTAATGCTACTATGAACAGAGTTGAGCAAATGTCCTTGGAGTATGGGTGTGCATCCTTTGAGTATATGCCCAAGAGTGGTATTGTTGGCTCTTGAGAAGATTGATTCCAAATTTTCTGAGAAGCCACCATACTTATTTCCAAAGTGGTTGTATAGGTTTGTACTCCCACCAGCAAAGAATGAGTGTTCCCCTTGCTCCACATCTTTTTCAGCATAAGCAATCATTAGTGTCTTTTTTAATCTTAGCTATTCTGTCAAGTATAATATGGTGTCTCAGAGTCATTTTGATTTGCATTTCCCTAATGGCTAAGGATGTTGAGCAGTTCCTTAAGTGCCTTTCAGCCACTTGAGATTCCTCTATTGAGAATTCTGTTTAGATCTGTGCCCCATTTTTTAATTGGATTATTTGATATTTTCATTTCTAGTTTTTTGAGTTATTTGTATATTTTGGAAATCAGTCTGGTGTGGTGTTGTTGAAGAATTTTTTTCCAGTTCTGTAGGTTGCCATTTTGTCTTGATGACTTGTAAAAAGAAAAAGACTGCTTGTTCATTTCCTGACCACCCAGACTCAAATAATTACACAGAAACTATATTAATTACAACACTGTTTTTGGCCTATCAGCTCAGGCTTCTTGTTAAATAACTCTTACATTTTATTTTAATCCATTTCTATTAATATATGTATCACCACAAGACTGTGGCTTCCTGGTAAAGTTGTGGCAACTGTCTCCTTCGGCAGCAACATGGCATGTCCCTGACTCTCCCTTCTTTCTGCCTCTTTCTCCACTTGGAATTCCTGCCTTGCTATATTCTGCCCCGCTGTCAGTCAAAGCAGCTTCTTTATTAACCAATAGTAATAAAACCATATTCACAGTATGCAGAGGGGAAATGCACATCAGTGACTGTGTCCTTTGACACAGAAGCTTTTCAGTTTCAGGTCTCATTTATTAATTGATCTCAGTGTCTGAGTTACTGGTGTTATATTCAGGAAGTAGTATCCTATGCCAAATGCATTCAAGTCTACTTTCCACTTTCTTTTCTATAAGGTTCAGTGTGGCTGGATTTATGTTGAGGTTTTTCCTCTATTTGGACTTGAGTTCTGCGCATGGGGATAGATATGGATCTATTTGCATTCTTCTACATGTCGATATCCAGTTATGCCAGCACCATTTGCTGAAGATCTTCCATTTTTTTTCATTGTGTAGTTTTAGCTTCTTTGTCAAAGTTCAGGTGTTCATAAGTATGTGAACTAATATCAGGGTCTTCAATTAGATTCCATTGGTCCACCTGTCTGTTTTTATGTCAATACCAAGATATTTTCATTATTATAGCTCTATGGTAGAGCTTAAAGAAATGGACTGTGATGTCTCCAGAAGTTCCTTTATTGTACAGGATTGTTTTGGCTCTCCTGGGTTTTTTGTTTTTCTATATGAAGCTGATTACTGTTCTTTCAAGATCTGTGAAGAATTTTGCCGGGACTTTGATGATAATTGTATTGTATCTGTAGACTGCTTTTGGTAAAATTGCCATTTTTACTATGTTGACACTACCTATCCAAGAACATGGGAGATCCTTCCACCTTCTGGTGTCTTCTTCAATTTCTTTCTTCAAAGACTTAAAGTTTTGTCATGCAGGTCCTTCACTTGTTTAGTTAGAGTTACCCTCAAAATATTTTATGTTGTTTGTGGCTATTGTGAAGCATGAAGTTTCTCTGATTTCTTTCTCAGGCTGTTTATCATCTGTATATAGGAGGGCTACTGATTTATTTTTGTTGAGTTAATCCTGTGTCCTGACACATTACTGAAGGTGTTTCTCACATGTAACAATTCTCTGGTACAATTTTTGGGGTTACTTATATAAACTATCATATCCGCAAATAGTGGAAGTTTGACTTCTTCCTTTCCAATTTGTATCACCTTGATCTCCTTTTGTTGCCTTATTTCTCTAGCTGAAACCTCAAGTACTATACTAAATAGATATGGAGAGAGTGGACCACCTTGTCTTGTTCCTGATTTTAGTGGAATTTCTTTGAGTTTCTCTTCAATTATTTTGATATTGACTGATGGCTTGCTGTATATTGCTTTTATTATGTATTATGTTTAGGTATGTTCCTTTTTTCCTGATCTCTCCAAGACCTTCATCATGAAAGGGTGTTGGATTTTGCCAAAGGCTTTTTCAGCATTTAATGAGATGATCATGTGGATTTTTTCTTCCAGTTTGTTAAGATTACATAGATAGATTTTCATATGTTGAACCATCCTTGCATCTCTGGGATTAAGCCTGCATGATTATGGTGGATGATTTTTCTGATGTGTTCTTAAATTCGGTTTGCCAGTTTTATATTGAGTATTTTTGTATCAATGTTCATGGGGGAGATTGGTCTCTAATTCCCTTTTTTAGTTGCATATTTTTGCGGTTTTGGCTAATGGCTTAACAGAATATAGCCAAGTCATAAGATACATATATCATAAGATACATATATATATATACATATATATGTATCTTATGACTTGGCTATAATATATTATATATATTATATATATGTGGAGAGAGAGAGAGAGAGTAGGTAGAGTCAGTGAGACACCATGTAACTGCTTCCAGGGACAGAGGCACCAGAACTTTACCCAGTAAGCCACAGCCACGTGGCGATACACAGATTAATAGAAATGGGTTAATTCTAGATGTAATGACTAGTTAACAATATGCTTAAGCTATTGACTAACCAGTATTTCAAATAATATAGCTTCTGAGTGATTATTTTGTGGTTTGGGCAGCCAGGAACAAACAAGCAGCCTTTTACTACAGGTCTCTATCATCTCCGTAAGGTTATTTTTAAGGTCATTTTCTTCTGCTTCATCTGTGTTGGGATGTTCGGGTCTTGCTAGTGTAGAATCATTAGTTTCTGGTGATGCCATATTGCTCTCTATGCTATTGAATGTGTTCTTACGCTGCTGTCTGCCCATCTCTTCCTCCAGTGGGTGAAGCTGGGGTCTTGCTTCAGGGGTCTCTCTTTCTCCAATTGGTGCTGGTGGGACTTGTGGCTTAGGTGGTCACTCTTCTTTCAGAAGCAGGTGGGTCAGTACCTCTGGTGGATACTAGTATGCCTCAGAAGCTCCTCCAGGTATAGGTGGAGCAAAGAGTTCAAAGGACACAGACGCTGTAGGGGATGGTTGGAAGTGTTGGGAGGCTGCTTCCAGGTCTCTGGGGCTTCCCTGTTTGCGGGTAGGACAAAGTCTGTGCCTCCAGGGGCTAGGGTCTAAAGAGTAGGGTTCTCCACTTAAGAACCCAAATACTCTCCTCTCCAGGTGTATTCCGGGCCCAGGCTCTGGTGGACACAGACGTCATTGGGGATCATTGGGGTTCTGTGGAGGCTGTTCTCAGTTCTCCGGGGATAGGAGTATGGCACAGAATGTGTCTCTGGAGTCTAGAGCCTAGAGAGTAGTCCAGTGTCTAGGACCTAGAGAGTAGGTTTCTCCAGTAGGGAACCCAGAAACTCATCTCTCCAAGTATAGGGAAGGCCAAGGCTCTGGTGGTCTCCGATGCTATGGGGAGGTGGTTAGGGGTGTGGGAAGCCTAGTCTCTGATCTCTGGTGGGTGGGAGTGGGCACTGAATGTGCCTCCAGGTTCTGTGGCCTAGAGAGTAGGGCCCTCCAGTCGGATAGTCACCTCTCCAGGTAGGGGTGGGACCAAGGTTCTGGTGGTCATGGATGCCGTGGGAGGTCACTGGAGGTGTGGAGAGGCTGCTCCCAGGTCTCTGGGACTTTGCTTGGGGGGAACGAGGCATGAATGTGCCTCTAGGGAATAGAGCCTAGAGAATAGGGCACTCCAGCTGGGGACACAGACACTCACCTTTCCAAGTGGGGGCAAGGCCAAAGTTCTGGTGGTCTCAGATGCCCCTGAGAGTGGTTGGAGGTATCAGAAGACTGTTCCCTGGTCTCTGGGGCTCTGGTGGATGGAGGCAAGGCATGGGATGTGTCTTCAGGGACTATGGCATAGAAAATAGGGCTTTTCAGCTAGGGAGCCAGATACTCACCTCTCCAGGTAGGGGACCTAAAATAAAGTATTATACTGTTGAATATTAGTTTGAAGATGTGCTTGTTTATGCTGTGAACATTTGTTTAATGATGCAAAGATGTATTGCATTTCTTTATGTTGTATTTGTTTAACTCTGTAAAGGTATGCTACTTTGCCTGCCTAAAACACCTGATTGCTCTAATAAAGAGCTGAATAGCCAATAGCTAGACAGGAGAAAGGATAGATGTGACTGGAATGCAGAGAAAATAAATAGTAGGAGAAAACTAGGAAAGAGGGTGGAGTGAGAAAAGGAGGGGAGGACACCAGGGGTTAGCCAGCCTCTCAGCCACCCAGCCACACAACAAGCCATGGAGTAAGAAGGGAAAAAGTCATATTGAATAAAGAAAGGTAAAAAGCCCAGAGACGAAACAGAAAAAGAGAGAATGATTAGTTTAAGTTTAAAAAGTGGGCTAGAAACAGACTAAGCTAAGGTTGGGCATTTCACAATTAAGAATAAGTCTCCATGTGTTTATTTGGGAAACGGGTGGCATGTCCCCAAAGAGTAAAAGAATCTACTACAGTATTATTTGCAAATTATAAAGATGAGACTATATTATTTCAAGGAATAGTGATTTAAAGATCAAAACAAGAGTATTCATCCCACAGGCCTAATTTTATTTTTAAAATAATCATATGCTATGTGGGTATGTGTAGATTCAGATTTCCTAGGAGCAGATCTTGAGATAAGCATTTATATGTATTTATATGCAGTCTGTACACCTTTATTTGCAGAAGGCAGTAAGTGAAATCATGACGGACACTGATGCTAAGATAGGGTGCAATTCCAATATGACCCTCCCTCAGAGAGGCAGTCATGGGTGTATTTTGTATTTTCAGGAAGCCCGGGAGCTGGATTCCTTCCTATCTCAAGGTTTTGCAGCTGTCTATATCAATGATCAATGGTCTTGAGGGATGGGATAAACAGTAGTGCCTCTATATTGTATTCTAGGTATTGAGAATTTTCAAGGCAAAGAGAAAATCTGGGTACTCTGGTTGTAGTACCAACCTTGTTCTATATATGATGCCTATATAATGTTCTCTATACACTGGTTCTATATAATGCCTGCTGATCATTCTCTCAACACATTTTTAAAAGTTGAGACAGGGTCGAGTTATATAGTTTAGGCTTGCCTCTAATTCATGATTCTCCTGCTGTATCTTCCAGAATGCTACAGTTACAAATGGACACTACTGTGTCTAGGTCACTTACTCCCTTGAGACATACTCCCTATTCACAACTAGAGACCCAGAGCAATAGCTCCACTCATTTCTCTAGAGCAGTGGGTCTTAACCTGTGGGTTCTTAACCTTTGGCAAACCTCTGTCTCAAAAAATATTTATACTATGATTCATATAGCAGTAGCAAAATTCCATTTATAAAGTATCAATGAAAATAATTTTATGGTTGAGGTCATGACAACATAAAGAATTGTATTAAACAGTCACAGCATTAGAAAGGTTGAGAACTACTTGTCTAGAACACCACTGTTGTCTGTCATCAGTGATGTAAAAGCCCAAGTTCATGTGCATCAATAAATGGGTAAATTTACCTCCTGTGGATACAAATAACAACAAAAAACATTTTCAAGATTAAGCAGAAGAGTTGTAGGAATGTGGAACTAGGTCAGTCAGTGAAACAATTGGTATACAGTATGTATGCAAGAAATCTTAAGTCTAGTCTTACACCAGAAAGTTAATACCAAATTTGAATGTCTGCCCTATTGATTTCTTTTTAATGCCTGTATTATTGAAAGTAAGCCATTGCTTCCTAGTTTTTGTAATTGTTCTCTCAACATACATTCACATTCTTCCTCCTCTTCTTCCGTCTTTTCAGTCATATTCCTCCTCCCTTCCTCTTCTCATCATTCTGGTTCTTTTTTAACTTTTTCCACCTCCTTTCTTCTTTTCTCATCTTCCTTCTCTAATATTCCCAGTCTTTCTCTTCTTGGTATCCTCGTCTTCATCTTTTTTCCTTCCTTATCTTCCCACTTATCCTTCTTTCTCTTTTTTCTTTCATCCTCCGTGTCTTCATATAAATCTAAATCTAATTGTTCTTTTAATTCTAATTGTTCTCCTATTCCTAATTTGCCTTTTTCTATCCCCACCTTCTTCCCATATTTATTCTTTCTCTTTTATTCCCATAGATATGAGATACATTTTGTATGATTGGATGAACACTAAAAAATATTAAGCCACTTTTCATGTCTGTCTGGGCTTTTTATAAAATTCATGCTGTTGCAGCAAAAGATATCTCCCTCCTCATTTGACTCATCACACATTGTGGGCAACTAGACACTATTAGGTCTGTAAATGGGAAAAGAGAGGTGACTGACTAGTCCAAATTTTTCCTGTTTCCACTGCCAGCTTAACTGACTAGGGCCATTTCAAAAATAAGTCTTCAAGTACAATGTTGGAAAGAGGAAGCCAATTTTATTTTATTTTTTTTTAATTCCTGTTGTTTACTTCTTTGAGTTCTTTGTATATTCCAGATGTTAACCCTTTATCATATGTATACCTAACCAAGGCTGCCTTGTTTCTTTTTTTTTTCTTTTTTTTTCCCATGGTTTATTTTTTTTTTTTATATTTAAAAATTTCCATCTCCTTCCCTCCTCCTCTCCCCTCCCTCCCTTCCTTCTCCCCCTTCCCTCCCCTCCCCTCCACGCATACCTCCCCTCCCTCCCTCTCAAGGCCAAGGAGCCATCAGGGTTCCCCACTCTATGCTAAGACCAAGGTCCTCCCAACTCCCCCCAGGTCCAGGAAGGTGATCGACCAAGCTGAGAAGGCTCCCACAGAGCCCGTCCATGCAGAAGAATCAGAGCCCATCACCATTGTCCTTTGCTTCTCAGTCAGCCCCCGCTGTTGGCCACATTCAGAGAGACGGGTTTGGTCGCATGATCCATCAGTCCCATTCCAACTGGAGTTGGTGATCTCCCATTAGTTCTGTCCCACCGTCTCCATGAGTGAGCGCACCCCTCTCGTTCCTGACTTTCTCCCTCATGTTCTCGCTCCTTCTGCTCCTCATCAGGACCTTGGGAGCTCAGTCCAGTGCTCCAATGTGGGGCTCAGTCACCTTCCCCATCTGTCGCCAGATGGAGGTTCCCTCACGGTCCTGACTTTCTTTCTCATGTTCTCTCTCCTTCTGCTCCTCATCAGGACCTTGGGAGCTCAGTCCGGTGCTCCAATGTGGGGAAGCCAATTTTATTGAGCTACTGCTGTGTTGGGGCGGCTGACCAATCCCTGCTTTGAGGGGCGTGGCTGCTCCAGAGGAAAAAGGTACCTTTAAAAAGAACCAGGTTTGGGATAGGCGCCCCTGTTTCCTCCTGCTTGGCTCTCTGCTTCGCTGGAACCTTGGCTTTGTAAGTGTATCCCACTTTCTCCCTTTATTAAAACTGATTATTTCAGATAAGGCTAATTTGATTATTTTCCATTGCTACCCGACCGCCACACTACACTGCTGAGAAAAGGATAATGGGTGGAAAACTGGCTGGAGAACTAAACACACAAACAAACCTACATGGAGCACTTAATATATGTCATGCAACTTACTGATATAGTATTACCTATATCCAGAGACGGCTCTATTCTTTGAGTGAACATCTTTGCCTTTGAGGCAGATTGTTATGTTTTGCTTTGCCTTAATACAGTGTCAGAGATGCAACTCCTCACTGTGTGTGTTTGTGTGTGTGTGAGAGAGAGAGAGAGAGAGAGAGAGAGAGAGAGAGAAAGAAAGAGAGAGAGAGAGAAAGAGAGAGAGAAAGAGAGAGAGAGAAAGAGAGAGGGGGGTGGGTAGTGTTGGAATTGTACACCATGGCTTGCTCATAGATGTAAGAGGACAATTTTGCAAAGTTCATATTCTCCTACCTTTACACGGTTTCAGCTTTCCATGGCAAGTGCCTTTTTCTGGCACTGGGTCCTTGTAGTTTAATGTGTTTAATGTAGCAATCAAATTCCCTTGTAGATCTGTCTTTCTGTCTCCCTCCCTTCCTTTCTTTTTCTTTCATTCTCTCCTCATGCTCTTTCTTTCATCTGTACTTCCTTTCTGTATTCTTCCCTTCCTTGATTGCTTCCTTGTTTTTTTTAGATCCCAGGCTGCCCGCACAATTACAGTCTTCTGAATCCTAGGGTTGCAAGCATGCATCACCATACTACATGACTTTTATAGATTCATTTTCTGTCAGAGAGTACATGAGATGAAACATCAACCTTTGGATCTTAATCTAGAGCCCTGGACATATCCTTATCTTCTAGTTCCATTTGGTATGCTTAAATGGATCTGACAACTGCCATTTTCATTGTTTTCATGCTGTGTAACATCTATAGCATATTTGATTTTGTTTCTTATACTTTTAGAACACCTTTGATCTACTCAATTCAGCCTTGTCATTGTTATTCTTACTTAGATTTTTCTAAGGACTGTTTGAGACCACCTCTCCCCTGCTGCTCTAATTTGATAGCTTCAAAACTGACAACCTTCCATTTCTTTCCTTGGTTCTGGTAAGCCAAATCTTGGATTCTAGTGGAGTCTTTTTGTGTCTCATTGTATTTGTATTATAAAACCCACATCTTGTTTCCAGAATTCCATTTGTCAGACAATGTCTAAGTATAAACATTTCAAAACCTGGACACATTATCCTATAGAATATGACGATAATTCTCCTTCCAGCATTTCCAATGGCTCAAACTCCTCTGTTGAAAAGTATTGTTTTAATGAGCTCCCTATTAGACTCATTTAAATTACGTTACCAAGAATGATACATAAAAGACAATAATAGTCTTTTTCACTATCTCAAACTGAATTTCTCAATGCATGTGACAGCTAAGTGCTGTCGTTGACTTTTAAGGGAATTAAATAGGCTTGATTGCAGTGACTGATCATCCAGTACTGGAACTATGCATTTTTCTACTACAGTAGAGGAAATAATTTAATTAGTGGGTTATTGTAAATGTTCTGATTCTAATGCATTAACTCCTGTGGCCTGCGGCTGATAGGAAAGAAATTAACACTGACTCTTTCTGACTGTGGGAATGAATTGGTCTTTCTAGGGCAAGAAAATTAATTATAAATGCTCTCAAGTTTAAGACTGCCAGATTTTTTATGATAAATTATGTAATTATGAGATGTCAAGTATACAAATAGTCATGCTTCGACATTTCAGCTTATTAATTCCAACATTTCCCCATTATATAGGGCACAGTCATCACATTTAACTGCTCAGTAAAGAGAAGGAAAAATCCTTGTTCTCTCCACTCTCCCCATGATTTCCAGTCAGTAAATTTCAGGAGACAATGAATGCTAATGCACGGCAGCTCCTCTGACAGTCTCATGTTTCATTTTCAGCCAAGACCAAAATAAACAGAAAAATATGACCCAGGAAAGTATGCTACTGCTGTAAGACTTGAAACAACTTTTTAATTAATTTTTAAAAATTATTGTTGTGGGAGTGTGTGCCCTACTGGCGGCCAGCCAGATACCCCAGAAAGGGGAGCTCAGGCCTCACCATTCCCCTAAACTTTCTGGCCATTCAGCGGGGGCTTCCCCCTGGATGCTGCCTTACTCTTCTTATCCCATCCCAGCTTCCCCCAAGCACCCCTCTCCATCTGCAGGGTTATAGGATTCCCAAACTCAGCTGCTTTGGGGCTGAGGGTCTGGGGACAAAGTGGTTAGGGCAACTTCTGTATGGGTTTCTTTGTCCCACTGAGCCTGCACCCAGCAAGCATAACCTTTTGTCTGCTAGGTCCCTGGCCAGCAAGTGGCCGGGATCCTGTACCAGAAGATCCGTCATTCTGGAGGGCATTTGAAGAAAGAGATAGGCAGGTGCCAATGCAAGAATTCCCCCCAACAATCTGAAAAACAACATGATAACACCAGAATTCAGAAAGAATTGAACACCCTAATTCAGAAGACATAGAAGAAATAGACTTTAAACAAACTTTATGAAAGTGATAGAGTCCCTTAAATAGGATGTGAAAAACTCCCTTAAAGAAATGGATGAGAAGAATAACAAAACATTTCAAGAAATGAGTAAATCCCTCAAAGATACCCTAGGAAACCAAGAAAAAGCAATCAAACAGGTAATGGAAACAGTTCAAGACTTGAAAACTGAAATGGAGGTATTGAAGAAAATACAAACTGAGGGACAGCTGGATATGGTAAATCTCGGTAAAGGAACAGGGACTACAGACAAGTATAACCAACAGAATACAAGAGATAGAAGAAAGAATCTCAGACACTGAAGATACTATAGAGGAAATAAACTCAATGATCAAAGAAAACAGCAAATCCAACAAATTCTTAACACAAAACATCCAGGAAATCTGGGACACCATGAAAAGACCAAACCTAAGAATAATAGGGGTAGAAGAAGGAGAAAAATTATAGCTCAAAGGCCCAGAAAATATATTCAACAAAATTATAGAAGAAAAATTTCCCAACCTAAAGATGGATATTCCTATGAAGTTCCAAGAAGCATACAGAACACCAAATAGACTGGATCAAAAGAAAAAAATTCCCTCACCATATAATAATCAAAACACAAAACATACAGAATAAAGAAATAATATTAAGAGCTGCAAAGGAAAAAGGTCAAGTAACATATAAAGGTAGACCTATCAGAATTACAGCTGACTTGTCTCTGGAAACCATGAAAGTTAGAAGGTCTTGGATAGATGTGCTGCAGAAACTAAGAGACCATGGATGCAAGCCCAGATTACTATACCCAGCCAAGCTTTTATTCACCATAAATGGAGAAAACAATGTATTCCAGAATGAAAACAAATTTAAACAATATGTAGCTACAAAGCTAGCCTTACAGAAAGTAATAGAAGGAAAATCACAACCCGAAGAACCCGACAACACCCACAATAATTTAGACATCTAACAACCTTCCACAAGCACAACCCAAAGAAGGGAAACACACAAACTCTACCACCAAAAAAAAAAAACATAACCAGAGTTAAAACCACTGGTCATTAATTTCACTTAATATCAGTGGTCTCAATTCACCCATAAAATGGCACAGGTTAAGAGAATGGATGCGAAAGCAGGATACAACATTCTGCTGCTTACAAGAAACACACCTCAACCACAAAGACAGACATTTACTCACAGTAAAGGGTTGTGCACAGATTTTTTAATCAAACGGACCCCAGAAACAAGCAAGTGTGGCTATACTAGTATCTAACAAAACTGACTTCAAACTAAATCAATCAGAAGAGATGGAGATGGACACTTTATACTCATAACAGGAACAATTCATCAGGATGAAGTCTCAATCCTGAATATCTATGCCCCTAATATAAAAGCACCCACATATGTAAAAGAAACATTACTTGAACTCAAATAACATCCAACCCCACACACTGATAGTAGGAAACTTGAACATTCCTCTCTCACCAATGGACAGGTCAACCAGACAGAAACCTAACAGAGAAATAAGAGAAATAATGGAGGTAATGAATCAAGTGGACTTAACAGACATCTATAGAACATTCTACCCAAATAGGAAAGAACATACCTTCTCCTCAGCATCTCATGGAACCTTCTCAAAAATTGATCACATACTTGGTAACAAAGCAAACTTCCACAGATACAAAAAAATTTAGTAACCACCGGTGTCTTATGGGATCACCATGGAATAAATTTAGAATTTAACAACAATTCTACCCTCAGAAAGCCTACAAACTCATGGAAACTGAACAGTCAACTACTGAACTACCCCTGGGTCAAGGAGGAAATAAAGAAAGAAATTAAAGTCTTCCCAACATACCCAAACCTATGGGACACTATGAAAGCAGTGCTAAGAGGAAAGTTCATAGCACTAAGTACCCACATTAAAAAAACGGAGAAAGCTCACATTAGAGACTTAACAGCATAGCTGAAAGCTCTAGAAAAAAAGAAACAGACTCACCCAGGAGGAGTAGAAGACTGCAAATAATTAAACTGAGAGCTGAAATCAACAAAATAGAAACACAGAAAACAATCCAAAGAATCAATGAAACAAACAGCTGTTTCTCTGATAAAATCAATAAGATTGACAAGCCCCTATCCAAATTAATCAAAAGGCAGAGAGAGAACGTGCAAATTAACAAGATCAGAAATGAAAAGGGGACATAACCACAGACACTGAGGAAATTCAGAGAATCATTAGATCTTACTACAAAGGCCTATATGCCACAAAGTTGGAAAATGTAAAAGAAATGGACTTGTTTTTAGATAAATACAATATACCAAAATTAAATCAAGATCAGGTGGACAATTTAAATAGACCTATAAGTCGTGAGGAAATAGAAGCTGTCATAAAAACCTCCCAATCCCGCCCCCCCCAAAAAAGCCCAGGACCAAAAGGTTTTAATGCAGAATTTTACCAGAAATTCCAAGACGAGCTGATACCTACACTCCTTAAGGTGTTCACATAATAGAAACAGAAGAGTCATTGCCAAACTCTTTTTATGAGGCTACAGTTACCCTGTTATCAAAACCACACAAAGACTCAAGCAAGACAGAGAATTACAGACCAATCTCGCTCATGAACATGTGCAAAAATTCTCAACAAAATACTGGCAAACAGAATCCAAGAACACATCAAAAAAATCCATTACAATCAAGAAGGCTTCATTCCAGAGATGCAGGGCTGGTTCAACATACAAAAATCTATGAGTGTAATCCATCATATAAATAAACTGAGAAAAACCATATGATCATTTCATTAGATGCTGAAAAAGCATGTGAGAAAATTCAATACCCCTTTATGATAATGGTCTTGGAGAGGTTAGGGATACAAGGATCATATCTAAATATAATAAAATCAATGTACAGCAAACCAACAGCTAATATCAAATTAAATGGAGAGAAATTCAAAGCCATTCCACTAAAATCAGGAACATGACAAGGCTGTCCACTCTCACCATATCTCTTCAACATAGTTCTTGAAGTTCTAGCAATAGCAATAAGACAACATAAGGAGATCAAGGGGATTCGAATTGGAAAGGAAGAAGTCAAACTTTCATCATTTGCAAATGATATAATTGTGTATATCAGTGACACCAAAAGCTCTTCCAAAGAACTCCTATAGCTGATAAATACCTTCAATGATGTGGCAGGGTACAAGATCAACTCAAAAAAATCAGTAGCCCTTCTATACACAAAGGATAAAGAAGTAGAGAGGGAAATCAGAGAAACTTCACCTTTCACGATAGCCACAAATAGCATAAAGTATCTTGGAGTTAAACTTACCAAGGAAGTGAAAGGTCTATTTGACAAGAACTTTAAGGCTTTGAAGAAAGACATTGAAGAGGACACCAGAAAATGGAAGGATCTCCCATGCTCTTGAATGGGTAGAATCAACACAGTAAAAATGGCAGTTCTACGAAAGGCAATCTATAAATTCAATGCTATCCCTACCAAAATCCCAACAAAATTCTTCACAGACCTTGAGAGAAAAATAATCAACTTTATATGGAAAAACAAAAAACTCAGGATAGCCAAAACAATCCTATACAATAAAGGAACTCCCAGAGGCATTACCATCCCTCCCTTCAAACTCTGTTACAGAACTACAGTAATGAAAACAGTTTGGTATTGGCATAAAAACAGGGACGTTGACCAATGAAATTGAATCAAAGACCCGGGTATTAACCCACAAACCTATGAACACCTGAGTTTTGACAAAAAAGCTAAAATTATACAATGCAAGAAAGAAAGCATCTTCAACAAATGGTGCTGGCATAACTGGATGTCAACCTGTAGAAGAATGAAAATAGATCCATATCTATTACCATGCACAAATCTCAAATCCAAATGGATTAAAGACCTCAATATAAATCTGACCACACTGAACCTGATAGAAGAGAAAGTGGGAAGTAGACTGCAACACATGATAACAGGAGACCACCTCCTATGTATACTCCCATTAGCACAGACAACAAGAGCAACAGTGAATAAATGGGACCTCCGGAAACTGAGAAGCTTCTATAAAATCAAGGACAGTGTCATTAAGACAAAAAGGCATCCTACTGAATGGGAGAAGATCTTCACCAAACCCGCAACAGACAAAAGTCTGATCTCCAAAATATATAAAGAACTCAAGAAACTGGACATGAAAATTCTAATTAACCCAATTAAAAAATGGGGTACTGAACTGAAAAGAAAATTCTCATCAGATGAAGTTCAAATGGCCAAAAGATACTTAAGGTCATATTCAACCTCCTTAGTGATCAGGGAAATGCAAATCAAAACAACTTTGAGATACCATCTTACACCTATCAGAATGGCTAAAATCAAAAACACCAATGATAGCCTATGCTGGAGAGGATGTGGAGTAACGGGAACACTCATCCATTGCTGGTGGGAATGCAAACTTGTGCAACCACTTTTGAAATCAGTGTGGCAGTTTCTCAGGAAATTGGGAATCAATCTACCTCAGGATCCAGCAATACCACTCTTGGGAATATACCCAAGAGATGCCCAATCATTCTGCAAAATCATTTGTTCAACTATGTTCATAACAGCATTATTTGTAATGGCCAGAACCTGGAAACAACCTGGATGCCCCTCAATGAAGGAATGGACAAAGAAAAATACTGGCAAACAGAATCCAAGAACACATTAGAAAAATTATCCACTATGATCAAGTAGGCTTCATCCCAGAGATGCAGGGCTGGTTCAACATACGAAAATCTATCAATGTAATACATCATATAAATAAACTGAAGGATAAAAACCATATGATCATCTCATTAGATGCAGAAAAAGCATTTGACAAAATTCAACACCCCTTTATGATAAAGGTCTTGGAGAGATTAGGGATACAGGGGTCATTCCTAAATATAATAAAGGCTATTTACAGCAAGCCGACAGCTAACATCAAATTAAATGGAGAGAAACTCAAGGCCATCCCACTAAATTCAGGAACACGACAAGGCTGTCCACTCTCCCCTTATCTCTTCAATATAGTGCTTGAAGTTCTAGCAATAGCAATAAGAAAGTGTGGAATATATACACATTAGAGTACTACTCAGCAGTAAAAATAATGACATCTTGAATTTTGCATGCAAATGGATGGAAATAGAAAACACTATCCTGCGTGATATAGCCCAGATCCAAAAAGATGAATATGGTATGTACTCACTCATTAGTGGACTCTAGCCATAAACAAAGGACACTAAGCCTATAGTTCGCAAACCTAGAGAAGCCAAATAACAAGGTGAACCCAAAGAAAAACATATATAGATCCTCCTGGAAACTGGAAGCAAACAAGATTGCTGGGCAAAAGTTGGGAGCATGGGGGTGGGGGTAGGGGTGGGGGAAGGTTGAGGGAAGGGGAGAGGGGAAGAGCGAAGGGAGAAAGGAAAGACTGGAGAGAGCTTGGGGGAGTGGAAGGGTGGACATGGAGGAAAGGTGGATATAAGAGCAGGGAAGAAGATATCTACATTAAGGGAACCATTTTAGGGTTGGCAAGAGACCTGATCCCAGGTGTCCATGGGGCTGTCCCCAGCTAGTGCCTTGTGCAGCAGAGCTGAGGGTGCCTGAACTGTCCTTGCCCCACTATCACACTGATGATTATCTCGAATATCACCACAGAATCTTCATCTGTCTATGGATGGAGATAGAGACAGAGACCCTCATCAGAGCAAGGGACTGAGCTCCCAAGGTCCAGTTGAAGAGCAGAAGGAGGGAGAAGATGGGCAAGGAAGTCTGGACTGTAAGGGGTTGGTCCACCCACTGAGACAGTGTGCCTGTTCTAATGGGAGCTCATCAAATCCAGCTGGACCTGGACTAAATGAGCATGTGATCAAACTGGACTCTCTGAATGTGGCTGACAGTGGGGCTGACTGAGAAGCCATTGATAAAGGCACTGGGACTTGTTTCTGCTGCATGTACTGGCTTTCTGGATCCCTAGTCCATTTGGGTGCAAAGCTTCCTAGGCCTGGATGTATGGGGGAGGACCTTGGACTTCCCACAGGTCAGGGTTCCCTGCCCTCTCTTAAGGAGGGAGAAGGAGGTAGGAGCATGAGTGGGGGAGCAGGAGGGGAACGGAAGGAGGGGAGGAAGTATAAATTTTTTAATGGAAAAAATAAATAAAAAATGAAAAATTTTTTGTTGTGCATGTGCTCATATGCATGGGCATACTTGCCACAGCCCTATTGTGGAAGACAGAGGACAACTCTGGAGTCAGTTCTCTTCTTCCACTATTATATGGATGCCGTAGAACAAGCACATACTACCAGGTTTGCATGACAGGGGCCTTTAAGCACTAAGCCATCTTATTGTCCTTGAGTTCACGTTTGTAGAAGAGCTGTGAAATTTGTCGTTAGTTACTTCACATTTATCCATTCACCCTTTCTCTTTTGCTCATTTGCAGACAGATAAATGTTCAGTGCCTTGATACCGAGTTCTTTTTGGTATCAGGAGATTTGAATTTACCTAAAAAATGTCCTCTCTCCATTGTCTCTCATAGTTCCTATATTTTCTGGCATCATGACAATTGAATTTTTTTATTGAAAATAGATTTTTTCATACAATATATTATGATTATGGTTTCATCACCCCTTACTCCTCCTAGCTCTTCCACATGTCCCCTCCCATTGAAATCTAAACCCTTTCTGTCTCTTGTTAGAAACCAAATAGGAATAATAAATAATGATAATAATATAAAATTAAATTAAAACAAACAAATTTAATATGACAAAAAACAAACAAGAAAAAGCACAAGAAATGCATATAGTTGCATAGACAAATATATTAATACACACAGGAATCCTATAAAAATATACATATATGCATGAAAAGGAGCTCTAAGTTTTAAAACCAACTGTCCTGCCTTAACATTTTGAGAAAAGGAACCTCCAAACATGCTCTTGAGTTCATTTTCTGTTGTCCATCTACCGCTGGGAATGGCACCTTTACACTATTTTGTTTGCCCAGTGAGTCAAACTAATTTTGGAGAAAACTAATTTTTCATTTGAAAATGTTTATAATTTGAAGATTGCTTCCTGGTTATGGATGAGGGAATGTGTCCACTTCTCCTTTCAGTTCTAGGACCCCATTAGGTACAGACCCTTGCAAGCCTCATGCATACTACTCCAGTCTCTGTGAGTTCATATGTGTACCAGCCCTCTTCTGTCTAGGTCTTGATTCCTTGGAGTCCTCCATCCCCTCTGGTTTTTACACTCTTTCACCTCATTCTCCAGGGTTCCCTAAGCTCTTATGGGAGGGATCTGATCGAGACATCTCATTTATGGCTGTGAGTTCCAGGGTCTTTCACACTGCATATTGTCTGGCTATGAGTCTTTATTTGTTCCCATCTGTTGCAGGAGGAGGCTTCTTTGAAAGCTGATCAAGGCACCGATCTATAAGTAAAGCAGAATATCTTTAGGAGTCGTTTTATTGCTACATTCCACTAACAAAACAGTAGTATTTGATTTCCCCCCAGGGATCTGACCTATATAGTCTCAAGTTCTTGGTGACCCAAGCAGCGTCAGATTGGGTTCCATTTCATGGAGTGGGTTTTAAGTCAAATCACATATCTGTTGGTTAATTCCATAAGCTTTGTGCCACTATTGCAACAGCATATTTTGCATGTTGGTCACTCTTGTACATAAACGGATTTGTACCTGGGTTGGTATTTACCTTTCTCCTTTTGTACCAGGCAGAGTACATAAATACTAGTCTGTAGGGGTGAAGGATCTAGGTAGGTAACAGCTCGAATTCTCTGTATTCAATGAGTTATATAGGTGTTCTCTTCAGCAACAGGGCATTACCATCAGCTTATGATGAGCCACTAGTAGCCTTGGCCATAGCCTGGGTTGTCTGGATATTCCTGTGGGACCACTTTACCTAAGAACTTATTATATGTAACCCATTCTTGGTGGTGAAAACTTTATTCGGTGATGAGAGATATACTGTTAAGGCTCTGTCTCCCCTGTTATTTGTCAATTTCATTTAGATCACCTCCATATATGTATATATTATGGGAAACTTCTGCTGTATTACATTTCCATATGATCCCTCAAGTGGCCCTCAGTTTTAATTGTTCCTCCTCTCATTCCCTGTCTCCCCCCTTCTTTCCTCTTCTCTCTATTTGACCCCCCATTTCAGTTCTACCCCTGCTCATGCATAACTACCTATTCTATTTCCCTTCCTAGGGAATTCCATCCCTCCACCATAGTCCCTTACCCTCTATCTAAACTCTGTGGTTATATGGATTGTAGCTTGCTTCTCAATGACTTAAGAACTAACATCTACATATAAGCAGATATATACCATATTTGTCTTTCTGATTCTAAATTATTTCACCCAAGAAGATTTTGTTCTAGTTTTACCCGGTTACCTGTGAATTTCATGATTTCATTTTTTAGCATCTGAGTAATATAGATGAGATTGAAGTCTATGGCCAGTTGATTTTAAAGAAGGGGCCAGATTCTATTCAATGGACGTGGCCAAATCAAAAAGGCCTCTGAACAATGATGGCAAGAGGCTCTACAGAGTAAAAGAAGTTGTAGAGGTAGAGCCTGAAGTTTAAGCATTACCTTTTGGGAAAAAAAAGAAGTATCAATGAGGTGAAAAGTGCTGTCAGCCTCTGGAAGCTGGCTGAAGCATGATAATGGACAGCCTTCTAGAACATGCACCAATTGCTAGTCCATTGAGGTCCTTCTGATTCCTAACTCTGAGGATTGGTAAGCATAAATTTTGCTTGTTTTACACCATCAATATGTAACACTTTGTTATTGTAACAATAGAAATTAAATGTACCACCAACCATATTTCAAATATTATTAGCAAATACATATATTGGGCTGTCTATACATATAGTTGTGTAGACATTGATTCAACAGCAGAAGGAAAATCCATAAGCTATAGGGACAATATGTACACTAAACTTGTAAAAGTGCTATTTTCTTTCTTGTAACTTTTCCGCAAGCAATGCAGTATAACTATTTATATATCACTTAAAAGTAATGCCCTTTACACTAATATTTTGAGTAACCTAGAGATGATTTAATGTATAGGAGGTGGTGTGCATAAATTAAATAAAAATACTACACTGTCTTACAGAAGAGACTTGAATATCCATGTATTTTTGTGTTACAGGTCAGGAATACCTGGAAGCAATCTTCTATATACTCATGGATTGATGTCAATGCACACAAAGCCTCACAATAACCTGCTGCACCTATAGAAGTGCAGTTTGCATTCAATAACATCAATCAAAGAAGATAAGTCTTTACTGTATTTTCTCTACCTGACATAGAAGTTCTTAACCTGTGGGTTGTGGCCCTTTTGAAGGAGGTTGAAGAACCTTTACACAGGGGTCACCTAATATCAGAAGACACCAATATTTACATTATGATTCATAACAGCAGCAAGATTTCAGTCATGAAGCAGCAATAAAGATAATTTTATATTTGGGGTCACCATGATATGAGCAACTATATTAAAGGGTTGCAGTGTTACGAGGTTAAGAACTACTGATCTAAAAATCTGCCATATTTGTCTTTCAGGCACTTATATCATTTTCTACCCTTCTATCTTACCTATGGCAGGCAGAACTCTTTAGATGTGTCCTAGAATTCTGACATACAAGTATGTGTGCCTTATATCTCCTTCCATGAGCATAGGTGGGATGAGTAAGAATAGATGTCACTCTAAGGGCTAAATCCCTCATCAAGTGACTGTGAATTAATCAAAAGGAAGCTTACTTTTGTTTCCTAATCACTCACTCCCTGCTCCCTGCTCACAATTGACAATTAGTGGGGCTAGGGGTAACTCAGTTGGTAAAATACTGGGTATGCATGAGAACCTGAGTTTGAGCCCCAGAATACATGTCAAAAAGCCAGGTGTGACACATTCTTATAATCCCAGCACTATAGAAGTGGAGACAGGCAGATCCCTAAAGCTTGATATCCATTCAGTAAAGCCAAGTCTAATTGGCACACTCCAGGCCAGTGAGAGACTCTTTCTAAAAAACAAAGTCAATGAAAGCCGAGGAATAACACCTGAGTTTGACCTCTGGCCTCCATACATGCATGCACATGCAGTAACATACACAAGTCTACACCAAACTACACACACACATATACAAATGAAAAGAAACAATAGCAGCTCTCATAGTCCATGGAGGAAGGAACCAGATACTTTCTTATCAACTTCCTGTGTGGGCCTGTAACAAGGCCTTCACTAACGCCTAGAATTTGCAAGTGGCCTAGGCAGGCAGCCAGCAGAAAAAAACAAAAGCCCAAACACTAAGACACAGCTGTAAGGAAATGATTTCTGCCAACAACTTGTGAGTGTAGATGGAAGCCTACGATGGAGAATGGAATACAGGTCAAATGCCACATGATGATTTCAACCTGGAGAGGCACACACGCACAGATGATACAACCATCCCACATCCATATCTCTGACTAATAGAAACTGGTAACATACAAGCTTATATTGTTAAACACTACTAAGCTTTTGGTTAATGGTTCTACAACCATAGCAAATAAATATGCCTCCCTGCAGCAATCATTCTTTAGTGAGCTATTATGAAGTGCCCACCACTAATTCAAAGCACATCATCGATAGTTATTATTTTTTCTTGTTTTTATTACTTCTTTGAGAATTTTTATAATGTATTTCAATTATATTTAATCCCCAGTACTTCTAGATACATTCCCCATACCCTACTTACCCAATGTTGTACATTCTTTTTTGAAAACTCATCAAGCATTGTTGTTGCTGTCCATAGACCCTTAGACGTGTGTCCTTCCAGTGAAGTATGATCACTGCTAAATGGGTATATTATTAAACTGACTACTAATAATTTATTGTGATACCCTTAGATCGGTGCATCTCTAAATACCAAAGAAACTCCTATTTTCAATGGATAGTGTTAAACACAAGTGGTCACTGTTCAAAGACGAAAACACTGTAGAATTCTCAGTCAGAGAACATCAATACATCTCTTCCTCTGAAGACTCAGAGATCATGGCAAAACAGGAGGGTTTTTTTGGTTTTTTGAGACAGGGTTTCTCTGTAGTTTTGGAGCCTGTCCTGGAACTAGCTCTTGTAGACAAGGCTGGCCTCTAACTCACAGCAATCCACCTACCTCTACCTCCCAAGTACTAGGATTAAAGGCATGTGTCACCACCACCCAGCTCAATTTTTTGTTTTGTTTTTGTTATTTGTCTGTCTGTTTTTGAGACAAAGACTCTTTACCTATGCCCTGGTTGTCCTGGAACTCACTGTGTAGACCAAGCCAGCTTGGAACTTATAAAGATCTGCCTGCCTTTGCCTCCTAGGTGCTTAGATTAAAAAAGTGCACCACCACACCCAGCATATAGAAAGATTTTTTTAAGAGCCAAAAGTGGTGAATGACAAGTCACCTATTTTCTAGACAGTTTATCATTATAAGTGTGTCATTCACAGGAGAAAGGTTGCACTTTTGAGTGTCCTAACTTCAATGATCTGGTATGTGCAAGTTATATGCAAATATTTTATTGCCTTAGAGAAGGAATACTAACATATGTAGGGTTTTGTATTTGCTAACTTGGACTGCTGAATCCAGTTAAGTAGGAAACAGCTATGCCATTCTTCCTATTATTCTGCTGCTCACTCTGGGTCCCACATGAGTCAGACATGTTCACAATGATAGCTTCCTCATATCTGCTTTTGGGGCTGCAATTATTCCATAGCCCAACATGGATCTGCACACTACTAAAGCTCTCAGCACAGGAAGAAGGATGCAAAAGTCCTTTCTCACATTCTGGATTTCCCCCTGCTCTCTGCACCTCTCATAGCAGCTTTTCTACTTTCTCTCTCCACCAAAAAAAGGGAAGTCATAGCACAAAACACTTGAAGAAATTTGTTAACACACATGTATTTATCCAAAAGTCACTCCATGCAACCTTCCAACTAAGCATTCTATAAATGACTGATACCTTCATCAAAGAAGCATGGCATCATATATAATAGTTGAAGTGGTACCATTTACCACTTCAAAATGATAGAATGTTAAACATTCAATTTTGTATCCTGGAAGGAGCTGAGACAACCAGACATTTGTGAGTTGCTGGTGTACAATCGACTGACCGCAATATTTCTTGACAAGATATTAGATAAAATGAAGTTTCTAAGACTCCCTAAAGAGAAGGATGAGAAAAACATAGAGGCAGTTAAGAAGGCTGCTCACACAAGACTGCAAGGGAAGAATGTGGAATTTTCCACTCAGTAGACCTAATTAAGAAAACCCACACCCAGGAAATGCAAGTGAGAACAAATTCATTCCTGGGAGATTCTTGATCCTACTTAAACTGCATTATTCTAGGTTATGTAAAGACTAATGGGCTTCTAGATAAACCTGCCTTGACAATCATTTCCCAGGAAATGACAGCAGCCTAATGCTTGTCGGAAGGTTAATGCCCCACATTCCAGTTGCTTTTGGAGAAACTTCAATTCAGTTTCAATTCAGTATTCAAAGAATATTGTGTCTTATTCCCTTGAATAATGATTATGTTGCAAATTTCACGATGTTTTTTTTCTGACTCACAATATCCCACATGATAAATCCTAGTAATCATGCAGAAGCTATGGCAAAACTTCTACAAGCAAAATGACTGTGGAAGTTATATTTGGCACAAAGCATAGTAGGTATTGATTCAGTCCTTGGAGCTCATGAAACAGCATTAAATGAAGCATGGAAGAAATATTGTGGTTCTACGCTATTGTCTTAAATGCATCAGTATACAATCCTAAATGTTGGTGTGTGAGAAAGCATGATTCAGAAGAACTAAGGTTCAATATGGCAAAAATAGCACATGGTTTAAAAAGAATCACATCAATCCCCAGATGAATCCTATTGAGAACTACTGAGAACTCTTGAAACCTGGAACATAGAAATGTCATTAGATAACAGTGAGTAAAAATTCAAACATCTGGGAAGACTTCAAATTTTTAAAGGGGGACTGCAGTACCTATTCAGGAAAGCACCTGCTCTTTTTTATTTCTAGCATCACATCAATTTCTGGTTATATTTTTTTTTAATTTTATTTTATTAAAAATTTCCATCTCCTTCCCTCCTCCCACTTCCTTTCCCTCCCCTCCACCCATACCCCCACTCCCTCCCTCTCCAGGCCAAAGAGCAGTCAGGGTTCCCTACACTATGGGAAGTCCAAGGTCCTCCCAACTCCCCCCAGGTCCAGGAAGGTGAGCATTCAAACTGACAAGGCTCACACAGAGCCCGTCCATGCCATAGAATCAAAGCCCATCACCACTGTCCTTGGCTTCTCAGTCAGCCTCCACGATCAGCCACATTCAAAGAGTCCGGTTTGATCACATGCTCCATCAGTCCCATTCCAACTGGTCTTGGTGATCTCCCGTTAGATCTGTCCCACCGTCTCATTGGGTGAACGCACCCCTCATGGTCCTGACTTTCTTGCTCATGTTCTCCCTTCTTCTGCTCCTCATCAGGACCTTGGGATCTCAGTCCAGTGCTCCAATGTGGGTCTCTGTCTCTATCTCCATCCATTGCCAGATGAAGGTTCTATGGTAATATTTTTAAAAGGAAATATAAATGAATGGGAATAAATAGATAAATGGAAATAGAAGATAGTATATAGATGATAGAGACAAATAGGTGATTTATGGATAATAGATATGATACAATTGAACATAATGGATGGACAGAAAGTAATAGAGAAGATAGATGATAGATGATAGATAGATAGATAGATAGATAGATAGATAGATAGATAGATAGATAGATAGATAGGCAGAATAGATCGATGGAGGAAATTGATCCCAAAATAGAAAGAAGATAGAAAAGACAGAATATATATATATATATGTGTGTGTGTGTGTGTGTGTGTGTGTGTGTGTGTGTGTGTATGTGTGTGTGTGTGTATTTATGTGTGTGTACACACAGGTACAAACATAAGTACTTATTTTAAACAATTGGCTCATTTCTGGGGCTTGAAATCAGCAATGTGAGCTGAGGCTCAGGTAGAACTCAGTGGGTGCTACAGTCTTCGGTCTGGAGCATGGAAACTCAAGCAAGGTATCCATGCTGCAGAAGCATTTCTCTGTGAAACCTCGGTCTTTGTTCTTAAGATTTTCAACTGAATGGCATACTGCATGTTGTCAGGTGATCTAATTTCCATAAAATCCACCGATTTCAATGCAATCAAATTTCAGAAGTATTCCCACAGTAACATCTGTATCAGCGTTAGGACAAAGAGCTAGTTCCCAAAGTCTGATCAAGCTGTCTCATAAAACTAATCATGTCAGTAAAGTTAAGGTGGGCCATAAAATGGGAATGATCCATACGAGACCGATATCAGCAAAAAGGATTGATAGTAGGTAGAGGCCATTTTCTCATAATGAAATGATGCTTATCTAGTCATTTAATAGTTATTGAATGCCTAAGAAGAACTGACAGCTGTTATCGGTCCTACAGAGAAGTAAACAACCAGGTATAGTCTTTGTCCTGATGGGGTAGCCAGGCTAGAGCAGATATCAGTAAAAAATAAACTAGAGGTCAAGTCTAGCCTACCATCCATCTATATTAGTCAAGTTTGGTGGGTGCTCAAACACACTGCTTACTTAAGAACTGCATATGAATGCTACAGAGCTGGCAAAGGTAACACTGAGAAAAAGACTGCAATGCCCTCCGTGGAGAGATAATGGCTTTTCAACTGCTCTCTTGGTGTAGGCATTTTCATGGCAGGAGAATGAAACCTGAAGCACGATCCTATTGACAGATGTCAGGGATGGATGGAGTGCACTCCAGAATTAAGTAAAGAGAAATTTAGCATGTAGCTTTTAAATCTCAAGCAAAGGAACTTCCTGTGATAAAAAAATATTTATCACAGAAATAAGGAAAATGTAAGAAATTGTATTTGGTGTTGGGACACAGTAAAAAGTATTCAAAGGGGTAGGCGAGAGTAAAGGAAAAAAGATCTAGTGACTCTTTTCTGGGGTGTCTCCTAGGCAGTCGGCTGCATCAAGATGAAGGAATAGTTCCTTCTCAGCCAGCAGCTATCAGAAACTCATTGAAGTAGGTTGATCCCGAATTTCCTGAGAAACCGCCACACTGCTTTCCAAAGTGGTTGCACAAGTGTGCATTCCCACCAGCAATGGATGAGTGTACCCCTTACCCCACAACCTCTCCAGCAAAGGTTATTATTGGTGTTTTGGATTTTAGCCAATCTGACAGGTGTAAGATGATATCTCAAAGTTGTTTTGATTTGCATTTCCCTGATAGCTAAGGAGGTTGAGCATGACCTTAAGTGTCTTTTGGCCATTTGAACTTCTTCTGTTGAGAATTCTCTGTTCAGTTCAGAGCCCCATTTTTTAATTGGGTTAATTAGCATTTTAAAGTCTAGTCTCTTGAGTTCTTTATATATTTTAGAGATCAGACCTTTGTCAGTTGCAGGGTTGGTGAAGATCTTTTCTCAGTCAATAGGCTGCCTTTGTGTCTTAGTGACAGTGTCCTTTGCTTTACAGAAGCTGCTCAGCTTCAGGAGGTCCCATTTATTCAATGTTGCCCTTAATGTCTGTGCAGCTGGGGTTATATGTAGGAAACGGTCTCCTGTGCCATTTGTTGTAGAGTACTTCCCACTTTCTCCTCTATCAAGCTCAGTGGAAGTAGACAAGATCGCCGGGCAAAAATTGGGAACTTGGGGTGGGGTGGGACGGGGCCAAGGGGAGGTGGGGAGAGAAAAGCATGAAGGGGAGAATGGGGAGAGCTCAGGGGAATGGGATGCTTGGGATATAGGAAGGGTGAATATGGGAGCAGGGAAGCATATATCTTAATTAAGGGAGCCATCTGAGGGTTGTCAAGAGACTTGACTCTAGAGGGGTTCCCGGGTTCCAGGGAGATGTCCCCAGCTAGTTCCTTGGGCAGCTGAGGAGAGGGAGCCGGAAAAGGCCAGGTCCTATAGCCATACTGGTGAATTTCTTGCATATCACCATAGAACCTCCACCTGGCGATGGATGAAGAAAATGACTGAGCCCCACATTGGAGCACCGGACTGAGCTCCCAAGGTCCTGATGAGGAGCAGAAGGAGGGAGAACATGAGAAAGAAAGTCAGGACCGTGAGGGGTGCGTTTACCCATGGAGACGGTAGGACAGAACTAACGGGAGATCACCAACTCCAGTTGGAATGGGACTGATGGAACATGAGACCAAACCGGACTCTGAATGTGGCCGACGATGGAGGCTGAATGAGAAGCCAAGGACAATGGTGATGGGCTTGGATTCTACGGCGTGGACGGGCTCTGTGTGGGCCTTGTCAGCTTGGTTGATCACCCTCCTGGACCTGGGGGGAGTTGGGAGGACCTTGGACTTAACATAGAATAGGGAACCCTGATGGTTCCTTGGCCTGGAGAGGGAGGGAGTGGAGGTATCGGTGGAGGGGAGGGGAGGGAAGGGAAAGGAGGAGGGGAGGAGATGGAAAATTTTAATAAAAAAATAAACCATGAAAAAAAATCAATTAAAAAACCCTGCCAAAAAAAAGAAACTCGTTGAAGTAGACAAATAATACAGTATTTGTACTTTCTATGAGAAGGAAATGGCCATAGAAGCAGCTGATGATAGTCTGGGTGAAGAAGAGCAAGCTGTGTGATCTAAATCAATGATGGGAATGACAAACAAGATTTTTCCCTGAATTATGCCAGAGTGTACCTGTTGTTGAGTAAGGGATATTCTTGTTACAGACCAAGAAATGAAGAAAGGAAGAACAAGTCTGCTTGGAGAGGCACTGTTAATGCCAATCTGAGTGTTCTTAACTTAGTTATTGTAAAGAAAAGAGAGAAGGATATTCCTAGACTGACAGACACTATTGTACTTCAGTGGTTGGGACCTAAAGGAGATAGAAGAATCTGAAAAGTTTTCAACATCTTTAAAGGAAATAATGCCCACTAATATGTTGTCATAAAGTTCTTAAAGCAGGTAAGAAGCCCAGGATCAGAAAACCAAATATTCAGTGTCTCACTCATCTGTGTGTCCTGAAACACAAACACCAATATATTGCTCTGAAGAAACAATGTACTAAGAAAATTAAAGGGGCTGTAGGATATGATAAACTTTTGTCTGAAAGACTGAAGGAATCCAAATAGGAATGCCAGGAACAGATTGCCAGGAGATGTAGGCTCTCCTCTCTGAGAGCTTCTACTTCTAAGTCTGCATCCAGTAAAAACCAAGAGTCTTTAAAAGTAACAAATTATCTTGTTGACCATGTCATTTGCTATACAGAAGCTTTTAAGTTTCAGGAGTCCCATTTATTAATTGTTTTTTTCAGTGTCTGTGGTACTGGGGTTATATTTAGGAAGTGGTCTCTTGTGCCAATTTGTTCAAGTGTATTTACCACTTTCTCTTCTATGAGGTTTAGTGTCGCTGGCTTTATGTTGAGGTCTTTGATCCATTTGGACTTGAGTTTTGTGTATGGTGATAGATATGGATCTATTTTCATTCTTCTATATGTTGATATCCAGTAATGCCAGCACCATTTGTTAAACATGCTTTCTTTTTTCCATTTTGTATTTTTTGCTTCTTTCTCAAGAATCAGGGTTCAAAAGGGTGTAGATTAATATCCAGGTTTTCAATTTGGTTCCATTGGTTCTCCTGTCTGTTTTTATGTCAATACCAGGCTGTTTTCAGTACCATGGCTCTGTAGGAGAGTTTGAAGTCAGGGATTGTGATACCTCCAGATGTTCTTTTATTGTACAGAATTGTTTTGGCTATCCTGTTTTTCTGCTTTTCTATATGAAGTTGAGTACCATTCATTCAAGTTCTGTGAAGGATTTTGCTGGGCATTGCCTTAAATCTGTAGATTGCTTTTCAGAATGGGAAAAGATCTTCACTAATCCCACATCAGATAGAGGACTGATCTCCAAAATATACAAAGAACTCAAGAAATTGGTCACATTCATTCAAGTTCTGTGAAGGATTTTGCTGGGATTTTGATGGGCATTGCCTTAAATCTGTAGATTGCTTTTCAGAATGGGAAAAGATATTCACTAATCCCACATCAGACAGAGGACTGATCTCCAAAATATACAAAGAACTCAAGAAATTGGTCATCAAAAGAACAAATAATCCAATTTAAAAAAATTGAGTACAGACCTAAACAGAAAACTCTCAACAGAGGAATCTAAAATGGTTGAAAGACACTTAAGGAAATGTTCAATATCCTTAGTTATCAGAGAAATGCAAATCAATACAACTCTGAGATTCCATCTTACACCTATAAGAATGGCCAAGATAAAAAACACTGATGACTTGGAGAGGGGTAGAGTGGGGGTATGGGTGGAAGGGAGGGGAGGGAAGGGGGAGGAGGAGGGAAAGAGATGGAAATCTTTAATAAAAAAATGAGGAAAAATAAATAAATTTTAAAAAAGTGGAAAAAAAACACTGATGATAACTTATGCTGGAGAGGTTGTGGTGTAAAGGGAACACTCCTGCATTGTTGGTGGGAATGGAATCTGGTGCAGCCCGTTTGGATGTCAGTGTGGCGATTTCTCAGAAAATTAGGAAACAACCTTCCTCAAGACCTAGGAATACCACTTTTGGTTTTATATACAAAGGATGCTCAATCGTATCACAAGGACATGTGCTCAACTATGTTCATAGCAGCATTGTTTGTCATAGACAGAACTTGGAAACAACCTAAATGTCCCTTGACCAAAGAATGGATAAAGAAAATGTGATACATTTACACAATGGAGTACTACACAGCAGAAAAAAAATCTTGAATTTTGCAGGCAAACAGATGGAGCTAGAAAAGATCATTTTGAGTGAGGTAACACAGACACAGAAAGATTATTATCATATCTACTTGCTCATAAGTGGCTTTTAAACATAAAGCAAAGAAAACCAGACTTCAAATCACAATCCCAGAGAACCTAGACAACAATAAAGACCCTAAGAGAGATATACATAGATCTAATTTACATGGGAAGTAGAAAAAGACAAGATCTCCTGAGAAAATTGGGAGCATGGGGTGCTGCGGGAAGGTGTATAGCTAACAATTACCCACCTACTGGGGCGTGGCCTCATAAACTATTTACCTGGATGGGGAAGCAAGTCCGGTTCTCTTACTCTCGGCCTTTCCCCCTGGACCCCAGTTTTGCTGGTTCGGTTTGTTTGGATCTCATCTTTAACCATCGTTCACACAGAGAATCCTGATTTGTAAGTTTTCTCTATTAGTAAATACCTGAATATTTCTTAGTTCTGAGCTAGTGTGCGATTCCTTCTATTAAGTGCCAGAGCTCTCTGCGTTCAATGGGGACCTTAGGAGAGGATTGAAGTGGGGAGAGGCAGGTATGGGAGCATAGAAAAATGTAGAACTCTAAAAATGAATAAAAAACTAACAAATCAATGATCAGATCTTGAAAAAGAAAAAACTAACAGAGCAAATGTAAACTTCAGCCAACATGAAAAAGAAAAACAGTTCAGTATTTTACACCACATTGTCTTCAAAGAAATCAAAATTATAAAAGCGGGTGATTCTGAACTAAATATCAGATTAACACTTTGCAAAGAAAAAAATTAAATCAATGAGGTGAATTAAAAACACACAGCTCTAGTAAAGATGCAGAGAAAAGGAATGGAGAAGTAAAACACTGAGAAATAACACACATTCGAGAAACACAAATGACATGAAAAGATACAAGTTTAAACAAATTGATTTTTTCCAGAAAACCACCAGAATGAGTGAGAAAGAAGAAATTAAAACAATTTTGTTAAATAACTATTATAACCAATGCAGTGTGATAAGAATTTTGCATCTATCAACTCTAATTCTTGCAATAATTCTTTAAGCTACAAACTAATTTGAGTCTTATTTATAAATAAAAAAATGAAATAATGGTGGGAAGCCAATAACTTAGGCTTAAAATAAGCTAGAAATTAAGGAAACAGGTATTAAATCCTGGGTTGGCTAATTTCAAGACCCCAAATTTCATATTTCCAATGCCAAAAAGAAACCAATCAAAATTTTATGGGAAGGAAAAAAGAAGACCCAACTTTGTCCATAATAATAATTTCCCTTCATCCCATTATGAACAAAGCAAGAAGGGTGATTCAAATGTCACATTTGTGCCACACAGAGAAAAAACATCAAACATTTGGGGATGACTTAAAGTACACTAAATCCTACTCATAAGGTGAAAGAAAAGCTATAGAGTTCTACATGCAACACGCCACATGCGAAATAATGACCAGTTGTGGGAGCTTTTTTTATTCACATTTTTATTAACATATATTAACGTTACAAAATAATATGCTACATCATGACATTTTTCTGCATGTATAATGGCTTTGGTCATATTCCAGCTATTGCCCTCTCTCATCATCCTTTTCCTAATTTCTTATGTCCTTCCTCTTCCTAATTGTCCCCTTTGTACTTTTATGTCTAATTTTCCAGATTATGGAGATATTTTAAAAATAATTTTATTTTATATCTTTTAATCCTATGTATACATGTGTGTCTGTAGAAGAGTATGTATTCTTATTCTTAAGTGCATGTTCCAGAAAAAGCCAGAAGAGGGCATCTGACACCCCTGGAGATAGAGTTACAAGAGGATAAGAGCAACCTAATGTGGGTGGTAGAACCTAAATTCTAGTCCTCTAGAAGAGCAGAAAGAGTTCTTTTTTTTTTTTTTGCTTTTGCTTTATGGAAAATTTATTGCAATATTCCAAAAGCACATCACTTTTTCTTTTCAACATCTTGCTCTGCAGCTTCCTTTGCCCTCTTTGCTCGGATGCCAAAGAGCCGGGCATTGGCCCGGGCCATACAAAGACTGGTAAAAGCCTTGAAGTTCTTCTCTTCTGTGATGACTCTGGCTTTCTCCTTTTAATAAACATTCCGGATGGGCATCACAGGTCCTGTTAGCTGAGTGGCCAATTTAAGTTCTTCAGCCGAACTATCTGCCTTCTTTGGAGTAGAAGGCTTCCTGGGGAAAAGGATGAGCTTGGAGCGGTACTCCTTCAGGCGCTGCACGTTGGCCTGCAGGGACTCGGTGGACTTGTTTTGCCGCCTTGGGTCCACGGAGATGCCCATGGTGCGAGCCACTTTCTTATGGATACCAGCCACCCTGAGTTCCTTCAGGCTGAAGCCCCGGCCAGCTTGGACCTTGGTGGGGTAGCGCACTGTGGGGCACCTAATGATGGGCCTGATGGGCCCGGACGCGGGGCGCAGGGCAATGCAGCGCTTTTGCCTGCAGGGCCTTGAGTCTGCGGATCTTGCGTGCCGGCTGGTTGAACTAAGTGTCCACTCGCCGCTGCCAGTCCTTGTGGAAGTGGGGCTTCAAGATCACCATAAAACCTCCACCTGACGATAGATGAAGAAAATGACAGAGCCCCACATTGGAGCACCGGACTGAGCTCCCAAGGTCCTGATGAGGAGCAGAAGGAGGGAGAACATGAGAAAGAAAGTCAGGACCGTGAGGGAACCTCCAGCTGGCGACAGATGGGGAAGGTGACTGAGCCCCACATTGGAGCACTGGACTGAGCTCCCAAGGTCCTGATGAGGAGCAGAAGGAGCAAGAACATGAGGGAGAAAGTCAGGAACGAGAGGGGTGCGTTCACTCATGGAGACGGTGGGACAGAACTAAAGGGAGATCACCAACTCCAGTTGGAATGGGACGGATGGATCATGCGACCAAACCCGTCTCTCTGAATGTGGCCAACAGCGGGGGCTGACTGAGAAGCAAAGGACATTGGTGCTGGGCTCTGATCCTTCTGCATGGACGAGCTCTGTGGGAGCCTTCTCAGCTTGGTCGACCACCTTCCTGGACCTGGGGGGAGTTGGGAGGACCTTGGACTTAGCATAGAGTGGGGAACCCTGATGGCTCCTTGGCCTTGAGAGGGAGGGAGAGGAGGTATGGGTGGAAGGAAGGGGAGGGAAGGGGGAGAAGGAGGGGCGGGAAGGTGGAGGAGGAGCGGAGGGAGGGGGAGGAGGAGGGAAGGAGATGGAAATTTTTAAATATAAAAAAAATAAACCATGAGAAAGAAAAAAAAAAAGAAATAAAAATGATCATGCCATTCCGGCTGGGTGACAAGGCTGCCTCCAGTGCAGGGGAACGGCCGAGCGGAAAGGCCAGAAAGAGTTCTTAACTGCTTAGCCATCTCTCCAGGCCCCTGCTGCCCATATTTAAGGATAGATGACAACCAGGTGAACAAATTCTTAGGAGCCAAGTGCTGAGAATAACCCTGTGAGGAGGTCTTGACTTACACTGATAGAAAATCAAGTTACATAGGCATAGCAAATATGTTCACTTTCTAGTGACAATGTACTGTGATTGAAGCTGAATTTGTGCTGTGTATTTACAAAGTCAAAGCCACCCTTCCTATACTGCCGCATGTACCATGTTCAAATGGCACTCCAAGAGTGAAAATAATTCCTCATCAGGAATATTAGAGACAGCTATATTTGGTCTTTGTTATTGTTTTCTGTGGTCCATACAGTAAGTGGCCCATTTCACTCATTATTGTAATTCCTGAACTTCCCAACTATTTCAACCATTACTGTCATCTGGGAATTGTTCTTTCACAAAATTTGCACAAAAGAATAGCTCTAACCGGACTCCCTGAACATGGTGGACAACAAGGGCTGCTGAGAAGCCAAGGAGAATGGCACTGGATTTTGATCCTACTACACATACTGGCTTTGGGTGGCGTGGGCTGGCCTGTTTGGATGCTCACCTTCCTAGACCTGGATGGAGTGGGGAGGAGCTTGGACTTCCCACAGGGCAGGGAACCCTTACTGCTCTTCGGGCACGAGAGGGAGGGGGAAGGGGGGTGAATGGGAGGCGGGGAGAAAGCAGAAATTTTTAATAATAACAAATAAATAAATAAATAAATAAATAAATAAAAGAATAGCTCTAATCTAAGTAACTCTCTAAACCTTCTTTGAATGGCCCTGCAAAGGATTTTTCAGATGATTATAATTGCCAGGAAAAAGCTTAGCCCAACAAAATAAGCTCTTGACGAATCAAAAGAAACAAATGCATTGGCACATGGTTTCATAATTGATGTTGTTGTTGATTTGGTAATGCAAAGGAATCAAATAGACCACATTACAAGTTTTATTCAGAATATGCAAAATTAATGACAGTTTTAGGAATGTGCATTAATGTCAATTATTATCCATTATTAAAGCTCCAATGTCAAATTAAAAAGAAGATATATTTGTGTGTCCAACACTTTTCTCTCTAGTCTCATGATCATAATGGTTTTATCACCAGTTCATGATTTGATGCAACTCAGGAATAGAAATCACAATCAAAATGCCACTTGATTTTGGTATGAGATGACATTCTGAAATAGTCTTCACTTATGTATCAAATTTTACTAGTGGTAACTATTTGATACTTTTGCTAAGATGTGCTTCCATGTTCCAAATGGTTTTACATGATCTTTTAATACCTCTTCTTATGATTTCTGGGGAAGGGATTCACCTCCACATAACCTTCAATTTCAGAGTTTTTGTTTATATTATTAAATGAATCTGATGTAACACTAAGGAGCTTCAGATCTTCAATGCAATCAGCTGTTTACCACCTCAAATTTTTGACTCTTAAGGGAAGAGTTTGGATACCTTTCAAAGGTGATTATTTCCTCTTGAAAAGGAGCAGTGGAGGAGAGGGTGCCTGAACTGACCTTGCCCCATGGTCAGACTGATGACTATCTTGAATATCACCATAGAACTTTCGTCCAGCGACGGATGGAGGCAGAGACAGAGACACACATGGGAGCACTGGACTGAGCTCTCAAAGTCCAGTTGAAGAGCAGAAGGAGGGAGAATATGAGCAAGGAAGTCAGAACCGTGAGGGGTTGGTCCACCCACTGAGACAGTGTGCCTGAGCTAATGGGAACTCACCAAATCCAGCTGGACTGGGACTGAACAAGCATGGGATCAAACCAGACCCTCTGAATGTGGCTGACCTTTGGAGCAGAATGAGAAGCCATTGATAATGGCACTGGGATTTGTCTCTACTGCATGCACTGGCTTTTTGGGATCCTATTCTCTTTGGATGCATACTTTCCTAAGCCTGGATGTAGGGGGAAGGGCCTTGTACTTCCCACAGGGCAGGGTGCCTTACCCTCTCTTAGGACTGGAGGGGTGGGGGGAACGGTAGGGGGGAGCAGGAGGGAAATGGGAGGGGGAGGAAGTGGGAATTTTGATTGGTATTATTTATAAAGTAATAAAAAATCTGATAAATTAAAAAATAAAAATAAATAAATAAAATATTTTTAAAGATAAAAAAGAACAGGGTACGGACTAGAAGCTCTAAGAGTTTGACCATCAGAACGAACAAAGAATAATCATATTGCTTGTTGTCTTCTAAAGCAGCATTTAGTTTCTTAATTAAAGACAAAAATATGAAGAAAAAACCCTGAGTGAGTTTTCCAAAGTGTAACAAGTTTTATATTGCACATCAAGGGATGAGAGTTATAGTTTGGTCATAGAGTATAAACTTACCATGTTCAGGGACATGGTTTTAGTTCTAGCACTGAAACGAAAATGTGCATAACAGCCTTGAAAGTAGTGCTGTGGTTCTCTTCAATCCTCTTTGGTGAGGTTGTTATTTTATTTTTTATTTATATTTTTTTATTTATAAAAATTCTAATTTCCATCTCCTCCCCTCCTCCCCCTTCCCTCCCCTCCTCCTCCCCCTTCCCTCCCCTCCTTCTCCCCCTTCCCTCCCCTCCCCTCCACCCATACCTCCCCTCCCTCCCTCTCAAGGCCAAGGAGCCATCAGGGTTCCCCACTCTATGCTAAGACCAAGGTCCTCCCAACTCCCCCCAGGACCAGGAAGGTGATCGACCAGGCTGAGAAGGCTCCCACAGAGCCCGTCCATGCAGAAGAATCAGAGCCCAGTGCCATTGTCCTTTGCTTCTCAGTCAGCCCCCGCTGTTGGCCACATTCAGAGAGACGGGTTTGGTCGCATGATCCATCAGTCCCATTCCAACTGGAGTTGGTGATCTCCCATTAGTTCTGTCCCACCGTCTCCATGAGTGAACGCACCCCTCACGTTCCTGACTTTCTCCCTCATGTTCTCGCTCCTTCTGCTCCTCATCAGGACCTTGGGAGCTCAGTCCAGTGCTCCAATGTGGGGCTCAGTCACCTTCCCCATCTGTCGCCAGCTGGAGGTTCCCTCACGGTCCTGACTTTCTTTCTCATGTTCTCTCTCCTTCTGCTCCTCATCAGGACCTTGGGAGCTCAGTCCGGTGCTCCAATGTGGGGCTCTGGGGAGAACGGGGGGAGCTCGGAGGAAGGGGGGGGCTTGGGATATAGGAAGGGTGGATATGGGAGCAGGGAAGCATATATCTTAATTTAAGGAGCTACCTGAGGGTTGTCAAGAGACTTGACCCTAGAGGGGTTCCCAGGTTTCCAGAGAGACGCCCCCAGTTAGTGCCTTGGGCAGCTGAGGAGAGGGAGCCTGAAAAGGCCAGTTCCTATAGCCATACTGATGAATTTCTTGCATATCACCATAGAACCTCCACCTGACGATAGATGAAGAAAATGACAGAGCCCCACATTGGTGAGGTTGTTAAAGATCTGCTCTCATCCACCTGTTTTCTTACCTTTCTCCTCAAAGGTAAATGTGGGTGACACTGAAGAAAATTGTAAATATGTATTATGTGATTCTTCATTTGGGATTTTGACTTTGCACAGCTTCCCTGAGAGGAAAAGACCGTCTAAAATATGAGACCTATGGCAGAAATGACTTTCTTCCTTTCTCAGAAATGATCAAAGCAATTTCAGTGAAAGAGACATTGGAATTATTGGGAGGCAGATGTACTCAAATCTCTGTTCACAAGATATGTTAATGGTTAAAAGGTCTTCCCTTTTCAAACTTATAAGTTCAATAAAAACAGAAAAATATCTAATATATTTAGTTTAAGAAGTAATCAGTAGAATACAAAAAATCAAAACAACTTCTATCTCAGTTTAGCAAGGAATCCCATTAACCCCATGATGTACCTTCAGGCATGTACAAACTCAGATATTGTTAACTGAAGATATCATCTACAAAGGTCACTCATTCTTTTGGGATAAAAACTATTTAATAATAATAACATGTGTATATGTATATATTTGCTAGCTCTCAGAGGGAAACATTGAAATTGAAGCATGATTTTTCAGTTATAACATTTCACAGATAATATCTTTTTTGAATTCCAACCCCAAGTTACATTTTGAAAAATTAAATGACTTTGAAACAATGGAAATGTTACAAAGCAAAGATACTGCCACTGTTATCTCTGAAGCAAGTCAAAATGGGAAGGTTTATACTGTAATAGTGCTGTCACAATTATACAAAGATCACACTTGAGAACAGCACAATCAAGTTACTTTAAAAATATCACAACATTTTAAGTAGTTTGTGATTTGTGGTTGTGGTATATTCATAGCTATCTTTAGCTCTCTCGTCTGATGACAAGAACACAATAAAATATCTCACATGGTACACTGATCAAGTATGGGATCAGAAGGCATGAAATTTCCCTGATTTGCACATCTTAATCAAGTAAAATGCACCCTCAAGCTGAAGAAACTTCACTGGGGATAAGGAAAAGTAAATACAGCAAACTAAGTGCTAACTTATGCATTAGCCAAATTCAAGACACAAAACCTCTGAGAATTACAAAGATAGTTGTCATAGTTAAGTTTCTATTGCTGTGATAAAACACCATGACCAAAAGCAACTTAAGGAGAAAAGTATTTATTTCAGTTTACACTTTTAGGTAACAGTCCATTTTTGAGGAAAGTCAGGCTGGAACTCAGTTCAGAAACCTGAAAGATGAAACTAAAAAAGAAGTCTGGCAGGAATGCTAATTACTGGCTTTTACTCCATGACTTTCCAAGTTTGATTTCTCATGTGCCCCGGGACCATCTGCCCAAGGGGGTAACTGTCTACATTGACATGGGCCCTCCCACATCAATCATTCATTAAAAAGAAAATACTCCATAGTCTTGGCAACAGGCCAATCTGTTTGGGGTGTTTTCTTGATTGAAGTTCCCTCTTCCCAGATGACTCTAGTGTGTGTCAAATTGATTTAAAAAATTTTAAAACAACCAGCACAATAATCACTTCATCAGTGTGGATTATTATTTAAGGATTCAGACACTAGATGTCATAACCACCACAATCACCAAAGTTGTGTAATTATAGAAACATACAACAAGTTGCCATGGAAGCACATAGGTAAGATAGAGTAACAGCACATCATAATGCTGTTACTAAGATTTCTCTCTCTGATGGTGTACATAGTAAATGCCTATAATGATATCAAAACATTCTCATCTGTGTATTCTTTTAGTACCTTATTTGGGTTTCATATACTTATTTTAGGTTTAGATCTAACTCAGACAGGATACAGGATGTTTTTCATTGAAAGAAAAAGATGTCACTGTTCAACTTCATACTTTGTAAAAATGTAAGTAGAAAGAGATATCAGATTTAAGGTTGTATAAAAAGTGGTTAATTTTAATCAAGTATATATTTATAACCATGGTACACAAAATACCTGTATATCATGGAAATTGTTTCATATTGTGTTGTTATTTTTTATGGTTGTGACAAGTCCCTGATATTGGGGGAGGCTGCTTGTTTGTTCCCTGCTGTTAAGAACTGAAATAATCACACAGAAACTATATTATTTGAAATATTGTTTGGCAAATAGCTTAAGCATATTGCTAGCTAGCTCTTATATCCTAAACTAACCCATCTCTATTAATCTGTGCATTACCATGAAGTCATGGCCCACTGGCAAAGTTTGGTGGGCTCCAGCAGAGGATTCTGTCTCCGGTGGCAGCTACCTTGCTTCTCCCTGACTCTGACTGCTCTCTCTATATATCTCTTTCAGCCTGGCTTTACTCTGTTAAGCCATTGGCCAAAAGCAGCTTCTTTATTAACCAATGGCAATAAAACATATTCACTGTGTACATCACTTCCCACATCACCTCCCTTTTCTGTCTAAATAAAAAGGAAGGTTTTGACTTTAACATAGCAAGATTACATATAACAAAACAGGCATCGAGCAAGAATTACAGTTACAATATTTATATCTACTTTATCTTTTATCATAACTAAGGAAAACTATAACTATCTATTCTGCAACTCCCTCAAAGACCCCAGAAGGATATAATATTACCTAAGTTAACAAGAAGTGCATTGTAAGCAACTTCCAAAACTCTAGAATTGATAGAGACATCTCACTGCCTGAACAATAACCCAAAGTTCTTCTGTATCATTGGAGCATCCATACTAACCCTACAGGCCCATAGCATCTGACAGACTTTTCCATCAAGCAGGAAATTTGAGGATCTTTTATGCTTTGTATTGGTAAAGTTCATCAGTTGCTTTCTTCTGGGTTCTTCAGGATGTCTGGCAGACAGTTGGATGAAGCAGGAACCTTGAAGGACAGTCTCACCTTTAGGCAACTTTAGCAGTCATTTTTCTGTGGGTCTTACAAGTCCAGCCAAGCAGTTCAGACAAGACAATTTTCTTGCCCAAATGTCTAACAAACTTTATGAGGAATCTCTTAAATGCCAATAATTCTCTTGAAGTAGATTGGTGCTGCCAAGAGCAGATGTGCCTCAAGTCATAAAAAGTCCTAAGTTCTTAAAACATCTTAAATGCCATATTCTGTAGGTGTTTGAAAGGTTTGAAGAATACTCATCTAGCTGAAATATATCTCTATATATCTAGAAAACCTAACTAACATGACTATAAGCTTGACTATTATAGAAGATCATCTATTTACCTATATTTCTTAATTACACATTACATTTCTAAATGAGCTGCACAAACACAATACCTTGATCAAGAGCAGAAATAGACATATAACAAAATTGATCTTAAATTTGTATCAATAGACCAAGATCCATACCAATGCAAACCTCTATAACATATCCCCCTTAAAATGTAAACAAACATTTATAAACAACCACTCAGGGAATTTGGGCATCATTATGTCCAAACTGCTTCCTGCTCTTTATTGGGCAATGTTATTTTTCGGGATGTTCACAATGACTTTTCAGGGGGTCTTGTTCTATCAAGCCACAGTCTAGAAGGAATCCACAGGTTCTCATCCTCTGTGGAAACAAAAGAATAACCTCTTTTCCAAAGCAACAAATCCTTAGACCCAAATTTTGAAGTCAAGAAAACTTTAAAATGTATACATTGCTTTAGCTTAGCAACCCATACAATGAAATGTTTCTCTGTACTTTGTTCTTTCACAGTCAAAGATTCAAATAAAACATAATAATATACATAATTCAGATTCTCTGTGTATATTCCATCTTTAAGTGGCTTATTTATTTTTACTCCTTTAATCGATGACTGTCTGTACTCTTGTCTCTTTAAAGATTTTGTTTTATTTATTTATTTTTTAAACCGTTTACTTCTTTTTATAACTATTTCTTCTCTCTCCCAAGCCTACATACATTTATTCAATACTGTGACCCATTTAGGGGTCTTTTTAAAAAAAATCTGAATCTGTCTTCATTGTATATATGTAATTATTTTCTGACCAGAAGAGCCTTTTGTATTGCTAAGCAGGTGAGGCTAGAACCAACTTGGCACTGCTTGTTGGCTCCACCCAGTCCAACATGGTGGAGGCATGTTTACTGCCTCTGAGACTGCCAGATGGGAGCTACACTCATCACCTCAACTCTGATAACCAGTTGGCCCATGATAACACCAAGTAAATTGCAGCACACTGCCCACAAACCCCATTCAAGTACTCAGCCTCCTGAAAGAGCCAGAGTTTGTGCTGGCAGCATAGGCCAGGAAGCTGTTGTTTAGAAACTGTGCTTTTTATTTTGTTCTTGTTTTGTTTCATTTTCTGCTAAAGCTGAATCAGGAATACCTCTCTTAAAGGAACCATGGTGCTCTTACTCTACACAAACAAACAGAGCCCATCTGAAAAAAATGCTCTCTCAGGTTCTCAGGTTTTATGGATATAGCTATCCACATTGGCACCAATTTGTTGGAGGAGGCTGCTTGTTTGTTCCCAGTTGCCCAGAATTGAAATAATCACTCAGAAACTATATGATTTGCAATACTGTTTGGCCAATAGTTTAAGCATATTTCTAGCTAGCTGGTATATCTTAAACTAACCCATCTCCAGTAATCTGTGCATCACCATGAGTTCATGACCTATCGGCAAAGTTTTGATGGGCTCTGGCAGAGGTGTCTGTCTTCAGTGGGGCTACATGTCTTCTCCATGACTCCACCTTCTCTCTCAGCCTGGCTTTACTCTGTTAAGCCATTGGCCAGAAGCAGCTTCTTTATTAACCAATGGAAACAAAATATATTCACATCATACATCACCTCCCTCAATACCCTTAAAAACAATTTAAGGGGTGAATACTGGCTTGGCTCACAGTTTCAAAAGGCTCACCTCACTTGTTGTTTAGTTCCATTCTCTTAGCAATCATCTATAGCATTGTTTGGGATATTTATTAAATACATGTCAGTAGTTTTTATCTAAGTACATTCATAGCTTTAAGTATTAGAGATGTTCTATGGTACAGTGATAGGGAATAAGGCAGTATGACACAATAAAAATATAATTATAAGCAGCACTTCTTTGATTGACATCACTGAGTACTGGGAGCCATGATGGAAGGATAAGCTCTCATGATTTTAAACCTTTAAAGTGAATTTCTTACTTTTTGTATTTATCTGAAGTTCATATTTTTCTTTCTGATTTTCCCCTGATATGAGTATTGATAGGTTTTATTATAGTGTGAGTCTCAAAGTTTTGTTTTTGTACATGCAAGATATGGATTTTTAATGTAGTATTTATTGCTTAATCTCATTTCTAGTTCTAGAGAAAAGAGATAATCTCCTCTTCATTCCCACTACAGAAAAGAAATAGACAAGAATATGAAACAAGAATTATGAATACCTCCTTGAACTCTGTTCCCAAGACCCTTATAGGGTGACATTCATTAAAGATTATAGTAATCAAAGAACCTCAAAAGAAACAGCCATTTACCAGCAGTGTTCTGGAAAATTCTGCAGTGTCCTGATAGTATAGGACTGAGAGGATTAGAATCATACTGGGAGCAATTAGCACTTAGGGTGACATTTCTAGCAAGAGGGAAAAGTCCCCCAGCAACCTAGGAAAAACACATTAACATACAGACATATGGTAGGACAAAAACAAAGGTAAGAAATGCATTAAGTCAGATAGAAAATCTGCTGAGAACTCGACCTTGGTGTCTGTGGTCTGGTGTCTATCCCAAAAGCACTAGGGAGCAATGGGAAGCAATACTAAGTATTGTACATTCAGAATATAATCCATCCCAGATTTTAAGATGGTGCAGAAACACAAGTTTTAAGGCCTTGTGCAAATAAAAAAATGCTTCACTGATAGTTTTGACAATAATCCAGAAAACACATGGACACATCTGGCCCTGGAGATGAGTGGACTTGAGAACTATTCTGAAGGTCAGGCTGAAAAGGCTTAGGAAAGAAATAAGAATCCTGGATGCCTAGCCTAACACAGATGCCTCAAGTCTACACAAAAGAGCTTTCACTAACTGAGAAGTGCCATCTATCTCAACAGGGTGTATATAATCATAGTCAGGAATGGCAGCCGCAAAGTCAGGCTAGTACCTGACAACTGAGTGGTCATTTTCAGCATGTTTAAACAATAGTTGCAGAATGATTCAGGCATAGGAAAATCAGAATCATGCTTCATTCTGTTTGGTTTGTGTGTTTATCTATCTGCTCAGATAGATAAGCGCACATATCTTGGCCATGCTTATCTCTGGAAAGCTGCACTTTCCTTGGCTTGGGAAATGATTGAATTAAATATAGGGGCTACATGGAATGCCTACTTCCAGCTGTGTTCCTCAACATCTGGCTGATGCTTGTGACATGCTGTTGTCCAAATGCATACAGTGCCTCCAGTTGGAGACTGTCAAGTGCCTCCTGCCTGGGAATGAAATGGGGCAACCACCAGCACTCCATGTGTTCTGAATACATTGCTTATTCATGAAGGAGACTGTCATTCTGCCACCTTATGTGCTCAATCAAGGTGATGTTATTATATGAAATAGTTTCCTAAGGCAACTGCTGATTTGACAACTTACAAAAACAGAAATATCAGTTGTATCGCCCTAGAGGTTAGAAGACCAAAGTGGAGCTACATTCCATCTCAAGGCTTAGGGGGAGATGCTTTCCTTGGTCCCTTATAGTTTCTGAGCTCTATCATCAGTCTTTGAGGTTAATTGCACTGAAGTTCTATCCCTTCAAACTATACCTCCACTGTCACTCAGTATTGGCTCTCTGTGTCTCTGTATTTAAATTTGTTCTCCTCAACTAAACATCCAAGCCAGTGGATTATTACTTCATCTTGACTTCATCTTGATATAACTGTATCTTAAAAGAGTCTGGTTTAAGATAATATGATAGTTACTGGTGGTTAGGGCTGAGCATCTCTTTTGAGGAGACACTAAACATATATTACACCCCAAATTTCCTGATTGTGATCACTAATCTTGGTTGACAACTTGACACTCTCGAAAAGAGGAACCTTGGCTTGAGATTATTCTGTGGACATGTCTCTAGGTCACTGTCTTGATTGACAGCAGATCTGGGAGGTCATCTATGGGCAGTGCCTTTTTGGGTAGGTAGGCCTGGAGTATATAAGAAAGTTAGTGAGAAGCCAGGAGAAGCATGCTAGTAAACAGGATTGCCTCATGACCTTTGCTTCAGTTCCTGCCTTCAGATTCCTACCTTAGGCTCCTGTTTGGGCTTCCTTCAATGACAGATTATAAACTATGCTAAAACAAACCCTTTCATCCAAAGTAGGTTTTGGGCAGTATTTTATTACAGACAAAAGAAAGCAAGCTAGAACACTGATATTTGTGGATATTTCTTCTTTAGTAACTTTTCCCACAAGCCCTGGTATGAATAAAAAACAAAAACGTCCATTAGACACTGACCTCTATCTGAAAAACAGATTCTTTTGAAAATGACTACACATGATTTAACTGGAATGTATGTGGTTATAATAACTATTGGATCATTGATTTGAGGGTGAGTTCTCTTAAAACATGAATAGATAGGCTACACCTGTGTCATTTATTATATAAAGTATAGGTGTTATTTTACCTTAGAGTTCAATGTCTGTCATGTGAATGGACCTCAATAAATGTTTGCTGAGTGAGAGAAATAAAAGGATGAGAAAGATTTTAAAAAGAAGAAGAAAGAAAGAAAGAAAGAAAGAAAGAAAGAAAGAAAGAGAGAGAGAAAGAAAGAAAAAGGGCTTGATCGACTTTCCAGCTTTATGTTCAGTCTCCACTGCTAACCAGCTTTACTCCCCTTCCCACTTAACCTTTTCTAATGGCCTCCATCTATCTCCCTCTCTGGCCTTGCAAGGCTTCAAACTCATCCTCATTCATTAGTGATAAGCTGAGAAGGGAGTGATAAAGAGTGATGGCTGAGATATTAATCTGGCTCCAATTTGCAGACAGGACAGATTAAGTCTGTGACTGAAGACCTATGATTCAGCTAATAGAGACTGGTGTGGGGAAAGTCTGTTTGCATGGCCAGGAGTGCTACTACAAGAACAACTGCCCATCATAGATGGCACCCTCAAATTACTACAAATTAGAGTTTGTTACTCACAATTGTGTCTTAAATCCCTCACATGCAGGAGGGATTCTATTTGCACAGCTCTATAGCCAACCACATGTTGTATTGGTTTCATACTGCCACATATCTATATGGCCAAATCTTACCAACTGAAAACAAACCACAGTTCACCTCAGCTTCTGAGGGTCAGGAAATCAGGTCACAGTACAGCTGGGTTAGAGGTTGAGAAAATATTTTGGCAATCCTTATGAGCTTACATGATTGTTGGTGGAACTGCTGTTTCTTTTTGGGTCCTGGCAAGAAGCTACTCTCAACATTAAAGGGTTGGTTGCTTTAGTTTCTCTTAAATGCTGGGTTTTGCATGACTACTTCATTGAAGTGAGCAGGAGAAAGAGACCTTCTTCCAAAAATGGAAGTCAGTCTTAGGTAATGCAAACATGAAAGTTATGTACCATAATTCTCCCTAAGGTCATCATAATCTACAAGTAATCACAAATCTCAGATCCTGACCACACTGGGAGCAGGGACTCCACACAGGTCTGAAAACCGGGACAAGGATAATGAGAGCCATATTGAGTCTGATTATTGACTTCCTGGTCCTAGTTAGATCTTCTCATTAAAACTTACATGGGGCCGGGCGGTGGTAGCACACGCCTTTAATCCCAGCACTCGGGAGGCAGAGGCAGGCGGATCTCTGTGAGTTCGATACCAGCTTGGTCTACAAGAGCTAGTTCCAGGACAGGCTACAAAAGCTACAGAGAAACCCTGTCTCGAAAAACAAAAAAAAAAAAAAAAAAACTTACATGGGATAGATTTTCACGAATAGCATGATACAAGGGTCTATATGAGCCTAACATAGAAATACCTAGATACTATTTCTGGTTGCTATAGACTGGCTGTGTAGTCCCAAAATGTGAAAATCTATGACACAATGATGACAGAAGGTGGGGTTGTAGTGAGATGATCAATATGTGCAGTGGAATGAATAGCTATCTACCCTGCCCCCTCAATTCCTGTTGAATTCTTAACTCCAGGGTGATAGTGTTAGAAGGTGGATTCATACAGGCATGATGAGGTCATGAGGGTGGAGTCTCATGGATGGAAATAATGTTCTTAATTAAAGAGATCTCAGAGGGTTCCCTGACCCTTCTACCATGTGAGGAAACAATGATAGGCATCATGTGTGAACCAAGAAACAGTCCTCATTAGGCTCCAAATCTGGTACTATTCAGACTCCCAGTTAACTGAACTGTGAGCAGTGCATCCTTCTCATTTATACACCAGCATTTTGTTATAGCAAACACAATTGGATAAATACATCATTAGTGAATGTTTTATCTCAGACTAAAACTATTCTTCCACTTTGCCGATTCAATGCACCTTTACTAAGCACACATTAAAATTTTAGTTGTGAAAGGAAACTAATTTGTGTTATCTTAAAGCAATTAAGGGACTTTTAATTTTGAAAAACATTTTTGTTATGAATAACCTACCAATTCAAATATGCTAATAGATATCTTCGGGATAATGGCTACACTAACAAATAAATAAGTGAAGCCTAGACATGGTAGGAAAGAATAACAGGCAAGCCTACAGCATGGTTAACAGTAGCTGCTACCTGCTGGCCTTCTGGAGGCAGCCCACATTGAAGAATCCTGTAGAAAGCACACTTCAAGAGTAGGCACTTCACAGAAAAATAAACATGTCGCTGATCTTGATTTAGACAGACTGAGAAAGACAGAAAATAATCTCTGAGAATTCCTGAATCACTGTTCTTCATATTTGTTCTTTAAGAGTGAAGGTATAGTATTGGTAAGTGCCCTCCCCCCTGAAAAAAGAAGCACCTTCTAGCCACATCTTAATTAAAAGTGCCTTGTATCTGCCTTACCAAACCACATCTGGAAAATCTTCACATGCTAAGATTTGCTCATTTTTACTTGCTATGTGCATGTGTCTTAAATAATGTTTGTTTCTGATACATAGAAAGGGAATTTCTAGAAATTGATATTACTGTGTAGCCACCTTGTGTATGATCATTTGTAATGTGTCCTAAGTTTTTATAAACATTAATAACATTTGAAAATAATTGTGATTGCTTCTGTATTTCTAATTTTTACATTTTATTTTTTCTTTTATTTTGTTTTCCTTTTTTATACTAGCTATAACTATTAAAACACTGTGGATAATAATAGCTGGGGATTGACTTAGTTGTTTTTGTCCTCCTCCCAATTTGAAAGTGGGATTCCCTGAGTATAATGTACTATTACACTTTAAAGCTATTTATAATTCTCACTCCTACTTTTTCTGAGGGATTTTTAAAGCAAACATTCACTTCATTAACCATTCCCAAAATTTATCAACAAACTTACTGTCCTAGTTATTTTAAATTTTGATATGACAAATTACCCAAATGAAGCAACTTAGGGTACAAAGGGTTTATTCTGGCTTATAGTTCTAATGGGAAACAGTCCCTCATGTCAGGGAAGGTGTAACAGCAGAAGCATGCAGATTAGATGATCATATTTCATACATAGCTGGGAAGTACAAATAGAATGGGAAGTAGGGCCAGTTTTTAAACCCTCAAGGCCCCTCCTCAATGACATACTTTCTAAATGTTTCACAATGTTCCAAAGTAGACAAACCAACTAGGTGCCAATTATACAAACACAGAAGCCTGTGAAAGACATTTCACATTCAAACCATAGCACTTATCCAGAAGTCCCTCCATAGATATATTAATCAAGTAAATTATAGACTCCTTACCTTGACGAAGATAACTCCATAAGCATTAGCAATTAAAACTGTGGCCAGGTGGTGGTGGTACACACATTTTATTCCCAGAACTCAGGAGGCAGAGGCAAATGGATCTCAGTGAGCTTGAGGCCAGCCTAATCTACAGAGAGAATTCTAAGACAGCCATGGCTGTTACACAGAGAAACCATGACTCAAAAAACAAAAATAAAAGAAAGAAAAACAATATGTCCATAGAAGAGTACATGCAAAAATGTGTATATAGTACAATAAATACTTGACAAACATTGTCTAAATCAATAACAGATTACCTATGATAGTTATCTTGACTGTCAACTTTAAAGTACTTAGAATAGCCTAGGAAATATCTCCCAGTGTGTCTATGAGGACATTTCCAAAGAGGCTTAACTAATATGTGGCACCATCGCATGAGCTGTGGTCCTTAACTAAATACAAGCAGGTGGAATGCTAGCATTCATTACACTCTGCTTCCTGACTATGTATGCAATGTGACCAGTTGCCTAAAGCTCTAGCAGCCATGCCTTTGCCACCATGATTAGCTGTACCATAAAACTCTGAACTAAAACAAACCAATGCTACCTAAATTGCTTTATATTAGTTAGCTGGTACAACACTATGTTAACAAATAAGTGGTAGTGATAATCCTACTGAATGAAGCTTTTATTGATCATCAAAAAGTTAAATGCAAAACTTTCTCCAATCTACGTCCTAACCAGACCCCACCATGCTTAACTTCAAAATCAGACAACAGTGGGTACATTTTGGGTGGTATGGCTACCATGATATTTGAGAGACAAAATATATTATATAAGGTATGGAACTGTCACAGTAAAACCCATCATTTTGCATACTTAACATATGTTAACAAAGTAAATTTAAAACACAATATCTGATTAACATTTGGTCTTAATCATTAGGCCTTATTTTTATTCTCGCGATCATTTACAAGTTGGAGAAGTTAGATAGAAGATGCAATTTTTTTCCAATCTTATCCTAGGTCCCCTCTCTCTACATTATTCTTAAAAATTATCTTGTTCCATTCCTAGCTCATACTTTTTTGTATTCTGCACAGTTCAAGTGTACCAACTGACAATTTCAACATTCTTTTCACTTTGAAGAAAGGGGAGCATTTAAGAGGGCTGGGGTGACTACATAAAGTGCTATTATTATTAATGAGCAGATACACATATAGAATATCTCAATAACCGGGAATTTTTAAGCCAGAAAGAATGCATGAAAGTGTGAAGAAGGATAATTCCTCTACATAGGGTTCCACCTACTAAGGATTTTATGAATCAAAGTCTGATCTAAAAAAGAAGTTGTCTTGAGTTCCAGCACAAGTTCAACACTCTATACAAGTGCAATGGCACATGCGGAGGCCCTTTAGCACACATGTGTCTGCTGTGTTAAATCATCATACAGGAGAGTTACATGAGTGAATGGTTCTGTGAATTCACTGGCTGTGCACACTCTGGAAATGACAGAAAAATCACATGAAATTTGCCTCATGTTACCCAGTACTTAGTGCATGACTTGGATTCCTTGTGTTGATCAAAATTGTGTTTTTGTAGATTACAGGTGGATAATGATCCTGGCCTATGCAACCCTAGGTCAAAATATGAGGGTGTCACTCTTACTTTTCAGTGCAGTGACATAAAGGATTTAAAATGAGAGACATAAACAACTTGAAAGGAAGAGATACATATTTTGGCTCACAGTTTCTGATGTTTCAATCCACGGGCAGATACGTCCACTTGTATGAGTCTGCTATGTAGCAGAGCCCTATGGTGAGGAATAAAGACAGAAAAATGAGGGAAAGAAAGAACAGTCAGTTGGAAACAAGATATAATTTCCCAAAATTTAACTTTAGTGACCTCCAACTGAAACCCTCTTCCAATATTATGACATTTTCCCATAATGCCACCATTATATACCTACCAGTGGGTTAAGCCAGTGATGAAAGTAGATCCCTCATGATATAAGCACTGCCCCAATTCATGATTTAACAATGAAGCCTTTAACATATAAGCCTTAAAGGGATATTTCAGGTTCAAAGTATAACAACATAGTTAGCAAAGTTGATACCAATGACTTAACCTTTCCACTCTCTGCTCCATATTGCTCTTTGTATGTGTTGTATCATTCAAGAGCCTTTTCATGCTTCTAATGGATGGCTTTCCTACTTGGGCCAACCCTATACAAACAGCATTGCCATTCAAAGATTAATCCACACAGTGGTCTCAACCTTCCTAATGCTACAACCTTTAAATGCAGCTTCTCATATTGTAGTGACCCTCAACCATATAATTATTTTCATTGCTACCTCATAACTGTAATTTTGTTACTGTTATGAATCATCATGTAAATATTTCTGGAGACAGAGGTTTAGGAGATCTATTAAATATTCAAGCTCTGCTGTGAGTCATTTCCTGAAACATAGGTTTCAGGCTACATAAAACACCTTCATACATTTAAAACAGGTTACATATAAACACCTTCCACTTTAAAGGAAAAACCCCAAAATACCCATGTATCTACTGTATAATATCTTTAGGCTTTACCCACAATTGACACAGAATCCTTGCCACCCCTATATAATACAGACACCCTAATTCAGTACACAGCTATGAGAGTGCTAATAAATGTTCATTTAAAAAAACACTAGAAGGGGCTAGAGAAATAGCTCAGTGGATAAGTTGCTTACTGCATAAGCAAGAGGACCTGACTTCAGATACCCAGCACCCATGTAAAAAAGCCAGCTTTACTGATAATCACATGGAATCCTAATCCTGTAGTAGTAGAGATAAGAAGATTTCAGAAGTTCAAAAAGGCATCTCTCAGTTCAGTATGAGACCCTGTCTCAAAAAATAAGATAAAGTGTGGCTGGTTAGGAGCATATTGTGTTCTTTCAGATGACCAGAGTTGAATTTCAAGCACCCATGTCGAATGGCTCAAAACCACTTGTAACTCCACTTCCAAGGTCTCTGATTTAAACCCCTCTTGAGGCTTCCATGGGCATCTGCACTCACATGCATATGCCCCCCACACACACACATGCATATGTAGCAAAAATAACTAAAATATAAAATGGAGAACACTACAGGAAGACATCCTGCATTTACCTCTAGCCTCCACACATGCATGCATGATACACACACTCTCCCTCCCCGCCACACACACACACACACACACACACTGCGTGGGAGACACAGGAGAACAATAGCTCAGAAAAGTGAGATGAGTTTCTCAGCAATATTCATTTTATTCTGGAACTTGCAGAGTGGGAAATTTACATATGTGTTGTTTCTGTAATCTTTCTCCCCTTCCCACACTAGATGTCACTCTGTAGCTCATTATTAAGGAAACTAAGCAAAACCTTCTCAGAGAAACAGAAACCATAAAAAAACATGGGTCCCCAAGCCATCCTCACATGGCAGCACTGAGAGCAAGCACTTTGCTCACCCTACTCACAGAGACAGGAGACAGCTCACTCTCTGCACTACACAGAAGGTGAGCCTGCCCTCGCGGAATGCCACAAAGACTTAACAACACCTCAAAACATGTTTTGCTGTCTTTTCCCCATTTGCATACCTGTCAACCTGATAAAAAGTGAGAATTTGGGAAATGCAAATAGCTTACTCATGAAATTTAATGAAGTGTGCATATGCTCTAGTTTTGAAGCCTTGCAAAAAATATACCGTTCCCTTGATGTTTTAAAAAAAATTACTTTCATGAAGATAATGGAGCTTGGAATAAAATAAGGACACCTCCCACATTCTTTGTCTCGTTTTGATGTTGGGCAATTTTTTTCACATAATCCTTGAAGTCAGATATGTGTTTAATCAGGAATGTGTTTGTTACTCTTTCCTTAGATAGAATGACTTGGGAGGATTTTTAATTTTTTTTTAAAATATCTCTTCTCATTTTACATACCAATCCTAGTTCCCATGTGGCAGGGGAGGATTGTTTTTTAAAGACAGATTTTTACTATGTAGCCCTAGCTGGCCTGGACCTAGCTATACATATTAGGCTGACTTTGAACTCATGGAAATCTATTTGTTACTTCCTCCAAAGTTCTGGATAAAAAAGTTTCACCATGACTAATATAACTCAGGAGAATTTTAAAGCCATGAAAATCAATCAAAATCCTAGATGTGAAACATTCCCAAATTAGCTACCTTGCTATGCCAGATCCCAGAACTCAGAACCCCACTGAAGAAGTACATTGTACATACACAAAACCCTCATTTCTTGTATCTAGGAACCAAGACAAGACAATGAAGGTTACTCAACTTAAAAGACTTTTAAATTCCACCAAGATTATGAGTATACAATCATTGTTAATGTAAAAAAATGTACTAAATAAGAAAAGTTTTTCCAGGGTCTTTCTAGAGATGAAATCATTGTTCATGTATAAAGTTATAGCAAGATTAATCACATAGTATAATTGAACAGTATCTCAAGGTGCAAAAAAGCCAGGTTCTTTTATTTTATTTTTTATTTTTATTGTTTTTTATTATTATTTATTCTTTTTTATTAAACATTTCCACCACCTCCCCTCCTCCCATTTCCCTCCGAATCCCACCACTCCCCCTCTCCTCCCTCTCCAGTCCTAAGAGAAGGCAGGGTACCCTGCCCTGTGTTAAGTCCAAGGCCCTCCCCACTACATCCAGTTCTAGGAAGGTGTGCATCCAAACAGACTAGGATCCCAAAAAGCCAGTACATGCAGTACAATCAAAATTATCATTGGCTTCTCAGTCAGCCCCCATTGTCAGCCACATTCAGAGAGTCGGGTTTGATCACATGCTCATTCAGTCCCAGTCCAGCTGGCCTTGGTGAGCTCCCATTAGATCAGTCCCACCGTCTCAGTAGGTAGATGCACCCCCTCGCGGTCCTGACTTCCTTGCTCATCTTCTCCCTCCTTCTGCTCTTCATCTGGACCTTGCGAGCTCAGTCCAGTGCTCCAATGTGGGTCTCTGTCTCTATATCCATCCATCACTGGATGAAGGTTCTATGGTGATATTCAAGATATTCATCAGTGTGGCTATGGGACAAGGATGCAAATGGATGGAAATAGAAAACACTTTACTGAGTGAGATAACCCAGACCCAAAAAGGTGAATATGGTATGTACTCACTCATAAGTGGATTCTAGCCATAAACAAAGGACATTGAGCCTATAGTTCGTGATCCTAGAGAAGATAAATAATAAGGTGAACCCAAAGAAAAACATACATTTATCCTCCTGGATATTGGAAGTAGACAAGATCGCTGGGAAAAAGTTGGGAGCACAGGGTTGGGGTTGGGGTGGGTGGAAGGGGAGATGGGAAGAGAGAAGGGAGAAGGGGAGGATTGGGGAGAGCTTGCGGGAGTGGGATGGTTGAGATGGAGGAAGGGTGGATATGGGAGCAGGGAAGAAGATATCTTAATTAAGGGAGCCATTTTAGGGTTGGCAAGAGACTTGGCTCTAGAGGAGTTCCCAGGTGTCCAAGGGGATGTCCCCAGCTAGGTCCTTGGGCAGCAGAGGAGAGGGTGCCAGGTTCTTTTCAAAGTTAAATATTGTATCAATCAAGTGATGATAATATTAGCTGAGAAAGTTACACTTTTCTTTTAAAACAGAAAGGAGTTAATAATAAATTGTGTGTGTGTGTGTGTGTGTGTGTGTGTGTGTGTGTGTGTTCAAGAGATAGAACCTGAATCTCCTATGCCCTTGGCAAGTGCTCTACCACTGAGCGACATCACCACTCTCTGACTCATTGATCTAAGAGGCAACACACACAGTTGGTGACAATGAACTCAAAGCTCTGTTCTTGTGTGAATCTAAAATAAAACTTGGGGGAAAATCACATTTTATTAGTTAGTTTATTAGTTTATTGATTGTTATAACCAAATACTTGAGGAAAACAACTTAAAGAAAAATAATTTATTTTTTTATCACAATCTCAGAGGGCTCAATTTACAGACACTTGGCTCCTTGTTTCTGGATTGAATTTCATAGCCATGAAATGGGGTAGCAGAGGTTATTCATTCCTAGTGGACAAAAACAAAAAGAGAAAATTCAAGGGAGAAGAAGACAGCCCCAATGGCCACTTCCAATGCTGAGATCTCACCTCCTAAATGTCCAGAATCTCCCAAAATGACACCAATAGCTAGTAACCAACTGTTCAGCCTATGAGTCTATTAGAGTCTTTTTTCTTTTTCTTTTTTTTTTTTTTTTTGGTTTTTCGAGACAGGGTTTCTCTGTAGCTTTGAAGCCTATCCTGGAACTAGCTCTTGTAGACCAGGCTGGTCTCGCACTCACAGAGATCCGCCTGCCTCTGCCTCCCGAGTGCTGGGATTAAAGGCGTGCGCCACCACCGCCCGGCTTATTAGAGTCTTTTCATATTCCAACCATAACAATTGTTTTCTCCAATGCAGAGCAAATCAACCATTGTTCTATTACTATAAGGAATTGATGATGATGGTAGTGATGGTGGTGAGTGTTATAGAGAGGAAAAGGATGGTGATAATGGTCATGATGATGATGGAAATGGTAATAATAATAAATAAGTTGGTGCTCTCACCAACTTAATCTTCATTCCTTTGCTTTGAGAAATATATTTTCACCTCTATCTTATTGACAGGGAAATTAGAGCTCATCTTTTTTTTAGATAAGATGATGAAAACTGACTTTGAAATTCTGTCTCTTGAAAATAATTGACAAAACTCTTCTGCAGCACTCTTTATTGTGTCCAAGGGACTGGGTAGATTTCAGTCAATATCAAGGTCCTACTCAAGGACCTGCTACCCTTAGGATCCATTTTTCTGAGTAGAGACTACAATTATTAGCTAAGTGCCATCCCAATTACGAAGACCTAGCTTTTAGCTTTCATCTTAAATTTCTTCTTCTAAAGAGTTTGGTTAAGAAGAACTTGTAAAAAAGAATTCAGTCCATACTAATACTGCTTTCTTCAGAATTATCAATCAGATAAAAATAAATTAAAAATAATTGTGAAGCATTTATGTCCAGCTTCCCCCAAAAAAATACTGAAGAAAGTTTATAAGAGTGATTATTTTTAAAGTGTTAGAATGTTGCATGTGATCCCTGGGGTTAGAACCACAGGTAAATAACAACCACTTCTGACTTTAAATGGCAGTGGATAGACAGAGAAACCAGAATTCTGCACTCACTGGGTCTCCAGGCTGGTTTCCTGCCTCCTGCCAGTCTCTACCAGATGATGACCTCTGACAGTGACAAGATGTCAAGAAGAATCCCTCCTCATCCACTCTCACTTTTCCACTGTCTCTAAAGCAGGACATCACAACTCCCTGGTCCTCTCCCTTAGATCTATCTTACTTGTATGCAACTTTCAGCTGTACCTCACTGAGCCTGAGCCTTAAAATAGAAAATGTGCAAATACAGAATTTGGCAATTCTTTCTCGGCACTGTGATTTGATTCCCAAGGCTACATTCTTATTGCAAAACCCTGTTTGCCATTGGCATTCAAACACAGCTGTGGCTGTGATAGACTCCTTTCCTTTCTTCTGTAAAAGAGCAGACTTTCACCTACTTCCTCAACTCTGTCCAGGTGGGGCAATCTGTAGAAACAACTGTATTTTTAAAGAGAAAAGAGAAACAAACAGAGGAAGGAGTGTTTCATAATATCTCTTGCTCTATGAAACACCCAACTGCCAAGCATTATTGCTGTGTCAGGAGGAAAATAAACTCAATGTCCTTAGGCAACTTGTGGCCTGAGTCAGCACTTCGAAAATGCAACCAAACATTCAAAATCACTGTGGGAGCCTAAGACACAGATTCCTCAATACCATTCATTCTCAGAACTTTGCGACTGAGATGGAGATGATAAGCTATGATGCCAACAGCATGGGGATGCTGATGTTGCTTGTCTAGTAGTGGACATACACTGCAAGCCCACTTACAAAAATGCCTATAGAAAGCATGTTGGCATTGAGTGAGTGGAGGAAGCAGGTAGCTCTGGACAGGAAGTGTAGGGACAACCTGTACTGATGAAAAATGTGAGGTGTGGATTTCATTGAGAGAATACAGGGTGAAGCATGATTTGGGCAGCAGTCAACACCAGGACTGAGGATAGAAAGTAGGGAGAAGAAAAGAAATAAATCCTTACGTCAGGTGGTTCAGTCTAGGTCTGAGATAGAGATTCAGACTAAGGAAGGCATGGAAAGGGGAGACTTGAGAATTGGCAGCCTGTGCATGGCAGTATAAGAGTGTTGTATGTAGACTTGAGAGAGTTGCCTATAGTCTATAGGCATTGCATACAGTCTGGGGAAGCTGGGTACTAGATGGAGCCACAGGGAGCTGGATACAGGAGAAGGGAACAGGTTATAGTGTAAGGAATCCTCATGCTGACTATCTAGGCACATGTACCTGAATGCTAAAGGCAGGAGCTGTAGCTGATATCTTCTCTTTTACAGCGCCACATTTCATTTCTGAAAGCCCAAGTTGGCTGCATCCAGAAGCCATCTTGACACATCACTGAATTAAAAAACCATGCAAATTTCTATTTTACTAGAAGCCACGGAAATATAATCTACTTCCTCTAGGAGGCCAGACTCCTAGTGTTTCTGGAAGCTTAATAGATAGAAGCAGATTAACAGCTGCCAATATACTTCAGTATAGCAGTGCAGGCAGGTCTCATTCTACCAAGATTGAGTTGCCACAATGAAGTATAATTTTTAAAAATTTATTTCATTCATCCAGTAACAATTTCAACCATGCATATAATGTATTTTGGCCATTTTGACATCCCATTACCTTCTGCCATCCCCTCTTACTCCTACTGAACTCTTTTTCATCACAAGTTCCTTCCTACTTTTCATGTGTGTGTGGTTTCATTTACCAGAGCATTCAGAATTAACCAGGGGCTACACTACTAAATAAAATGTCTCCTAATTCACCAATAGCTCCTCAAGGACAGGTGGCATTTCCTAAGCTTTCCTTCATCCATGATGGAATGTTAGAAAGTTGCACCTTGTCCTTGTGAAAACACCAGAGTTGCTGTGAGTTCATTAGTGCAATTACAATGCTGAATATAGAAAATATTTTACAGAATGCCTTTCTCTCCTCTAACTCCTACATCCCACTCCATCTTCAGTTGGGAATACAAATACCTTAATGGGTCATGCAACCACATAAAGGGAAAGCCCACATTCTGCTCTCACTTGTAGAAACTGAATACAATGAGGAGTCATGCTATTCTGCACATGAATATGAAAAAAATCAACTGCACAGAGCAGGGCTGAGGCACTAGAAACTATTCAGACAATTGGTAGCAATGAAAGGATTCACTGCTCTTTCCAGGAAATACTAGAGATGAATCCTCAGTTCTCATCAGTAGCCTAAAAGGAAGCTCCAAGAAACGGCAGTAGGGCCAGGACTAAGGTAGGGATAGGATGAAGCAGGCAGATTTGTGGAAGCTTAATACAGTATATACAATGTATTCTTGAGTTACAGTCAACTCATTAATACAGTATATACAATGTATTCATGAGTTACAGTCAACTCATTAATACAGTATATACAATGTATTCGTGAGTTACAGTCAATTCATTTCTAGTGGATTCACCTGTTTAGTGCAAATTTATCCAGGATATGATTGAGGACAGAACTGTAGACCTAGATACATACAGTATAGGCATTTGGGAAGGTTAGCTAGAGTTATAGACAGCTTTGTTTACATAGAGATAGCCAGACTGTAGCCATAAATGTATATATAGGTTTAGGTGTGTGTTTAAAACTCAGCACAAATATATTGCTAACTAGCAATGTGTTGGTATGGGTATATAATATGCTTTGCATATGTGTTTCTTCCCAACATTCCTTTGTGGAAATTCTCACTCCTCTCCAAGGTGGTAGTATATTAAGAGCTTCCCGAGACTTGTGAATTTTTACTTCCTGAGTCCTAAGAGCCCCAGGATGTCAGGATTTCAATTTCTAGCTTATTGCTATACAACACTTTCAAGCAGCACTGAAAAAAACCTAACCACCAGTACCACAATCTTTGCTAGCAAATATGCCCTTATTTTTTACAGGCAATAAATAAATCTTTACATTAAAGCATAACTTGACCTAGACGTTGAGTTCATGGTCCCAATTCTACCAGTTATGATTGTTCATAATCTCCATGTTATGAGAAAATTTTCTCTTGTGCAAATTTCCAGAACTATGTAAATAAGAATCATTTTAAAATATATTAAAAATCAGGCAGCCATGGCAACCAGTTGTCATCATACAAGATGTGCTTATATAATTCCTGAGCAAAGAACTTTCCAATTCTCTTGGCTTGTTAAATGATTCCATCACGGTCTGCCATGTTTACTCAGTGTTCACTTTACAATTGAAGTTTGAATTTTCCTGGTTTGTGTGTGTGTGTTAATATAAATAGATATGATTATATAAAATAAAATCTACACATTTGTTTCACATCACTGATGTCAGTAAATCGAGTTAAGATGATATTTGAACTATAAATCAAAATAAAAATATAAATAATCCTAGCAGTATTGTACCTTGTTATGTCCTGTTTAGTTGGTATCCCTGGGAGGCCTGTTCTTTTCTGAAAGAAAATGAAGGAGGATTTGATCTGGGGAAGGCGGGGGGGGGCGGTGGAGAAGCACTGGGAGGAACGCAGGGAGGCGAAACTGTGGTTGGAATGTAATGTACGAGAGAAGAATAAATATTTTTAAAAGAAAATACAAAAAAGTAATAACCCAAATTTCTAGAAGAGGATAAAATGTACCCTCCATATTTTGCTTAAGTAAATAGAACTGAATATGTAGACTCTTGTTTGGCTTATGCACTGCTTCAGTATTCTGGGTTTTCTTAATTAATTCTAAAAAATTCAGTTGTTATCTAATTTATGTTTTAACACTTGGGTACTTGTTGTGGTTTGAATGTATTATCTAAATGTTATGTGTTAAAACTTAATTGCCAAATGTGATATTAAGAAGTAATTAAGTCATAACAGGTTATAAGGAACTGGCATATGGGTGGTCTTTTGTCTTCTGCCTACTCCCTGAAATATGAGGACACAGATTCATTCCCCTCAAGAAGAGTCAGAACCATCTCGGAAATAAAGAGGTCCAGACTTTACTAAGCACTCAATGCGCAGACACTTTGTAAGTAAATTATCTACCATCAGATATTTTATTATAGCAGCAAACTGATGTACTGGAAAAACATGGAAATTTACCGTTCATATTGCACATGAATGCATGCAAACATGAGCACACTGAAGATCAAACCCAGGGCTTTGCCCATACTAAGCAAGTAATCTACCACTGAATTTCATCATTTAGCCCCTTATTTTCTGTTTTTAATAAGCATCCAGTACAAATTTTGTAATATCAAAAGCTGGGAATCATGAATACACCACTGAAGACAGTGATGTGGATGGAGAAAATTTTGCAGGATCCCATCCCTAGATGAAGAATTACAGGATACTGAGGGAGAGAACGTTTATCTTCTCCAGGCATAAGCACTCTAATAGATTATTCAGTCCCAAGTGACCACCCCTAAACACATACAGATATGAGCAAAGTGGATAAACACTAAATGGATTCAATAGATTCTGTGTGTGTATGTGCATGTGCGTGTGCATGCATGTGTGTGTGTGTGTGTGTGTAACAGTAGTATTTATAAAAGATATGGTCACAAATTTGAGAGGGAGTGGGAGGATAATGCCAGAGGAGTTGAATGGTAACAGTGAGGGATTGAAATCATGTAAATACAGTATATTCTAGTATTAGATTCTCAAAAATGCAAAAAAGCTTGAATTTTAAAAAGATGTGGTAATAACTGGAGGCCATCCTAGGAGATGCTTGCCACTGTATTTGTCCATATGTTTTCATGTATATATGTATCCATGTGTCTATATCTCCGAAATAACTCAGAATAAGGCTGAGTACTTCATCTTAACATTCACTCATTTTACTTGAGACCTGGTTATGGTATTCTTACATATCAGTAAAACATATCCTGTTTTCAGGTTGTTACCATAGAGTATGAATGTTTCTTACAATATGGAAAAAGACCACATCTCTTCCTTAAATGGGAATGAGTTTATTCTGGAACCAAAAATGAGTGACCATGGCCTAGGGACACAGATTCAGGCTACTTCAAATACCATGTTCCAACATGGTAACAGTTTCATCAAGTTTTTATAGTAACTGAATAAAGAAAGTCAAAAATCAAAAAAAATTTCCAAATGCATTGGTGGGTATATCAGATGTGGAGAATCTAGAAAAATGAGGAAACCTCTGCTATAGGTCTCATGGGCTTTCTAGTGACATTATTAACTTATGAGTTAGGAAAAAAATCTTGGAGTCTGTAAATACATTGCAAAAGAGTTTACCTGATATTCACAAAGATCTTAGTTCACACATAAAGGTATGAAATGAGTTAAGGGGACTAACAATAGCCCAAGATAATTTACCTCTGTACCTGTAATGTCACAACCTCCCCACAATTACTGAAATTCTATTCAGTCTAGTCAGCCTCATGGACTATATAACACAGACACTGGTTTTTCCTTAAGCTCTCTAGTTCACACCGCCAAAAGACTGACACTGCCTGAATGACCCAGATAATAAACCAGTATAGCATCTATCAGTAATAGACTATCTAACAGAGAAAAAAATTAATTTCCCAGAAATCAGTGCCAAATCAGATCCAGAATCAACATTGGTCTCAATCATTAATACTCACAAAATAAAAACACATGCAATTTAGGCAAAACAGTCATTGCCTTCCTTTTTTTGAGTCTGTATGTTATGAAGTCAGACTTAAAATTAACATCTTAATAGCTCTGATGGAATCAGTTGCAGCCCTATTCCTGTAAAAAAAAGAGAAAATGTTAATGAGGAGAAAATGTGAGTGATTAATAAATGTGATTTAATGAAATGACCTTTATTTATTCGCTGAGTAATTAAAGTAATTAGGGGAGACCCAACTGCGATGAGAATGTCACAAAACAGAACTCAATGCAATCACCTATCCTCTTTGTTGGGGGAGTAAAAAGTCCACCTCATACATATTTTTAGACAAAAGAATACATCTAACACTAGCTTTTTGAGTGAACATAAGAGTTTTTGCAAAGTGTCAAGAAAATTACCCCACTTTTAGGCAATTATATAAATATACCCTAATGAAAAAATACATCCCCCATGAGAGAATAAAATAGCATGCAAAGATTTAACTTTTATAGCCTCACATATCCTTTGAATTCCAATTAGAAGTCCTCCTTGGTTCATGGGCAGTATCAGTCAGAAAACAGAAAACAGCTCTGCAGCACCAGGTCATATTAAGTCTCTGTCATGGTTCACTGGGAGAAAGTATGGACAGAGAGTACATCTTCCCTAAAAAGCCTTTGTCCTCTACTTTTTTTCTTTTTTTTTGGCAGAGGGGGAAAAAGCAATTCTGCCCAAAAGGCTGAGAAAAAAAATCAATCCATACTAGAGAGTCAGCAATAACTTTTTCCTCTATTAAACTAATGAGGAACATCAGAGCATTGCTGCTTTTATTCCAAGGGATGAAGAAATACAATATATCCCATTGTCATGCCCAAGCTCACTTTTCTCTCCCTTCTCAGAACACACTAACCAGATGCTGAGGATATGTTTCAGTAAGGTGCTTGTTGTAAAAGACTGAAGACCTCAATTTGATCCTTAATGCCCACATTAAAAGCCAAGTAGATGGCATGATAATCCTAAGGATGAAATAGTGGCATGCATAACTTGGTAGTAGCCAAGAGTTTTCTTAGTTTTTTTCTTTTTTATTGTTTTTTTTATAAATTCTATAAATTTTTATAAAATTCTATATATTTTCTCTGCTCCCCTCCCTTCCTACCCCTCCTCTTCTACTGTTTCCTATGATCCCCACACTCCCAATTTACTCAGGAGATCTTGTCTTTTTTCTACTTCCCATGTAGATTAGATCCATATATGTCTTTCTTAGGGCCCTCTTTGTTGTCTAAATTCTCTGGAGTAGTGAATTATAGGTTGGTTTTTCTTTGTTTTATGTCTAAACGCCACTCATGAGTGAGTACATATTATATTTGTCTTTCTGGGTCTGGGTTACCTCACTCAAAATGATGTTTTCTAGCTCCATCCATTTTCCCGTAAATTTCAAGGTGTCATTATTTTTTTCTGCTACATAGTACTCCATTGTGTAAATGTACCACATATCTTTATCCACTCTTTGGTCGAGGGGCACTTAGGTTGTTTTCAGGTTCCGTCTATGACCAACAATGCTGCTATGAACATAGTTGAGCACATGTCCTTGCGGTATGATTGAGCATCCTTTGGGTATATCCCCAAAAGTGGTGTTGCTGGGTCCTGAAGTAGTTTGTTTCCTAATTTTCTGAGAAATTGCTATAGTGATTTCCAAAGCTGTTATGCCAGTTTGCCCTCCCACTAGCAATGGAGAAGTGATCCCATTACCCCACATCCTCTCCAGCATAAGCTGTCATCGGTGTTTTTGATCTTGGCCATTCTTTTTTTTATTCATTTATTTATTTTTATTATTATTATTATTAAAAATTTCCACCTCCTCCCCACCTCCCATTTCCCTTCCCCTCCCTCACTCCCCCACCTCTCCAGTCCAAGGAGAAGTCAGGGTTCTCGGCCCTGAGGGAAGTTCAAAGTTCCCCTCCTCCATCCAGGTCCAGGAAGGTGAGCATCTAAACAGACTAGGCTCCCCCAAAGCCAGTACATGCAGTAGGATCAAAACCCAGTGCCATTGTCCTTGGCTTCTCAGTCAGCCCTCGTTGTCCGCCACGTTCAGAGAGTCCAGTTTGATCCCATGCTTTTTCAGTCCCAGTCTAGCTGGCCTTGGTGAACTCACATTAGACCAGCCCCACAGTCTCAGTGGGTGGGTGCACTCCTCGCAGTCCTGACTTCCTTGCTCAGGTTCTCCCTCCTTCAGCTCCTCATTTGGGCCTTGGGAGCTCAGTCCAGTGCTCCAATGTGGGTCTCTGTCTCTATCATCCATCGCCAGATGAAGCTTCTATGGTGATATACAAGATCTTGGCCATTCTTACAGGTGTAAGGTAGCATCTTAGAGTTGTTCTGATTTGTATTTCTCTGATGATTAAGGAAGTTGAACATTTCCTTAGATGTCTTTCAGTTATTTCAGATTCATCTGTTGAAAGTTCTCTGTTTAGGTCTGTTCCTCTATTTTTAATTGGATTATTTGCTCTTTTGATAACCAGTTTCTTGACTTTTTGTATATTTTGGAGATCAGCTCTCTGTCCAATATGAGATTGGTGAAGATCTTTTCCCATTCTGTAGGCTGCCATTTTATCTTGTTGGTCATGTCCTTTGCTCTACAGAAGCTTCTCGGTTTCTGTGCTACTGGTGTTCTATTTACTAAGTGGTCTTATGTGCCAATGCATTCAAGTGTACGTCTCACTTTTCCTTCTAAAAGGTTCAGTATGGTTGGTTTTATGTTGAGGTCTTTGATCCATTTGGACTTGAGTTTTGCATATGGCAATACATATGGTTATATTTTCATTTCTCTACATGTTGATATCCAGTTATGCCAGCGACATTTGTTGAATATCTTTTCTTTTTTCCATTTTATATTTTTTGCTTCTTTGTCAAAACTCAGGGCTTTATGGTGTGTGGATTAATATCAGGATCTTTGATTCAGTTTTATTGGTCCTCCTGTCTGATTATATGCCAATAACAGGCTTTTTTCAGTACTGTAGCTCTGTAGTAGAGTGTGAAGTCAGAGACTGTGATGTCTACAGATGTTCCTTTATTGTACAGGATTGCTTTGGCTATCCTGGATTTTTTGCTTTTTCATATGAAGTTGAGTATTGTTCTTTAAGGTCTGTTAAGAATTTTGCTGGGATTTTGATGGGTATTGCATCAAATACATAGATTGCTTTTGGTAAGATTGGCATTTTTACTATGTTAATACTACCTACCCAAGAGCACGGGAGATCTTTCCATTTTCTGGTGTCTTATTCAATTTCTTTCTTCAAAGATTTATGAAGTTCTTGTCATACAAGTCTTCTATTTGTTTGGTTAGAGTTACTCCAAGATATTTTATGTTATTTGCTGCTATTGTGAAAGGTGATGTTTCTCTGATTTCTTTCTCAGCTTTTTATCATCTGTATAAGGGAGGACTACTCATATTTTTTAGTTAATCTTGTATCATTCTACATTACTAAAGGTGTTTATGAGTTGTAGAAATTCCTTGGTAGAATTTTTGGGGTTACTTATGTAAACTATCATACCATCAGCTTTTATATGTTAGTTGGTATTTTAATCTCAAAAAAACAAGGGAAGCGATTTTAAAAAATATTCTTAAAATAGCCAGGCAGAGTGGCAGAAATCTGTAACCCCAACATGGAAGATTTGGACAGACATAGGCTGACTGGTGAATAATGAATTTAGCTTCAGTGGGAGATCTTGTTTCAAAGAGTAAAGTCAAAGAAGACTTTTGACTTCGCAAAGAAGGCAAATGATGTCAACTGATGTCCTCCATGCACGTGTGTGTATTCAGACCTGCAAAACACACACACACACACACACACACACACACACACACCACATCACGAACTGTCAGGACTCCAATTGGTATCCCCCATTAGAGATGAGGTAGAATTTCAGCGGCACAGTACCTAGGAACTGACCCATGTGATACACTCTCTCTGTATCTTTGCAGGACCGGTCAACTTCCTTACCCCACTGACCCTCACTCTCCTCATCCTTTCATTCATGATTGTGCATGGAAATGCTTCTTATATTAAGATTTCAAATATATCAACATTATAGCAAGCATTTATAAACATCTCACTGCTTGCAAGCCTCTACATGTAAAGAAAATAACTTTAGCTTCCCTGTGAATGCTTCCTTATCTATATAATGGAAATAATTATAATAATAATAAGCAATAATAATACTTTTTATATCTACTGTAATTATATAGATCAATAGATAAACAATATCTAGTATGTCCTGAGGAACCAGCTCTATCTATATATTGGCTTTTTAAATTGATTTGCTCTGCTCTGAGCCCCATATCATGAAAACTAGGTTGAAAGATTGACACCTATACAATGATGTTATTATCATAGCATTAGATATTGCCCCATATAGTCAGTTCTTACCCTGTGGTAATTAAACTAATTTTCAATTTTATAGTAATAAGAAACAGTGGAAACCAAGCTTTCTGTTAAGGTTGGGATCTTAATTATTCCCTAAAGACCCATGTGCCAAAGCTTGTACCCCAGCTTTGTACTCCCAGGGAGTGGGAACTGGGATTGGTATGTAAAATGAAAAAAAAAATAGTTTGTTTTCTTTTTAAAAACATATAAAAGAAAAATCTTTTCCCATTCTGTAGTTTGACACTTTGTCCCTTACAGAGCATTTCTGCTTCATGAAGTTCCACTTATTAATTGTTGATCTTGGTGCCTGTGCTATCAGTGTCCTGTTCAGAAAGTCATCTCCTGTACCAAGGGGTTCAAAGATATTCCCCACATTTTTCTTTTATCAGATTCATTGTATCTGGTGTTATGCTGAAGTCTTTAAACAATTTGGAGTTGAGTTTTGTGCAAGATAATAGATATGAATCTATTTGCATTCCTCTGAATGCAGGTTGACCAGTACCATTTGTTGAAGATGTCATCTTTTCTTCGGTGTGAACTTTTTGCTTCTTCATCAAAAATCATATTTCCATAATGTGTGGGGGGCTTATGTCTGGTTTTTAATTAGATTCCATTGTTAAACATGTCTTTTTATGACAAAATTGTGTTGTTTTCATTGTTATAGCTTTGTAGTACAACTTGAAGTCTGCAATGGTGAAACCTTCAGCAGTTCTTTTATTAATCAGGGTTGTTTTTAGGTATCCTTGGAGGGTGTGTGTATGTTTTTCCATATGAAGCTGAAAATTGTCCTTTCAATTTCTCTGAAGAATTGTGTTGGAATTTTGGTGGGGATACATTGAATCTGCAGATCAATTTTGGTATAATGGCCACTTTCACAATATCAATAGTACTGGTTCATGATCATGACTGATCTTTTCATCTTCTGATGTCTCCATTTTTTTTCTTCAGTGTCTTAAAGTTGTATTATACAAGCCTTTCACTTACTTGGTTAGTTATCCAAAAATAATTTTTGAGGCTGTTGAGAAAGGTACTGTTTCCCTGATTTCTTTCTCGGTCTGTTTATATTTATATATAAGAAGACTACTGATTTGGGGGCACTAATTTTGCATGCATACATGATTATGTTGCTGAAAGGGTTATGTTTGAAAACTAGCTATAGTGGTCTTTGCACTTATGGTAAGTAGTACATCTGTCTCCACTCTGTCATTTCCTGGTTGATCTCTTTGACCTTATACTCACCAAGATTTTCCCTCATTACATTCCAATACCGGAATACAGACAGAAAATTAATTATTTCATAGAACAAAGGAAGAAGAGGAAAAATTTAACAGATCATATTTCCAGATTTTCTTGTGATAGCCTTCTGACAAAATTGAGGCAAAATCATGTATGTGTTAAAAACAATGAGCATATTTCAGTCATGTTTTGTAGTGCTTGTAAAATTAATTCAACAAGTATCTGCTGAGTCCCTCGGTGCATAATGATTGTAGAATTATGAAAATAAAATCTACATTTTTGCCTTGAGGTAAACAGATGAGGGAGTATGGCATGTTAAGAAAAAAATCAAACTCTTTGGAAAAGCCATAGTTGTGGTTTGAAATGGTTAAATACAAATAATTTGGTAGCTTTTGTTAAATGGCATTTCATTTTTAATTAGCATTTTTTGTTGTTTGATTGATTGATTGGTTTTTGATTTTTTGTTTGTTTGTTTGTTTGTTTGTTTGTTTGAAGGCTTCTATGTAGCTTTGGTGCCTATCCTGGAACTAGCTCTTGTAGACCAGGCTGGTCTCGAACTCACAAAGATCTGCCTGCCTCTGCCTCCTGAGTGCTAAGATTAAAGGCACGGCCATCACTGCCTGGCTGATTACTTTGTTTTGGGGGCACTGCTAATGAATGGAGTATCTATGGTAATTTTAATGTAAATAGTTACTTCGCCTTTCACAAATGTCCAAGTAGATTTAGCATGTTTAATTCATACTTCTTAATTCTAAAGAACAGTGGTCAGTTCCCTGCCTTATGGCAGCCCTGACAGAAATGTGTGTAAAGACTTCCTTGACTTTGGGTGGGATTATGTCCCAATTAGTTCAGCACAAGTTGAACATTCATCAAGTTCTGCCTCCCTAGCACTCAGGCTTAAGAACACAGAATAGTGTGGTTGCTCCAGGCCTGCAATCCACTGCAAAAGGTTAACACTAATATCTTTTCAAAGCATTACTTTTAGACAATGTTTTACTGTATAACCTAGGCTGCACTATGCAACCCTGGCTATCATCCACCTATAATGTTGTTCCAGGAAAAGATCAAAACTTCTAGTACAATTTCTGCTGAATGTGAATTGGTTTCACATCATAAAGCTTCAAAATTCGTAAGTTAGAGTTTGGAGGGATAATAGTTAAGAGTGCTTGCTGTTCTTGCAGAGGGACCTGACTTCCACTCCCAGCACATTTCAGGTAACTCATACCTGCTTGTAACTTCAGCTCCAGGGGATCCAATGCCTGCTCTTTGTTTCTGCTGGTTTCTTCCTTCACATGCACATAGCACATGTTAATAGACCATATAATATCAAATAAATAGTTTTAGGGGGAGAGTTTCAAGATATGGTTTCTCTGTGTAACAGTTCTGGCTGTCCTGGAACTCACTTTGTAGATCAGGCTGGCCTAGAACTCACTGAGATCTGCCTGCTTCTGCCTCCCAAGTGCTGTGATAAAAGGTATGTGCCATCACTGCCCAGTGAAATAAATCTGTTTTTTAAAAATATCAATAAATTTAAGTTGTGAGTTAAGGAGCATTTACCTTGGGTTATTGTTCTTGCAGTTAGGAAGCCAATTTTGCTTTTAGAAACCGCTCAGCCAGCTACAGAGGCTTGAGTAGAATACACATGCCTGGGCTCCAGCTTTCCCCTCTGTGTATATTAGATCCATCTGACTCTTCTTTATAGTCCTTAATTCCCAAAGAGCCTTGAAAATGCCCAAATTACTCTTCTCCATGGGAGATTCAATTTGACCTCAGTTAGAACTCATTCACTCAACGTAACTAAAGCCAAAATATGGCACCATGCAGCCATTGGATAGCTTTTAAAAATAAAAGTACTCAGTTCTTCACTCACAGGTGGCCATGATCCCTAGGGTGACTTCTAGCTAACTCAACATGTGTAAAGGTGTCTGTGTCCACTAGTAAGCCATCTGGAGACACTTGTGTGTACCTTTTGACTCTCTCCTGACAAGCAAGACATTGCTCATTCCTGATGTGGTGAAGGCTCTCCAGCCACCATTCCAGTGGAGAAGCTATAGAAAGAAGCAGAATGTATGTTGGCTCTTCTTCTTAACTGCCCCACTACTTGAATGAACTTTCTCTTTTGACTTTGAACTCAAACATGTTTTATTATTTTGAATAGAATGGTTTGGCTGAAAAGAAACCAGAGCTCAAAGACAACTGGAAATTTTCCACATAATTTCTGGTTTTTATTGGTTGTGGTAGTAAAGTTGTATGCCTGTTGGTGGGTGTGGGGGAGCACATGGGAGTTCTCCGGATCTAAACTTGGGTTCTCACATTTATGCAACATGTACTTTAACTACTGAGCCATTACCCCAGTCCTTGAACCCTTTTGCAGTTAGCCAATCATTTTGAAACTGTGTACATAGATAGCCATGATTTTCCAAATTAAATAAATAATTTGCTAGAGTTCACTTGGTGCATCAAATGTACATCAATAAAGCTGGGGGGTGGTACACACCTGTGACTCTAACACTTGAGATACTGAGGAAGGATCCTGAGTTTCAGATAAGTCCAGGCTGCATTATGAGTTTCAATCCAGCCTGAATTTTAGAGCAAGACCTGTCTCAAAGTCATATTTGGAAAATTAGCTGAGTTCATGGCTCAGCAGCATAGGACTTTCCTGAATCCCTAAAAATCAATGTACTTTTTAAGCACTTGGTGTCACAGAAATATTACAAAGACCATTATTGGTCAGAAGTCTGAGAAGGGAAGGACAGTCTTGGACTATCTTCCACAAAAAAATAAGCACTGTTTTATTGGTTTCATCTTGGCTTCTCCTTCTATCTCTGCTTGCTCTTTCACACAGAGACATTCCACTGCTTGTTCACCTCTGTTTATCCATTCTATTAGGATACTGTTTTAACTATTTCCACAATATGCCATTTGATGGCTGCTTTTTCTTATATTTCTATTTGTATGCTTCTATAGTTTATTCCATATGGTTAAATTCCCAGCAGAGCAAAAGCTGGGTGTGGTAGCATATGCTTCTAATACCAGCACTGGAGAGATGAAGACAGGAGGACCAGAGGTTCAAGATCATGCTCAGCCAAATACTAAGCTCAAGGTTAACCTAGGTTATGAGATCCAGTCTTAAGCTATGTTTACTTGGTGTGTCTAGGATACACCATCCTATTGGCAGTACTAAAGTTTGCCTTTGTAGAGAGAATAAATCCTGTGTAATGTAGGTAGGCTTCATTCAGTCAATTAAAGAATGAGTACAACAAAAATACCAGCTCTATCCTGAGTAGATGATTCCTCCATTTTCCTATCTGTAGGCTCTTATCCACACACCTCTTCCTGAGTGTTTTTCCTGCTGTCCTTCTTATTGAAAGTACTGTATCAGGTACATTGTACAGCCCCTCAAGCTTCTTATCCTTCACAATTATACAAGCCAGTTCTTTATAGTAAATTTCTTTGCATTTTCTTGGACACCCTAAGTTCTGTTTCTCTGGAGAACTATACAAAAACAAAACAACAACAACAAAACCCTTATCACTTTGAGAATCCTTAGAGTTAATTGTTGCTATAACAAATACCTTGGATAATCATATAATATAAATAATATAAAGAAGAATGGTTATATTTGTAGGATTTAATCTGTGATTAGTTGGCCCTATTATTTGGACATGGAGTTGGACAGCACATCACAGTTGAGACACAAAAGAACAAAAAGGAGATAGGAATCCCATAATCTCTTCATCAACATGTTCCCAATTATATTACCAACCTTCTTTCCACTAGGGCTCGCCCCTTAGGACTTCCTAATGACACTAACATGCACCAGAAACAAATCTTTTCTTGCAAAGCTTGGGGTGTTAGAGTGTCATTTACTACATCATAATTTTATATGAAAGAAAATCAGGAAAAAAAAGTTTGACAGCAATTTCTGTTATTGTTAATTGAGTTCTTTATCAGACACTGTGAATATTGTAGGGAGATCAGGCAATTAGGTGTCTGAGAAAATCTAAATTCTAATATTTGGATCCAAATACTAGAGTAGTTACAAAAATCCAGTATCAGGATGCTTATTTTACTTTGGCAAAGATTGGCTAGAAATTTTTTTTCAGTGATCCTCATTATTAATTACACTCACTCTGAATGTTGATAGCCACTCTTCCACCCTTCTCAGGAGCTGGGGGATCAAAATCTTTTTTCATCCCTGTTTACTAATGCTGGAGTGTGTTTCAGATGGACACAATGGCATTTCAACAAACACATCTACTTTCTAATGCTCAGCCTTGTAGTATGCCATGGCAAGGAAAAAAGGTCTCTACAACTGAAACTGAGTTAAGGGCTTTGAGATATTAAAATAGCCTCAAAAGCAAGAGAAATGGTTCAGCAGTTAAGAGCAATTCCTGCTCTTCTTGAAGACTAAGTTCAGTTCTCAGTACCCACATTGGGCAGCTCATGACCAGCTGTAAGTCAAGCTCTAAGAGTTATGTCTGTTGACATCTGCAGGTACATGCAAACAAAAATAAAAGTCTTCATCATGGAAAAGATTATGACAAGATTGAAGTTCTGGAGTTCAGGGAGAACCAGGACAAAGCAGTATCATCTGGACATGGCAGAACTGATTCTCTCATAAACTCATAGCAGCTGTGGTTACCTGTACACACAAGATCAAGCTAGTATTCTATCACGCAGTGGGTAAGGATTAGCTAGCCCTCGCCTCCCACTAAGGAACTATGGTGTGGTTCTGGGAATAGATAGTAGATTCTGGGGGAGTGAGAGTCAGTATTCTTTGAGAGTGTGGTTCCTAGTAGGTCAAGCAGGCTCCAGTGGATAGTTTCATACATAAGAGTATATGAGCAGCACGAATTGGAGTGGATTTTTTTAATGACATGAAATAAGAGGTGAGAGAGATGTAGGGGTGGATCTTGAAAGAGGTAGGGGGAGGATTTGGGGTGAATACAAAATTCTTAAAAATAATCTTAAAAAATATGGTCCCAAAAACTCCAGGTAGGCTCAAGGTTACACAGGTATCCTTCTAAGCAGAAAATATAATGGTCAGTGTGAAAGTGGGAAGCATGAAGACAGTGTAGAAGCCAGATACATGCACATGCATCCAGACCATCTAAGCAATGGGAAAAAATCAGAACAACACTTGCAGCACCTGCTATGATATCCCTGTAATAAAACATGTCCTGCATGTCCTTCTAGCCCAGGGATACTAGAAAATCTGGTTATAAAAGAATTTCCAAGGAGTTGGGAAAGAACAAATGTACTACTTTACTACCTGAGCTTTCTCTGAAGACTTGACTGTTTGCACTCAGACACCATTCTAAAGAAAATCATTTGGCTGCACTACACAGATTGGACTCATTGTGTGGAAAGTACTTAAAATAGTCAGTAATGGAAACAAGATTAAAATGAATGTCGTATCTGCCTGATTTCTGCTTGAACTGTGGTTACACTAATCACAGTGGATCAAACTTTCTTGTATGCTCCTTGTTAACACATCGTTCTTTGTCGTATGTATCTCCTTTTATTACAGTAAGGTGGCAATTATTCTTGACATTTCATGATGATTCTAGTTTTAATCTTACTCTTAATGGAATAACAGCAATTCAAACACTTGAAAGCCAACATAATCAAATTTGGGATTAGGTTATAAGGGAGAGAGTTTAGTTTCTTCCACACTATTAACCATTTATTCTCCCTTTGGTTTGGATGTTTAGTTATGTATACAGGGGTACACATATGTGTGTATGTATGTATACCCAAGATTGATGTTGAATGCCTTCTATAGCACCCACATTATTTTTTAATAGGATTTCTCATTAAGCCTGGTGTCACTAATTCACAAAGACTGGCTGGACAGCAAGGCCCCAGAATCTGCCTGTCTCCACCCCGCTCCCACAGCCTCACAGGGCTAAGATGGCAGGTGTGAGCTGCAGCTATTTGCATGGGTATTGAGGTTCCAAATTCAGGTCTTTATGTTTGTACATCAAGAACTTTACCCACTAAGACACCTCCCCTGCTCCACACAATGGTCTAACTCTAAACGGACAGCCCAAGGACTCATATGCTAAAAGCATGATTGCCAACTAGTGGGCTAAGCTGCTGGACTAAATCATTTCTCTCAGGTATCTTGCCATAATGACAAAGGTGAATGAACAATTTAACACCAAAATGAGTTAGCTAATTTTTAAAATCTCTGAAAAAAGTGAAGAGATGGAGAAAGAGGGAGGGGGGAGATTAAGGTTCTTGCCATGCAGAGAAAATTAAGCTAGAGAGAAACTAAGTATAAAATATGCACTTTTTTCCTGAAAACTGGATACAGTTTTTACTTGCAAAAAGAACATTCAACAAAGTGGAAAACATTCTGTATAAAAAATCTCAGCTTCTTCATAATTGTAATTTTAATTGCTAAGATGAATGTGGAACCTGATTTAGCACCAAAATGATAATTGACCATCATTTTTTCTCTTGTTTTCATCATCATTCTTGCAATACTGAATATAGCTTAAAAGTTATTTCCCCACATGATGTAAGATGAGTTGAAATATATCCACACACATACACCCAAAGAAATGCTGAAGTCTTACCCTGCAATACCTATAAATATTTGCAAATAGGGTTTTTGCAGCTAATGAAGATTAAGTTGTAAGGGTTGGACTTCAATGGGGTAGCTAATATTGCCAATTTGGCAGGATATAGAATAGAATTAGCTAAGAGACAAACCTTTGGGTATGTCTATAAGGCAGTTTCTATACTGTGTTAATCCAGATGGGAAGATCCACCCTAAGTATGGGTAGCAGCACTCCATAATTTGGGGTCATGACTGTAGCTACAATCTGACAGGCTGCCTCATCAATGATAGCCAAATCATTGAAAATATAAAGAGAGCAAGCTGAGTATTAGCATATACCCCCTTTTACTTCCTGACTGTAGCTACAATGTGACAGGCTGCCTCATCAATGATAGCCCCTTGAACTGTGAGCCAAAATTAATCCTTCCTTATGCTGCTTTTTGCAGGTCTGTTGTCACATCAATGAGAGTGCTAATTAATGTAATTCAATGTGATTGGTGCCCTTTGTGAAAATCAGGTACTTCAGTGCAGACACGTATGCACAAGAGGGGAAAATCGGGTGAAGATGCAAGGAGTTTGTTATGTGAAATCTGATACATACCTGACTATGTGCAAAACTAGGAGGGAAGCATAGAGCAGAATCTAATTAGGAACCGACCCTACTGACAAGACAGTGATCTTATGCTTCCAGCCTCCAGAAATGCAAAATGAACTTCTGTTAGGTCAATGCACAGTTTGTAGTACATTGTTGTGGCAGCCTTAGGAGCCTAATACAGATGTTGTGTTTGTTCTCTGTCCTTGATACTTTATACATTAAAGGGTACTGATAATACTGTTAACTGTCTCAGCCAAAATTTTCAGTTTTTGTCTCTAAATGTACTTGGCAATTTTGCTGTGCCTCACTGTGTCTTTTTTATTATCTCTATGTGGTTTATGTGTATGAATGTGTTCATATACATGTTTGCATGTATGTACAGGTGTGTGTGTAGTCACAGATCAACACAGAACATCTTCTGTAATTAATCACCTTATTTTTTAAAGACAGGTCTCTCACTGAATTTTGAACTCACTGATTGACTGGACAGTGAGCTTCAGAAATCAGACCACATTTGCCTCACCATAGTTGAGATTACAGATGTGCACTGCCATGTCTTGCTTTTATGTTGCTGTTGTTTTTGTTTTGTTTTTCGTTTTTCGAGACAGGTTTTCTCTGTGAATCTTTGGAGCCTGTCCTGGAACTCTCTCTCTCTGTGTAGACCAAGGCTGGCCTCAAACTCAGAGATCCAACTGCTTATGTACTCAAATACATCAGTTTCCAGCATGCCCCTAAAATGGTAATTCTTTGCTAAGGAGCAATTTGGATGCCATTATCACTAAATCCAAACCTTCACAGTGGAATTGTTATAAACAATGGTGTTTTTTTCTTACTCTCTGTAATTAATCTTTCCATTTTCCAACTCCAGCAGCTGTTCCTGCCTCTATATAGATGAAACAGACTCATACCCACAGTTCTTGTGTCCTCCTCCAGGGGCTTTTCCAGTAAGTCCCTCTGACTTCTCCATCAAACATTTTCTAAAACCTCCCAGATATAGTTGAGGTTACACAATCAGTGCCCTTTCCCAGTCTGACCATGCCTGCCTACACCACAGCCAATATCTAGGCTTCTGACAGGACCCACCCTACCTGCAACCACCCATGGGTCCTTTATACCCCACTTGCAACTACCCCACTAAGTACCCATACTTCCCAAATCCTTCTCAAGGTATAGCCCTGTGAGACACCCTGATACCTGATATCCACACCTTTTCTGCAATTTACCAGATCTTGCCTGGGTTCCTCAATCATTACACAAGCTTAATCAATCCTCCCCAGACTATACCACCCAAAGAACTCTAGACTTCACTCAGAACCTTCCCTACTTATCCTCCAATGCATAGGACCGTCCTATGCCAAATCCAACCTTTCTAGCTAGTTACATCTACTCCCACACTCCAGGGTTGGACAAGGACACATATACTGTACACTAGCCCAATTCCTTCTGTCTAGCTGACTTCATTCCACCTAGGCCAATTTCAACCTCTATGATCAGTCTTCCCACACATCCTCTCTTCTATTCCAGCCTTCTCTGCCCACAATAAACACAGAACTAACAAAGTAGTTCATATGCCTAGATTTCAACCTCAAAATAGCAACAATATGAAAGACCAAGCAAGTATCGTCTCCCTAAAAAACTACTAGCCTTGTAGAAATGTTTACCAATGAGAATTTACCTAGTTGAACTCCAGAACACTAAATTTAAAAGAATAATAATAAACATCATCAATAAATTCATAGAGTTTAAATAATGAGGAAACAGTTCAATGAAATCAAGGAGAAAGAAATTAAAGAGAATAAATGCCCCACCTGTAACCTTAACTACAAATGGTTCTATACTGCCTGTTCCAGGAAATGACAACCATGCCTTTGTTTCAAAAAGTTGTTATAACCATCTTGCAGCTCTACCTTTGTTTCAAAAGGTTGTTATGATTACCTTGTTAAGATTAGCTGTTGCTATGACTACCTGTTTTTATGACTACCTTATTACAACCACCTTGTAATCTTTGTCTTGTAATCTTATCATTATGGCATTATGCTTATGTTCTACCCCTGTAACCCTGCCTATTTGACAAATACCCCATTTAGAAACCCCATCCCTGAGTTATAAAAACCTTGTCTTCCTCTTGAACTTCACTTTTGGGGAGAGACTGCCTGTGTGCACGATTTGGGGTGGGGGAGTTTCGAGACAGAGTTTCTCCGTGTAGCTTTGAAGCCTGTCCCGGAACTCACTCTGTAAACCAGGCTAGCCCCAAACTCACAGAGATCCATCTGCTTCTGCCTCCTAAGTGCTGGAATTAAAGGTGTGTGCTACCACTGCTGAACACTGTATACAAGATTTTAAAAAGCTCGGTTACTTAATTTGACCATGATGATTTGGGTCAGTAGCCTTTCTCCTCAAATCTTTGAGATTAACATAATCAAAAGGCTTATTTACCATGACCATGTTGGCTTTATCCCTGTAATTCAGAGATTATTCAACATACACACATCAATAAATAAATAAACTACATAAATGGAGTAGAGGGGCTTAGTGGTTCTGGATACTTCCTTACAAGCATCCAGGGAGAGCCTTGTTTGAAAGAAAATACCATTTGAAGAATCTCAACTCCACACCCAGAATCTTGGGTGTCTGTCCATGTATGTGCCTCACAAGACTGTACAGGGAAGCAATTCATTTCTTCACACAAACACAATTGCAGATGATAAAGTGTGTGGAAATGTACTCAATACTGTCATATCAAGACTGTTTTCATGTCTTTGTGAATTAAAGAAAAAATACAGAGAAAAGGTCAAATTAATCCATCTGTGTTAAAGACATTATACTTAAGGGGGAGGGGAAGTACACACTTTTCAGGGAGCCAGAAAATGCAGAATTGTAGAGGGATTATAAAAATATTCTAGCAACAATTTTGTACAAATGAGACTATTGTTATTAATAATATTTTTTCTAAAGATTACTCTTCCAAATTAAAACTAATATTACCAAGGATAGTTTTTAATCAGTATCTCTTCACATATCTTTGGCCAGTCATCATATAAAAAATATCTAGACAATGATTTTCTGTAGCTCCTAACAGGATCTTCAATAGTTTGTTGAGGTGAAAAAGTCTCAAGGCAGTGGTGACACACACCTTTATTGGAGCACTTGGGAGGCAGAGCTAGGTGGATCTCTGTGAATTCAAAGTGAGCCTGGTCTACAGAGTGAGTTCCAGAACAACCAGAGCTACACAGAAAAACCCTATCTTGAAAAGAAAAAAAAAACAAGTTTCCAGGCTTCAGAAGCCAAAGTACCCTAAAAGCATCCTTATCCTCTGTTCCCTTCCATTCTTCTAGTCCCAGAAGACATACTCTTCTGGCCTCCATGAGCCTTCAAACACATGGTGCAAGGCATACATAAACATAAAATTCAAATTACCCCCATGCATAAAATAAATAGCCATTTCAAAAACAATTTATGCCTCTTTGTGCTTTAATGTGGAAAGCCAATCATTAGTGATAGTTGGTTTCCTATTGATTCTGTGATGCACATATTAGAACCTTAGGAATCCAGTCTTTAATATCATAGCACCTCCCAAGGCTGAGGGAATGAAGGGAATGAAATATTCTAAGAGTCACAGGTCAAGGAGGACATCTGTGAAGCACTGTCTTCTAGACACTACAAGCAACTGGCACTCGTTAATTCTCTACAGCTCTGGTTGCCTATACAAGGCCTGCACTTAACCAATCTGGTCAATTTTCCATTATGGATTGGGGGATGGGCTCACAAGGCTCCATCCCTAATTGAGACACTACAGGCAGTTGAGGAATGTCCAGAAAAAAAAAGACATCTTCAGTGATGGGATTTCTATTAGGTTTTCCATGCTACACTGGCCATCTCTGCTTCTAACATCTGTGGGCAACATTAATTCGATTGGTAGACTATAGACAGACAAAGAGAAAGAAAGATTGAATGTGTGTGTGTGTGTGTGTGTGTGTGTGTGTGTGTGTGTGTGTGTAGGAAGAGAGAGAGAGAGAGAGAGACAGAGAGACAGAGAGACAGAGAGACAGAGAGACAGAGAGAATTAAGAAAAAAGAAGGATATGAATCTTGGAGATGTGAGTAAAGAAACCAAGAAGACTTGCAATTGGTAAATAAGGGTAGAGTTTATCAACATAAAACATACTCATGTATGAAAGAGAAAAATGTACATGCAAAGAAACCATAATAAGATTTTTTGAACTATAGCAATTACATGGAAAAACAGTAAAAATGGAAAATGAATTCTCAATAACTCTGCAGTAGAAATCCTGCAATCCACTGGCAAGAGTGCTTTAGGTATTAGTGACATTTAAATACAATAATGTTATAAAATACATCCACATCAACAACTTTGCGGTACTTCCTGCAGTGATTCTGCAGGCTGTTTTACCCAAAATAAAATAGTAGAAATAAAGGCATGGAAATAAATGTGTTACTACACCCAAGTTTAAATGGAAGAGATTAAAATTATAATTTTCAGTGTCAGTTATTTTCCACTTATCTGTATTGAAAACACAATTATGAAAGCATCTGCATTTGCTGAGCTGATAACAAGAGAAGCATTAATCTATTGCACCATGAACTAAAAAATCAGAACTATTCTTCTTCATTATTTGGAAAATGATTTTTATTTCTTCTGTGAAAGTACACTTCAAAAGCATTTTTAAACTGATATATAAAAACAAAATTGAGTGTAATAATGGAGTGTCACCTGGCGCTTTGATGTGTATATTTGTTGCATAATGTTTGAATCAAGCTAAACACATCTACAACCTCACACATTTACCATTTCTTGGGCTGCAGCAGTAGTTAAATTGGTAAAGCACTGACCTAGCAAACATGAGGGCCTAAGTTTAAGCCAGAGAATCCACATTTTAAAAAAAAAAAGCTGGGTGTGGTGATTCACACTTGTAATATTGTGATGGAGGAGGTTACGTTCATTGGTTAATAAAGAAACTGCCTTGGCCCTTTAATAGGACAACAGTGGCGCCCAATGTGATGGACTAAATCCACTTAAAAACATGAGAGGGCTTTAAAAAAAGGGAGAGAGAGTTTAACACAGCTTTTTGCTGTTTGCTAGGACGTGCTGTAGAGAGATTTCCTGTTTCGGCAATAGTGGCAGAAAAAAAGCTGAGTCATTTTAAAACGCAGCTTCCTGTGCTGTGCCGAACTCTGGCTATAAAGCATTTCAATGGCTTTTTTGGGACTGGATTTTGTGTGCCTGCTCAGGATTGGGAAGAAAGTACTCTGAGACCATGCAAATGGCTCAGTGCTCCCCGCCTGCACCTGGGCAGAGAGCCAGATCAGGTTTACTAGACACGGACAAGCAAGGGAGCATGGCTAACTTTCGCCGCCATACACAGAGATGTTTCCAGGCTGTGCAGTGGTCTGCCTGGAAGATTAGGCTGTAATTGAGATAAAAAGCTCATTCTCAAGAGTTAAAGTGCTGAGTGCAACTCCTACCTGGTGGCCCCAGAGCTAGTAGAAAATGGTACGTCCTCCATTTTGAAATTGGAGAGAAGTGGACCCAACATCCAGAATAGCCCACTCTGCAGCCCAGAGCTACAACTGATTCAGTCACAAACAGCGGCTCTGGCTCTGGTGCACCGTGCTGAACTATGCTGACCTCAGGTGGGAACTATCATAATTACCATAATAACAGAGCAGTTAAGGTTTAGACTAGGCAGGAAACAGGCAGCACCGAATTACCTCTACATGGTGCAACTTAAGTTTTTAAGAAGTGCTTAACCTTTTAAGAAATGCTCCTGGATAGTAAAAAATTACAGATTCATAATAGGACAGATTCAGACATAAAAAACCTTTAAATGGGTCACAGTGTTGGATGAGTGTATGTAGGCTTGAGAGAGAGAAAAAATATAGAAAGAATAAAGTTAATGCCTTAAAAAAGGGTAAAGTCTTTAAAGAGACAGAATAAAGTAAAGTGATAGAGTAAAAATAAGCCACGTAAAAATGAAAAATTCACAGAGAGTCTGGATTCTTTGTATTATTGTGTTTTCTTTGAATTTTTTGACTGTAAAGGAGCTAAGTACAGAAAGACATTTCATTATAAGGGCTACCAAGCTAGACCAGAATGGATATCATAAGGGTATGACTTCAGAATTTGGGTCTTAGAACATGATACTTTGGAAAAGAGGGTCTTCTTTTGTTTTCACAGAGGATGACACCCTATGGATTGCTTCTATCCCATTATGGAATGATAGACCACACCCTCCTAAAAGGTTGCTGTGAATACCCTCAAAAAATTACTTCACTCAACTGCTGACTGAGATGAACCTGGCACACAGGTTACACCATAAAAGACCTGATTAACAGCTCCCCCATACAGCAGGAAGCAGTTTGGAGAGAAAAAACTGCACCCATGTTCCCAAATATTGTTTATAAATGTTCTTTTACATTTAAAGGGGGATATGATATAGATATGAATAATTTGCATTGGTATGGATTTTAAGGTCAATTTTGTTATATGTATATGTATTTCTGCTCTTGATTAAGGTATTGTGACTGTGTAGTTCGTTTAAAAATGTAATTTATAATTAGGGAATATAGGTTGTTAATGGATAATCATCAATAATAGTCAAGCTTATAGTCATGTTAGTTAGATTTTCTACATATATAGAGATATATTTTAGTTAAATAGGCATTCTTCATATCTTTCAAAGACTGCAGAATATGGCATTTAATGTTTTAATAACTTAGGACTTTTCATGACAATGAGACACGTCTGCTCCTGGCAGCACCAATCTACTTCAAGAGGAAGATGGGCATCAAAGAGGCTCCTTATGGAGTTTGTTACCCATTTGGGCAAGAAACTGCTCTTGCCTGGACTGATGCATAAACTGGACACAAACAACCCACAGAGAGAGGACTGCTGAACTTGCCTAAAGGTGAGATGGTCTTTCGGGGTTCCTGATTCATGAAAGAGTCTGTGAGGTATTATGCAGGACACAGCAGATAATGACTGAACTGTCTTTGAGATGTCCTGCTTCGTGGAAATATCTGTTGAATACTATGGGCCTGTAGGCCGAAGATGGATGCCCCAATGGTACAGAGAAACTTTGGGTCACTGTCCAGGCAGCGAGATGTCTCTGTCATTTCTAGAGTTTTGGAAGTTGCTTACTTCTTGTTTACTTAGGGAATATTATATCCTTCTGGATTCTCTGATGGAGTTGAAGAATGGATAGATAGTTATAGTTTTCCATTGTTATGATAAAAGATAAAATAGATATAAATATTGTAACTGTAATTCTGGCTTGATAACTGTTTTGTTATATGTAATTTTACTATGTTAAAGTTAAAGCCTTTCTTTTTTTGTTTAAACAGAAAAGGGGGAAATGATAGAGAAGGTTACTTTCATTGGTTAATAAAGAAACTTCCTTGGCCCTTTAATAGGACAGAAAATTAGGTAGGAAGAGTAGACAGAATAGAATTGTGGGAGAAAGAAAGCAGAGTCAGGCAGATGCTTCAGGCAGTTGCCATGACTCTCCTCTCCAAGACAGACGCAGGCTAAGATCCTTCCCGGTAAGACACCACCTCGTGGTGCTACACAGATTATTAAATATGGGTTAAAGCAAGATATGAGAATTAGCCAATAAGAGGCTGAAACTAATAGGCCAGGCAGTGTTTAAATGAATACAGTTTCCGTGTAATTATTTTGGGTGTAAAGCTAGCCGTGCGGGAGCTGGGTGGGACAAAAAGCAGGCCCACCACCTCCACACAACAATACTGGTACCTGATAGGCAGAAAACAGTCAATTTCCTTAGGGATCATTAGTCAGTCAGCCTAACCTACTTGGTGATTTATACACACACACACACACACACACACACACACACAAACACACACCCTAATTTTATCATTGCTTTCTTATGAAAATACTCAGAATCTTTTATCTAGATTTTGATGATACCCATGTGTGTGTGGCAGGGTGAGGGTTGTCCAGTATCTACTATTTTTTCATTAGTTTGTTTTACTTTCCAGAGATCAATTTTTCTGAACTTTGAAGTTCTCTTCTATCGTTTGGAAATAAGATTGAGTTACCATAAGAAGCAATTATACAATAAAACATAAAAACAATTTTCTGAGGGATAAAAGTATCCAAACTAGCATAATTACAATTACCATATGAAGTGAAGAGCAGCAGGGCTGCGTTCCTGCCGCCCGGTTCCCAGCCACATGACTAGCTTATGCCCCGAAATAATTACACGGAAACTGTATTCTTTTAAACACTGCCTGGCCCATTAGTTTCCACCTCTTATTAGCTAATTCTCACATCTTGCTTTAACCCATATTTAGTAATGTGTGTAGCACCACAAGGTGGTGGCTTACTGGGAAAGATTCAGCATGTATGACCTAGCGGCTGGCTCCATGGTGTCTGTCTCCGAAAGGAGAGGCATGGTGATTGACTAACTTCCCTTCTTCTCAGCATTCTGTTCTGTCTACTCCACCTATCTAAATCCTGCCCTATCAAAAAGCCAAGGCAGTTTCTTTATTAACCAATGAGAGTCCTCCATAAATCATAGATGACATAGGGCTGAACATTGTAGGACCATAGTCCATAACAGGTTATCATACTTCCATCGAACAATATAATGTAAAAAATCAACATAATAAAAAGCATGATCTTTTGAAACTACTCTGCTCAGTTGTAAGAGAGTCCTGGTCTGCATGGGACATAGATATCTGCTTGCCATGCAGTTAGAATCCTACATGGCCTTTGGACGAGATGAGACACCTCAACTGACCACCACCATGCGAGGTTCCAGAATTCACTGCTGGCTATATAAGAAAGATATCTTAGAGTAGAACAAGAACCCACTATAACTTGCATCACAGCCAACATTACTGAAAGCAAAAGAACCACCCAACTGAGCCCATCCAACCTACAGAATCATGAGAACAACCAAATGCTGTTTTGCAAACCACCAAGTTTGGGATGACTTATAATGCAATGAAATAGTGTGAAAATACTTGATTTGTAGGAGAGTTATATTGCAATACACTTTAACAGACACTTATTTGGGATGTCAAATAAAAGTAGATCTCTATTTTATAGATTTGTTTCTACCAGAACATTCCATTTATTAATTTTTAAAAAGTACAGATTCATTATAGAGATTGTTCTTACCCAAAATAATACCTGATGTTATGATTCCAAGATGCAAATGGGAATTTCAATAATAAGTATAAAATAACATATTACAAAGGTGTCCTTTAAGCATGTAGTTTTTTTTTCTTAGAACGCATGTGATATACCAACCTAAAATAAAGTAGCTTGAAAAATTAGATTAACTGCACATTGGGGAAGATGTTATCATTCTCTGATTTAATCCACCCCCAAAAAATAATTGTTCTGTCTGATCCTCAAACAGGTTCTCTTACTAAAGTATCAATTTCTCTCTGACATAAATGTCTTAAAGAAGAAATATGTGGTAGTTATGTTCCAGGAAATGTGTTTTATACAAAATATGACTTTCTTGTAAGAAAAGGAGAATTAAAGTGGTATTGATTTCTCAACTGCAGAGTTGTTGTCTGGTGTTTAATAGAATCGACAACAAGAATCCTAGTGAGTGAATTCTAAGTAGTGTCATTTATAGGCATGAAATCTTTTAGAAAGGAAATGCATAAACTCTATGGTACATTGATGAGCAATTGAAAATACAGTCTAAACTAAAATGTTATTGTACTTTACTCAGGCCTGAATGAGTCAGAAGGTCACAAAAAGGACACATTCATGAGAACCAAATAGAGCCTTCAACTCTGAGTGTGGAGGGACAGGTAGTGATTTCCAGAAAGTAGGAGGAATATAAGCCCCATTCTGTCCTATATTAAGTGGCAGTAAGAAAAAATATATACCTGTAAGATTTCTAACATTTTAGGGCTTAAGGTAAGAAGGATTCATTATGACTGTTAGGTTTCAAACCTAACAGGTACCTATTTAATATATCAAAGTGGACACTTACCACCAGACCAGGTTCTCCCTACCTGTTACAGGGTATGACTGGCATACCCCACCACCTACTGTGGGACAAAGGCCTTGTGCCCTGTAAAGACTTGTCACTTGCATTGGTTTAACAAAACACTGATTTACCGGTAGCTAAGCAGGAAGTATAGGCAGGCGACCAGATTAAGAGAATTTTGGGAAGAGAAAAGGCTCAGTTTGCAGTCATCACCCAGACACAGAGGAAACAAGATGAAAATGCTTCACTGATAAAAGGTACCAAGCCATGTGGCTAACACAGACAAACATTATGGGTTAATTTAAGATGTAAGAGTTACCTAAAATATTAGCCTAAGCTAATAAGCTAAGCAGTATTGTAATTAATATAGTTTCTGTGTGATTATTTCGGGTCTGAGTGGCCAAGAACAAACAAAAACAGCTTCAAAACTGACTCTCAAATAACCCATCCCTCAATTGGCTCCTCAACTGGTTAATAAACAAGTCAATGCAACCACCCAAGAGGCTCACAGTCTGCCACAAAGGCTCAAAGTAAGTAAGTAAGTAAATAAATAAATAAATAAAAGTCCTTGATATTAAGACACACTCCAGGTCTTCTTCCACAATCAGGCAAAACCATACAAAACCCTTTATATCCTTTACAAATTTATTGGTCTTATAGGACAAGCTATAAAAAGACACATAATAGATTGCTAACACCTTATTTCTTTTATTGACTTATGAAAATACAAATTCTGACTAGGCCTCTAAATGTTTCAAATGTAAAAGTCAGGACATGCCTTTCCCTAGAGCTGACAGGCTTCTACTGTGATAGAAAAACTCACAAGCAGGTTTCACTGGGAAATCCAACTTCCATGCTGTTGTTCCTGACTTAAAAATTGCTGTTTACTTCTCCTTTATGCTCTAATGACAATTTTAAAAGACTTACTTTTTCAGATACTAATTTTAGTAATCAATCACCTATGATTCATGGCATTAAGGAGAAAAAGTAGTAAATAAAAATGTTAATGGATATAAAGATAGAAAGATTTTAATAACTGTATATGAAGTTAAAATGAAAAACAAAAGTTCATTATGCAAGTTTTAAAGAAGGTTAAATGTATGGCTATGTCTAGATAGAAAAGATAAAAGGTTTAAATAAGTTGTGGTGAAGATTAATATAGCTGCATATTTCCAGAGTAAAAAGGCAAAATAGAATGCCAGCTATGAGGGTCTGAGGAAGTGACTTAAGTCATGTGAAAGATGAGACTTAAGGACAATACCTAAGATGTTAAAACTTCAAAGTTTAACACATTGATGTTAAACCTCCACTTAACTCAATGGAATTCTCATATGTTATTAATCTATAGTTGGTAGCAGTTATAAATACTGGCTAATAAACCTTTAAAAATAATAAATTATCAGAGTTACAGTCTCAAAAGAATTCACTCTCCTTTGGTCATCTTAAATGTGTTCATGTTTGTGTTGGTAACTTCTCACAGGTTATTTATGCTGCTGCTCAAACACAGGAGCCTGCTTGAGCTGTTTGCAGACACTGACTGACTTCTTTCTCTGTAATGGGAGTCCCGAAACACATCAACACAGACAATGGTTCTGCTTGTATGTTTAAAACATTTATCTCATTTTGTCAACTTCAGGAAATTCATATTGATCATGGTATTCCCTGAAGGGCTGTAGCCAGGCGGAGCATGGCAAACATGGCACTGACGGGTTTTGTCCTCTTCTCCTGCTGTTGGTAAAAACCATCCCGAGATTGTATCCCCCAAGCTAGAGAAAGCTAGCCCCAAGCTCCATTCTTTTATATAGCCACTAATCCATTCCTGAGACAAAACACCAAGGTCCAACAACCAAAATTCATTATTTGGTTAATTTGTCCAATCATGATTTACCAGCTCACCCTAGCACAGACTTCCCCCTTTCCCCATTAAAAGCCCACAAAAACAAACAGAAGCACCTGCTTCTGATGTTGCTTGCTGTCTGCCTTTTCCCAATCCAGAGGCAGCCCTCCCCCTATCACTTGCCCCTCTGGTATAATAAATCTCCTCTCTGCTTAGATACAAATCTCCTTTGTGCTTAGAATGTAGTATCTGGGTGTGTCATATACCAACTCCAAAGGGCTTCCCTGACCTATATTCCCTACAATTGCCAGAAACAAGACACAATTGAACACTCTCACTTATTACCATAAAAATCAAATACATAAACAAAAGGGACTGGGAGAATAAAGGAATAACAACTCAGAAGCTATTTGCCAAAGCAGCATATATTTTAAATTTTAAAAATAGCTTCCCTCAAAATTACCCAGACATCTCAAAAAAATCACAAGAAAACAAAAAGTTTATCTGAAGGGTTAATGATCTAAAAGATCTAAAAGATTTAGATGGACTAAGAAGCTCCAGACAGCAAAGCTGACTTCACTGATAACACCTGGGTTGTTAGATGGGGAAGCCTCGGATAAGAGGGTCAATATGCCTTTTTGAGTGGCATCTATCATTGCAGTGCAACTGACCTGCATATAGAATCTTCCACCCTCAAAGGTCTCCCCTTTCCCATTGTATAAATACCCATACCCTCAGCAATACCTGAACACAGTCTCGACATCCACAGAGAGACTGTGGCCCTTCAGTTGTTCTGATGAAAAGAACAATTCTGTTTCTGGAGATGTCTCTGTTTTGTTTTATTTTTTTTCATTCCAAGTTGCCTTCATCAATATCTATGTAACATTATCCAAACTCATGGTTTTGTATAAACCCACTCAAAAATCTAGCCTGTTCCCTTCATAAATTGGAGTTAAGGCTCCACATCTGTGCTTTCTCCTACAGGCTTTCTCTAGATTCCAACAGGATTAGTAAATGCATACCATGAATGGGCACCAGAAGACAACAAAAGAATGACATTTTACTCCATTAAACTGCATGCTGCTTTCATTTTTACCCCATTTACCCAACTTCTTCTCATTCTACTGTGAATTTATCTCCTGACTTTCATTCTTAAATAAGTCCATTCCTGGATTCCTGTTCATCTCACTCATCCATGGCATGGAGAACCTACTTTAAAAGAGCTTAACTATGCCCTGGATCATATAGGTATAAAAAGACTCGCTGGGATTATTATTGAAGCTACCATAGCTGCTACCATCACCCCTGCCATGGCAGAAGTAGCATTATATCAGTTTGTCCACAATTCAGAAAGTGTCAGTTCCTGTCTTCAAAGTATCACCAACAAATTACAAGAACAAACACATATTGACCAACAAATCCTTAAGAGATTAGATGCTCCTGAAACTGCTGTCATGTGACTTGAAGACCATCAAGAAGCCCTTTGGTTCTGCCAGTAACTTCAGCATGACACAGGTTTTCACTGTATGTGTGTCACTCTCTTCCCTGTTAACTACACTCAGAGGTGGAATAACATTTATAAACACCACACAAAGGTGTTTAGTTCCCCATTTAGAGCAAGATATTTCTGCCTTAGACAAACATCATTCCCTCCAAATAAAGAAACTCAGAGAACAAGCACAAAATACATTTTTGTCCATACTGAAAGAGGTATCTAACTGCCTCTAACTGGTTTTCAGGATTAAGTCTTAATATGTGGTCCCTTACAAAAATAGCCATTCTGTTTGTCTGCCTCATCCTACCATGCATTTGCCAATTATTGTAAAGGACCACCAAGAGATGATGTTGATTCAGGCTGTCCCTATAGTACATCATATGTAGACTGCTTTTCACCAATGGGCACTTCCATGGACACACTTCTTTAATAAAACAGCAAAAAGAAGAAACTGTGATGATGCGGTGTTCTGAAAAATCTACGAGACAGGAACATTTTCTGGGCCTCACAGCCAGAGTTAATAATCCCCTTGAGGTCACTTAAGACTGCTATCCTACTGTGCATTCAAACTGTTTATTTAACCTGCCTTTGAGAGAACAGTGTAGCAATCAACCTTACTTGCAGTGGATTTCCCATGTAATCAACCTTAAAAACCTAAGATAATGGATAGCTGCAATCTTCTTAAATTATGTACTCTTTTATGTCCCCGAGTCAGAATGTGAATTGTATGTATGCATGTGTAAAATTTGCTAAAAAACAGAAAATACAGAATTTGAAAGCAATGTTCTAAAATCTACCCTAAAAGTTGAAAACAACCATTTATGAATATCGGTTAATAAAAAATAATGTTTGTTATATGGGTTAGTTGGGATCAGTTGGAATTAGTGACTTAATTCCTTGTAAAACTCTGTTATAGATTTCTGTAAAGTATCCTATTACTTCCCCATGTGATGCTTTCTGTGTTGTTCAATAAATGCAGATAAAAGCCCTTTGTTAAATTCATAAGGCTCAGACAGACAGACAGACAGACAGACAGACAGACAGACACAGTCACACAACAGACACACCAAGACAGAGCAGATTCACAAGACAGCCTTCAGGCACACACACTCAGATTTATACAACAGACAGAGGATGAATGACGTATGGAGCATGCATGAAGTAAAGAATTCAGATCTAGACATGCTCTTGGTTAAATGGCCCCAAGGGGAAGTGTTTTTATTTCTTTCTTTAATGCTACACGAACGTGACATTGATGAGTTGGTGTTAATCACTAACATATGTAATTAACACAACTTCTGTTGCTGGGGTGAAATATCCTGAGAAGAAGCAGCTTGGGGGGAAGGAGGTTGATCTCACTTTACTATTTCAGGTGATACTCTATATATACTGCAGAGAAGCCAGGGTAACAAGTTCTTGAAACAACTCATCCTAGCAAGAGCAGAAAGAAAAATACATGCACATGAGTGTACTTGCTTATACTTATTTAGTTTCTCTAGTTTTATATAGTTCAGGAGCCCCTGACTAATGACTGGTGCCACCCAGAGTGGGTTATGACTTCCCACACCAATTAACTTAAGACAATTTCTCTACAGCCATGCTCACAGATAATCTCCCTCATTGAGATTATCTTCCTGTGTGATTCTAGGACATGTCACATTAAGACTTAAAACTAACCATCATAGATACACAAGAGAAGCCTAAATCATAATTTCCTGCCTCTGAGCACACACTTCTTTGAGACACACATCACTAAACCCAGATGGTGGGAAGGAGCTATTTCTTCATCTTGCTGGGGGTATGTCTACAGAATAGAAAAGAGGCCATAAGTTGAGCAAAGAAAGAAAAAGAGACAAATTTACGGGTGAATAAAACATCTAAATAGAGAATCTCCAGAGAATAATTATATTTTTTAAATAGCACTGTAATGGGAATTGCAGGATATGGCAGTGTCAATATGGGGTCTTAATAACTGTGGGTATGTATATTCAATGAGGTAGAAGCAAAGGGAAGGTTTTGAAATGAAAGTAAAAAAAACATTACATTAGTTATTTTGAATCAATCACCTTTGGCCGCAATTATTAATAATACAAATGACATCAGTCCAACCAGCAGCTAGGCAGATGTCTTTGTAAGAAGCACTTCTTATACAAGGTTGTCCTGGTTTCCATGGATGCTTGTAATCCTGGAAGGATTTGTGACAGTTACTTCCATGTGTTAGAATTCTCTCTTCATAACCTCCTGCTTCGGTTTCACTTTTTTTCCATAGAGTTTAAACAAGGGACTTCATTCTGATCCTGATGACTTTGGCACATTTTTAAAAACACAAAATAGCACAATTTTTAAAACACAAAATAGCAAGGAAATAATCCTGAGGATGAGGTCGGACTGCATGCATCTTCCTACACACTAATAAAAGGTATGCTTTTAACTTCAGCTGAGGAGTTAGAAAAAAAAAAGAAAGTACATAATCATTTTAAATTTTTGTATGTGTGTGTGTGCATGCATATAAATATATGTGGTATACGAACCTGTCTATACACGTAGAAACCAGAGGAGAACATACCACCCTCTACTACCCTCTGCCTCATTCCTTTGAGACACAGTCTCTCACTGAACCTGGAGCTAGCCTGGCAGCCAGCAAGTCCCACTGATCTCATTATCTATGCCCACCTCTCTTAAGCACTGGTATTACAGGACTGTGCACCACACTTGGCTTTATTCATGGGTTGGGCCTCTGAACTTGGGTCCTCAGAAACTTGCTCAACAACTAACCAATCCGCAGAATCCTCCAAGATATATATATATATATATATATATATATATATATATATATATATATATATATATTCAGGCCTTGCTGGTAGCTGTATTTCACATGCACAAAAGAGACAAAGATAAGGGTTTTCCTATCATTCTGATGAGAGAATGGATGACCTAGAGACATTCGTCAGAATTAGATGTGGAGTGTATGTGCTTCTGTGGGGGATAGGGATGGGGGAGAAGGTAAGGGAAAGAAAGGGGGAGAAAAGGAGGAAAGTGTGAGAAGGGAGAGAGAAAGAATGATCAAAATGTTTACTCTAACCAAATAAAGAATTATGTCATCAGGAAAATATCTTCCAGTCTTTTAACTCACCACAGCTCTATAAATTGCCACATACTGACTTAGCAATGCTCCAAGGAGAGATTTTTCCCTTCCTATTGAACCCCTGCCCATCATCCTTATGACTCACTCCTAGATAGATTTTATCTAGCCTGTATTTGCTATGTGAGAACTGACCTTCTTGCACCTAGCAGCCTTAGACAGGAAGAACTCCAGCCATGCTTGCATCCTTGCTCTGTGTTTCTAATAGCCCCACAAGTCTAATTTGTGCTGCCCATATACTCATTGGTGTGGTACCATCTGTTAGAGTATGGACTACTTACCAAGGGATACCCTGTTAAAGAAATCTGAGTCTCTCCCTGAAGAAGCCATCAAGTATCAAAAGCTTTTCAGTTAGGGATGGGGATGCATACACACCTTCCCTTCTCCATGTTCGAATGTTTACTGTCAGGATCTTCTACAAGTCTTGTGTAGGCAACTATAGCTACTGTGAGCTCATGAGTGCTTCTGTTATGTCCAGAAGATCCTGTTTTGTCCTTGTCCTCCCCAACCTCTGACTTTTATGATCTTTCTGCCTGCCCTTCTTCAATGTCTCCTAAATCTTGGCTTGGGGATGATTAAATGTTCCATTCGTGACTTAACATTTATCATTATTTATTCTCTGCTCATTGACCACTTGTGAGTTTCTGATTTACCAACCACTGACAATCCAAAGATGCTTCTCTGATAAGGACTGAGAGCTGCACTAATGTATGGATGTAAAGATAAAAGTTTCAAAGGCGGGTTGATACTACTGTCCATTTAACAATAGTGTAGGTTCACCTCTTGGGCTTATAAGCTCCCCAGCCATTGGGAACCATTTAAATTGCAAAATCCTTCAAAAGATGTGTCACTGTATATATTATGAAAGGGACACTTGCTGACAGCAGGAGGGATGAATCAAGGAGATATGCTGTTGGCTTATTGAGACATCAGCTGGAGACATGCTCTAAGGGTGACTCAGATTTATCAAAACTGTATGTATGTGCATAAATTCCCACCAAAGCACTGCAAGCATTGCTCTGGTGGTGATGAGTGAGAGGAATAAGGAAAAGAAATTTGCAAACATAATTTGAAACTATGGAATCTACAAAGGATGAAGACTAGCTGATCATGTTGAGCATTGTGATGGCTAGTATGAAAGACACATGAGAATATATAGTACGGAAAGGATAATAAAAAAAATAGGAAATAAAAGAATTCACAGAGATGCCCTGTCATTAATTTATCACTTATATATTTAGATGAAGACTGGTTGACCTGTCCTCTAAAATGCTGTATGCAGGTTGGGCAATGGTGGTGGATGCTTTTAATGCCAGCATTCAGGAGGCTGAAACAGGTGGATCTCTGTGGCACAGAAAAATTATGTCTGGAAAAAAAGGCTGAAGTGAGATCAGGTAAGAATTATCTTGACTGGGAGTGGTGGCATACACCTTTAATTCCAGCACTTCAGAGGCAGAGGCAGGCAGATCTCTGTGAGTTTAAGGACTGCCTGGTCTACAAAGAGAGTTCCAGGACAGCCATGGCTGTTATATAGAGAAACACTGTCTCAAAAAAAAAAAAACAAGAAACCTTCTATGCAGAAATCATATACCAATAGGTAAATACAGCATGTACTTGATGTTAGTGATGATTCTCATGTGGTCATGGTATCTGAGACAGAATATAGAGCCATAGCAAAGATGGTGAGGGAAACAGGCAGTTTGTGTTGAAACATTCTGGATGAGTCAAACCCTTTGCAGCAATAGTATGATTAACCTGTAGTTTCTCAAAACAATCTGAGAACCTCAATTTCATTTGTAGGAAAATATATAGGCATATCAGGCACACAACTGGTATCTGAGTATTTAGGAGTGTGAGTAGTTCAAGGTGAACCTGGGATACACAGTGAGTTCCAGGTCAGACTGGACTAAAAGATATGGCCTGTCTCAAAAATTAATTTTAAAAACTTCTAGTAACTTAAATTTGGGTTTATTTAAGACAGGAGCTAGCTCTGTATTTCATGCTGGCATGAAACACAGGATCCTCCTGCCTCATCTAATGTGGGATTTCTCTCTGTATGCTGTGATTACCATTAATGAATAAAGAAACTGCTTTGGCCTGTTGATAGGGCAGAACTTAGGTAGGCAGAGAAAACTGGACTGAATGCTGGGAGGAATAAGGCAGAGTCAGGGAGATGCCAGGAAGCCGCCAGAGTCAGACATGCTGAATTTTTGCTGGTAAACCACTGCCATGTGGTAATATACAGATTAATAAAAATGGGTTAAATTAATATAAGAGCTAGCCAATAAGGAGCTAGAACTAATGGGCCAAGCGGTGTTTTAATTAATACAATTTCTGTGTGATTATTTCGGTTCTGGGCAGCCAGGAAGAACAAGTAGCTCCTCCTACATTCATCTTCCTGAATGTGGGATTATATACATGTACCATCACTCCCTGCAACAGATTCAATGGTTTCTGTTTTCTTTCTTTGTGCATCTGTGAATGTGTGAAAGAGTACATGTGCATGTTCATGTGTGTTAACGTGAATACAGATGTGGAAGCCAGAGGATATTGTCAAGTATCTTCCTCAATCACTCTCCACCTAATTTTATGAGACAGGGTCTCTCATTGAAACTAAAACTCACCAATTTTGCTAGGCTGACTGGCCCATAGGCTAGGATGCCCTCCTGTCTCTATCTCCTCAGCAAGCATGAACCTGAGCACTTGGCTTTTCCATATTGATACTAGAGGCTGAACTGAAATCTCAATGTCACTGTGGCAAGCCCTTCACTGAAGAAGTCATCTCCACAGCCCCAAGTCACTCTATTTCTAAAAATACTATAGAACATATGTTTTAATAATATAATGTTTTTAATTGTAGTATGTGTGTGTGGTATAGTGTGTGAATATAAAAACACATTTTGAAAAACCTCACTGGGTTGATACTTTAGGAGTAATGACCTTCATTTCAGTCTTATCTCTCCTTTGATCTGCACTCATATATGGCAGAGATGAAAGGGTTAGAAATTAGATATCATTAGTGAGTAAATCAACATATTTAAGAGTTCAAATTGACCAAAGAGGAGAATGTGTGTCTGGAGTGTGTGTGTGTGTGTGCTCAGTCTATATAATGTTAACTTCTCTGTGCTTGATTATTTGGTATTAGATAACCAATTGGAATGCTCTTCCCTAAGGAAGACTATTTCTTCCACTCTCATTATTCCTTAGTTGCATGTAATTCTTTGGGCAGGGTGGAGGCCTCATGGTATTTCCCCTCATCTACTTTGTCATGTCTATTGTTGTCCTTGCTCATATCATGTTTAGGCAGTCATGCTGATGAGACAATATGAGTATAGCTTCTGACATGACTGGGAGACACAATCTCACATCAATCTCCCTGGTCCTCTGGCTCTTACAATATTTCTTTCCCCTTTTTTGCAATGTTCTTTGAGCCTTTGATGCAGGAGTGTTTTGGAGATGTATCCATTGAGACTCTGCTCTACAACTCTACATTTTGATTGGTTGTGGTTTTCTGTAGTGGCCTCTGTCTATTGCAAAGAGAAGTTTCCTCAACAAGGAGTAAAGACTGTACTTATATGAATATAGAACAATAAATATTAAGAATGTAGTTATGGATTACACTGATTTACTAAAGAGTCAGTTATGGGGTCTCCAAGATCCATGACTTTACTAGCTATGGATGATTTAATAGATTTCTAGCACTAGGTATGATTTCCCTCTTGTTGAGTGGGTTTTAAGTTTAATTAGAGAGCTGTAGGTTAGTGCCAAGATATGTATCTGGTTGCTGCAGCATTAGTGTTATTATGCAAAGTGGGTCATTACTGTAGTTAGTAAATGTCCTAGCTGGGTAGGACTGTTGTTTGCTTCCCTTCTTTGGAAACTTTCATGGTGCCTTCTGGTACCATGAAAACTAGTCCTTGGGGAAGAAGCATTCAGGTCAATATGGTGGGTAGAGTGGAGTCACTTGTTGGAGAGACAGCTCAGTGCTTAAGAGCGCCTATTATTCTTGCAGAGAATTTGGATGGGTTTTGGTTCACAGTGTGGCTCCAGGGAGACCTGTCTCCCTGGTCTGGTCTCTGTGAATACTGTGCTTGTATAGTATACATGTATAATGGAGGACTCTCATTGGTTAATAAAGAAACTGCCTTGGCTTTTTGATAGGGCAAGATTTAGGTGGGTGGGGTAGACAGAACAGGAAGAAGGAACTGAGGTAGATGGCTCAGACAATTGCTCTCCCTCTCCTCAGTGAGACAGACGTGATGAAGCTCCAGCCCAAGATGGATGTACGCTAGAATCTTCCCGGTAAGGCACCACTTTGTGGTGCTACACAGATTATTAGATAGGGGTTAATCAAGATCTGAGTAAAGGGCTGAAACTAATGGGCCAGGCAGTGTTTAAATGAATACAGTTTGTGTGTTATTATTTCGGGGCATAAGCTAGCCAGGCAGCTGGGAGCCAGGAGGGACGAAAAGCAGGCCTGCCCGCAGCTCCCTTCTACACATGTATATTCATTCAGACGCTCATGTGGATAAAAGAAAACAAATAAAACTTTAAAATAGAAAGAATATGCAGCTGGAGAGATGGCTGAGTGCTTAAGAGAACTGGTTGCTTTTTCAGAGGACCCAGGCTTAATTCCTAGCACCCACATGGCTGCTCTTAACCATTTGTAATTTCAAAACCAGAGAGCCACATGGCAGCTGGAGAGTCAATACCCTTTTCTGATATTCACAGGCACCAAACATACATATGATGCACATAAATATATGCAGGTAATGTACCCATACAGATAAAATAAAAAATAAAAATTATAGTATAGCAACCAGTGACCAAGAGACAAGAAACAAATATTCTGGTAAGAAGAAACTACAAATATCAATGTATGAGATAAATGCAATTATGTAGGAAAGACATTTTGAAAATAATTTTAACAATTCACAGCAGAGTTCTAAGATGCAAACATTTTGACACAGAACAGTATAATCAGTGTTTTTAATTAATTTAATTTTTTATTTTAATCTCTCTGTGTGTGTGTGTGTGTGTGGTGTGTGTGTGTGTACACATGTGTGCAGGTACTCACAGAGGCCAAAAATTAATTTTGGATCTCCTGGAGCTAGAGTATAGGTGGTCATACACCACCTCACATGGGTACTGAGAACCAATTCCAAACCACTGGAAAAGTAGCACATAGTTTTAACTGCTCCATAATGTCTTCAGCCCCTTCTTCGTGTTTTTTTTTTTATTACTTGGTCTTGGAAAAGATGAGGAGATGCTAGGTTAAAGGTTGGGGTGGAGCTATGGATACAGCTTCAGGCATATATTTCTATGTCTGTAACAAAATACCTTAGTTAAACAGCTTATGAGGAGGAAGGGTTTATTTTTTGTTCTAATTCACAAGGTCCAGCTCATGGTTGACCCTGTTGCTTCTGGCTCTTTCCTGAGATGATTCACCATAGTGGAAAATGTGTAGTAGAACTAGCTTTTCACTTCATGACAGCCAAGAAACAAAGAAAATCCTGAATCTCTTTCACCAATATACCCTTTCCACCTCATGATGCACGAGTTAACTTTCTCCCACTATGCCCCACCTCTTAAAGGTTCCACCACCTTCTAATAACCAGACAAGCTGATGACCCAGTCTTCAACATACAGGCTTTGGGGCAAACTTATCCAAGTCATGGCAAGTAGAAAAGTAAATATCCTATGAAGAGAGAAGCTCTAGAGAATTTCAATCAGCTGATTACACATATCCTAAGCTCTCAGCATATAGCTACAATCCTGTATAAGCTTAAGGCATTTCCACAAGATCCCAACTCTCTACATAACAGAGGATGTCTTTCCAAACCAATTACTTAAAGATTTGTTTGTTTATGTATGACTTTCTATGTATGGGCATTTGCCTACATATGCCATGTACTAGCTGCACTACCTATATGCATGGTGCTCATGGAGGTCTAAAGAAGTTATGGGATCCCCTGGAGCTAGAATTATAGGTGATTGTGGGTCTCTGTGTGGGTTGCAGAAATAGATCCCAGGTATTTTACAGTAACAGAAAGCACTCTTCACAGCAAAGTACCCACCACTTCAAGCAGCGAAATTTTTGATAAGCACACAGCCTCCTGTAATGGTTCTCATCTTAATGTCACTTTACAGCTCCCAAGGTCTCTTCACACATGGAGGTCATACACAATCATCCAAAGGCAATTTTCCCGACCATCCATATTTCCCTGCCACTCTGCAATCGCCTCGCTTCTAGGCATTTCGCTGCATCCCACTGCTTTTGTAGCACTGTGAAGAAAGAGAAAGCCCGAGGGACTCATGTTTGTCATGCATTAGTGATCCTCACAAGAGGCAGGGGTAGCATAAACTTATAATGTAGTGGTGATTCTGGATTTGTGGATTAGTTTCCCATCGTGCCTCCTTTTGATCCTTTGAATATAAAGGAAGAAAGCATTTCTGATCCGTTCCTCCATTATGTCAGAGTTCAAGTAAGCACCAGTCACTGCAAAGATCAGTGTGCTTCAGTCCACATCTGCATTCATACGGAATGGGACATCTTGAAATCTCTGCTGTTTAGACCTCACAAAATCACCTTGATGCCCTACTCAATTTTACTTTCTATAATACTTTGGTCCATTAATCCCTCCTAAAGGAAAGTTCTAGGATTTTCACTCAGTCATATTACTAGAAAGAAAACCCATCATACACCCACAACTAGATGCTAAGACCCTATTGCTGAATACACAGAAAAATCAACCTTGAACTAGCCAGGAAACTTCCTCCCTGTTGGCTAGCTTTCATAGAGTCAGGAGGATCTATGAAGGCTGCTGGGAGACAAATGACATCAATGACCTTAGCCAGGAATAAATCTTGTTTGATCTAATATTGACCTGCCAAGTGTGATGTACACACTGGTACAATAGTGAAGACTATGGGGGTGTCTGAGTTGGGGTGTCTATTGCTGTGGCAGGATACCATAACCATAGCAACTCTTATAAATGGAAAGCACTTCATTGGAGTGGGTTACATTTTCAGAGGTTCAGTTCATTACAATCATGGCAGGACATAACAGCATGCAGGCAGACATGGTGCTGGCTACATCTTGATCAGAAGGCGACAGTGCCACTGGGTGGTATATTGAGAATATATGAGACCTCAAAGCCTGCCTCCACAGTGATACACTTCCTCCTACAAGCCCATATTATTCCAGCAAAGCCACAGCTCCCAATAGTGTCACTCCCTTTCAGGGCCTTTTCTTTCAAATCACCACAGGGAGTAACCAACCACTCTATTGATTAGATTTAAACCCTACTCTACAGAAGAGAATCCAAGCCTGGTATTGTAAACATGGTTAAAACCCATAGCTTGCAATGACCTAGGCTCTATAGGAGAACCTATTGATGTTGTTTTGCTGAATGATCATGTTGTCATATAAACCATATATATGTGATAGATGATAGATAGATAGATAGATAGATAGATAGATAGATAGATAGATAGATAGATAGATAGACAGACAGACAGACAGACAGACAGACAGACAGACAGGGAGATATGTACTGTTTTCAACCGTGATCAGAGAAGTTTCTTACTGAAGTGGTTACTGGTTACAAAGTGTTGTGCATAAGCAACTGTCAGTGGTCAACCATAGATATGGCATCTATATCAATTATACTCCAACTCCAAGGCTCAAGAACTATAATCTAATACAAGGCAGAAAGAGCCAGAGGGTGGAAAGAAGTGATGTGAAATATTGTCAATGGTATATGACACAGCTGTTGTACACCTAAATTCATAGATGGTACAGTCACCTCCACAAGACCTGAACAAGATGTGAGCATTGAAGAGGGGAATGGAGGATAGATATGATCAAAGCCCTAAAGAGAAACATACTACTGTTGTTGGACTACATGCCTTTCTTATGAAACCCCTTCTAAATATTTTCAGAAAACAGAAATGGTGGGTAGATAATATGAAGCAACAATAGTTTGAAACCAGGTCAACTCATTTCTAGGAATAGATGAGTAATGCAGAGGGACTGTTTTAGTCACCATCTCTCCCTAGTCCCACCTCTGGTTCCTCTTCCTCTTCTTTATTTATATTGATTTTAGTGAGTAAGGTACATGTACCAAGACATAAGTGTGGAGACAGAAGAAGAACCCGTGGTTGTTGGTTCTCTCCTTCTACCTCATGGTTTTGAACTTAGTTGTTAGAATTAGTAGCAGATGTCCCCCCTTCCTTCCATTTTCCCTTTCTATTCCTCCCCCTCTTTCTTTTCTTTTTTCTATTTTTCCATTTAATATCTTTTCCTAGGTTGTGAAAGGAAACTTCTTTTCCTTTTCTTCTGTCATACCACACAGTTCACTTGACTGAACCTTGAGGCAACACGTGATAGAACAAAGTAGAGCTGTTTAGAAATCTCAGTTCAGTTATTGCTGCATACATGCATTTACTTCAGGATTCTTTGAACTCCATCTCCCCTACTAGTATATCAAGTATTCTTTTTATTTATAAAAGTGTATGAATGTGAGTTATCTGTCTCTGGAGTCTAGTGAAGCAGAATTCTGGTCTTTAAATGTTTATGAAGCATATGGCATGAACAACTTAGTACTAGGTGTTTCTCATACACAGAGCACACTGGGTGTATTATGATTATGCTAAGGGTTACGTATTTCTTAGAAAACTCACAGGAAATTTTATTGCCATCATCATGATATTGGGATGTAGAATCCTTAGTAACTAATTACATCATAGGGATTCTGGCCTCATGAGTGGATCCATGGTGATAACACAAAAAGAGTACATTGACTTAGATGTGGCTTTGTTATAAACTGTCATTCATATTCTCTTCTTTTCCTCATCCATCCTTCTCCCCTCTCTCCTTTTACCCCTCTCTATTATCTCATGAGTACCATTTTTCTCTGTGTGCCTCACTCCCTCATCCATCCTTTCTCCCGTTTCACTCCCTCTATTCATGCTTCTCCTTCCTCTCTGCTATCCTATGCGTACCTTTGTTCTTTGTCTCATTCCCTCCACACACACTCTCCCTCCATTTCTCTAGCCCTTCTCTCCCATCACTCTTATTCTCGCTCTCATTTTCACAAGAATCCCATGGTTTATCTCTGAAGTATCCTCAAAATCAAGGTAAAGATTTGCTCTCCGATAATGATGGCACTACTGGGAGGTGATAAACACTTTAGGCAGTGGGGAATAGGTGGAAGAAGGTGGTATTTAGAGGTGCCTTTGAAATTTGCCTTGTTTCTTTCCCTTGTCTCTCTGGTGTTCTCTTATTTCTGGTCCCCAGTAAATGAGCTGCACCATGCCTACTCCATCCTAATGCTCTGCCTTCCATATGCCTTTCCACAAGCAATGGAGCTGAGTAATCATGGCCTGAGACTTCTAATACCATGAACTAAAACAAATATTTCCTCTGTCGTTGTTTTGCTGAGCTGTTTTCCACAGTGACGGAAACTATTTGTCATGTTTTGTTTTTCTGTTTGTTTGTTTGGTTGGTTGGTTGGTTTGGCTTGGTTTGTTTGGAGTTTTTGTTTGTTTGTTTTGTTTTTTTTTAAAGAAAGGATTCACTGTGTAGTCGTAACTGTCCTGAAACATGCTCCACAGAACTAGTTGGCCTGGAACTCACAGAGATCCACCTGCATCTGTCTCCCAAGGGCTGGAATTAAAGGCATGTGCCACCACCACCCTGCTCTTTGTCATGTTGTACTGCAGCACCACTATGTATTACCATCTCATCATGGGTTCCCTAGGGTACTGCTCAAGTATTGCCTCTATCTGACATAGTGGAGCTACAGGGTAGGTTCATTCATTCCTGACTTCGTTTAAGTACCAATGTGGCCAAGAGAAATTGATGTCAGGCTTTTGTCTGAACATGTGAAAGAAGGGAGCAGTTAACAGAAATTCAGCACGCACTAGGAAATATGTGCTAACAGCTATGTCTCTGTAATACAAAAGTGGACAGTAAAGGAAGAATGTAACCAGGTCAGTGGGGTTTATGCATCTGCTGATGAAGCAGGTAATGTTTAAATTCCTATGCTTTCATCACTGTTCAGTGTTTGTGCATGCATACTGGCAAGATGACTAGAGAAACAATTTGGCCCTATACACTCTTGGTACTCTCGGTTTCCCATACATAAAAAAAGGAACTACAGACTTAAATACTAGACAGCAGGTGCAGCTTCACAGAGACACCTGGTGGGAATTAATTGATAATTGCAGAAGCATGTTTACAGTGTTCGCAGGATGGTATGGAGCGCATATGCAACTCTAAACATTGGATTTTCCAGTTCTTCAAGAATAGCTGAAAATTTATTTTTAGATGTATAATATTTGTGTGTGTGTTCATGTCTATGTATAAACACACACGGTGCTTGCAGGTACATGTCTCTGTGTGGTAGTACATATGGAGTCTGGAGCATAACACTAGGTCCTCTTCTATCACACTATGCTATATTTTTGAGCCAGGGTCACTCAGTGAACCCATCAGCTAGAATGGATAGACAGGGAGCTCCAGGGAACTGCCTGTCTCTGCCTACACCCCTAGACATGAGCTCCCATGCCCAACTTGTTCTGCGGATTTGAGTTCAGGTATTCATGTTTTCAATGTAGAAATTTTACTCTATCAGTCACCACTCACCCCACTCCTAGGCTCCTTTGTATGATTTTTTTGAGAGAAAGAGAGAGGGGGGTGGTTTCATGCTGACCTCAAATTCACTATGTAGCTCAGGCTGGCTTTGAAGTCTCAATAATATTGACTCCATCTTTTAAGTGCTGCTAGTTGAATCAAATGCAGCAGGCATATTAGAAAGGCACTCTATCAAAAGAGTTCCCAGACAAACGTTCTTCTTTTAAATGTTAATAAGATAGCAAGAATTTTAGAGCACTAAAACCCAAACAAATGACCATATACCTAAGTTCCATAATGATAGCCAAAGGAAGACACAATTAAGGCTTAGTTACAGCATGTACACTATGATTTGCAGCAAGAATTGAATGTACTTTATCTCATAAAATGGAAACAGAATTTTTACTCTCCAAAAAAACATGATGTCCTGTCAGCTAAGATTGATTTTATTTTGTTTTTGCTTTAAAATGATTCTCCAACTCAGCTGATGGAAGTAACCTTCGGTTGCCAGGAGAAGGTAATCAAATTTTGTCTGATAAGTCTTCATTAAAAATAACTGCCTTGTCCTCCGCTGACTTGTTCCTGTCGGTCAGAGTGTCTTGGTTCTGTGTGAGTGTTTTTACATGGCATGTATCTATGTATTTGCATATAGTGTGTATAAAGGGAGTGGATACTGGGTAGGCAATGGGAAGAAAACAAAATTAAGAGGCATTAACCCATTCAGACTGCTTTAAAAGAACTTCATAAACTGAGTAACTTAAAAGCAATAGACAATGGTTGCAGATGGTCCTGCAGACTGGCAATCCAAGGACAAGGCATGAAAGAGTCAGTGTCTTCTGAGGGCTGTTTTCTAAATCATAAGTGAGCTTTGTCAATATGTCCTCACAGGTTACATGGGGCAGGGAGGTCCCTGGGATCTTTGATAAGGACATGAATTCCATCCATGAAGGTTCACTCTCATGACATCATCTCACAGAGGCTCCACCTTCCAACAACATCACCATGAGGGTGAGGCTCTAACACAGAAGTATTTGCTTGACAAATAAACATTTGTTCTTGAACATAAATTAAAATGTGCTAACTGTCTCGGGAGAAAATTACTAATTTTAATATTCAATGTTTAAAGCCTGCAGACATATGAGTTTAAAATAAAATACAAGTAAAATTGAAAAGTTCAATCAAACAGTTGGGAGGATCTATTCAGCAGAAAAGAACATTAGTGTTGTGTTTTCTCTTCTGTTGATTGAGCTCTTAGCCATCAGGCATTAAAAGTCAGAAAGCGTGAAAGTTCCCAAGAGGGCTATTTATGTCACCATCACTTTCATAAAGAATGAACGAAGAGGCATTTTCCAGGTAAGCAAACTGCTGGGTAATAAATGTGCTGAGCAACATGCTTACATAAACTTCCAGGGAGTTGACTTACTCGGAAATAGAATTAAGTGCAATCAGGGGAGATCATTGGGGAAAAGTTCATGTTGACAGTCACTTGGAAATGTGTCCCTAAAAGTCTTCAGAGGGTCAGGATTTCAATGGACTACGGACAGGTACTCTTCCAGTGTAGAGTCTTTTGAATCCACAAACAAAGCTGTTCTCTCCAGAACTGTGCAATACCAGCACCTGTGGGGTTCCAAATAATGCTCCCCTAGCAAAAACATCACCTTCAACTTGGTGGACCTCCATTCTCACACTTTATGTTGCCAAGGATGGTAAATTGAGGCCTGCACATCTCCACTTATCTGCAGAATTCTCTGTGTAGAGTTTTAGCCTTTTAGTATTGGTAGGATTTTACTCTCAAAAAAAAAAAAAACATGATGTCTTGTCAGCTAAGATTGATTTTATTTTGTTTTTGCTTTAAAATGATTCTCCAACTCAGCTGATGGAAGTAACCTTCGGTTGCCAGGAGAAGGTAATCAAATTTTGTCTGATAAGTCTTCATTAAAAATAACTGCCTTGTCCTCCGCTGGCTTGTTCCTGTCGGTCAGTGTGTCTTGGTTCTGTGTGAGTGTTTTTACATGGCATGTATCTATGTATTTGCATATAGTGTGTATAAAGGGAGTGGATACTGGGTAGGCAATGGGAAGAAAACAAACTAAAACTCAGTTAGAAGAGCATTCATTCATTCAATAAACTAGATTTAAAGATGCAAGTACTTTATGACTAATTAGCTTTAATGCCACAAATATTCTTCAACCAAACAGTAAATATTTAATGTAAAACTAAGTCCACCATGAAAGGAACCTATGATGTTCTCACACTTGATGTGCTCTTCCTGTCTGCTCATGGGACTGGATCAGGACTTGATAGACACCATGTTGAAGGCTGTGCTGACAGAACTGTAAGCACCCTTCTTTCAGCTGGCTCTCCAAAAGGCACCGCCCATAACTTGGTCTCCCAAAGAGAATGTTTGCAATCATTCCTATGCTCTCAGGCAGAACCATGGGAACTCTCCCGCACCAAAAGTTATTGTGGAGTTGGAGCCCATTCATCTGCGGTTGCCAGGCATGCAAAGAATCCAGGCCACTGTTCACCCATTGTAATCAGCTTCACTGTGACTGACAAGGTAATTTATTGGCTTCACTATGACTGACAAGGTAATTTAGAGGGTGCCTAAATTCTACCTCTTACTACTCAACTTAAAGAAAATGGGACATAGCTACTTAATCTTTCTTTCCAAGTTGATCACAATAGCTGAAACACTTGGCTACTCTTCATTCTCCAGCTTACCCTCCTCTCTAAATCCTGGGCTCTTCTCTTTTCCAAAGTGTCTTGTTTCTGTTATTAGCATAAACTGTGACCCTACAAGGTGAAATCTCCAGGCTACACACCAGATAATGTTAGGCAGTTATAGCTTCTATTTATAGAATTGGTGTCACTGTAAATGAAGCAGGCAGGCAAGAGTTTGCACTGTGTGTTTGATTCTGTTTGTATTTAGATAAAACACAGGGTAGAATGTATGTAGCCAGACTCAAATGATCTGACATCTTTTGACATAAATTTATGACATAATATGTCCATTTAAAATGCAACCTGGAGACCAGGAAGATAAATCAGTTAGTAAAGTACTTGTTGTGTAAATGTAAGGAACTAAGCTTGATCCTCAACATCTGTGTAAAATGCTGGTCATGGTTGTGCAAGCCTATAATCCCAGTGATGGGGAGGTAGAGACAGGTGAATCCTTTGAGCTCTTGACTAACCAACCTAGATGGATTAGTAAATCCCTGTTGCAGGAGCTCCTTCCGCTCCTTCAGCCAATAGCTGCTGAGATACCAGCCCATTGAGGCATGGTCTCTCCTTTAAAAAAGCAGCAACTGCCCTCCACTAGCTCTTTGGCTTCCAGCTCCGGCGACTAGGCTCCCTTCCTGATTTCGCAGAGGGATGATCTGTAAGTTTTTCCCCTTTAAATAAATAACCATTCTATTAATCATAATTCAAACTGGTGTGGGATTGTTTATGATTTACGCTTTCATCTGGCACCCAATGTGGGGCTCGAACCCAAGGCCTGGCTAGCTCAGTCAGTAGAGCATAAGACTCTTAATCTCAGGGTCATGGGTTCAAGCCCCACGTTGGGCACCATTCTGTAGTAAGGGGCTGTGGGCAGGCCTGCTTTTCGTCCCGCCCTGCTCTCACATGGCTAGCTTTATACCCGAAATAACAACACACAAACTGTTTTCATTTAAACACTGCTTGGCCCATTAGTTTCAGCCTCTTACTGGATAATTTTCACATCTTGCTTAACCCATTTCTAATAGTCTGTGTAGCACCACAAAGTGGTGTCTTACCAGGAAGGATTCAGCATGTCTGACCTGGTGGCTGGCTTAATGGTGACTGTCTCAGAGAGGAGAGGCATGACGATTGGCCGAGGCATCTGCCTCACTCCCAGCATCCTGTTCTGTCTACTCCATCCACCTATGTTCTAACCTATCAGGCCAAGCAGTTTCTTTATTAATTAACCAATGAAACAGCAGATAGATAGAAACATTCCTACATCAAATCCCAGATCCCAGTGAGATTCAAATGACAAATCTAAGGAAGAATCAGAATCAGGGTTAATATCTGCTCGCTCTCTCTCTTACTCTCTCTCTCTCTCTTTCTTTCTCTCTCTCTCTCTCTCTCTCTCTCTCTCTCTCTCTCTCACACACACACACACACACACACTTGCACCCATAAGTGCATACACACATACAAACATGGGTACATAATAAAAATTTGTATAATGATAGGCATTAAAGTTCATATGCAAATATGACCACACACACAAACAAACATAAACATGCACACACATAAAGATCTTTGGTATTAAATACCTGATTATTAGGAGTCAAACTCCTCAATTCTGTCATCAAAAAAGCATATTTGTTTATGTGGTTCTTTATTATGGTGTGACAAGAACCCAGTGACTCACACATGCTAGCTATGCACAGTATTACTGAGGTGCAGTCCCAAGCCATAAAAGAAACATTTAAATAAATGTAAAATAACATGACAAAAATTTTACAGCTACACATAACTGTATTTTTAAATTTACAGGTATTTTTTCTTTAGGCTTCCTATGTTAACTATAACACAATTTTGTTAACTAATGTTACTTTTCAAATTATATAAAGTTTGAAGGAATCACTGCCCATTCTTCAATTTAAAATATTTTATTTCATCTCCTTTTTATTTTGTTGATTGTAACTTACCCACAATGCTTCTTCTCCTTTCTCCCTCCAAACCCTCTTATATATCCCTCCCAATCTCCTTCAAATTCATAGTCTCTTTTTTCATCGTTATTGCATGCATATATGTATTTTAAATTCCTAAATATAACCTGCTTAGCCCATATAATGTTACTTGCATGTCTTCTTTCAGAGATGACCATTTAGTATTGGATATCCAACTGGTATGTTCTTCCCTGGGGTTAATGCCACCCCTATTCCAGCTTTACTCAGTTGGCTTTATTTCTTTGTATAGGGTTGAGTCTTCCTTTCCCTTGGATAGAACCTTAACAACAATGGCCAAGAACTAAAATGTATGTTTTCCTTTAATAAAAAGCAACATACAATTAATGTCACAAAGTAATGGTTTGATTTTCATCCCTGTTACCGATGACATGTGGTGCTGTGTAGGATTGAATAGTTCTTACAGACTGAGGTGATTTGAAAGAAACTGACCCCCCAAAGGGAGTGGCACTATTAAGAGGTGTGGCCTTGTTGGAAGTAAGGTGTGGCCTTGTTGGAAGAAGTGTGTCACTGTGGAGGTGGGCTTAGAGGTCTCATATATCCTCAAGCCACACCTAGTGAGACAGACCATTTCTCGTTGCCTGTGAGTCAAGATGTAGAACTTTCAGCTCCATCTCTATTACCATGTCTACCTGCATGCTGCCTTGCTTCATGCAATGACAACAATGGACTAAACCTCGGAGCTGTAAGAAAGCCACCACAATTAAATGTTTTCCAATATATAAGTTTTCATGGTCATGGTGTCTCTTCACAGCAGTAGAAACCCTAACTAAGACACAAAGAACTATATAATCCTGAAAAGAAGGCAGTGATCACACCTTTTTCATGTATGTGGGTGTTTTGCCTATGTGTATGCCTATGTGCCATATATGTGTACCTGGTGCTTTGGAGACCAGAAGAGGGTCAGGGCATTTTCTTCCCTAGAACTAGAGTTACACATAATTTTTATCCACCATATAGGTTCAATGAACCTTAATCTCACCAGTCCCATGTTATCATTTTGTTGTAACCTTTGCAGCTTGTAATAGGCTGGCCTTGCCTAAAACAATCATGTGTAATTCTTGGCGAACTCACACAATGTCAACTTTGCTTTTTTACAATTAGTGTACAAATGAATGCCATTAACACATTTTCTTACATATATCATGAACTTAGTTCACACTCACTCCATTTCTTTTGCTTGTCTTTCCTCCCTTCTCCTACTGGTGTCCTTTCTCATCCAAATAGAATTGTTTTGTTTCTATTTTTGTTATATATAATATATATGTGCATGTATAATCAAATTGTCCTTTGAAGTCAGAAGAGGGTGTTGGATCTCCTAGAACTGGAGTTATCAGATGGTTGTGAGCCACCTGATTTGGGTTTTGGGAACTGCACTCTGCAGGGGCCACAAGTGCTCCATACATGAAGATGCTGCATATGAGAAAAAATAAATGTGTTTCTTTGTCTGGAATACATTTCATCTAATATTATGATTTCCAGTTCTTTTTTTTAATGACTGAAAAAACTTCATTGTATATGAATACTACATTTCCTTTATCCATTCATCTGTAGATGCATATATAGCCTGATTCTATAGCTTCACTGCCATGAACAATGTCATGATAAACATAGGTATGAGCACTTAGATTTCTTCAGACATGAACATGGAGTATGTATAGCTGCACCATATGGTAGTTCTATTTCTAGTTGTTTGCAGAACTTTCAAACTGGTTTCCATAGTGTCTACAGCAGTTTGCATTCATAATTGTTCTTATCACCCATCCCCAATATCCTCACTAGCATTTATTGATGTTTGTGAGAAGATTGTGGTTAGAAACTAAAAAATGGACATTTAGGAATTACCCCAGCTTGAAAACCGCAAAGGAAGATATTAGGTAGTTAGAATATCTAAGAAGGTGTAGACAGAAGTTTCTGTTCTGCCCAGTCATGCAGCCATTCAATCCCAACAAAACACTCAAAGGCTTATATTAATTATAAACTAGTTAGACTTTTAGCTTAGGCTTATTATTAACTTAAATTAATAAAATTTAATTAAATTACAACTTAAATTAACCCATAATTTTTATCTATATTTAGCCACATTGCTTGATGCCTTTTATCCGTGCAACATTTTCATCTTACTTTCTCTGCATCTTGGTGGCAACTGCAGACTGAGCCTTTCTTCTTCCCAGAATTCTCCTAGTCTGGTCACCCTGCCTATACTTCCTGCTGACTACTGGTCAATCAGCATTTTATTAAACCAATACAAGTGACAAATCTTTACAGGGTACAAGAACATTATCTCACAGCAGAAAGGCTTAAAATATCACAAGATAGAAGTTAAATATAGCAGGAAGAATGCTGATGTGTTTATAGTTTTGAGTCCTATATTTAGAAATAATTTGACTCCCCTGTATTTCTCACATCATCATGTAGCTGAGCACTTCCCCACAGGTTTCCAAGTAGATTTTTACTTGGCCAATCTTTATATAGCCAAAAACTTTGAAATGCTTTTATCACATCCTAACTTTTCAATGACAATCCAGCTGGGATATAGAGCTTTGTGGTCCAAAGTCATTTAAAAATATTATCCTGACTTTATGTTGACAATAATAATTATGAGTTTGATTTTGTTCTTGTTATTTTGGAGTCAGTTGCTTTATCTCTGGAATTTCTCATGTTCCATTGGTTTGGGTATTTTAATTTTTCGTTCAACTGTGCAATAGTGAGGTTTTGTTGTTTTTGTTCTGATTTATGATTTTGAAAACTCTCTGGATCATTTATATGTATAATTTAAGATATTTTTTCCTTTTCCCTTTTTATGATAGAGAAATTTCTTCTCTCCTCTTCTCTCCTTCTCTTCTCTTAAGTAAACAAAATCTCCTTTCTGTTGGTTTTTTCTTAGTTTGCTGGGTCTCCTCTATTTGTTGCCAATTACTCTTCTGTTCCCCAGTCTCTAGCATTTCTATGACAATTCCCATTATTTTTAGCTTTTCAAAGCATTTACAGATAGTCTTTAAATCTTCCTCACAACTCACTCATTTGCTCTTCTGCATTCATTCTGTGGTCCTAACACCTGTGTCCTTCATTCTATTGATCACAGATTTTTCTGACTACTGCTTCATCCTGACATATTTATAGGATTCAAGGCTTAGAACTCTATCTTCCAACAGTCTTGCCAAGCCATTCCTTAATGTCTATTCTGGCTCCATTTCTTTCTGTAATTCAGCTTCCACAGAGGTATGTTTTTCAGTTTGCTTCCTTTTGAGTGTCTGAACCACTACTTATTTTAGTGTGCTGGTACATGCTACTTAAGGACAGGGTTCTTACTTAGGAGCCACATGGCCTCTCAAGAAATGCCTGGTGTTACTGGAGTTATTTTTGATTGTCACATCTGGGTCACTGAAGAAGCTGTGTCACCTGGTAGGTGAGGACCAAGGATGTTATATTCCATGCAGCAGTCCACACCAATTACATGCAACTAACAATTATCTGGCCCTAACTGTCACAATTGCTGAGATTTGAGTATACCTTAACTATCAGTCCTTGCTGTTCTATATATGTGATAATTCAAAGTTTAGTCCCAATGGTAAAATACCACCTCCTGGCATTATGGAAGCAGATACCTTTTCACTCTAGTATTGTACCAGGAAGCTCACTGGGTAGGCAAATAAATCTCCAAAGGCTAGATGAATTCCCCAAATCCAAACAAGAAAGGAGAGAATATTTTCCTGCTACTTCTCTCCATACTGACTGGACAGACCGGCCCCAGATTAAAGAGAGCATCCCTGCCCCCGCCCCATCACTTGCAAAAGAGAGATAAGGTGAGAAGCTAGTTCTCTGTGGCAGTCACTGCTACAGAGAGGAGGCAGCAGCTCTCATATTGTAGCAGCTTCACAAGATAACCCTCCACCCCTTAAAACTAAAATAACACTGAGTGCTTCATGAAAACTGAGACACCGAAGTGTCTCTTTAAATTCTATTCTTCATTAATGGATGATGTAATAGATTTTTGTAAGTTTCAATGGCATGAAATATATTTATGACTTGCTCTTTTCCCCTCTTTTGAATGGAAAATTGTTTTTCTTCAAACTCTGACAGTTGCCATACACATAAATATCTAGATAAGAAAAAAACAGTCTTTTCACCTTCCCGGCTTCTATTGAACAGTGTTGAACACCACAGGTCTGGTTTGCTATCTCAGTGAGCAGAATCACATTCTTATCCACTAATAACATTAATCAAAGTCGTCTTTTGTGACATTTAAATAAATGGATTTTTCTTTATGCACACAAGGACAATATAGACGATCTGTAGAGAAGGGATATTTATCACAGTGATGCATTTCTGTTATCGCATTGCTATTATTTAACCATTGATCCAGAGAAAGGCAACTGTTGAGGGTACCAAGATATTGTGATGGTAACAGAGAGGAATAAAAAGGGCTGAGAAAAGTCAAAGATGGCTTTTATGGGCCACTTCCTGTGCTGTCTTTAGAGATTCAGTACATGATTTATGCCCAGGATACAGACTTCAAATGAATAATATGTTCCCATGGTAAAGCACTTCTTCATATGTAAGCAAGATATACAACTCTAAAACATTTTAGAAAACAAATCTCATACAACCTTAAGCTCAATTTCTGTAAAACAGGTTTGTGTATATTTGGGTGCTGAAGGGGGAAATGACTTTAATTTTAAATATAATGTTTATATCTATTAATTTTCTCTCTTTCAGTAACTTGACATAGAACAATTTTCCATCTCATTGAGATCAAATAGCAAAGCAAAACCAATTATTTATCAGACGCTTGAAATAACGCTGCATATAAACTCTATTCTAACTACAAGCATTGCTGAGCAGAAAGAAAAAATGAACTTGGTGGAAGCTGCATAAATATTATCATTAGTTGCTCAAGAGCAATCCAAATGACTTGCTTATCATCATATACATTTTCAATAATGTATAAACTTACATAAGTTTTCCATAAAGTATATTTTGGATTATAAAACAACTATGCAATGCTTTTTCATTCCCTGAGCATGTTAGTTCTGTAGTCATTCTGTCATATTACCTCACAGAAGCAGCATAGAGAGGAAGGATTTCTTTTGGCTCACAGTTTTTAAGGGAACAGTCTATCAAAGGGAAATAACCACAGTGAGAGCACATCCCACCTAGGCAGAGAGACCCAAAACAGCAGGATGGGCCAGGATAAAACCCTCATAGACTCACTCTCAGTGACACACCCAAAATGTCTCAAAACAGCACCACCAGCTGAAAACCAAGTTCAAGTGTAAGCCCATAGGACACATTTCATATTTACAGTGAAACACCAGATAACACAAAAACCAATTTACAGAAAAAAATGCTTTCTAAATTGTATTTTCTCTTCTCCCATTTTAGAACTGAAGGTCAGAAAACTAGTACTTTCAAGTAACATCTGACTCCTCATGTTTTGTTTTGTTAATAAACAAAGTATTACTGGAATGCAAATATGCCCATTTTTAATGCACTATGTGTTCGTGCTCATACCTGAGAAGGACAGAGGTTGGCCAACATCAGTTATTCTCCTTTTTACTCACTCTGCTCTTTAATTTTTTGAGACATGGTCTCTCACTGAACCTGAAGGTCACTGATTTGGTGAGCCCTTTCTGGACAGCAAGTCTCAGGGATCCTCCTGTCTTTGTTCCACCAGGGTTGTGATTTACAGGTGTGTGCTGCTTACAGTTGCCTTTTTACGAGAAGGATCGGGGTCTGAATTCAGGTCCTCATGCTTCTCCATTACAACTGTTCTGTGCAGAGATCAGCTCAGAATCTCCAGGAGGATGAACTCATTCGTCTCTCTTACTGCTGTGTGCTGGAAGGGCCAGGGTTCTCTGCCCCTGAAGCTGGTTATAGAAGCTTCCAGATGATCTTATATACTTTGGTGACTCATGCATTCTGGAAATTATCACTTTCCTCTTTAAGTTAGACAAGTAACAGTGATTCATACTTTTATTGGCAGAATGAGAACCTTGGTTAGAATCAATAATCAAATAGCTGCTGCTGTCAAGTAAAAATGCTTCCAGCCAACCTTCTGTAGTAATGCTGTCCAAATGGATATGGCCTTGATTTATTAGGGAATAGATGGATGCATGGTAAAAGGTATCGATCTGCATGCACCCCAGACCCCCAGATCCTGGTAGTGGACTATTGATTTAGCATGTCATTAGTGTTGTTTCTGTACTAAGCATTTCTTAATTGCTACTGTTATTTCTTCTAGAGTGAATAAGTTATTCTGGACTGGTTTTACATTCCCAGAAAAATGGAGCATCACTAATTTTTGCTGATTTCTAAGTTATTACTTTGTTATCTTCTTTATATCTGGGCTGATAGTTTAAGTTTTAATGTATCATTAGACTTCTGAGCACCATTGCCCGAATTTTCTACCTACTTTCTTGTGCTTGGCTATTTTAATCTGTCATTTACTGAAAAGAAAAACCTATAAGATCCTAAAATGATGACCAGTATGCACATGTCTATTGACAGTTCTGTCAACTGTTCTTTCTAGAGTCTAAAGTGTACAGTATATCATTTTGTTATAGCCTCTTGATAGATCTGTCTTTTGGTGATCTTGAGATAGGTACCACGTGATTTTACTAAACTAAATTGTGTTTTATGGGGTGGAATATGGAGTGTTATTACTCCTGAGTTGTATTTAATTAGTTTCCCCTTGACTATCTTTTAGTTGTACCATTTGCATATAACCAGACTTTTACAAGATGAATTTATTTTTTACCTATGACAATGTGATTACTTCCATGTCAAGCTTTATTTCCACTGTTTCATTAAGACTGTCCTATGTTATGAAAGTTTTACCCCTTTTTACTTTTATTTTTCTTCTCCCTTTTATGATGATGAATTGTTAGAGGCCATGGAAATATACAGAATATGGCAATTGATAATTCAGATGTCAACCCACCAGAGAAGTGGCTTTGATGGAGATTAATCCTGTCCAGGCAATGCCTGCAGACCATCAACTGGAAACTGTTGCTCACTTTTGCTAAAGCAACTTTGTGTTTCCCTAATACCTGATTTGTAGTGTGTAATCTTATGTGATGTATATATGTAATATCATGATTACGTCTCAATCTTATGGGCATATATATATGGTCAGGAATATGACTTTTTATTTAGTTATATAATTTTGATGTATAGACTACATGCTTCATAACTAGATCTATTTGTCCCACAAGGACTGCTTTGTTCCTTTTTGCTCAGATTAACTACACACAGTTAGCTCATTTTCACCTCAAAGCAAGTTCAAACTAGACTAAAGCCTTTATGTAAATGGACCATAAGTTTAAAACCTTATAGCTATGCACAAGGCCAGAGTTGCAGATGTCTAATCAGGTTGCTATACAAAGCATTCTAAGAAATGCATGCCAATTCTTCACTTGCCAGTCTGATAACAATAAACCTATGTCTCAAAGTTTGTTACTGGGCACTGTTCCCCACCTATCTGGTCACAGTCTTACTCCTGTAACCTTGGAACCTTGTGTTGTCATGGCAATGACTCAGCTCCCTTTTGCCTACTCTAGGAATGTGCTTTTGACCAATGAGAAGTACCTCTTCTAATGTTTTATTGCTTCAAGACTCCTATAAGACAGAGAGTTTTCAGGCTAGAGATAGAGAGGAGAAGAAAAAGTAGAGAAGCTAGGAGAAATTAAAGGTAGGACAGGACAATTAGAATAGAAGCAGAACAATAAGGAGACACATTCAGAGAAGCTCAAAATAAGAGAGTTCATTTGTGCTCCCTCAGATACCCAAAGAAAAACATCCTTTTCACTTATTGTTGTATCCAGTCTGAACCATAAAGAGAGTCTTTAGGGCTGGACCTCAAAGGCTCTTGATAAGTTAATATAGATTGCCAATTTGACAGAATCTAGAAACACCTAGGAAAGAAATCTATAGGTATGTCTACAAGGTCTTCTTTAGATTATATTAATTAAGGTAAGAATACCCACTCCAAATGTGAGTGGCACCATTCCATGGGCTGGCACAGTAAACTGAATAAAAGGGCAAAGTGAGCTAAGCACCTGCTTTCATCTATGTCTTGTTCCTGACTTCACATGCAATGTGAGCTGCTGCCTCAGGCTCCAGCAACTATGCCTTCCCCAACCACGATAGACTGTACCCTAGAACTGAGAGACAAAATAAACCCTTTCTTACATTATTTTTCAGGTATTTTGTCACAGTAACAAGAAAAGTGACTGACATATCTTTTTGAAATTTATTTTTAATTACCTTTTATATTGCCTCAAATTTGGCTATTTATCACATCTCTATAATTATGCTTGTTATTCTAGTCACTATATACACTGAATATTAATTTGTTTAATGAAATCTGAAGTCATTCTATAATTTTATTTCTCCTCTAAATATGACATTTATATCTTCTTATTCGCAGGGTTTTAAGTTTTAATGTAAAATTCTTATTTCATCTCAGCATTTAACTAAATTAAGTAGCATTATTTCATCAGCTTGTGTTTACTACTTTTTATGAGCAACAAGTCTCCTAAAGTAGGCTCACGTCCTGAATGCTAAGATCATAGATATGCCTCATAAGCAAGCCCTCCCTTCTACATTCTCTTATATATTCATGGTGAGGATTGTATTTGACTATCCCTTTGGGTGTCATGTCTATGATGTGTGTAGATTATCTATTTCTAAAAAAAGTGTCTTTATTTTATGTTTGGGTATTGTTAGCAGTTGCTTTGCTTCCCACCTAAGTTTCCTAGAAATAAACCCAGCTATCATTTCCATCTCCTTGTAGTTAATCCCTATTTCTCTGTGGTATCTTAAGAATGTCTCTGTGATCTGAACACTGTGTGGCCACTTATGATGGAATGACTTACGCTTATTTACATTTTCATATCACAGTGTGCATTGTTTATGGGATGACTTCATTTCTAAATGTGGGATACTATTCCTTTCTGAATGAAATACATTAGCTGTGGTATCTTCGAATACTATTTCTATGCACCTGCACCATGCTCTGAGACATTTACCTTTTATGGAAGTAGTCTGATACCATCTCAGGCAGGCCTCCCAAGCCCAAGACTTCTCTTTCTTCTTTCGATTTAAATCTCCTTTTCTTTCTAATTCTTTTCTTTCTCCATCTATTCTAATGTTGTACCCAAAGTACTTAAAGAACATTCCAAGACACACTTTGTTATAAAAGGCCTTTCTACACCACAATGAACACTATGAAATCATTATTTCTACAAATACAATCTGCCCCAAGATTTGGAGTTAAACACAATATGATGGATGTAAAGATGGCAATAGAGATGAATGAAAGAAGTCTGGAACATAATAGAGCTTCAAGGAAAGGGGTTAGAACTCTCAACTGAAGGAAGTTTAAAAGCTGTCTTACTGAGAACTTGACACTGAAAGGTAAGTTATGACACAAGCAGAAAATGGGCAGATGCAAGGGACAACAAAGACAAAAGAACTGATGAGCAAAGGACAATTAATAATAAAGCAACCAGAGGCCATATTGATGTCTATGGCCCTCGTTCTCACCTAAGGCAATGGGAATGTCCATGGTCTGTGCTGCCGCCTAAAACCATGTTGATCTTCATAGGTTGTGCTACCACGCAAGGCCATGTTGATGTGGGTGGCCTATGCAGCCACCTGGGGCCACGTTGATGTCTGTGTTCTGGCTGTGGTCTATGCTGCCACCTGAGGCCATGTTGATATCCATGGGTCAGGCAGCTACTGAGGTCCATACTGGTGCCTGTAGTCCTTGTAACTCTAGAGCCCATGTTGATGTCCTTGTCCTGTGCTGTCACTGGGGACCAAGCAAAGGTCCTTGGCATGTGTTGGGGCTGGAGACCATGTGGATGTTTGTGGTTCATGCTGTGGCAATGCATGCAAAACCCATGATCTGTGCTTCTGATGACTGTTAAGGGCAAGGAAGCAACTTTTCCAGTGATATGGATGACTACAGATGCACAGTTACAAAGAAGGGACATAGAGGGCTTCTGTGACAGCCTTTATTCCCGCTCCAATCCCCCCTAAAAATGTAACAGCCTAAAAAGGAAGCCATCCAAGAGAACTCTTAAAATTTTTGATAAGGATGCTAATGTGTAGATCTTCACAATTGATGGCTTCTAGCAGGGGTGCAGGTAGAGAAGGACTCAGTTTTCTCTAAGGGGCTGGTCACTGGGAGATGCTTCAATGAGTATATGTACAACACAAATTGGACTCCTTTTCCCCTTTTTTTCTTTCTTTTTCTTTTTTTTGGGGGGAGAGGAAGTTTAAAAAGTGGGTGAGATGACATGGGAGGACCAGGGAGTGAGTGTAATCAGGGTGCAAGGTGCTAAATTACCAAATAATAAAATATTATAATGAAAGAAAATATAAAGACTCTCAACATAGATAGTATATATAGATGGCTCCTCTATCTAGGACAACAGTAAGAATAAATGATGCAGATATAATTATCATTGAAGATAGATAAATGGAAGACAAAGAAATAAAACATGAGTTCTCACATAAAAATGCCATAGTTAGATAAAAATAAGAAATAAAGGCTAGTAACATTTCTAAATCATAAGAATAAGTAGTATCAGCCAGGCATGTTGACACACACACATATAATCCCAGTGCTTAGGAAGTAGAAACTAGAGGATAAAGAACTCAAGGTTATCCTTAGCTATATATTGAGTTTTGAGGCCAACCTGAGTATCATTTGACTCTGCCTAAAAAAATAAAGCCATAGTAAATAAAAGATTAAAAGTTTTAACTAGCATCTAAGTCAGTGGTTTTCAACCTTCCTAATGTTGTGACCCTTTAATACCTCACCTTGTGGTGACCCTTAACCATAAAGTTATTTTTGTTGCTACTTCATAACACTAATTTACTACTACTATGAATCATAATGTAAGTATCTGATATGCAGGATATATCTACTATGTGACCCCTGTGAAAAGGCAGTTCAATTCCCAAGGTTCTAGAGCCCCTAGTTGAGAACCACTGATCTAAGCAAATCCATGTGTTGTTTTACTAGGAAATAAATAATGGACTAATTGCAGATTTTTTTCACTAAAATATTTAATTTGCAATGACAAAAAATAAACATGCAAATTTGAGTGAAAAATGCTTTAAACCTTAAATTTTGTAATCAAGGCTTTATTCAAATATAAAAGCAAAAGAAATTTATTCTCATGTATTCCTGCCCTCAAATAATACTCAGAAGTTCTTTTGAAAGATAATTCTGGAAAATGGACTCTAATCAGTGGAAATTATCTGAACTGGCAAAATTAAAACACTCCTTGATTTGTGAGTCATGTGCTCACATGTGAGACATGTGCTCATAAACACAAACTATCTTTTAAAGATTGGATGAATAACATAAGGGAAATAGAAAAGTAATGCCAAAATAACTTTTCAAAAGGAATAAAAGCGTGGCAAAATTGTGTATCAGAGAAATGTAAGCATGGACCAGCCTAGAGACCTTGAAAGCTGTATCATTTATATATATATATATATATATATATATATATATATATATATTCATTTCTCAGTCAGATTCCTTTGTTTGCTGTGATTTTATTTGCTATGTGTTGGTATGGTGACATCATGAACCTCAGAAGCACCACACATCCCCCTAGATCCAAGAAGCCTGCAAACTTTGTTCCTGTGCTAAGTGAGCATCAAAATGAATGGCTCCCATTCTCTGTGTGGTTATACAGTTCACTCTTCTAGATACTATCAGGCTGTCTTCTGTGCCACTCCTAGATACCTAAGTAGAAAAAAAGTCCAATGTACTTGGAGAAGTTTCCAAACAACTTCTGCATAAACAAGAAAACAGATTCAGTGGGAAATAGCAGATGACATGACATCAATGGATACATTTACACTGGATTGCTTTTTTAACAGAGTAAAAGACTTGACTACATAACAAAGAAGTGATAGACAAGGATGGCAGAAAATGTGGAAGTTAGAGAAATCTAGTCTGCCCATAATGACATAAGACAAGAAAATAAGCATGGGATCCAGCCTCTACAGGTCTGGGTTAGTCTTTCAGGTAAAGTAGATTGAGTAGGTAGATAGACTTGTTCTATTAGAAGGTAAGAATAGGACAAGATCCTTGTATCAAGAGTATAATAGCAGGAAGCTGCATCTTTCCTATATGATTGCATGTCAGCACTTAGAACTCCGGGTGGTCTGATTTACATAACTGATGCTGTGTGAAGTAAAGAGAGATACAAGGAACAAAGAGAACAAGGCTTTGTGATATAATGAGGGAAGAACAATCTTGGAAAGAGTCTTTCTTGAACTTTTCAGAGTATAAATAACATTTCAGAATGTTTCACTTATCACGTACATGCTTGCATTAAATGAAGGTACTCAATAAACAGTAAACCCTTTGTATGCCCACTTCCACACATCCCATCAATGGGTGATGGATTAGGCTTGTTTGATTGTGCATATGCTGAGCATACACAAAGGATTTTTGTGTAGCATTCCTTAATTGCTACAGTATGAAACATAAGCATTTATGGACATGAGTACAGTGAGGGGAAGTCCTGGAACAAGGTCTCCAAGTCTCCAAAAGTAGCATGGGATGACTGTGTTCCTGAGGAGGCTAATGGAAGAACAAATTTAAAAGAAATATCTGAGGCAATGATGAATGAACTCAAAGCCAGAAAAGGAGAGATGTAGAAGTCAAAAATGATAAACAATGAGGAAATCTTGTCCCTAGACATCACTGACTATCCCTTCTCAATAGATGATAGCTATAGTCAACGTCTCTTTCTCCCTTCTGACATCTGTGTTAGTGTTCCAGAGTCACCAACAAATGGCAATAAATTGGATGCCACACAAATAGGGGAACTCATCCTCTTCCAGTTCTAATGACTAAGTCTAACACCAGGTGCTGGCATTGTTGGTTCTTTTTTTTCTGTTTCATTTATCATTATTATTATTATTATTATTATTATTATTATTATTATTATTATTATTAAAAATGTCTGCCTCCTCCCCACCTCCAATTGTCCTCCCCCTCCCTTAACTCCCCTGCCCCTCCCTCTCCAGTCCAAGGAGCAGTCAGGGTTCCCTGCCCTGCGGGAAGTCCAAGGTCCAACCCACTCCATCCAGGTCCAGGAAGGTGCGCATCTAAACAGACTAGGCTCCCCAAATGCCAGTACATGCAGTAGGATCAAAACCCAGTGCCATTGTTCTTGCCTTCTCAGTCAGCCTTCATTGTCCGCCACTTTCAGAGAATCAGGTTTGATCCCATGCTTTTTCAGTCCTGGTCAAGCTGGCCTTGGTGAGCTCCCATTAGACCAGCCATGCAGTCTCAGTGGGTGGGCACACTCCTCACGGTCCTGACTTCCTTGCTCATGTTCTCCCTCCTTCAGTTCCTCATTTAGGGCTTGGGGGCTCAGTCGTGCAATCCAATGTGGGTCTCTGGCTCTAGCTCCATCCATCGCCAGATGAAGCTTCTATGGTGATATGCAAGATATTCATCCGTATGGCTATAGGAAAGGGCCATTTCAGGCTCCCTCTCCTCAGCTGCCCAAGGAACTAGCTGGGGACATCTCCATAGATACCTGGGACCCCCTCTAGAGTGAAGTCTCTTGCTAACCCTAAATGGCTCTCTTAATTAAGATATCTTCTACCCTGCACTCCATCCTTCCTCCATCCCAACCATCCCATTCCTCCAGGGTCTCCCCATCCTCCCCTCCTCACTTTTCTATCCACATCTCCCCATCACCCCTTACCCCAACCCCACCCCCACCCCCAAGATCCCAATTTTTTTGCCTGGCAATCTATTCTACTTCCAATATTCAGGAGGATAACTATATGTTTTCCTTTGGGTTCACCTTCTTATTTAGCTTCTCTAGGATCAGGAATTATAGGCTCACTGACCTTTATTTATGTCTAGAATCCACTGATGAGTGAGTACATACCAAATTCATCCTTTTGGGTCTGGGTTACCTCACTCAGAATAGTGTTCTCTATTTCCATCCATTTGCATGCAAAGTTCAAGATGTCATTGTTTTTTTATCGCTGAGTAGTACTCTAATGTGTATATATTCCACACTTTCTCTATCCATTCTTCCATTGAAGGACATCTAGGTTGTTTCCAGGTTCTGGCTATTACAAATAATGCTACTATGAACAAAGTTGAACAAATGCTTTTGTAGTATGATAGGGCATCTCTTGGGTAAATTCCCAGGAGTGGTATTGCTGGATCCTGGGGTAGGTTGATTCCGAATTTCCTGAGAAACCACCACACTGATTTCCAAAGTGGTTGCACAAGTTTGCATTCCCACCAGCAGTGGATGATTGTACCCCTTACTCCACGTTCTTTTGTGGAGCGAAGATCCATGTGCAGCCTCGCATTTAGATTCTAAAAGATGACAAAAGTCCTTGCCATTGTTAGTCTTCACTATGCAGCATCAACATTCCAGTCTCTTCAGTCACATAGGCACCTCACTTCCCTCTCTATGTTTGTCTCATCACAGGACTCCAGGTCTACTAAATTAAGGGTCTGCTCTACTCCAGTATGAACGTGGTATAATTTAACTAATTATATCCACACAAGTCATACTCTTGGGTTCTAAAAAGGAGAGGATTCTTGATTTCACCCCACAACTACCCAAATCTAGAAACTCTATTTTATATAGAATATGTCCATTGCCCATCCAATCTTTCCATTCTGTGGAAAACTATAGCACCCTATAATCTTAATTTGTGTTGGGTCACCTCAAGTGCTTCGTCACCTCCATAGTCCTAAATCCATGCTTTCACTAAAACCATCTGAAAATAAAAATCAGATGCTATCGCTACCCAGCTGTACCATTCCATTTTCTGGTGCTTTAAAAAATATCCAAGACTGGGAAATATATATATGGCTCAGTGTTGGAGGTTCAGGATCATGTCATCAGCATCTTCTTTACTCTGGTTAAGAGCCTCTTGGCAATATCACAATGTAGCAGATGGCATTGTAGTGCTGTGCAACAGGGAGTCAAACAGCAAGATGGAAAGACAAACATGTGGAAGGGAACAACAGCCTTACTCTCAGCCAGTCTCACAGAAACTCCAGTCCCTTAAGCATAAAGCTGTTTGCAGTGAAACTGCACAGGCTATAGAAAACAGGAGCAGATGATGCAAAGTCAAGTAAGTTTGGAGATAGGAAGATAATTCTTCCAGAGAATTGCCTGGGGATCACCAGAAGAGAATAAATACAGGAAGTTGAGGGAAATGCAAATGAGGCACCTGGTGCAGGTGTTTTAAGTCACAGAGTCAACCAGTACTCAAGAGGACAGATGACCTCAGCTCTCCCCTCCCCTGCACCCTTCAGTCCTTGTCACTCAATTGCAAATATCTTGGAACTGATTCTCTATCAGTTCATTCTGTTGGCCTATTCTATAGGTTGTTCACTTAAAATTTATTGTTTATCATTGCCCCCCCTATGGAAATCCATGTCTTTAATGGCTGACATGAATTCCTACCTATCTCACAAATGTAAATGTCAGCTGAATCTGGACCAGTCTTAGCCCATCATTGGTCCCCACTAAATATTTGCTGTATAGTATACTGGCTTTTCTTCATCCTGAATAGTCTTATTCCCTGGGCACTTATTACCTAAGTGCAAATTGTACCTTTGAGTTTTGATAGCTCCATAGTATATTTTACCATAAACACTTGATTGACAGAATATCTGTTTGAGAGCCTATGTGCATATTTACACACAGGTATATTGTATGTGTGTACAATGTATATGTATGTGTGAGACTTTTGTGCATGCATATAGAAGTGTGTAAAGATACAAAGTACTTTGTTGTACAAAAATAAGACTGGTCTACAGAGTCCCTCACTCAGCAACTTGCCAAGTGGGAGGAACTGCATGAAGCCTTCTTCATACTTCTGAGTCAGATCATGAAGGTCTAATTTTAATGGTGGCTTTTCTTGTCTGTCTTCCTGCAGTGGGTGGCAAAAGGCAAGGACTTTTGTTTCTTAAGTCTAAGGGTTGGGAAGATGGCACAGACAGTAAGTAGTCTGCTTGTCCTGCAACTATGAGTATCTGTGTGCAATTCTCTGCACCAATTAAAAAAGTTGAGCCCAACAAATAGCTGTGCACCTATAACCTAACACTGAGGGTGGTTGAAGCCAGGGACAGGCAGATCCTGGCAGCTCATTAAGCAGCCAGCCCCCGCCCCCAAAATGGTGAGTTCTGGATTCAGTGAGAGACTCTCTCTCAAGAAATATGAGCTATCAAGAAAATAATCTGATGTCAACCTCATACACAGATAAGTACAATTGTGCACATATATGTATACACACACGTACCACAAAGTTTCAGCCATTTTGAATTTTATTTGTTTCTGGATTGAATTACGAATGCTGCCTATGTTTGGGAAAAAGCATCTTTCTCTTACTGAGAATTTGAATGCATGATTAAATGAAAAACAAACTTTTCTCACACACTCTAATCAGGGATCAGTAGGGCTTAGGGAAGACTGGCCAATCTGATGTACACACAAAGAAGGCTTGATGTGATTAATGTGATTCCAATTGCTCAGCATTCCTTGATGTACTGGATGTGAGACCCAGACCCTCCAGGCTGTAGCATCCTGTTCAGGTATGGACTGCATCTCCACGTCATTAGACAATAACCAGAGTGAGCTGCCCAGTCCATTCAGGTCTGCACATACTAACACACAGCTTTAGAAGCAGTCTTCAAGGAAGAAGGATCTACTAAGGAGATGGCTTGTGGAACCAGCCCCAGAAAAGATGTGCAGAATAAGAAACAAAGACAGCAGAAATCAATTCCAGGCGGATAAGTGTGTCAATGTTATTTAATTTTTCAGACAGATTGAAAGAGAGGCCAAAGGGATTACATTAAAGACATTTGAATGTCCCAAGCAAATCAACAGGTTCTCAAAATAATCTCTAATTGATACTTCTCTGCACTAACCTTTCAGTGATTTTCCACAAGTCACATCTGTGAATTTATACTGAAGTCAATACAAGACTTATAATCCCTTAGAGGTCATGGTAGGGGTAAAAGAAATGCTTTCCATATCTTTTTGTAAATTTTTAATTTAAAGAGGGAAACATTAGCAAAAACAAAATGTCAGTGGAGAAGGGAGAGGTTCCTAATAAGAAAAATCTGAAAGCGTTAATGCATCATTAACTAGCATTTTCTGACATAGTTCGCTGCTTTTTCAAGATAATAACTGCAGTACTTGGCTTCTAAGGAAGAGGGGGCGGTGTGCACCTATAACCCCAGCACTTGGGAGGCTGAAGTCTTTTGTAAACTGAATGTATTCAGAAGCAGGGAGCCCAGCTTTCATAAAAGATCCTGTTTCAAAAGAAAGAGAGGGGGTGAAAGACGAAAGGAGGGAGGGAAGAAAAAGGCGAGAGACGGGGAAGAAAGGAAGGAGGAAATTGCAGAAAACTGTGTTGTAGCAAGTATGATTTTGCTTCCCATTTTAACACAGTCAAACTCAGGAAAACAGCCCAAGGCTCTAGAGAGAGATAAACAGAATAGCAAATCCAAGCTTTCCAATTACTTCACTATCATAGCCTTGAATTAATTTGCATAGATGCTAATGAATCCCAAATATTAAGATATAATACCAAAAGTTATTTTGTAAGTTAAATCAGTTTGCAAGTTCAGATCCAAGGAGAGATGTATGCTGGCAGGACCTTCAAGGAGAAACACATTCTGAGTCCATTATAGGACACCAATGATGGATAAGAGCTGGATTTAACAAAGCCAGAAAAAAAGTAGGGGATGTCCTCTGTCTAGACACTTGTGAAAATATATTTGAACAAATGAAGAATAAAATGTTTCAACTTGGGCTGGGGTGCACCTCAGTGGTAGAGTGTTTGTCTAGCATGCATCAAACCTTAGGCTATTTGCCAGCCTCACAATAATAATAATAATAATAATAATAATAATAATAATAATAATAATAATAATAATAAAGATAGAAAGGACCATGCATCAAGCCTAGGCTAATGGCGAGTCTCACAATAAAAATAATAAATACAGCGAGGCTATAACCTGAAGAACAGAAAGTGCATTTTAGAATCTCTTCCCCAGCATAGAGAATGAACTGTCTGCTTTAAGAAGCACCAAGGGCAGTCTACATATTATCCAGCTTTCCATCACTGTAAGAAAACACCCGAGACAATTAATATACAAAATGGTTTATTATTTTGACTCATGATTTTATATGTTCTAGTTCATGATCTGATGTCCTCATTGTTTTGTGTACATCAGAATGAGATGGTATGGAAGAGCAAAACCACTCATAGCCTCTCAAGCCACTTCATAAACAGTTTCCCAATGACCTAACTTTTTCCCTTCCTGTCCCACCTCTTAAAGTCCCACTGTCTCCCAATGGCACTATACTAGGAATCAAACCTTTATTAATGGGCTTTTGTAAATTATCCTCAATTCGCACTGTATAACACTCCCGCTACATGAACTGGAACAAATATATCCATGATCCACAATCGTATGAGGTCTCAGGCACAAACCCATAGGGAACTCCCAAAACAGCAGGTCGTGTGTGTATGTGTGTGTGTGTGTGTGTGTGAGAGAGAGAGAGAGAGAGAGAGAGAGAGAGAGAGAGAGAGAGAGAGAGAGAGAGAGAGATTGTGCATTTTCACATGTGTTCAGGTAGATGCACATGTATGTGTTCAAGTACATGTACATATGTGTGCATATATCAGGGGTTAATGACAGATGTCTTCATCAATTACTTTGCATACTATTTTTAACAGGGTCTCTTAGTGAGCTTCAAGTTTACTAATGTGGCTAAACAGGCTGACCAGAAGGGCCAAGAGATCCTCCTGTTTTCCAGCTCACTGGTGTTGGTATTACAGGCACATGTGCTGCACCTGACACTTTTATGTGAGTGCTGGGGACCAGCTTGCTTCCTTGTGCTTAAGTTGCAAGCATTTTATCAATTGAGTCATCTTGCCAGCCTGAAAGACCCTGATTTCACATCCTGATGTCTGTGAGCCCTCTGGATATATGACCCACTTCTGTGCCCTTCCCTGAGGTTAACACATGACTGCTGTCTGAAAGGTAAACAAACCTTTGTGTGCTCAACTGAGTACCACCAGTCTAGGGGATTCTGACCTTATCTATTTATTTTGTGACTATCTGGAAACTAAGAAATATTAAACATGAGCTTTTTCTATCAAATACTCTATACCTTGTGTTTCAAATAGGGAATTCAAATCTTTTTATCTCCTCACCTTGTAAGACTTTTATGCAAATGTTTTATCCCCTGCCACCACCCAGAAACCTTTGTTTACCCAAAGGCTCACTGCTATATTCCTGCATTTACCTTTCCTTCATTGTTTGTGCACCAATTCTTTTCAGACTAGCCAACTTAATTAGGACTATGAGATCAGCCCCCAGCTAATGGGGAATAGATGCAGTTAACACCTGAGTTAGAGTAAAAAACAAATAAACCAAATGTACTTTTGTCTGCGCGTGTTCACTCTTCTGAGAATACCCACTTGATCAAGAACAAAGTTTGCTTTGCCCAGACACTTCAATTGGAGTGGTGGCCTCTTTGTGACCCCAAATGGATTTCTAACAAAATCCAAAACAAAATAACAGCAACAAATGACGGTGAAATTCATGGTCTGCTTTGTGTTCCTCCACCTATATTAGTTGCAGTGTCCAGTTCAAGATGCCTGTAAAGGTGAACTACGCTAACACAATTGATTTTTCTGACAATCTGTCTCCATCAGCAGGAGAAAGGCAAATAAGTCTCAAGCAGCTAAGGATTGCCTTCGAAATTCCCAGGGAAGTTTCCAGCCACAGGTCTTCAATATGATCTGCTGCTGTTCTCTCTTCCATTCTCCCAGGTTTATCTAATTTGCAGCAATGTGCTGTTCTGTGTGTTCACATGAGTCATACTGCCCTTTTATAATCATGTGTGGGCAGACAATACACAAAGGGGTTGTCAGCCAGTGTCTGAGAGAAGAAGTCCAAGTCACCAGCCTGGGAAGTTGCAGAACACAATGATTCGTAAGCATTCTTGTTTTGATTGGGGTCTTCCATTATATAATGGTTCAGAGTTGGGGTGTTCCTCTTTGGTGCCACACCTATCCTTGAATCTGTTCCCTAAAGGTTGGTCTTTATCCCTGAATTTGCACTTCAAATCTCAATGCAGAGGTCTAGGTGTTGTCGCTGTTTCCAAAACTCAATTTCTACTAGAGTTGGCTCCGCCCCAATTCCTGGCTCTAAAGCCACTTCCTCCAAGTAAGCTTCTCTTATACTAAAAATCCCAGGACTCTTCCCTAGTCTTGCAAAAGACAGGGTCACCTTTTCCTTTAGCTACATATTTGTCATTTGCAATCAAATCCTAGTTAAGCAATTCTATTCCATAGCACAGAATGACTCTTTGTGATTCTAAGCTTATCCACACCCTCTAGTCTCAAGCACAGGTGAATTACAATACCACTGCATCCTAATTATTATCCTGCGCTTCAAAAGCATGTTGTCTCTAAGAAATACATCTTGATATCATCTGCGGAAGGATTTGAAGTCTTATATACCAAGAAATAGATCTTCCTCTTCCAGCATCACAAATTGGAAATTCCAAGATAAGAGGTGTATGTTTCATTAGGCATTATTAGCCTCTCAACACACTGATGGTCTTAAGAAAATTATGTCCCTTTTGTTTGCATGTTGTGTTAATCACATTTTTTTAAGATGTGGCCTCACAGAGTGCAGGCTGGCCTCAAATTCTTTATGTAGCTGAAGATGATCTTGGTCTTCTCATCCTTCTGCATTTACCTCCCAAGAGAATGGGGCAAAAATGAAATGAAATAAAAGAAGGATATGACTACTCCTAAAGTATGGAGAAGAGTTTTTATTGTAGATATAAGGGAGATGGCAAGCAGAAGAATCCAGGCTGAACTTAGCCAGCAGAGAGGAGAGGAGGTGGAGAGCAAGAGACCAAGGGATCAGAAGTACAAAAGACCAAGGGACTTGCTGAATTACATAGGGATCAGGTGAGGTGCAGAGAAGCAGAAGCCCAGACCCTGGGACTGAGGGGTTTAGGGTAAGGGACCATATAAGAAGCCAGGAGGTGGTGGTGCACGCCTTCAATCCCAGCACTTGGGAAGCAGAGGCAGTAGGATCTCTGTGAGTTCGAGGCCAACCTGGTCTACAAGAGCTAGTTCCAGGACAGGCTCCAAAGCTACAGAAAAACCCTGTATCGGAAAACCAAAAAGAAGAAGTACTGAAAAGAGCCACAGGTACTGAGGGTGCTGAGAGTGCTGGCCAGTGTCCTCTTTGATATACTAATAGCTCACCTCACTTAGCCATTTGTGCCTCTTTGATATACTAATAGCTCACCTCACTTAGCCATTTGTCCCTCTTCTCTGAGACCTAACACCAAGTAATGAGATTTCAGGTTTATGCAGTCACCTGGTTTATGCAGCCCTGGGACTAGTGCCTAAGACATTATGCATGCAAAGCAAGCCCTTTGCTTACTGAGCCACAGCCACAGCCCCATTGTTTGTGTTTGTTTCTCTGTTTTTGTTTTCTGAGACTAAGGGAGATATGGAATAGAAAAGAGGAAGTATTGACTGCTTAGTGGTGAAGATAAAACTTAAGTAAATAGATCAAAAGTAAACATAGAAAGAGCTAAACCAATGGTAGCCATGGGTATGACTCCCCACCCACCTACCCAGACCTAGCTCTGCAGGTAACAATGATGATTTTAGAAGTTTCCTTTTTGGACATAGTTAAGAGTCTCCTACAGTCCAGCCACTGTTCCATGTTTCCTGGATAGTATGTTTAAGAACATCACAGATGGAGACATCACCTATTTGTAGAATGGCTCCTTTGTATGGCTGAGCATTTTCACCTTGTAAACTGACCTGGACCAGCAGGTCATTCTTCAGTGATAGGGTCCAAAGCAAGAGTACCAGGAGATGTGAAAGTAAATAAGACAGGAAATCATGGTGTGTGTATGTGAAGGCAGGTGCATGAGCTGACAACTTATGTCCAAAAAAGCTTATTAACGGCTAGGTTTCAAACCCAGGACAAAGGGCTGAAGTTCCTATTTAATATATCAAAGCAGACCTGGTCTCCAGACATTTTGGTTACCCATACTTTTTGTAACATTGAACCCCTGACTGCTTTACCTGGTTCCCTCTCTACCCACTCCCCTTCTCCCTACTTGGCCCAGTTCAGTCTGGTCATGGCCACTCTGGACTCTCCCAGAAGTGTCTGCCTCTGGCTATGTTCCCCTTTTATCTAAAATAAACTTTCTCTTCCACTGTATCTAGGAGCAGCCATGTCCTTTTCCTTTCTTTTTTCTTTCTTTTTTTTTTCATTCATTAAGAAGTACAGCATCTTCTATATTTCCAGGGGAGAAATGGGAAAGCATCTGTGGAAAGCTTTCACCCAACAAGATGAAGTCAATGGGAAGGCAATCAAACAATACTGCACAAAGGGAACACAGAATATCTCAAGGATGTCAGAGACCAGAACATTGTGGCCTTGAGACTGGTAACAATATCCTCTTAGCATGGGGAGAGCTGGACTCTCAGTATCCAAGGCCGAGCTCCCCCAGAATCCTGGCCCCAGGCCATTACTGGCTCTAGCAAATGGATTCCTGGTTGAAGAGATGGAACTATACTCCTCCGTATATTTTAGGGCCTCGGGGAAATCTGTGGATCAGACCAACCCTGAGCACTAAATATCTGTTTATATGCATAGAAAAGGGCTCCTGGAAGGCTTAATCAGAGAGGCCCCTCATTGCAGTGAATGAAAGTGAATGTAAAAAACTGTGGCTGTACAAGAGGCTGAGACTAAAAGGATGGTTGAGGGCTCAGGCCTAAGGAACAGATTTATAGAACTTTCTTAAGATTATGGAAAACAATGAGAAAGAGAGCAGAAAGAATATAAGAGCCAGAAGGTTGCAAAATGCTGAGGAATGTCAAGTTCTAAGAACAACACGGCCACAGCAACCATAAACTCAGCAGCTGCACCTATTGGCATTGGACCTACACAATCCACTCTGCCCAATAGTCTCACCAGGCTCTGGTGCAGGATAATTGTCTATATTCTATCAATAATGTTTTAAATAAATGCTGATAGGCCAGTAGCCAGGCAGGAAGTATAGGTGGGACAACCAGACAGGAAGTAGAGGCGGATCAATGAGAACAGGAGAATTCTGGGAAGGAGGAAGCCCATTCCTCCCAAGTCCTTTCCCAATCACAGAAGAAGGAAGATGTGATTGTCCCGCTGAAAAAGGTACCGGGCCATGTGGCTAACATAGATAAGAATAATGGATTAATATAAGTTATAAGAGTTAATAAGAAGCCTTAGCTAATGGGCCAATCGGTTTATCATTAATATAGACCTCTGTTTGATTTCTTTGGAGCTAAATGGCTGTGGGACCTGGTGGAAGGACAGAAACCAGGCAGGACAGAACCCTAGACAACAAGGCCCTACTGTTAAACTATGGCATCTAAGAGATTTTTGGGGAGAGGGAGGCATATACAGTTGCATAGACAATAGTGACCATACCAACTCTTCATAGATAGTTCCAAACCCAGGGTCACACAGAGAGCCCTAGTTAACCTCAATGGGACACAATATAAAATAAAAAGTAATGAATATGGGAAACGGATTTGTAAGAAACTGGAGGCGCTATCAGGGGTATGAGAAAAATAAGAGAGGGATGGGGAAGATCAATGACTTATACACATGTATGAAACAAACTTGATTTTTAAAAAGTCTCATATTTTCTGTTGTTTTTGAAAGTGAGATTTCTCTTAGCCCGTGAAAAACCACTACTGATTTCAATTTTTAAGTTTGTTCTTCCTTCCCGCTGGTTTTGTTTTCATGTCCTATATAATCAGACTGACTGAATGTATTCCTAACTCTTCCCTAGACTGTGTTGTTCACTGGAAGATGAAACATCTGCCACAGGAGAAATAAATTTGACAACCCAAATTGACCCTGCTGCAGGGTTTACTTGGCTAAGCAGATACAAGTAGCATATTTTTAAATTTTCTGCCTTGTGTGTTTTTGTTCATGAAAGACATCAATTAGTGACTGTCATGAGGAATAGGAGCTTCTCAGACTTCAAGGACTCTTTCTTCACTTCAGGACAATTAGGACAAAAGAAAAGAATTGCACAAAATGTTCTTTGCTACATGCAGTGCAGAAGCCTGGAACTTTGCCACACATAGCTAGCTGGCTGGCCAGTGACCTCTAAGAATCAGCCTGGATCCTGTTGTAATTACAACCACAAACCACCATGCTCAGCTTCTCTCTCATGGGTTCTGGTATTTGAGCTCGGGTCCTCATGCATTCAAGGCAGTCCATCTTCCCATCCTCAAGGCCCTGCCTCCTAATATTACTTGGTCAATTAAGTTACAGCATACACATTTTAGAAGAACACATACATTCCAGCCTTAGCATTAGTAACAGCTGCTCCACTGGTATTTGATATACATGGTGGAGACCACTAACCCTATCCCCTGTTGCTAAATGCAAAGAATGACTCACTGAGCTCTGCTTCTGTTCACTGAGCTCCGCTTCTGTTCCCAGAGCTCCACTTCTGCAACAATTATAATGGTTCAGTTTTGCCCCAGCCATTACCTGCTGATTCACATCCAAAATGGAACTCCACATAGCAGATTATCATCTGGAATCTTGTGGATGTCACAATTCTCTAGGAATCCCTAACTTGTATCATCATCATTATCATCATCACTATATGATATGCTGTCTTAACAAAGGATCTAATCATTCCAAGATGTATCTATCTACCAGCACTTTATACTTAGCTTTGTGTTCTCTGACCAAACAACTATATTAGAATATGTTCCTGAATGCCTTTATCAGGAACTCACTCCATGTCATCTCTTCATTTCTTTGGCCTTTTTTCTTCAATAAATTCCTGCTGCTATCTCCCTATTTTATCATTCTCTATGAAGAAAGTGCCACCACTGTTTACTCTTTCTTTGTATACTACTCTAAGCCAATGTATCACAAGTCACACAAGCTTAATGGTGTGTTGTGCCAGGGGATGTTCATGTGTATTCATGTGTGTGGGGGGGGGGGCAACAGAACAACTTCAAATGTCATTCTTCAGAATCCAGGAGTCATTCGCCTTGTTTATTGAGGGAGATACTGGGGTTAGGCTGGATGGCCAAGAAACCATAGTAATCCATCTGCCTCTGCCTCCTCAGCTCTAGGATAGCAAGCATGTGCAATCACTAACATTTTTTAAGATTAGTATAATTACAACATTTCTCCCTTTCCTTTACTCCCTCCAAACTCTCCCATATACCCCTACACCCTCTCCTTCAAAGTCATGATCTCTAACAATTTCACTAAATGTTATAGCATGCATATGTTTTATATTGCATATAAGTTCCTAAGTATAACCTTCTCAGTCCATATAACTATCAGGGTTGACCACTTAGTGCTATGCAACCAATAGGTGTGCTCTTCCCCAAGGAAGACCTACTCCACTGCTCTCAACTCTCCTCAGTTGCCTATAGTTCTTTGTGTGGGGCTTGAGGCTTGTGTGTGCCTTCCATCCCACTTACTCACAACTTCTTTACATGAGTTCTGATGCCGAAACTCAAGTCCTGATACTTGTGAAGCAAGCACTTTCTTGACTGAGCTATCACCTCAGCCTCCTTCAATATGCTGCTTCATTATCCATGTGAGATATGCAAGGGCATTCCTTTGCATTCCCTCATTGAATAATTAAAAATAGTTCCTCTAATTGACATCCATGACTTCTAGACTCTCCTTCCAATTCATTCCCCCACAAAGCTGCAGACTCTCCTTCTGAAGCTGAATTCTAATTCTGTTTTATCACTATTTAATATTGCACAGTGGCTCTGCTCTCTTTCCAGTAGAAACCAGGCACTATCCTATGTTAAAATAGCATGGAGAGACACCTGGCCAACTTCCTACTACAAAGATCATAGCAGACCAAGTGCCTCACCTTGAGAATTTATGAGAATTTATTCCTGAATCACATGCTGCACCACAGTGAACCTTCTCATGAGTCGCTCCCATGACTAATAAAACTCAGTAGCAGTGCTAACATGGACACATTCTGAGAGACATGGGTTGCTTATTGCTTTGTTTTGTTTTACTTCTTAAAAAGTCAAGACCCAGCAATACCACTTTTGGGTATAGACCCAGAGGATGCTCAATCATACCACAAGGACATGTGCTCAACTATGTTCATAGCAGCATTATTTGTCATGGCCAGAACCTGGAAACAACCTAAAAGCCCCTCAACCGAAGAATGGATAAGAAAAATGTGGTACATTTACACAATGGAGTATACACAACAGAAAAAAATAATGACATCTTTAAATTTGTGGGGAAATGGATAGATCTAGAAAACATCATATTGAGTGAGGTAACCCAGACCCAGAAAGACAAATATAATATGTACTCATTCATAAGTGGCTTTTAGAAATATAGCAAAGAAAAACCAGCCTACAATTCACAATCTCAAAGAACCTAGACAACAAAAAGGACCCTAAGGACATGAATCCAATCGACATAGGAAGTAGAAAAAGAAGATCTCCTGAGTAAATTGGGAGCAGGAGTGATGTAGTATTCCCCTTTCTATGCTGTGAATACCATTGGTTAATAAAGAATCTGCTTTCAGCCTATTGCAGTGTAGAATAGGTCAAAGTGGGAATTCCAAGCAGATAGAGGAGGAGAGAGTAGGCAGAATCAAGGAGAAGTAATGTACCCGCTGGAGGAGAAAGACTGAGCCGCCCACTGGGAACCTTACTGGTAAACCACAAGCCTCATTGTAAAATATAAAATAATAGAAATGGGTTAATTTAACATATAAGGTCTAGATAGCAACACTCTTAAGCTATTTGCCAAGCAGTATTACGATTAATATAATATCTGTGTGATTATTTTGGGTCTGGGAAGCTGGGAAATGAACAAGCAGTCTCTGCCAACACATGAGGATTATGGGAGAGGGTAGAAGGTAAGGGAAGAAGAAAGGAGGGGAGTGGAGAAAAATATATAGCTCAATAAAAACAATTTTAAAATATCGAGATGATAATAAGATTGTATCAATTTTTCCCTTCCCTCTTCCCTTTCCTCCCTCCAAACCCTTTCATATATCCTTCATTGCTCTCTTTCAAATTCATGGCCTCCTTTTTCATTAATTATTATACATACTACATACAAATTATATATATTATAATATTATAGTATATATTATATTACATATAAGATATATTCTAAAATATAGCCTTCTTAGTATATATTATGTCATTTGCATGTATGTTTTTTGGGCTGATCACTTGGTATTGGATAACCAATTGGTGTACTCTTTCCCGGAAAAAACTTTTTCTCACAGTCTCAACATTCCTTAGTAGCCTGTAAATCTTTGTGTAGGGCTAAGGCCTCATAGTATAGTTTTTTTTTCCTTGTCCACTTTGGCAGGTCTATTGGTATCATCCTTGATCAGCAGTCATGTTCATGGGCAGTCATGTTCATGAGAATTTTAGGTGTAGTTTTTGACATGTCTAGAAGACACGACCTAATCACAAGTTCCCTAATCTTATAATCTCTCTGCCCCTTCTTCTCCAATGTTCCCTAAGCCTTAGTTGTAGGAGTGTTTTGTAATTTGGGACTGGGCTCCTGAACTCTGTATTTTGATTTTCCATGAGTTTCTGTAGTGGTCTCTTTCTATTGCAAGAAATGATTCATCAGCATTGGTGGGGGTGAAGACTACTCTTATCTTCGGGTATAAGGGCAAATATTTGGATTGCTGTTAGGGATTATTATGGTTTACTAAAGTTTTGGTTATTAGATTCTCCTCCAAACTCCACAAGAAACTCTGAGTATTTAGCTAAGTTCCCAATACCATACATGTTTTCCATCTTTTTGAGTGAATAAATCCCCAATTAGAGGGCTCATAGTTATTGCCAATGTATGCATGCTACTACTGTACCTAAGGGTTACTATGTCATATTGATTATTGATGTGGTTAATAGACATCTGAATTGGATAGGTCTATTGGTTGCCTTCATATTTTGGAAGGTACCATGAACGCTAGCCCTCAGGGAGCAGGCATTCAAGTCAGTTTCAGCTCAGGGGTCTTGTTTCTGAAAAGCATGGTGTCTTCAGAAATAGGGACTTACCTTTTCACCTTTGGGGAAGGGAGACAGCAATAGGCTGTATGTTTTGGGAGTTTCTTGGAAAGTCCTAGCCAACAACTCAAAAGAAGTCATCTCATGTCTGGTATTGGGGTTTTGTTAGGTGGTCTTTGGGTCTTGGAGGGAGCATTGTCATTCCCAGATGAGAAGAGTTCATCAAAATTATATATGTATATTTATACAGAATTTTGTGTATTATAGATTTTTAGGTAAATAGTTAATAGTATGATTCCTCGTAGCTTTTTCAGATTTTTTTAAGGCTGAGTTTATCTTTATTTTTTATTTAAATCCCTTATTGACTCTTTTGGAGTTTCATATCATATACCCCAATTCTACTCGCCTCCTGGTTTCCCATATCTTCCCCTCATCCCTGATGCACCCGCCAAAAGAAATATAATGAAGTAAGCAAGCAAACTAAGGCAAAAACAACAACACAAAATCGCCAAAAAAAATAAACCACCACAACAACTGAAATATCTCTTTGCTTCTCCTTCTTTCCTGCCTCTTCAATAACTCTTCAAAATTCCAGGTGGCATTGGAGGTTTTGGTGTGCCATATAGTATACCCCTTTGTTCCGTCAGCTTTACTGGCAAATGTTCATTGCAATGAGTCACTGGTCTGGTTAAAGGCCTCTGGTTTCTGGTATAACCACACAACTAAATCTTTACCAGAACTCCTCTGGGATATCCTATGACCACCTTGAGTCTTGGAGATGTTGTGAAGATTGTTCCACAGGACAAGTCTCTTTATGAGCTCCAGCAGGTCCTAAATGGGTTAGACTCTAGGGTGGGTCAACCCAAGGCCTGGGTTTTAGTCTAGGTGATAGCTAAGCTGGTCAGTTTGGGCCACTGTGGCCACACACCTTAGGCAAGGGGGCAGAGTCAGCTCTCCTACATGCATGCTTTCAGGGTAGTATACAGTGGAAGGGAAGGCCAGCTTTCCCGGGGTCAGTGAAGGATGGGACCAGCTCCACATGACCTTCTGATCTTAACTCCTTGGTTCCTAAGGCCTCCTGAGGTGAAACAGGTCATAGACATCAACATAGACCCCAGTTGCAACTGGACCACAGACCTAGACATGGCCCTCAGCAGAAGCCTGGCCCCAGATGATACCATGGCCTGAGGTGGCAGCACAGGCCACCCATATCTGTCTGACCCCTGTTGTGGCGTGGCCCCCAAACTCCAACCAAGCCATAGTCTCCAGCCCATATCCCAGGCCTCTTTATGGGTCCTAGTGGCAACCTGCACCACAGACTTCAACACTAACCCCAGCTGCAGCTGGGCCATAGACCCAGACAGGGCCTCAGGTAGCAGCTGTGCCTGGCCAACATCTTAGCTCCAAGTGATAGCCTCAGTCACTTAGATCAGGATGACTCTGGCAGCAGCATGGTCCCTGGACACTAACAAGGCCACAGGTTGTGACCCAGATCCCAGGCTTTATATGACCTTTAGTGGCACCATGGGACATGGACATCAACACAGACCTCAGCTGCAGTAGGACCACAGACATGGTCCTTGACAGCAGCCTAGGCCTGGTTGTCACCATGGCCCCAGGTGGTGGCAAAGGCCACCATATTGGCATGACTCCAGTGGCAGAGTGACTTGTGTGCCCATATACAGCCTCAAGAATTTGCCCAGCTCACTGGAATCAGCATGGCACTCAACAGCAACAGAAGCCATGGACATCAACACAGACCCTGGCTACTGTAGAACCAGGGTCACAGACATGGCCCTTGGCAGCAGCCCAGTCTGGACATCATCATGGCCCTGGGTGGCAAGCATACCTCCTCCCTCAGTTCACTCCTCACTGCCTTCATCATGGCCCCAGGTGGCAAGCAGGCCTTCAACATCTGCCTATTCCTTGCCATCTTGATTTCTTCCTTTCTGCATCTTTCCACAGTGAATGAATCATTCTGTTCCTCATTCTCTCCTATTTCTCCACCATATATTTGCTTATCATAATAAAGTCCACATGCCCAGCACTAGAAAGCTGACTATACCCCATCTGAGCAGAAATGCATCAGGCAGAGGTGGATGTCTTTCTGCCAGCCAGAGCCTTGAGGACCCCAGCTGGCTAAACCCTGTCTTTCAGACATTCTTACTGGATTGTTTTATCAATATGCTTCTACTTCAGACCTTTTAGAATGCAATGGTTCTGTGAATCTCCTGAGCATTGGGTGTCTAGAATGTTCTATCCAACCTTCTTTCCCCTTCCCTCCAGGCCAGACTTTATTACAGTCAGAACAAACTGCTATTGTCTCTTCCTTCTCCCTTTTTTTAGATAGGCAATTCCTGTGAGTAAATTGCTGAGAGTTTAACACACACATCCATGTTCCTATCTGAGTCTATTATGTTTTTTCTAAGAAGTGTGTTCACAGCCAAGAAGTTGTATTAATTGAGAGAAAACACATGAAGATGACAGTGACAGGAGTTGGTGCCTCCCTACTGTTTCATGCCTGTAGATATTAACTCTCTATTGCTAATTACCTAGAAGTTGTGTATGCAATGTGCTTTTAATCTAAGTACTTTGTCTTCTATTTTTTCACCTAGAAAAAAAATAAAAAGCCAGGGCAAAGAATCATAATAAAACACTCTGAATCCATCTGAAATGTCACAAGTGTTTAGTTCTTCCACAAAGACTACATATTGTCTTGAAAGTGATTCAAAACTGTCCCTTAGTGATGACAAGGTCACACTCTGTCAGGGATATAAAGCTATCAGGAAAAAAATCAAGGCTGATGTTTGTATCAATTCTTAAATTACAATGACTATGCATGATTATTGGCATTAGTTACCATTATAGTCAGTCAAAAATGCCTATAACATTAAATTTCTGAATATCTTGAGGAGAAATATATACATAACAAGATTGAACACACATGAATCATATTGCTCTTCATGGTCCTTCAGAAGAATTCCAAAATTTTCATTTAATGTTTATGAACAAAGATATAAATGTTGTACAAATATTCATAGAGTACAAGTCTTTGAAACTGCTTCTCTGTTACGCAGAAATTTATCTATGATTCATTCAAGTTGTAGTATATATTAAGAGCTTATTTCTGGTGCTGAATGCTTAATGATTATACAGAAGCAGCAGCATTTTTCATATTCATTGACCCATTAGGGACTATCTGGGTTGTTTTATTATTTTGGTTGCCATCAGCATTGTTTAGAGTTGGAAATGTAGTTCAGCAGTAGACTGATGCTTACTATGCTCAGTTTTTTTCAACTAGACATGCCTGGAAAGAAGGAATGTCCATTGAGGAATTGTTCCATCAGTTTGACCAGTGACTATGTGTATGGGGTTTTTGTTCAGATTTTTATCACAGCAATAGAGAAGCAAATATGGATATCTAACATGGCCTAATGCCTGGTTTCCATCTCTGGTGTCACAGAAATAAAAATTGGATCAAACATTCATGTTAAGTGTTTTTGAAGACTACAGACTTTTCTTGATAGAAAATATAGAAGATAATATTGGTTCATCTTCTGACAATAGTATGATTAACATTATATACAGCTTCCAGTCTGTTCTCCACTGTGTGGACTACCTAATTGTTGTGGGACAATGCTCCTGTACCTTGTAAAGATTTGTCACTTATATTGGTTTAATCAAACACTGAGTGGCCAGTAGCCAGGCAGGAAGTATAGGTGGAGCAACCAGAGTAGGAGAATTCTGAGAAGAGAAAAGAGTCAGTCTGCAGTCGCCACCCAGATACAAAGGAAGCAAGATGAGAAGGTTGTACTGAGAAAGGTACCAAGCTGCATGGCTAAACATATACAAGAATTATGGGTTAATTTAAGATATAAGAGCTAGCTGGGAATATGCCTGAGCCATTGGCCAAACAGTGTTGTAGTTAATATAGTTTCTATATGATTATTCAGGTCTGGGCAGCCAGGAAACGAATGCCCAATCTCTGTCTGCACCTAGTATACACTGTTTATATTCACTGTTTTCCATGTCATAATTTGGAGTTATAGAGTGCTGTCAACATGAAGAATATAACAAACAGGTTGAAGAGATAAATTAATAAACTGTTTGCTAGCAAGCATGACCTGACTTTGCTCTCTCAGAATCCACATACAAGCTGAACATGGTGGTACATACCTGAAAACTGAGAAGCAGGTGAATTTCTGGGGCTACTTGGCCAGTCATCCTAGGCCCCCTTGCTCAGTTTTGTGTGAATAAAGGACTACGATCAAAACCAAGCTGAATGTTATCTGAATAACCACACTTGAGGTTCTGTTCTGGACTCTAGACACAAACACACACACACATGGGCATGTGCAGTTGCACACATGCATAAGTAAACAGAAAAGTGGACACACACACAGGAAGAGAGAGAGATGAGGGAGAGAGAGAGGGAGAGAGAGAGAGAGAGAGAGAGAGAGAGAGAGAGAGAGAGAGAGAGAGAGAGAGAAACAAGAATATAACTAATACTTGATACCTACAATGATGCATGGGTCAGCTCATATACACGTCATTTAGGAGGAACAGTGTAATATATATTTAACCAAAGAAAGATAAATTAATGAAAGAAGGAACTCAGAGTAGTCTATTGTATGGTACTAATTCAACAATATTTCATAGATCATTCTCCTTGAATTATCTGAGAAGACAGAAATAAATGACATACTACCATTTAACTTCATTTAGTCTATTTCTGAAAGCCATGTAATTCAAGTTTACAGACCTATGGTCATTTCCTTGGCACCTAAGCCCATGGATTTAGGTCCCTTGCAAGTAGAATATGTTCTTGAGAGGTCATTTCCAGTTACTTGTGGGATGACTGTTGGGAAGAGGCTAAGGAAACTGGAACTTCTATTGCCTTCTCTTGTAAATGCTAGACCTAATCAGAATCCCACCTTAGGATCTAACCACTGAGTGGACAGAGAACAATCTATCTAGAACTTCTGCCTTTGTTTCCTTTCCTGAAATTAAAAAAAAGAACTATTGCATATATATGAACTGCATGTATTTTTGTATACCACATGAAGTACAAGGTTCTCAGAGACCAGGGAGGGTATCAGGTCTCCTAGAACTGAAATTAGCCACTCTATATGTGCTGGGAACTGAACCTGGGTCCTGAGGAAGAACAGCCATTGCCTGTCTCTCTCTCCCCTCCCCCACCCTGCTACTTAATTTTTTGATGTATTTATAACGTACTCAAATGACTTCCATCCATCCCTGAAGAGATGTTAGTGTCATCTAAGGTGCATATTGTGTTTGTTTTCTTTTATTTCTCCTTTTTGTCTGCATACCCCACAACTTGCTAATGTCAATAACATGGAATATGTGTGAGAATACTCACAGTTTCACTTCCAATGTCACCACCAGCTTGAAAGCAGTCAGAGAAATGCTTCTCAACCTTCCTAATGCTTTGATTCTTTAACACAGTTTCTCATGTTGTAGTGACCCCAAACATAAAATTATTTTCGGTGCTACTTTATAACTACAATTTTGTTACTGTTACAATCATAATGTAAATAACGGGTATGCAGGATATCTGATATGGGACCCCTGTGAAAGGGTCATTCCACCCCAAAGATATTGACCCACTGGTTAACAACCACTGAGTTAAAAGCTTCCAAAAGAAATTCCAGCATTCTTCCTAACACATCCTCCTCACCACACTATAAAGTGTACATCTGTGGGAAAATAAATGATGCAAAATCCACAAGTCTTTCAAAGGCTACTTTTAAAAAATATATGTATTTATATTAAATCACATGTATGTATATGGGAAGGTTGCATGTGAGTGCAGGTGCCTGCAGAGTCCAGAAAAGAGCACTGGATCCACTGGAGCCAGAGTTAAAGGTAGCTGTGAACCACTTCACACGGTGCTAGGAGCCGAACTTAGGTCCTCTGAAAAAGCAGTACGCTCCTTTAGCCACCTAGCTCTCCCTTCACCCCTAACAATATACTCCTTATCTTTTTCCTTTTCAACATGTTTTTTTCTCCATCCTCTCTCCCTTTCTCTCTCTTTCCTTTCTCTCTTTTCTAACTGGCAACACTGACTGCAAGATCAGAACTAGAAGAAAATAGAGTGTGCTGTAAAGTCAAAGAAACGGCAAAAGAGCAACACATCCAGAAATACAGCATTGCAAAGCAATATTTCAAAAACTTAAATGAATGGAAAAGTTCCAGCTTTTGGAATAAACAGAGACTGTCTTTCCACCAGCCCAATGTAAGTCTCTTACCTCTCTCCTCCGATCCTTCCATGTGCTAGCCCTTATTTACTAAAACAGGCATGCTGCCAGGTGAGTTTGCATTTACATATTTGTTCTTTAGACCCACGGCCTGAAGATGCTGCATAGACAGATCCCTGATGTTCATTTCTAGCTACCTTTAAATCCTGTACCTCAGAAAGTGACTTACTCATTTCCGGCACAAATCTGATACCGTTTTTCTCTTCCACCTTCATTTTTCCCTTTGTCTCATATACTAGTCAAACAAGAAAATTTTGAATGCCAGAGAGAGTAATCCAAGGAAAGTAAGAAAATCACATGATTAATAGGCTGGGTGGTTAGCCCAGCGGTAAGTGAGGCATTGGTATTGATCTCTTATAACTGCAATAGCCAAATGGGACAAGGCAGGGAAATTCATACCATAGGATATATCATTGTCTTGACCTTAAGACCTAGAGACACAAAGGGGTCATAAAATTTCCTGATGCAAATTTATTTTAATTAATGAAAATTATGGAATACCATAAATAGCACAGTATACCAACATTGCTCTGTCATTGGGCCATCTGGTCAAATTTATCCCAGGAAAAATGGGGGAATTTTAAAAGCAAAGTATGACTGAAACCACAAAATATCAACCTATACTCAGAGAGGACCAGACAAGATGGCTTAGTGGCTGAAGCTGGAGAGATGGATCAGTGGTTAAGAACACTTGATCATCTTGCAGAGAACCTGATTTCAGTTCTCAGCACCCACATGGTGCCTCACAACTGTCTATAACTCCAGTCACAATGCCTCTTTGGGGTACCAGACACACATGTAGTGCACATACATACAGAAAATCAAAATACTACACGCATAAAATAAAATGAATAAATATTTTAAAAAATATTTTTAAAAGATGGCTTAGTAAGTAAGTGCACTTTCTACAGAGCTAGACAGCTTGGGTTCAATACCTAAGACCCATGAGGTGGAAGGAGAGAAACAACTCCTGCAAGTATGCATGAGAGTATGCATTCATTCTCTCACACCCATAAAAAATAAAAAATAAATTCAGAGAGTATAAAAGAATTACATAGTTATAACTTTAGAAAAGTTAAAGAAATAGTGGTGAATTGGGATCCCATAGCCTTGTTAGTAAGAAGATGCATATTCCAAGTGATAAAAAAACAAATACAAGGAAGGAAGGAAGAAGAAACAGAGAGAGAGAGAGAGAGAGAGAGAGAGAGAGAGAGAGAGAGAGAGAGAGAGAGAACATGCAATGCATACACCATGGAACATAGAGAAGAAAGAGTCTAGCACCAAGGATAATAAATACTCACTGAGTTCCTGTGGTGAGCTGATGCTTGGGATTATAACCATGAGGTCCTAGTAGGGCATGACTCAGCTAAGGCAGGGAGCATGGCATGGCATGTCTGCAAACCATAAAGAAATTGTAAAAGTCGCACAAAGGACATCAGTGTCCCATCTCACATGGCATTTTCATAAAGAAACAGGAAGTAGATGACTTTTGGAGTCTCTGTGGACTTGACACTGCCTATCTGCACCTGATTTTGCTTCCTATGCCACTGATTCTCTAGGTGCCTGACAATCAGAAACCACATCCATAGCTACTGTGATTTTTGGTTTCTAGTCTAGGTTTGAGAGTGAGGCAACACAAGGAAACTTCATGTTGGCTTGGTAGAAGAGTCTGAAAGAGAGGGGAATCAATAGTGGACACAGTTAAGCTCTTGCCCATCACTATGTAGGTAGCCAGCAATCCAGTATCTAATGAAGAGCACCTCAGAGGCTTCATGGGAACCACTGGCAGCCCACACCGTGGGACTTCATCACATGACTAGATAGATGCTTGAGATACGCTCAACATACTACTTACCTAGACTTCTGCCTCCTGTATTCTGGTACTCCACCTAAAATACTAAAGCCAACTTAGCATCCCAGTACCTGTAACATATGACAATAGTTTGGTTGTATTCCTTTTACAGATAAGCATTGTATTGAAGTGACTAAGGTAATGTCATCTTGGCCTAACTCCATTTTCTGCCTGCTCAGACGCTTCTCAGCCCACTATTGCTACCTATGGTTGTGTTCACCTTAGCAACACTTTTGGGGTTTCAATGACCCTGACCACAGTCCAGATGTAGCAACGCAAATAATTATTTCTATACAAACTAAACATAACTAAAATAACTGAAAAGGTATAAATTAAAATTAACATATTGTATCTTAAATAACTACTATGTTCTGCCAAAACAAATGTTGCAAGGTTACCCTGACCCTCATCTAACACTGATGCAAATGTGGGTTTTTTCTTTAAAAATGCTGTACCCCTGAGCTTCAGCACTAAGCATCTTTCTGAGGCACTAGTCTACTCTTGGTTGCCAGGCAAAAATGAAAGACTCCAATTTGGCTTTATATGCATCGTGATCCATAACTTTCTTACCTATAATATAATGTTATAATAAAAAAACAGGCTTGATGAGGGCTGAGGAGAAAGCTCAGTGAGTATATAGCCTTTGCTGTATAAGAATGAGGACCTGAGTTAGCATTCCCACCATCCGTGTAAGAAAAAAAATCAGATGTGGTGGAGTGCTCTTATAATCTCAATAACTGGGGAAGAAGAGAAAAAAAGGATCCCTGAGGTAAGGTAAGGGGAGCAGGGGAGAGAGAAAGGAGAAGGGGAGGATGGGGAGAGCTTGGGGGAATGGGATGGTTGAGATGGAGGAAGGGTGGATATGGGAGCAGGGAAGTATATATCTTAAGGAAGCTATTTTAGGGTTGGCAAAAGACTTGACTCTAGAGGGGTTCTCAGGTGTCCAAGGGGATTTCCCCAGCTTGTTCCTTGGGCAGCAGAGGAGAGGGAGACTGAACTGCCCCTATACTATAGCCACACTGATGAATATCTTGCATATCACCATAGAACCTTCATCTGGCGATGGATGGAGATAGAGACAGAGATCTACATTGGAGCACTGGACTGAGCTCCCAAGGTCCAAATGAGGAGCAGAAGGAGAGAGAACCTGAGCAAGGAAGTCAGGGCTGCGAGTCTATGTTCTCTCTATGAATTTAGCTACCCTAAGTACTTTGCAAAATCTTAGTCATATACAGTATTTGTCCTTGATTATTTCTCTGGGTGTGTGCATTCTCAAAACTCATTCATGTAACAGCGTGTATCACAAATTCATTGCTCATAATGTCCTATTATACATATTTTTAATGCGCTCATAGATTGTTGGACTTTTGAGTTAATTGCACTTATTGATGTGGCAAATAGCAATATCAGCATAGTGATAGCTGTTTGAATCACACTGCCAATTCCTTAGAGTGCAATTGCTCAGTTATATGTAACTCTAAGCTTAGATTTTTAGGCTGTTCATATGAGTATCACTCATTTTGTTAAAATATACAATCTAGATTTCTCCAAATTGAATTGTGACAGATTAAAATTTCTGGAGGAATCTTTTAAAAACTTTTAAAACATGTATTCAGGGCTGAGAGGATAGCCTGCCCACATGATGACGTGAGTTTGGATTCCCAGTATCCACACAAAAGGTAGGCATGGCATCCAAAGGGGTTTAGTCCCTTTGGATGTCAGTGTGGAAATATCTCTAAAAATTAGGAAACAACCTTCCTCAAGACCTAATAATACCACTTTTGGGTATATATCCAAAGGATTGCCAATCGTGCCATAAGGACATGTGCTCAACTATGTTCGTAGCAGCTTTGTTTGTCATAGTCAGAACCTAGAAACAACCTAAATGCCCCTTGACTGAAGAATGGATAAGGAAAATGTGGTATATTTACACAATGGAATACTACACAGCATAAAAAAGTAACAACATCTTGAATTTTGCAGGAAAATGGATGGTTCTAGAAAACATTATTTTGAGTGAGGCAACCCAGACTCAGAAAGACAATTATCACATGTACTTACTCATAAGTGGTTTTTAAACATAAAGCAAAGAAAACCAGCCTACAAACCACAACCCCAAAGAACTTAGACAACAGTGAGGACACTAAGAGAGACTTACATAGATCTAATCTACATGGGAAATAGAAAAAGACAAGATCTTCTGAGTAAATTGGGAGAATGGAGACCTTGGGGTAGGGTTGAAGGGGGAGGGGAGAGACAGGGAGGGGAGCAGAGAAAAATGTAGAGCTCAATAAAAGCCAATTTTTTAAAAAAGCTAGGCATGGCAGCACATGCCTGTAATCACAGAACCAGGAGGTAGATTCTAGGGAAACCCTGGGGCTTGCTGCCCAATCAGCCTAGCTGAATCAGTAAACTAGAGATTCAGTGAGAGAGACTGTCTGAAAACATAAGTTGAAGATCAATCAAGGAGGATATGAGACATCAGCCTCTAGCCTTCACATTCATGTACATACATGTGCAAGTGCAGTTAAACCATGAAGTCACATATATACCCATATATAATTGTGTACAATACCCATATAAATGTGTACATGTAATGTGCACATGAAATAAGTACACAAACTGAAATGAAATAAAAAAATACCCAGCATCTTTGGGAAGAGAATTCCACAGTCTCATTCTTGATTCCTGACTGATGAACACTGATTTCTTGTGACACTGTTGAAATACAGCCATACGACAATAGATATCATTGTGCTTTTGAAGCTAGTCTGTGAAGCAATGTGTGAACTGTGCTTTTTCTGGTGATGCCAACAGTTTCATATTTCTATTTTTAGGGCTACAATTGTGTGACAAATTTCTTATTATGAACACAAAAGGCCCACCTCCTCCAGCACACAGACAGATGAGATGGGAAAGACGAATTATCCATCCTCTGTGCACTCTCTGAGCCCACTCCTGCACTGAAGAGGCCTCCAACAGAGCCTAACCCTCTGTTGCCTAGTCATGCTGTCTTCCTTGCTCTCCATTTAACCTAGCAAAATATCTTGGGCCAACTGCATGCTTCCTGCCTCACAAATAAGAAGGGAACAATTTATCATTTCCCAAGACAGGTACACTGTCTTTAAAGCTCTGATTGCTGAAGCCGGGCGGTGGTGGCGCACGCCTTTAATCCCAGCACTCGGGAGGCAGAGGCAGGCAGATCTCTGTGAGTTCGAGACCAGCCTGGTCTACAAGAGCTAGTTCCAGGACAGGCTCCAAAGCCACAGAGAAACCCTGTCTCGAAAAACCAAAAAAAAAAATGTCCTTAAAGCTCTGATTGCTGAAAAAGAGTGAGGTCAGGATAAATTGTATTGCTGTGTGACTGTCCAGGGGTGCAATGGTAGTAAGGTGCACCATCCTGGGAGCATGCATCCTCTTTTGAATCTTCATTAAAACTGATGTTTCAGTTCTAAGAACCTTGGCACAGCTCCTGAAGACCTCATCCCCAAAATTGATGTGTTCCCAGTATCCTGACAACACAGTAACATTCCTTCCATCCATTTGGAGGGATTTTAAGCTTATCTATGGCACTCCATGTGCCTCAGACAACAAAGGTCCATGACGTTCTAACAACTTACATGGTCCCAGCTTGATATTTGATAAATTTGAAGGTGAATAAAAGAAAAATCAGAGCTACAATCCTCAGGATGGTCAAATCTAATACAAATAACTACGCCATAATGTAACGTTGTACAATTGTTGAAGAAAAAAATTTATAGATAAAAATTTTTCATATATATGTGTGTGTGTGTACATGTGTGTATGTATATGTGTATAAAACAATCCTGTATAATAAAAAGCTTCTGGAGGCGTCATCATTCCTCATTTCAAGCTCTACTACAGAATTATAGTAATAAAAATCACATGGTATTGACATAAAAACAGACAGGTAGGTCAATGGAATCAAATTGAAGACCCAGATGTAAATCCATACACCTATGGATATCCGATTTTGTCAAAGAAGAGAGAATTATACAATCGATAAATGAAAGCATCTTCAACAAATGGTGCTGGTCTAACTGTATGTTGGCATCTAGAAGAATGAAAATGGATCCATATTTATTTATCACCCTGCATAAAATTCAAGTCCAAGTATATCAAAGACCTCAACATAAAAACAGTTACTATGAGCCTAATAGAAGAGAAAGTGGGAAATAGCCTTGAATGCATTAACACAGGAGACAATTCCCGAATAGAACACCAGTAGTGCAGACACGAAGATCGGCAATTAATAAATGGGACCTCACAAAACTAAAAAAGCTTTTGTAAGACAAAGTATACTGTCAGAAGGACAAAACAGCAGCCTACAGACTGGGAAAGGATTCTTACCAAATCCACATCTGACAGAGGGCTAATTTCCAAAGTGTATAAATATCTCAAGAAACTAAACATCAAAAAACAAAATAATCCAATTTAAAAAGGGGTACAGATCTAAACAGAGAATTCTCAACAGAGGAATCTCAGATGGCAGATAAACACTTCTGTATGTTTAACATCCTTGGCATTAGGGAAACGCAAATCAAAACAGATCAGATAATCGATCTTATACCTGTCAGAATGGCTAAGATAAAAACAAAAGTACATCTCATGATAGGGAGGATATGGAGCAAAGGGAACACTCCTCCTCCGCTGGTAAGAGTGCAAACTTATGCAGCCACTTTGGAAATCAATATGGTAGTTTCTCAGAAAATTGGGGATAAATATACCTCAAGAAGCAATCATACCAACTCTTGGGCATATACCTAAAGGATGTTCAATCATATCACAAGGACACTTGCTCAACTATCTTCATAGCAACTTTATTCATAATAGCCAGAAACTTAAAACAGCCTGGACATCCCTCAACCAAAGAATGGATGAAGAAAATGTAACACATTTACACAATGGAATATTACTCATCTGTTAAAAACAATGACATCATGAAGTTTCAGGCAAAGAGATGAACTAGAAAAAAACTCATCCTGAGTGAGGTGACCCAGGCCTAGAAAGACAAACATAGTATATACTCACTAATAAGTAGATATTAGCTCCAAAGTAAAGAATAACCATACTATAATCCAAAGACGCTAGGTAACAAGAAGGGCCCAATGGAGTATGTATGAATCTTCCTGGAAAGGGGAAATAGAAGAAGAGATTTTTCAGGTAAACTGTGGGTTAGGTGGAGTTGGGAACATGAGGGATAGGGTTGGGGGACAGAGGAAGAGAGAACTGAAAGACAACTGGAAAGGGGGGATCAGCTTGGGATCAGGTAGAAATTTGCAAGGGAAACTCCCAAGAATCTAGAAGAATGACCCCACCTAAGACTCCTAGCAATAGCACATACATAGTCTGAACTGGCCATCTCCTTTGACCAGCCAAGACTTTCAATGGAAAGATTAGGATCCCAACCCAGCCACATAACCTTCGATCTACGGTCTTTACTGCCTATGAGAAGTGTTGGGGTAATGGTGGTACAGAGATTGAGGGAGTGGCCAACCATCACCGGTTCATCCTGAGACCCATGTCACAAGAGTGAGTTCACTCCTGATACTGCATGAAGCTCCAGGACACAGAGGCTGGATGGCCCAGAGACCTAGGATAGAACCAAAGAAGACTGGAGAAAAAAAGGTCAATTTAATGGTGCCCGATGATAGTCTGCTATACTCATAGAGTGGCACTTAGCCCAATTGTCATCAGAGAGGTTTCATCCAGCAACTGATGGAAACAGATGCAGAAGAAAGGGAAGATTTTATGAGCTAGAGAGGTCAGGGGTTGCAGAGACAACAAGAAAACCCACAGATTCAGGTAACTGGGCTCAGAGGAGCTCACTGAGTCTGAAATGACAACCAGGGAGCCTGCATGGAACTGACCTAGACCCTCTGTATATATAGGATAGTTGTGTAGCTTCGTCTTCTTGTAGGACTTTTAATAGAAAGAGAAAGGGCTGTCTCTAATGCTTTGACTGACTTTTGGGACCCTATTTATCATGCTGGGTTGTTTTGACCAGCCTTAATGCAAGGGAAGGTGCTTAGTGTGACTGCAACTTGTTATGCAATGTTTTATTGATATCCATTAGAGACCTGTTCTTTTCTGAATAGAAACAGAGGAGTGGATTAGGTGGTGCAGAGGGCAGATGGGAAAAGAATGGGAGGTGATTATATGTGGAATAACTGCAGTCAGGATTTGAAATAAATAATAAAAATGTTTTTAAAACTTTATATATAATTATAGATATAGAAAATTCTCATATATATAATTTTAGAAAATTATTTCAAGTTTTAGAAAGTTTTTCTTTTTATCTTTTTATTATCTAAACATTTCACATATATATATATATATATATTGATCAAATTTATTCCCTATTACTCTCCTTTATCTTCTCAGACAGAGGACTGATCTCCAAAATATATAAAGAACTCAAGAAATTCCAAATAACCCAATTAAAAATGGGTTACAGAACTAAAGAGAATTCTCAACAGAGGAATCTCAACTAGCCGAAAGACACTTAAGAAAATGTTCAATATCCTTAGTCATCAGGGAAATGCAAATCAAAACAACTCTGAGATACCATCTTACACTGTCAGAATGGCCAAGATCAAAAACACCAATGATAGCTTATGCTGGAGAGGATGTGGAGTAAGGGAAACACTCATCCATTGCTGGTGGGAATGCAAACTTGTACAACCACTCTGAAAAATTATATGGCAGTTTCTCAGAAAATTGGGAATCAAACTATTTCATGACCCAGCAATACCACTCTTGGGCATATACTCAAAAGAGGCTCAATCATACTACAAAGACATATGTTCACCTATGTTCATAGCAGCATTATGTGTAATAGCCAGAACCTGGAAAAAAAAACTAGATGCCCCTCAACCAAAGAATAGATAAAGAAAATGTGGCACATTTACACATTAGAGTACTACTCAGTGGTAAAAAAAAATGACATCTTGAATTTTGCATGCAAATGGATGGAATTAGAAAACACTATCCTGAGGGAGGTAACCCAGGCCGAAAAAGATAAATATGGTATGTATTCATTAATAAGTGGATACTAGCTATAAACAAAGGATATTGAGACTATAGTTCAAGATCCTAGAGAAGCTAAGTAACAAGGTGAACCCTAAGGAAAACATATATAGATCCAGCTGGAAAGGTGAAATAGACAAGATCACCTGACAAAATTGGGAACATAGGGGTATGGGGAGAAGGGAAGATAGAAGGGGCAGAGGAGGGGAGAAGGGGATGGTTGAGGAGAACTTGAGGGAATGGGATAGTCGAGATGGAGAAAGGACAGAGATGAGGGTAAGGAAAGAGATATGTTGATTGAGGGAGCCATTATGGGGTTAGCAAGAAACCTGGCTCTAAAGAAATTCCCAGAAATCCACAAGGATGAGCCCAGCTAAGACCCTAAGCAATAGAGGAAAGGGTGCTTGAATTGGCCTTGCCCTGTAGTCAGACTGATGAATATAATAAATATCACATCTAGCAACTGATGGAAACAGAAACAGAGACCTGCACCAGTGTACAGGGCTGACCTTCCAAAGTCCAGTTGAAGAGTGGGAGGAGTAAGAATATGAGCAAAGTAGTCAAGACCATGATGGGGACACCCACTAAAACAGTTTACCTGAGCTAATGGGAGCTCATGAAGTCCAGCCAGACAGGGAAGGAACCAGCATAGTACCAAATTAGTCCCACTGAATGTGGTTAGCAGCTGTATGGCTGGGGCAGACTGAGGGGCCACTGGCAGTAGCACCAAGATTTATCCCTACTGCTTGTACTGGATTTTCGGGAACCAATTCTCTTTAGATGGATACCTTCCTCAGCATAGTTATAATAGAGAGGGCCTTGGACCTTCCTCAAAGCAATGTGCCTTACCCTCTCTGAGGAGTGGATGGGGGATGGGGAGGTAAGCGGAGGGAAGGGGAGGAGAGAAGGGAGTGGGAACTTGGATTGGGTATGTATAATGAAAAAAAAAGATAGTTTGTTTTCTTTTTTAAGAAAATAAAAAATAAAAGAGAAAAATGCCAGATGTTATCACATAAACTTATAATCCCAGCAATGGAGAGCTGGAGTTGGGAGAGGCTTACTGGCTAGAGGCTGGATGGCCAGACAGACTGACGTGATCAGTAGTCTCTAGGTCAAGGAAAGAGCCTCTCCTAAAGGAATAACATAACATTCCTGAAGGTAACACCTAAGGCTGTTCCTCTGCCCTACTTACATGCACTCATGCACACACACATGCATACACACATAAAAAACTTTATATATAATTATAGACATAGATAATTCTCATATATATAATTTTAGAGAAATTGTTTCTAGTTTTAGAAATTTTGTGTTTTTATCTTTTATTATCTAAACATTCCACATATATATTTTGATCATATTTATTTCCAATTACTCTCCGTTATCTTATTCTACTCCCTCAGAAACCCTCTCCCAACAAGCTCCCTGCTAAGCACTTTCATGTCTCTCTTTGAGACTGAATTTAGTTAGTGTTGCCTGCATGAACATTAGTAGTGACCTATTTACTGAAGTGTAGGAAACTAGCCAGTAGTTACACCCTGAAGAAAATCTCCAAAATCCATCAGCAGCCAAAAGTCCCTCAGCTAGGAGTGGGACCTGATGAACCCAGCCCCTATTCATATTTGATTATTGACTATTTGATTTTAGCCAGGTCTTGTGCAGGTAACCACAGCTACCATTAACTCATGAGTACAGAAACCATATAATGTCCAGGAGACAACATCTTACAGCACCCCTCTCCATCCTCAGGCACCTATATTCTTTCTGTTCCCTTTTCTGTGATATTCCCTGAGCCTTGGACAGGATGATATAGATGTTCTATTTGTGACTGAGCACTTAACAGTCACTTAGTCTCAACATTTCCACCAGTTAGAAGTGTTTTCAACCATCCCCTGCTACAAAAAAAGACACTTGTCTGACCAGGTTGAGAGCAGCACTAATGTCTGGGTATGAACATAGAAAGTGGATTTCTTTTTATAAGTCAGGCTTTCTTCCTTAAGAGGTGGAATGCTGTTTTGTAACCATCAGCCAGTAAGGAACCCCATAGACACAAAACCTAATAGTTCTCAGATATTAGCATGCCAAAAGTTGAAAACAGTTCCTTTTTATCTGGTTGAAAATAGTACCCATTCATCTGAGGACATTTTGCACATGGGAACTGCACTGGGAAGAAGATTTGAAATAAATAGCCCAGAAACAGGGCAGTTATCCTATGGCTCTGAATAGCTTCCAAGGGTTCTTCCTTCTCATTCATTCATCTCTGTAAAGTAAGAACTGGGTCATAAGATCCGAATGACTGGCATTTTGCCACTGCTATATGGTGACAAGTGCTGAAGCAAGTTGTGAGGTTTCCTCTCAAATACTTGTTTATTTTTTTAGAACACGTCATCTTTAAAAGTTAATCTGCATAGATTTCATGCAATCTATTTTTACTGATGCCAACAAGAGATTTTCGTTTCTAAGCATGACTTGTTTGACAATTAGCATGCTCTGGCAACCCAGGACAGACTCTGAGGAGCTCTCCCAGAAAGAAACATATCAGCTGGAAGGAGGGATAAAGAGCATTTTAAGCTGATGAGCAGGTTCAGCAACTGGTGTGAGTGCGTGTGTGTGTGTGTGTGTGTGTGTGTGTGTGTCTGTGTGTGTGTGTGTGTGTGTGTGTGTGTGTGTGTGTAGGACTGAGAAGACCAGCAACTTCTTTACAATACCCACTGAACTGTGTCCCCCTAACCCCCATGCTGACTGTAGGTCAATAAAGAAGCCTGCTTAGGGAAGAGCTGTAGGGCTCCAACCACCCAAGTAATTACAGCTTCTGCTCCCTGGGGCTGTCCTTTAAGAACAATTTTGGTTTTGGTTTTTGTTTGAAATGAAGTGAGTCTTCTGTTATGGCAGCCTGCAAGGCAAAAGTAGTGAATTTTAAATGTCCACTTCTGGGTATGTTATTTAGTAATTGTTAATCTCACAAATTATGATCTGTTTTGTCATTGTTGCTCAACAAGTGCCACTACTGCTTATACCTGTAAGGAACACCATCACCCCAGTTCAATAAAAACTCACACAAAATCTCCTTCATTTCCTTCTTCCTTGCACACACACACACACACACACACACACACACACACACACACACACACACACCGGGGGAGGGAGACAGAGAGAGACAGAGAGAGAGAGAGAGAGAGCTACAATTTGTTACTTATGTCTGATAACACAGTCCACTGGAACATGGTCAACCTACTTGGGTACATACCCACAAAGAAAACTGCCGTCCTTCCTCTAACAAGCATTAACTATCAATAGCTTCTTAGCCAGGGCTGGAACCTTGGTGGTTCTTCCCCTTCCATGCTGGAATGCTGAGTATCTAGCCAATTTTCTTAGTATATAGTAGGAGAGATTTTTGCAAAGAAAGCATATGGACTTTCTCAAGCTCACCAACTTTGAAACATCCTACTAGTACCTCGAATGAGCCTGTAGTTCTCTATCAGCTCCATGGTCAGTGGTATGTGAGGTTTGTGGAGTGTGTGTGGGGGGGAGGGTATCTGTTCATGTTGGTATACATGTTCATGAGTATGTGCAGAGATCAACCTCAGGTATTTAAACCAGGTATCTCACTAAACTTGAGGGTTGCTGATTAAACTAACTGGTCAGCAGATCCAGGGATCTACCCGTCACTTTTTGCCCAGTACTGGAAATCAAATGTGTGCCACTATGCCTGGCATTTGTATATGTGTTCTGGAAATCTAAATCAAGTCCTTATGCTTAAAAGGCAAGCACATTATTGACTGAGTCATCTCCTCAGCAATTCTTGTTGCTCTTGATGTATCACTGGATGCTCAGGTGTCTGTTTTGAGAACCCCCTGGGAAAGGCTTGCCATAGCAACTTATTCTTCAGGCTGTCTCTCTGCTTCAAGACATGAAAGGTCCAGTTCTTGAAGAGATAGTTAGTGTGTACCAGGAAGGCAAACACATATCCATCCTTCATTCCCTATTGTAGCAGGATCAAGTGTTTGCACTCTTGGTTTCTAGTCAGTTGCACTGTTTGGGAAGGTTGAAGAACCTCTAGGAGGCTGAGCCTTGCTGGAGGAAGCATTGTCACTGAGGATGGCTTTTGAGGTCTAATAGTCTGACTCTTCTTCTTTTCTTCTCCTGGTCCAGATGTCATTTCTTCCTTTCCTGCTGCTATATCTTCATGACCATAATAGAATGATTCCCCAGAACTACAAGCTCAAATAAAGCCTTTCCTCCATAAGTCACTTGTGTCGGCGTATTGTGTTGAAGTGACTAAGGTAATGCCGCCTTGTCCTGATTCCATTTTGTGTTTGCTTACCATCATTCTCAACCTATGGGTCATGACCTCTTCGGGTATTAAAATGATCCTTTCACAGGGGTCACATATCAGATATCCTGCATATCAGATATTTACATTACAATTCATAACAGTTGCAAAATTACAGTTATAAATTAGCAACAAAATAATTTTATGGTCAGGGGTTACCACAACATGAGGAGCTGTATTAAAGGGTCACAGCATTAGGAAGGTTGACTACCACTGGCTTAGACAGTTCTCAGCCCTCTACGTCCACCACAGCCACTTCCACCTTGGAAACATATTTGAGATTGTCTGTGACCCTGACTACATTCCAGATGTAGTAACCCAAATAACTAACATTAGTGCAAACAAGACATAAACAAACTGATAGAATTACAAACCAAAACTAATTGTCATGTTGAGTGTGAAACAACTACCGTGCTCTGCCAAAACAGATGTTGCAAGTTTACTCTGCCCTTCATCTAAGATTGAGACCATTGTGGGGTTTACCTTAAAAGGCACTGCACCCCTGAGCTTAGGAACTAAGAGTCTTTCTGAGGAACTAGCCCACTTTTGGTTACTAGCCCAAGATAAAAGATGCTCATAGTTTTATTGGTTTACTGAGTGGAGTGGTCTGTAACTTTCCAGAGGGGATTGTTTCGGTGTCACTGTAACAGGAAGGAACCTCATCGCACTCCTAGTTAGGTTTGCCATTTATCTATGCTATCACCAATACCACTGAAAGAAAGATACCTAGAATTGACCCAGACCTGGAAAGTCAGAAAAACCAAAAAGAAATAAAAGTAGGGACAGTGTGACTCCACACAAACCAAATTGGCAAAACATAAAAAGTGCAAAAAACAAGCAATGTAGAAAAATTGGAACTACACGTATGAGTAATGAGAAGAATTGCTGTAATCTCTTTGGACATGATTTTTGCAAAGTCTATTGAACTAAAGATGAATGTAGTCTACAGCCCAGAAATTTCACTTTGAGAGAAATTCTTGTGTCCACAAAGAGTGAAACACGCGAAACTTTGCTATAGCATTGGTTGTTACTGCAAAATTTTAAAAGCAAACTCCAACAGCCAGCATTAGGGAACCAGAGAAATGATACATTGTGAAAGACACTATCATGGGGGTCATCAAAACCAAGAGTTCCTAGAATGCACTAGGCTGAATGGAAATGAGAAACAAGTTGTCAAATCTTTGCTAAAGTAAACCATTTGTAGGAGTTTTTAATTTTAGAAAAAATCCATAGGCAGTAAAGTCTGCGATGGATCATTTGGTTGGGACTGCTCAGCTCTGAAAGGGAAGAAGTAATGGAAGTTTCAGGATCATGTCTGTCCCAATGTGTTTCTTTTCAAATGTTTTAAAGCATCTGCAGCAAAGCATAATCACGTGTTAACTTTTTTCTAAGAGACCCTTTGAGATGTCTTTTCAAAAATGAGATGTGTCATATTTGATGTTCATCCAGGAATATTAATTTAGGAGCAGAAACTTTAGTAATACCTGGGGGCTACTGTTCCTTATTATTTAAGAACTTTGTTTAGATAATAATAAAAATAATAGTAGTAAGGAGCTACAGATGTAGCTCAGTGGCAGAGCACCTACTTACTTAGCAGGCACAGGGCCTTGTAGTTCATCCCCAGCACTGAGAAAGAAAGAAGAGAGAGAAGGCAAAGGAAAGGACTTTAGGGATGGAGAAGAGGGAAGAAGGGAGAGAAGAAAGGAGAAAGGGAGATATTGAGAAGAGTGGAATGTAGGGAAAAAAGTGGGAGGGGAAAAGGGAGCAAGAAGGAAAAAAGGAAGGAAGCAGGGGAAGGGAGGAAGGATGAACAGGAGGAAAGAAGAAAAGGAAAAAATGATAGAAGAGGAAGAAAGAAGGAGAGAGGGAGGAAAGGAGGAGCAGAGGGGAATGAGGGAGGGGGAAATGGGGGAAAGAAAAAAGAGAAAGAGGGAGAAATCCTTATACCACCTGGGATGAAACATGGATTCCTACTTTTCAAAGTCAATGCTTACATTTTATTAAGAATGTCTGGTGCGCTAACGAGGGTTACTACCACTGTGATGAAACATCATGAGCAAAGCAACTTGGGAGGGTTTATTTGACTCATGTATCTTAAATCATAGTTCACTGAAGGAAGTCAAGACAGGAACTCAAACAGGGCCAGAACCTGGAGGGCAGGAGCTGATGCAGCAATCATGAAAGAGCTCTGCTTACTGGCTTACTCAGTCTGCTTTTATATAGAACCCACTACCACCCACAATGGGCTGAGCCCTCTCCCATCAATCCCTAATAAAGAAAATGCTACACGGGTTCATACACAGCCCAATTTTATGGAGGCATTTTCTTAATTGAGGCACCATTCTCTCTTATAAATTTGGCTTGTGTTGGCATAAAACTAGCCAGCCCATCTGTGTTCCATAAAGAGCTATGACCCATAGCACTACCAAAGTAATCGTATGTACCTCTCAGACAGTCATGAATACTGTTAATGATCTGAGAATTTCCCTCTTGCTGCTTTATCTAAAGCAATGCCAATAATACAGTAGTTCTGTTATATTGATTATTTGATGGACCACAGAACTTTTTTGATATTTTGAGAATATCAAATAGAAGAAAATATTAGAAAATAATTGCAAAAGCAGGCCTGAAATCTTTAGTAGGAAGACTGTTTACTGTTGTTTAAGTAGGATTATGCAATTACACTGCACATGAGAAAGCTATTATTATCAGAGATAGTAAAAAAAAAAAAGGAGCTCTTTCTCTTCTCCAAGTGACCCTGAGACTGTGAAAATGGTAATAACAAATTTTCAAAGTGGGTAAAATAAAAATGAGGGAGTACACTGACAACAGGAAATAAAGAATATCAAAAGTCACTAATTATTTCTTTCCCAAACATATTATTAGTAGACACAACATTTATAGTAGCAAAAGAGAGCTATTTTACCCACTGGCATACTATGTAAAGATTTTCCCTGCAAGTTAGAGTGTTTAGTTGAAGTGTTGCAGAGGGTCTCATCTGGGAAATGGTCAACAGTGTCCATTGTTACTAACTGAAAATGAAGGACACAGAAGCCATTCATGATGCATTCTGTTGGGAACTTCAGTCTTTCTCCTGCTTTGTATCTTCACAATATTCCTTGTGTCATCAATATTGTATCATGTAGTAGAATATTAGTTTAAGATGTGTTACATTCATCTGTGCTGTGGAATATTTGTTTAATGATAAAAAGATGTGCTGCATTCTTTTATGTTGTATTTGTTTAACTCTGTAAAGCAGTGTTACTTTGCCTGCCTAAAACACCTGATTGGTCTAATAAAGAGCTGAATGGACAATAGCTAGATAGGAGAAAGGACAGTTGAAGCTGGCATGCAGAGAGAATAAATAGGAGGAGAAATCATAAGGACTATGTGGTGATGTAGGTGTAAAGAGAGTTAATTCATAAAGTAATGAAAATAATTATTTAGTATCACCCCTATTATTTTTCCTATATATGCATGACTCTAGTCCACTGACAACCCCACTGTCCTAGAGGACAACAGATACTAAAACACACTTGCTTAATCCTGTACTTACTACGCTAGTCTTTGGGATTAGTGGGTTTTACCCAAGTAAAACTACATAAAACTTAGATGGTCATAGCTGACTGAAAGTTCTGTGATAGCATAGCAAAGTGGGTGTCTGTGATAGCATAGCAAAGTGGGTGTCTGAGGTGTCTATGCACAGAAATACTAGTGAAAGAGTTGCCTTGCTTGAGTGGAAAGTCAATGATCTTTTGCAGTCCACCCAAGCCTGCAAGCAGTTGAGATACCCACCTCCAGGCTGCGCCCTCATCCCCACCACCCTGGACACTGTCCCTCCAAGACCCTCTCTGACACCAAACCCCACACACCTGAAGATTCTTCCTGTGGCCAGCCCTCCCCTACAACCCCAGCAGACTACATGAGCACAGGTGCAAACAATGCCAGTTGGAAAAACAGCAGACTACATAGGAACAGGTGTAAACCACACTGTTAGAAGAACAGGCAATGACATAAGTCAAACCAGTTAAAAGAAATTATGAGTATGCTGGTGTAAGAATACGTTCAACAACCAAAAGAGCAATATGGTATCACCAGAACACAGTGATCCTACAACAGCAACATATGAACATTCCAATACAGCTGAAGCACAAGAAAATGAACTTAAAAATTATTTTTGAAGATGATAGAGGCTCTTAAATATGAAATGAAAAAAAATCCCTTAAAGAAGTAGAGGAAAAGACAAACAAAAATGGAAGACACCAATAAATCCCTTAAAGAAAGCTAAGAAAAAAACAATCAAGCAGGTAAAAGAAACAGTTCAACTTGAATACTGAAATAGGAAAAATTAAGAAATACAAACCAAGGGAATTCTGGAAGTAGAAAAATCTGGGGAAGCTAACAGGAACTATAGATGCAACCATCACCAACAGAATACAAGAGATGGAAGAGAGAATCTTGGGTGTTGAAGATACACTAGAGGAAATGCATTCTTCAGTCAAAGAAAATGTTAAATCCAAGAAATTCCTAACACACAACATCCAGGAAATCTGGGACACCATTAATAGATCAAACCTAAGAATAATAGTAATAGAAGAAGAAGAAGAGTCCTATATCAGAGGCACAGAAAACATATTCAAAAATAATAGAAGAAAACTAACCCAACCTAAAGAATGGCATGCCTATAAAGGTACTAGAAGCTTACAGAACACTAAATAGACTATAGGAAAAGTTCCCTTACCACATAATAATCAAAACACTAAAAAAGGAGAATAGAGAAGGAATTTTAAGAGCTGCAAATGAAAAAGGCCAAGTAATCTATAAAGACAGACCTATCAGAATTACACCCAACTTCTCAATGGAGACTCTAAAAGTCAGAAGGTCCTGGAGAGATGTTTTGCAGACATTAAGGGACCATGGAAGTCAGCCCTGACTACTATACCCAGCAAAACTTTCAAGAGACATAGATGGAGAAAACAGATATTTCATGACTAAAGCAGATTTAAACAATACCTATACAAAAATCCATCCCTACAAAAAGGACTAGAAGAAACACTCCAACCCAAGGAACTCAATTACATCCACGAAAACACAGGCAATGGATACCCTCACAACAACAAAACCTAAAGAAGGGAAACACACACTACCACCACCAACACCACCACCACCAAAGCCAAAAAATAACAGGAATTAACTAACCTAATATCTAACAAAATAGGCTTCAAACTAAAATTAATCAAAAAAGATGGAGAAGGACATTTCATCAAAGGAAAAATCATTCAAGATGAAGTCTCAATTCTGAACATCTATGCCCCCAATACAAGGGCACCCACATTTGTAAAAGAAACATTACTATGGATGAAGAAACTGTGGAATATATACATGCTAGAATACTACTCAGCGGTAAAAAAACAATGACATCTTGAATTTTGCAGGCAAATGGATGGAAATAGAAAACACTATTCTGAGTGAGGTAACCCAGACCCATAAAGATGAACATGGGATGTACTCACTCATATTCGGTTTCTAGCCATAATTAAAGGACATCGAGCCTATAAATTTGGGATCCTTGAGAAGATAATAAGAAGGTGAACTCCCAGAAAAAGATATAGTAATCCTCCTGGATATTGGAAGTAGACACGATCGCCAGGCAAAATTGGGAACTTGAGGGTTGGGCGAGACTGGGCCAAGGGAAGATGGGGAGAGAAAAGTGTGAAGGGGAGAACGGGGGGGAGCTCGGAGGAATGGGGTGCTTGGGATATAGGAAGGGTGGATATGGGAGCAGGGAAGCATATATCTTAATTTAAGGAGCTACCTGAGGGTTGTCAAGAGACTTGACCCTAGAGGGGTTCCCAGGTTTCCAGGGAGACGCCCCCAGTTAGTTCCTTGGGCAGCTGAGGAGAGGGAGCCTGAAAAGGCCAGTTCCTATAGCCATACTGATGAATTTCTTGCATATCACCATAGAACCTCCACCTGACAATAGATGAAGAAAATGACAGAGCCCCACATTGGAGCACTGGACTGAGCTCCCAAGGTCCTGATGAGGAGCAGAAGGAGAGAGAATATGAGAAAGAAAGTCAGGACCGTGAGGGAACCTCCAGCTGGCGACAGATGGGGAAGGTGACTGAGCCCCACATTGGAGCACTGGACTGAGCTCCCAAGGTCCTGATGAGGAGCAGAAGGAGCGAGAACATGAGGGAGAAAGTCAGGAACGAGAGGGGTGCATTCACTCATGGAGACGGTGGGACAGAACTAATGGGAGATCACCAACTCCAGTTGGAATGGGACTGATGGATCATGCGACCAAACCCTTCTCTCTGAATGGGGCCAACAGCGGGGGCTGACTGAGAAGCAAAGGACAATGGCTCTGGGCTCTGATTGTTCTTCATGGACGGGCTCTGTGGGAGCCTTCTCAGCTTGGTCGATCACCTTCCTGGACCTGGGGGGAGTTAGGAGGACCTTGGTCTTAGCATAGAGTGGGGAACCCTGATGGCTCCTTGGCCTTGAGAGGGAGGGAGGGGAGGTATGGGTGGAGGGGAGGGGAGGGAAGGGGGAGAAGGAGGGGAGGGAAGGGGGAGGAGGAGGGAAGGAAGGGGGGGAGGAGGGAAGGAGATGGAAATTTTTAAATATAAAAAAAATAAACCATGAGGAAAAAAAAAAAAGAAACATTACTAGTAGGGTGGTGGTGGTACATGCCTTTAATTCCAGCACTTGAGAGGCAGAGGCAGAAGCAGGTGGACCTCTGTGAGTTTGAGGGCAATCTGGTCTATAAGAACTAGTTCCAGGACAGGCTCCAAAACTGCAGCAAAACCCTGGCTCACAAAAAGAAAAAAAAAGAATAAAGAAAAAAAACAGTAGTGGGAGCATTCAAAACCCCACTCTCACCAATGGGCAGGTCTGCTAGACAGAAAATTATCATAAAAAGGGGAAATGACAGATATTATGATTCAAATGGACTTAATAGACATCTATGAAACATTTCACACAGACACGAAAGAATACACCTTCTCAGCAACTCATAACAAAAAGAAGCAAACTGACCTAGGATGAGTAGACACCAGGAAATAATCAAACTTAGGGCTGAAATCAATAAAATTGAAACAAAGAGAACAATACAAAGAATTAATGAAACAAAGAGTTGGTTCTTTGAGAAAATCAACAAGCTAGGCAAACCCTTATCCAAACTAACCAAGAGGCAGAGAGGGAACAAGCAAATTAACAAAACCAGAAGTGAAAAGGGGCACATAACTATAGACACATAGGAAATCCAGAGAATTGTGAGGCTATACTTCAAAAACCTGTACTCCACAAAACTGGAAATTTTCAAGGAAATGAACAATTTTCTGAATAGATACCACATACCAAAATTAAACCAAGAACAGATAAATAATTTAAGTAGAGTTATAGTCCCTAAGGAAATAGAAACAGACATTAAAAATCTCCCAACCAAAAAGAGCTCGGGGTCAGATGGTTTCAGCACAGAATTCTATCAGAATTTCAGAGAAGATCTAATACCAATACTCCTCAAGTTGTTCCACACAATAGAAACAGAAGAAGGGAATATTGCCAAATTCTTTTTATGAGATCACAGTTACCCTGATACCCAAACCACACAAAGTTGCAACAAAGAAAGATAATTACAGGCCAATATTTCTCATGAACATTGATGCAAAAATATTCAATAAAATACTGGCAACCTAAATACAAGAACACGTCAAAAAAAGAAAGAAAGAAAGAAAGAAAGAAAGAAAGAAAGAAAGAAAGAAAGAAAGGAAGGAAAAGAAAATTATCCACCATGGATGCAAGGATGGTTCAACATATGAAAATCTGTCAATGTAATCCACCATATAAACAAACTGAGAGAATGATGGAGGATTCCCATTGGCTAATAAAGAAACTGCCTGGCCCATTTGATAGACCGCCCTTAGGTGGGTGGAGTAGACAGAACAGGAAGAGGAAGTGAGGTAGAAGGATCAGTAAGATGTTACGCCTCTCCTAAGTTAGACAGACTTCCTTGCCTCTCCTCAGAGAGAGATGCAATGAAGCCAGCCACCAGGTCAGACGTGCTGAATCTTTCCCGGTAAGACACCATTCGTGGTGTTACAAAGTTTATTAGATATGGGTTAGTCAAGATGTGAGTAAGAGGCTGAAAATAATGGGCCAGGCAGTGTTTAAAAGAATACAATTTGTGTGTTGTTATTTCGGGTATAAAGCTAGCCGTGCAGGAGCCAGGTGGCCCGGAGCCAGGTGGCAGGAACGCGGCCTGCAGCTCCTTACTACAGAATGGCAAAGTTGTGCTGTTTTAAAATGCCGGCTTTCTGGGTCATCCTACCAGGGCAAACTCTGACTCTTTCAAGCAGGCGGTACTGACTATGGAGCTTTTGATTGTTGTTTAACACTGTTGCAGCTTGCTTCCTGGCAGGGACCTTGAAACACTGTGGAATTGTGGCAATGAACATGGCTCTGGCGGGTATCTCAGCCACAAGGCTGGAATAGCAGAAAGCTAAGGAATGAGCTGGATCTACCTGTCAAAGTCACGGCTTTAGTCCTACCGATATTGTTTCGTAAATTAAAGACTCATGTGGTCCAAAAAGAGAGATATACAGTAAAAGAAAGATTCAAAGTCAAAGAAAATGTCTAAATGGTTTACTATGTGTTGGGAATATATGCAGGCTAAAGGTTAAAGTTCTTAAAAGTAAAAAAGATAGAAAGAGTAGTTGGGTGTGGTAGTACACACCATTAATCCCAACACTTGTGAGGTAGAGGTAGAATGACTTCTGTGACTTCAAGGTGTGGCAGCACACACCTTTAATCCCAATGCCTGGGAGGCAGAGACAGACAGATCTCTGTGAGTTCAAGGTGTTGTAGCACACACCTTTAATCCCAGCATTTGGAAAGCAGAGACAGTGGATCTCTGTGAGTTCAAGGACAGCCTGGCTTACAGAGTTATTCTAGGTCAAAGATATACAGAGAACCTGTCTCAAAAAATAAAAGTAAAAATAAAAGAAATAGAGATTAAAGTAAAGTCGCATAAAGATGGAAAATACACAGAAAATCTTGATACTGTATGCTATTATGCTCTCTTTGAATTGTTTGAATGCTTAGGAAGAAGCAACTAAAAGATATTTGTTTATAAATGCTGCTGAACTAATCCAAGAAAGATATCTTGAAAATACCTTGACTTCAGAATTTGGATCTAAGGATATGATACTTTGGAAAAGAGATTCTTTTGTTTTTACAGAAAATGAGACCCTATGGATTGCATCTATCCCAATATGGTATGATAGACCACAGCCTCCTGAAAGGTTGCTGTGAACAACTTCAGAAAATTACTTCACCCAATTGATGACTGAGATGAACCTGGCATACAGGTTACACCATGAAAGATCTGATTAACAGCGTCCCCATTCAGCAGGAAGCAGTTTGGAGAGAAAATAACTGCGCCCATATTCCCAACTATTGCTTATGAATGTTCTTTTACATTTAAAGGGGGATATGATATAGATATGAATAATTTACATTGATATGGATTTTGCTTTAGTGATTTAAATTTAAGGTCAATTTTGTTTTATGTATATGTATTTCTGATACTGATTAAGGTATTGTGATTGTGTAGTTCATTTTAAAAATGTAATGTATATAGGTTGTTAATGGATAGTCAATAATAGTAAAGCTTATAGTCATTTTAGTTAGATTTTCTAGATATATAGAGATATATTTCAGTTAGATAGGCATTCTTCATATCTTCCGAAGACTACAGAATATAGCATTTAAATGTTTTAATAACTTAGGGCTTTTCATGACAATGAGACTTGTCTGCTCCTGGCAGCACCATCTATTTCAAGAAGATGATGGGCATCGAAGAGGATCCTTATAGAGTTTGACAGCCATTTGGGCAAGAAACTGCTCTTGCCTGGACTGTTGGCATAAACTGGACACAAAGAACCCACAGAAAGAGGACTGCTGAACTTGCCTAAAAGTGAGATGATCTTTCGGGTTTCCTGATTCATGAAAGAGTCTGTGAGACATTCTGCAGGACACAGCAGATACTGACTGAACTGCCTTTGAAATTTCCTGCATCATGGAAATGTCTCCTGGAAACTATGAGCCTGTAGGCCGAAGATGGATGCCCCAACAGTACAAAAGAACTTTGGGTGACTGTCCAGGCAGCGAGATGTCTCTGTCATTTCTAGAGTTTGGAAGTTGCTTATTTCTTGTTTACTTAGGTAATATTATATCCTTCTGGAGTCTTTGATGGAGTTGAAGAATGGATAGATAGTTATAGTTTTCCTTAGTTATGATAAAAGATAAAGTAGATATAAATACTGTAACTGTAATTCTTACTTGATAACTGTTTTGTTATATGTAATTTTACTATGTTAAAGTTAAAGCCTTTCTTTTTTTAAAACAGAAAAAGGGGAAATGATGGAGGATTCCCATTGGCTAATAAAGAAACTGCCTGGCCCATTTGATAGACCGCCCTTAGGTGGGTGGAGTAGACAGAACAGGAAGAGGAAGTGAGGTAGAAGGATCAGTAAGATGTTACGCCTCTCCTAAGTTAGACAGACTTCCTTGCCTCTCCTCAGAGAGAGATGCAATGAAGCCAGCCACCAGGTCAGACGTGCTGAATCTTTCCCGGTAAGACACCATTCGTGGTGTTACAAAGTTTATTAGATATGGGTTAGTCAAGATGTGAGTAAGAGGCTGAAAATAATGGGCCAGGCAGTGTTTAAAAGAATACAATTTGTGTGTTGTTATTTCGGGTATAAAGCTAGCCGTGCAGGAGCCAGGTGGCCCGGAGCCAGGTGGCAGGAACGCGGCCTGCAGCTCCTTACTACAAGAGAAAAAACACATGATCATCTCATTAGATGCTGAAAAAGCCTTTGACACAATCCAACACCATTTCATGATAAATGTCTTAGAGAGATTAGGGATACAAGGAACATATGTAAGATAATAAAGGCAGTATACAGCAACCTGGCAGCTCACCTCAAACAAAATGGAGAGAAACTCAAAGCAATTCCATTAAAATTAGGGACAAGATAAGGCTGTCCACTCTATCCATATCTATTCACTATAGTACTTGTGGCTCTAGCTAGAACAATAAGGTAACAAAAGGAAATCAATCAAAGGGATACAAATTGGAAAGGAAGATGTTAAACTTTCACTAATTGAAGATGATAAGATAGTATAAATAAGTGACCCAAAAATTCTACCAGGGAACTCCTATAGTTGATAAACACCTTCAGTAATATGGCTGGATACAAAAAAAACTCAAAGAAATCAGTAGCCCTTCTATAAACAAATGATAAATGGACTTAGAAGGAAACCATAGGAACAACACACCCTACAATAGTCAAAAATAATATAAAATATCTTGGGATAATTCTAACCAAACAATTGAAGGACCTATATGACAAGAACTTTAATTCTTTGAAGAAGAAATTAGGGAAGAGAAAAAAAACTCCCATAGTCATCAAACAGTAGGATTAACATAGTAAAAATGACAATCTTACCAAATGCAATCTACAGATTCAGTGCAATCCACATCAAAATCCCAACACAATTCTTCACAGACCTCAAAAAAATATGCAACTTCATGTGAAAAAACAAACAAACAAAAAAAAAACAAGATAGGTAAAATAATCCTATAAATTAAGAAACTTCCAAAGGTATCACCATCCCTGACTTCAAGCTCTACCGTAGAGCTATAGTAATATAAACAATTTGATAATGGCATAGAAACCAACACATGGATCAATGGAATAAAATCGAAGACCCTTACATAAATCCACACACCTATGAATACCTGATTTTTGACAAAGAGGCCAAAAATATACAATGGAAGAAAGAAAGCATCTTCAACAAATGGTGCTAGCATAACTGGATGGTGGCATGTAGCAGAATGCAAATAGATCCACATCTATTGCCGTGATCAAAACTCAAGTCCAAGTGAACCAAAGAACTCAATATAAATTCACTTATACTGAAGCTGATAGAAGACAAACTGGGAAGTAGCCTTGAACACACTGGTACAGGAAACTACTTCCTGAATATAACACCAGCAGCATAGACACTGAGATTAACAATAAATGGGACCTCCTGAAACTGAAATACTTCTATAAGTCAAAGGACACTGTAAATAAGACAAAACGGCAGCCTACAGAAGGGGAAAAGATCTTCACCAAACCCACATCTGGCAGAGGATAGATATCCAAAATATACAAAGAACTAAAGGGACTAAACAACAAAATACCAAATAACTCCATTAAAAATGGTGTACAGATTGATTTAAACAGAGAATTCTCAACAGAAGAATGGCTGAAATACACTTAAAGAACTATTCAACATCCTTGGATATCAGGGAAATGTAAATCAAAATGACTCTGAGATACCATCTTACATCTGTCAGAATGACTAAGACCAAAAATACCAATAACAGCCTATGTTAGAGAAGATGTGGGGTAAGGAGAACATTCCTCCATTGCTGGTGGGAGTACAAATTTGTACAGCCACTTTGGAAACCAGTATGGTTGTTTCTCGGGAAACTGGGAATCAATCTACCTCAAGACTCAGAGACTCCCTTGAGCATATACTAAAAGGATGCTTAATCATACCACAAGGACACTTGCTCAACTTTGTTTATAACAGCATTATTCATAATAGCCAGAACCTGGAAACAACTTAGATGCCCCTCAACTGAAGAATGAATAAAGAAAATGTGGTACACTTACACACTGGAGTATTACTCAGTGTGAAAAAACAATGACATCATGAAATTTGCAGGCAATTGGATGGAACTAGAAAAAAATCATTCTGAGGGAGGTAATCCAGAGACAAACACAGTATGTATTCACTTGTTGGGGAAGGCCACTTGTAGGTTCTGGGCTGCTCAGCCCCAAAATAACCACACAGAAACTTTATTAATTAAATCACTGCTTGGCCCATTAGCTCTGGCTTCTTACTGGCTAACTTTTACATATTAATTTAACCCATCTCCATTAATCTGTGCATCATCACAAGGTCATAGTCTACCAGCAATGTTTCAGCATATCTGTCACCAGCGGCAGCTCCATGGCTTCTCCTCGATTCTGCCTCCTTTCTCTCAGCATTCAGTTTAGTTTTCCCCACCTACCTAAATTCTGCCCTATCAACAATCCAGGGCAGTTTCTTTATTCCCCAATGGTATTCACAGCATACAGAATCCCACATCACTCATTCATAAGTGGATATTAGATGTAAAGCAAAGGATAAACAGGCTACAATCCTCAGCCCCAGAGAAGGTAGATAATAAGGAGGATTCTAAGAGTGATGCATGGATCTCCCTGGAAAGAGAAAATGCCTGGATTAACTGGAGGTAGGGTTAGAGAGGAGGGGATAGGTACGAGAACATGAAGGGGATGGAGAGGGAGAGATATCTTGATAGAGGGGTCATTAACTATAGGATTAGGGAGAAATGTGGTTCCAGGAAACCACAAGGATGATCCCAGGTAAGACTCCTAGCACTATTGGAGAATGTGCCTGAACTAGCCTTCCCCTGTAATCAGATTGGTGACTATCATAATTGTCACCACAGAGCCTTCATCCAGTAACTGATGAAATCCGGTGGAGAGATCCACAGCCAAGCACTGGGCCAAGATCTGGGAAGCCAGTTGAAAAAAGGGAGGAGAGATTATATGAGCAAAGGGGTCAAGACCATGATGGGGAAACTCACAGAGACAGCTAACCTTAACTTGTTGGAGCTCACAGACTCTGGAACGACAGCTATGGAGTTGACATGGGACCAACCTAGGCCCTCTGCATGTAGGTGACAGTTTTGTAACTTTGTATTTTGTGGGTCTCCTAACTGTGTGACCAGGACCTGTCCCTGATACATGTGCTGGCTTTTTGGAACTCATTCCCTATGGCAGGAAGTCTTACACAGCCTTTATGTGGGGGGGGGGGGGAGCTTGGTCCTACCCAACTGGATATGCCATGCTTTGTTGACTCCCATGGGAGGCCTTACCCTTTCTGAATGGACATCAAGGAGGAGTAGATGGGGGGCAGGGTAGAAGGGAGGTAGGATGAGGGAACTGGAGTATAGGAGGAAAGGGGAAACATCCTTCAACTTCTAACTTAGTTCAATATTATGATGCTTATTCTCAACACTGGTATGTAGGATAAACAAAATATTTTCCTGTTTGCAACTGGAGCACTTCCTCTCTGTGTTCAGGAGCAAAAGATAACACATCCCCTAACATGTGTGTAAAACCAAATGCAGAGACTGTTGGATATCATCTTCCCTCTATTGACCAATGCTTAGACAGATGAGTGTTGGTGCTCTTGCTATATAGTTGCAACAGCAGTAGATACTGGGGACCACACAGCAAATAAATGCTATCTGAGTCTTGATTATCATGATTACCTGAACAATAAAGTAAAATAATCAAGGATACCAACTATTTGTATAACATTTATTTTGCAGTACACATTATAAGTCATCTGGGTATGCTTTAAAGCACACAGAAGGGAGTGCCGCACCATTTAATAAAGAGAACTTCAGAGTTCTGGCATCAAGCTATCCATTCAGAAGCCTAGAACCCATCCATTATGGAAACAGGGGGACAGATGTGCTTCATAGTCCTCTTTAGAAGGTTGGTACTTCTGAAAAGACATCAGATTACAAGCTAACCAGAAACCAACAGGAAGTCAATCAAATAAGGCTCAAACTTAGAGTGCTTGTTGAACATGCTTGAGACCCTGGGCTTGATCACAGTGTGGGGGAGTGTATGTAAAGAAGGAGAAAGGATGAGAGGAAGAAAATGGATGAAGAGGGGAAGAAATGAAAGAATATAAAGAGGGTTAGAGGAAGGAATCAGCAGGCTCTTGATAGGAAGAGGCTCAGGAAAGCATAAACAAACAGTTCCAGTTTCTAAGTATGGAAGTGTGGAGAACCCGCCTGTGGATTTTGTTCACTATAATGAAGACCTGGACAGAGGAACATTTGTTTGGATTTGGCAAAGGCAAAGGACATTCCTCTTTCTCAAAACTGTTCTTTCTCTCATTCTCTGGGACACTGTCTCTTCTGTTACTTAACAGCCCACATCCCAGAATATCAATATAGTATTCTATTTCAACTGAATCTAAATTAGATATGTTTTTTTCTTCAAATGTTCTCTTTACACATGATAGTAGTCTTTCTGCAAAAAGGCAATATTTATAACAGGTCCTAGAAATATATTCTTCAAAGCAAGAAAAAATTTTCGAACACTTTGACAGACAGTTTTAACCACGATAGTTTATAGTGATTATGAGATAATCACTTAGACTACTCATGTTCATAAAAAAGAAGTGGCATTAGAAAGAGCAAAGCACCATTCAGATTTCAAGTCACTTAATATCAGGCTGAAGATATAATAGTCTCTACCAAAATGCATAGGTAGACAGAACGTTCAATATCGCATTGCTATTGACACAGCCCTGTTAGAATCAATGTCCTTTTAAATACTTGAGAAGTAAAGCTATCATAAAGAGAGAAAATGATATCATTATTTGTTATTGAAAGTCCTGTGTTATCTGAGAGATAGTCCTCTTAAGCAAGAACAAAATCAAGGAGAAACCTAATGTCCAGTTTCTAAAGGAATCTGGTTCACTCCAGAGGCCCTATGCACTCAGTTATCTAATGGACTAGAAAAAGAAGACAAATCCTAAAGCCTTTTACTATCCTAATATGGACTGATCTTGCTTCATGAGAACCAGCTTAATGTTACAACTTGGGCCACATTACAAGAGTGGAATTCAGAAGAGGTCATGGGTAGACTGCTGTATTCTTCATTTATATCTTAATTTATAAAGTTGTGACACAAACATGCAAATTTCCCAATGGATTCCATAGTGTATTGTTTTGATTTTTTTTTTCTTAACAAAGATGGAGCTGCAATCCATGTTCTATCATCCAATACTACTACTGCTCTGACACTAGATGTGAAAGGACATACAGCCCGTATCATGCTTCTGTAGTGATGTGCTGCAGGCAGGCCTGCTTTTCATCCCGCCTGGCTCCCACATGGTTAGCTTTACACCTGAAATAACAACACACTAATTATATTCTTTTAAACACTGCCTGGCCCATTAGTTTCTAGCCTCCTTACTGGCTAGCTCTCACATTTTGATTAACCCATTTCTAATAATCTGTATAACACCACGAGTGGTGTCTTACCAGGAAAGATTCAGCATGTCTGACCTGGCGGCTGGCTCCATCGCATCTGACCCAGAGAAGAGAGGCATGATGATTGCCCGAGGCGTCTGCCTCACTCCCAGCATCCTGTTCTGTCTACTCCACCCACCTATCTTCTAACCTATCAGGCCAAGCAGTTTCTTTATTAATTAACCAATGAAACAGCAGATAGATAGAAACACTCCTACATCATCATGCTTCAGTGACAGTAGAAAGATGCTATGCTGCTGTATTGGTGCACCAGTAGAACCCCTGAACTCAAGATATAGAGCAAGAAGGGTTATAGTTTGAGGCCAGCCTTCACTACATCATGAAATCCCATCTTAAGAAAGGGAACAAATATCATGATGGGGAAACCTACAGAGATAGCTGACCTAAACTAGTGGGAGCTCATGGACTCTGAACTGACAGCTGGGGAGCCTAATAGGACCAAACTAGGCCCTCTGAATGTGGGTGAGAGTTGTGTGGCTTGGGCAGTTTGTGGGACTCCTGGCAGTGGTATCAGGCATCCCAGGTATATGAACTGGCTTTCTGGAGTCCATTCCATATGGAGGGATATCTTGCTCAGCCTTGATATGGGGGGGGGTCTTGGTTCTGCCTCAACCTCATATGCCAGACTTTGTTGACTCCCCATGGGAGGACTTACCCTCTCTGAGGAGTAGATGAGGGTGCATGGCAGAAGGTGGGAGAAGCAGGAGCAGGGGAGGGAGAGGGAACGGTGGTTGGTATGTAAAATGAATAAAAAATAAATAAAAAAAGAAAGGGAACAAGGAAGGCTAGGGATATATCTCAGAAGGTACATTGTCTTACATGTGAGCATCTGACTTTGATCTCAGAATCCATGTTTTTTTCTTAAAAAAATATAAAGTCAGAGATGATGGTGTGTGCTTGGAAATTCTGCAGTAAAGAGGCAGAACCAAGCAGATCTCTGGGAGTTGCTAGCCAGACAGCCTAGCTCCTTAGTGGGACACAGGCCAATGAAAGACCCCCTGTCATAAAAGGAAGGTCCCTGTAGTTGCTAGCATAAGAACTGCAGGACATCAAGTCAGTCAACTTTCCAGAATCAATATGGAAGGGGTTCATTAGGAGCATTGACAGTTGATGGCTGCTAGGTGATGAGGAGTCAGGTTATTTAAGAATCTAGTCTGTCTGGTAGATGACCCATTCTTCAGTGAATTTGGGCAGCACTAACTGGCTTTACTGAGTTATTTTAAAAGAAAAAGGACAGAAAATTGGGAGAGCAATATAAGAGAGAATTGAGGGAAAGTGAAAGGTGAATATAATCATAATACATAGTTTACATGAATGAAATTCAAAAAATTTTATATGTGTGTATATATGTATAAAGTCAGGGTAGGTATCACATGAAAAACAACACCTGAGATGGACTCTTCTGACTTCTACAAGCACTTGTGTAAACATAGCACACACACATATACACTCCCACACAGTGGGAGTTGAAGAGAAAGAAAATAAAACTCATATGCATAAGCAATTAAGACTCAATGAATTTTCACTGATTTCTAATAAAGCAGATGTTATTCATGCAAGTTTAATACACACAACAGCAGAGGAAAGGGTTAGAAAAACAGAAAGCGCCTCTTAAGAATTACTTACAGTGACTTCCAACTAGAGCCTCCAAGTAGAATTTCCCAGCAACAGGACCACTTAGCATTTATATTAATGGCATTTAGTGTGTCAAAACTAAATGGGAGTTTGGGGAGAACAGGAAGCACTATTGTTCAGAAAACATTGCCAGCCTGTTTTTACATATATAAAGGCTCACTCAGGATTCCTTTAAACATGAAAACATTAGATTTTAATGTATATCATAAATATAGCAGCCTCCTTATATGAATAGCATTTTACTAGGTTAACTCTCCATTAACTTCAATTTATCTACAATTTGATTCATCAGTTATCGAGTATTGGATGATACTAAATGCCACAGATTAAAAATAAAATAAAATAGCACCCCAGTGCCTAAGTTCTAATAGTGCAAAGAAAATTAAAGAATTGTGCAAAAAAATGAAATCTAACTACTACAAATACTATTTTTTTGTTTGTTTGCTTTAGGTTTGGGATTGGGTTTTTGTTTGGGGTATTAGTGTGTGCATGTACGTGTGTGTGTGTGTGTGTGTGTGTGTGTGTGTGTGTGTGTGTGTGTTAAAGTATTTAGTTTATTGGTTGGCAGGTTTTGGTTTGATTTTGTCTTTGTTGATTTTGGTGTAGGGTCTCACTCTGCAGCCTAGGCTTGCCTAGAACTGATTATGTGGCCCAGCGCAGCCTTGGACTCATAATGACCCTCCTGCCTCAGCCTCTGAAGTACCAGAACTACAAGCAAGTTACCACACCCCACATTTGTTTTAGTTTTGACAGAAATTTAGGAGGGTATCACAGAGATAAAATGGTACAAAGTGATAAAAGGAGCAGATTCTCCTGATGCTGCTGAGAAGACCAGCCCAATACAAGAAATACCTGTGTCTTATCTTTCTGGCTTTTATTGATAGTAGATCATTTCCAATGATTTTTTTAATTTCCTATCCAGAATATTGTTCTTAAGAACTCCCTGAAAAAAACTGGTATATGGATTCCTGGGCTAAACCACATACACACACACACACTAGATATTTATAATATGCACCAACCTTTACATTAGAAGAACTGTCCATTATGTTACTTAATGTTGGCTCTGGCCAAGCATCCGGAGTAAGAGGCTTCAAAGATTATTTTTTCTTTAAGCCAAAATTGTCTCCTATATGTGATGTGCCTAAAATCAAGTAAGCACTGAGTAAGTGTTGGGAAGCTCACTATTCTACCTCCTGAACCACATCTATTCTCAACATCTATGAATGTTGGAATGCCATCAAATATGGTTTCATGAGATACTAAGTATAGATCAAGTTCACACTGTGGCACTAGAAAAGACACTAAGCTGTAGGGCAGAGTGCCTGAACAAGCAGGGTCAGCCAACTCCCTAAAGTTGTTCTCTGATCTACACACATGCACTGTGGCACACACATGACCACACAATGCACAAGTAGAATAAATAAATGTAGTTAAAATTTACTTTTTAAAAATCTATAGATCTTTTCAAATGTTTTAGTCAGGTAAAGCTACTAACAATTTACTAAAGACAAGTGTCTAGTCACTACAGCCGCTTAAAAGTTTCTTTTATTTTGATCCTTCTGTTGGAATGTATATACTGTTGTCACTTTAGAAGTGTATACTTCATACTTTAACATAGTAAAGCAATTTTGAATATCCTCATTACTGAAAAGAAGTAATAAATGGCTGGGTGGTAATGATAAACACCTTCAATCACAGTACTTAGGAGGCAGAGGCAGTTGGATCTCTGAGGCCAGCCTGGTCTACAGAGTTCCAGGACAGACAGGGATATGCAAAGAAACCCTGTCTCAAAACACAAAAAAAGATAAATGTTTAAGATAAATAAATTAAATGTTATGGTTTCATTATTATATAAACTATATACATACAAAAATGTCACAATGAATCCCATTAGTATATGTAATTATTGCCTTCTATTAAAAATAATTTACATAAGCCAGACACGCATATAATGCATATGTGCATGCATATCATCTCAGAACTTGGGAGTTGGAAGCAGAAGCATCAGGACTTCAAGGACATCTGCTCTTACATAGTGAGTTTGAGGTCAACCAGAGATACTTAAGACCCTATATCTAAAAATAATAATAATTTTTAAAACACTAAATAAAAGGAAGCAATCCTAATGATTTAACCAAATTAATTAATTTAATTTTAAAATAAAGTAATGAGATAACTTCCTCTCAAGAAGGTTATGGGATCCATCTGTTATTTCATAATAAACAGCAGAAAAACTTAATATCTAGTTACCATTATGTCCCTAATTCAAAGATTGCATAACATTGAACTCTAAGTTTTGAAAGCCCTACCTGTTGTTCTTAATTTTCAGGTCTCAAATTTATACAAATAAGAAAAAAACATATATTAGACTTTTCCTGTACAAAACTATAAAAATAAAGTATATTTATTTTAAAACAATAAATAGACAAAATGATCAACATTCTACCTAATGTCTTTTAAGCTGACATTTATGCAGACCATGCTTTAATAATAACAATCATATGCTATAAAGTCATTCTTTCTAAATGAGCATGTTCTATTCAATCATCTTGATAGTTCTTTAGATAAAAACACTTTACCATAGTTGAAGGCTTAGAAAGGACTAGGAAGAAAGTAGAAAGTTATGATAGAGGCAAAGGTGAGGATGGTTCATATGCATTGTGTACATGTCATAGTAAATCATAAAGAATTTTCTTTTGATATATTCATAACTTTGTCATTTACAAAAGACTAATAAAAACAGCACACAATGACATGAATATGCTTGGTTTTGTTCACATACAGAATTAAATGTTGGCTGAATATTGGATATGGCAAGAGGTTCAACAGCTCAGGGTTGATCCATATTTTGATTTAATAATTGCTAATGTTGTAGAGTAATATTACTATTTCTCATATTAAAATATTATATTTCTATAAGAGTAAAAACTTTGGAATTCATAACATACACTCCTTTGGAATCTGCGTCAAGGTATTTCTGGCAGTATCTGGTGGTAGTTCACGGCATGGCATGTCGTGGAATACTGGCCATCTACAATAGCATGATGGTACAGGAATTTAAAGTGCTCATTAAATGAAACTACAGTGGAGCCATGTGATGCACAGTGGGCAGGCACTGCCAGAAACACACTGGCTACTCTACACATTTGATTTTCATTTAATTTTTGGTCCTTGTGCAGTTAGAAACATTTTAATCTTATAAAACTTTTTGCAATGCCCACATTCAGTTACATGACCCCATAGGAGGATTGAGACTCACAATCTAAAGAGCTGATTATTAGACTCTGAAATGTACCTGGCACAAGTACAGAAAAGTAGTATCAATATTTGAACCACTGTTAAGAATATTTCTGTGAACTATTACAATTGGTGATATATTTCAAAAGAGATTTCAATTCTGTCTCACTATATATCCAAACCATACCTCTAATCATCTAAAATAACAAAATATATTCAATCCCTCCAAAAAGAATGGGGATAATCCTGTGGGAGATTCCAGGAAATGGAACGGGTAGACATGAGAAGAATCAAGATCATAAGCACAGCCTAGGCTGCATAGTGATTCTGAAATCAAGTCAGGGAACATAAAACCTTATTACAAAATAAGTGATGGTCAAATATAACCATTAATTAATAATAGAGACAGGTGAATTAATCTGATAGTCATTAATTATAAAATAACTGAATTGGAAGTCTGAATACTTACACACTGAATTGAATAATGCTTAATTATTTAAATATTTATTTCTACCATACTATCAATGTTGGGGAAATAATCAAACAATTGACTGGTATTCACACCCTACCAATTCATGTAATATTGCTTTCTATTGCTTTAAACATTAATGTGTTTGTTTTTTGAAATCTTTTATCATAAACTATACAAAAGTCCACTAATTTCTATTTTATTACCTTAGGGGTTTTGTTTGTTTGTTTTTTAAGGTTCAAGGGGTAGGCAAGGAGACATGCATTTATGGATTATTCTCTCAGATGATTAAAATTTTTAATTTAGGTCATCACAAAATTTTGAACAGAGAAAGAAATGATTTGTGGCTTGCTTCTAAACAGAAAGAAAATGATCATATTGCAAGTCTTGAGATCTTTTGAGAGCAGTCTTTCAAACATTATATATCTTGCCAAAAGTCCTCAGACTCTAGGAGCACTGAGCCATGACTGATAAATCCGTGTGTTTCTCAGAAGAGTTCATAAATTCCTTGTTTCAGGCACCTCACACACAGTTCTAGTAGTATCTACCAACACTGCTGTATCAGTTAGCTATGGCTGTGTAATCCCTAATCTCAGTGTGTCAAAGCAATGATGATGTGTTCTGCCATCTCAGGATTCTGAGACCTGACAGGGTCATTCTTTTGGTTTAGACTGAGCTCAGACATGCTTCTACAGTCATAAATTGCACATTCTTAGCTGAATTCAGTCTTAGCATAAAACAATGTTTGAGATACTTGGTTTATGTCTCCTTAAGCTTTTCTATCCTTGCCCTCATTGGGATTTCACAAAAACAAAGATGAAGGTTTCAAAGTCCATGGAGATACTGTCTAGAAAGTTCAAAAAGTCCCTCTGTATTTTTCAGAGGGAACCACCACAGGTTCTAAGAGGGTAAAGAAGTAGACTTCACTTCTGAATGCTGCCCATGCAAAGAATCAAAGGCTGATTTAATCTACTTGAAGGAATTAAAAATCACTCTTGCTTATGACAAGCTCTGCATACATCTTTTCAGAAACCCGGAGAAAAGCACTGTTCAGGACTGGAGACCACTGGATAGTTTATAGATAATAAAAAATACATACTTTTCAGCATACTCTAAACATGGACACTTCATATCCTTTTGCAAATGGAGAAACTGAGGCATGAGAAAGGTCCACATTAGAAACCCGAAGAACTATGAATGAAATGCTGATAACCCTGCCTTTAGAATGCATGCTGCATTCTCTACTCTCTGACATTCCTATAAATCTTTCCTTCAAACCAAAATGTGACCCCACAGCTAGGCAGGTACATCTTCTGCTAGATTAAACTATCTGGGGAGCTAATGTTCAACAGACCACTTTGCATGACTTAGTCAACACTAGCAAAAATGCCAAGAATTAAAGGATGCAAAGCAGTCAGAAACAGCAATCACAAAAATCTGTGAGGCACTGTTCTGTGTGTTCAATCATCTCAAAACACGATACGATGAGGCAGAAATCCCAAAGGGTGCAGCTAGAACAGGAAGAAACGGGGGATTGGCATTTATATTCTCAAATGCATCTGTGCTCAAATTTCCAATTGACCAAGCAGGGACAATATGCTCATGTGACTGTCCATTTCTTGCTTCTGACCCTAAACTAGCTGATGACAAGACATGGTGCTCTGGGGACACAATTTTCTTCCTGTAAAATAAAAACAAAAAGACAGACTCTCATTTGTTCTGAGATGAAGATTTGTTTCTTAAGCACTTACTAATAATGTCCCTCTGAAGCAGGTTGAGAAATGCATCATGCTTCAAACTCGGCTTTGGTCTTACATAAATTCACAGATGCCAGGGTTCTCTGGGTCTCTCCTTCTGGGATTTCACATTCATTTTCCAGTACATCAAAATAACAATAATAATTTTTTAAAACCTTCTGTAGCTAATGGCATTCATTTTTCTATGATGCTAAACAGCCCTGGGAAATCAGGAGTAGCTTACCTCTGGGGGTGGGGAGACTATCAAAGTGCCCCAACAAAACAAACTGAGAGTTCATGTTCAGTCCATCATGGTGGGGTGACCCTGGCAGTTGATCAATTTGTATCTGCAGTTAAAAGCAGGGAACTCGTGCTTGTGCTCAGCTCCCTTTCTTTTTTTATATAGTCCAGGATCTCAGTCAAGAGAATGGGGCCACCCAGAGTGGGCACTTTTTCCTGTATGAATTAAAGTAACCAAGATAACACACTACAGGTGTGGCAAGAGATTCATCTCCCAGATGATCCTAGATCTCATCAAGTAGACAACTGAGCTTAACTATCACAGAACTTAATTTCCAGTTCTATCTGATCTGTCTCTCTGACTTTAAGTCACATCCCAACAGTGTGATGAAAGGTATGTGCTGTCTACAAACAAATTTCTGCCTTCTTGTCACCTTTATCCTAGCCATGTTTCCAATAGTAGAGTACTTCATAAATGTTTTCTTTGGGGACCAAACAATTAGAACTTTAAGATTTATGGATGACGTTTTCCAACTCATAACTGAAAAAAATGTGATTGTTCAGCAGTGACTAGCTTGCAAGAAAAAAAGCCTTTATTTTTTTTATTATGTTCCAAAGTGTTGGCTGACTTGTGACTATAACCCCCTCACACTCATTTGTTTTCAGACAGTGTGGCTTGCACAGACAAGCTCATGAATTGAAAATGAATGTCTAAAAACTACAAAATTTCTTTCCAAGTCTTGAATCCAAACAAAGATCCTTAAGTTCACTTAGGGATAATCAGACAAACTAGAGATGATATTATTAAAATCATTTCATGAGATTGGGCAGAATTTCAAGGCATGAAATATCAGGGAATACATGGCCAAAAGTCTTCACTCAGAACTTTGTATGAAACCAGCACAAGGTCAAGCCCATTATATTTTTTACTCCAATCTGACTGAATCATCTTATTTCATGGTTTCTTCACTGTTTTCTCACAAAGTTTCTGGTCATGCCTCAGTAGATAACAGAGAAAGTTGTCCTCTTTTTATTACACTTGTTTTATCTTGTTCTTTAAAATGTTAGCATTTAAACTCAAGCATACATGAAATTCCTATCAGCATTAACTACTAGACCACTTAGAACCAATAAATTCCTCCTCTATGCGCTTAATGCTCTAATTTCCAGAGACAATTTGACTGTTTACAGAAAGAAAATGGGATTCTTGTCTTAAATTACAATCTATTTTGTCTCTCTCCCTTTGTCTCCTGAAGAGACAGTAGAAACACATTTTCCAAAACCATCATACTGCAGTATGAATGAGAAATTAACCAGCCCCCCATAGTCTCAAGCATTTGAATTTGAGTCCCAGTTGAAGGCACTGTTTAGAAAAGTTTAGAAGGTGCCGGAAGGTTTGGAAGATGTAGCCCAGATGGAGGATGTAAGTCACTCGGGACAGGATTTGAGAGCTTAAGGCCTTGTCCCACTTATAGCTCACTCTCTTTGTTTCATGATTAGGGTTCCAGATGTGACTTCCCAGCATCCAGTTTCTGATGCCTTAGCTGGAACTTTCTGCCATGCTTCCCTGGCATGATGGAACCTTATCTCTCCAGAACCATAAGCCTGAATAAACTCTTCCTTCTATAAGTTACCTTCATCATAATCCTTTACCACAACAATAGAAAAGTAACTAACATAAATTGCTCATTTTCCTTCTATTAATGTTGCTGCCGTTAGCATTTCCTAGTCATTGTACAGCTGAAGCATTCTAACCCCCTTCAATGTTTTGCATGAATCTTTGTGTTTTGTTTCGTTTTGTTTTTGTAAGCTATTCTAAGTTATAAAAAGGACCTCTAAAAGATACATTTAAGGGCATGGGGATATAGCTCAGAAGAGTGATTTCCTGGTATGCTTCAGCCTTACATTTAATCACCAACATGGCATAAATCAGGACAGGGCTTCACACACTTGTAATCTCAGCAGCATTTCCAGGAATCCATGATTTTTCTACTTGTGACGGTTTGAACACCAGGAGATATTTTGTTGTCTAATTGCAGGTATGCTGTGGAGAAATATATACACATATACATGGATACACAAGAGTACATACACACACACACACACAAACACTTTTTATACCTCTGAAAATATTTTAGTAATCAAAGAGTTTTGATAAAATTGAAAACTCTTTGGCATTTATTAGTGAATGTATCATACAGCCTATTGTCAAAATGAAATCTCTCTTCCTAATTCTGGTTGCTTAAATATTTCACTGGACTAATCAGATTGCTTCCACTGACCCCTACCTTTTCTTTATTCCCTGTACTGAGGGTGAAACTCTGAATCTAAAGTACTCCATGCATTCATGCATGCCAATACTAAACTAAATTCTCTAGTATGTCCATTTCTTAAAATTACATAATGCAAAAGGTTTGCTTGGGTTTCAAAACCTCAAGCAACAAAGGCAAGTGATAACTTCTTTCTCTGGCATTGTGGATATTAAGCTTGTTATATCCTTATTACAAAGCAGTCAGAAAGCCCCCACCAAATACAATCAAAAACTTCCTTCCCTGCTCCAGTAGCCCAAGAGTATAGGGAGCACAAACTGAACTGGAATAGCTTAAAAGAAAAGAACAGTTTGAATGGATATGGAAAACAGAGTCAGGAAAGGAGGTGAATATAAAGGCTGGAGAAATGGCTGAGCAGTTAAGAGCATTTATTGTTCTTGTAGAAGATTGGGTTTGATTCCCCCACAAGTAGTATGTGTTTAACAGATGTCAAACACATGCTGGTGTACATGCATACATGCAGACAAAGCACTCATACACATGATATAAATAAATCTTTAAAAATATATTATATTAAAATTATTGAAGAACTACTAAAATCTTTAGTAAAAATTGGAAATTTTCCATGCCAACCTGACTCAAAATGAAAATTGATTTTAAAATGTATGATATTTTCTGGGCAGGGGGAGTCAACAATGCTTTGCCAAGATGTTAACCTTGAATATCAATCTGCCAGGCAAGATATGCCCATTGACGCAATAGTGACATAGTTATTAAGAGAGTAATCAACTACTTTCAGATTGGATTTGAGGTCCACACGCCACAGGAAGAATTCCTGCCTGGGACTGTAAAGTCTATGGCTTGGAAAGTCATAGGACCTAGGGAGGAACAGAAAACTTGTGTTGAAAAGTTGTCAAACTGCCTTTTGCATATTAGTGATGCCTAGCTTTGGCTAGAGAAGCTTCTGTATACAGTGGGCAATGGTTAATGCTGAAACTTACAACTTTCTAAAGTGCTAAGAAGGAGTGACTATGAATGCTCAGCCATAAGTGGAACATCTGTAACACCCCATCCAAAGTTCAAGGAACGTCATGAAAGAGTGGGAAGAAAGAATCTAAAAGCCAGAGGATGGAAAAGGGTCCTTCTGGACATGACCTGGCAGTTTTACCTATGAACACAAAGCAACTATAGCTACCCAAACAATGTTTATATAATACCAGATCCACCAACATTCCATTATGGAATGGGAAGGGGCTCAGGAGACCTCCGTCCATCCCTAAAGAGCTTCAGGAAGTTCATGATTGCTAGCAGAAGATGTGGAGTCATATTCCTCAGGGGTATATATAGTCACTGATAAGTAATCCTTCCTCAAGTAATTCAAGTAGATTCTTTCTTCCCACTCTTTCATGACGTTTCTTGAACTTTGGATGGGGTGTTACAGATGTTCCACTTATGGCTGAGCATTCATAGTCACTCCTTCTTAGCACTTTGGAAAGTTGTAAGTTTCAGCATTAACCATTGCCCACTATAAACATAAGCTCTACACACCCACACTCACGCAAGCAACCCTAACTAAATGCAGCATATGCAGTGTCATACACAAGTGCATACACATACATGTATACACACAGGGAGAGGGAGAGAGAGAGAGAGAGAGAGAGAGAGAGAGAGAGAGAGATAAAGTAGGAGAGAAAGTTGTATAAAGAACAAGTGCTTCAGTAGGGTAGAAGAAAGATATAAGAAAGACTAGATAATTGGGACAACACAATCAATATACATATAGGTTTAAAATTGATAGAGGAGGGTCATCTGTATATCTGTTGTTTCATTGGTTAATTAATAAAGAAAACTGCTTGGCTTGATAGGTCAGAACATAGGTAGGCAGAGTAGACAGAACAGAATTGTGGGAGAAAGAAAGCAGAGTCAGGCAGACGCTTCAGGCAGACGCCATGACTCTCTTCTCCGAGATGGATGCAGGCTAGAATCTTCCCGGTAAGCCACCACCTCATGGTGCTACACAGATTACTAAATATGGGTTAATCAAGATGTGAGAATTAGCTAATAAGAGGCTGAAACTAATGGGCCAGGCAGTGTTTAAATGATTATAGTTTCGGTGTAATTATTTTGGAGCACAAGCTAGCCAGGAGGCCGGGAGCTGGGCGGCAGGAACACAGCCCACTGCTCATCACTACATAAAATTGTAGAAGAATCAATAAATACATTTTAAAAGAAAAAATTGGAAATGTTTGAAAGTGAAAATCTAAATAATCTAAATCTCCTTATGTTGTAGTTGTTTTATTAATTGTTTGAGAATTTTATACATGTATACGATATATTTCCATCACTCCCACCTTTGTCCCCTTCAACTTCTCCACTATCCTATTATTTTTCCTTCCCAACTTCATGTGCTCTTTTTTTAAAGCCATGAGTTCAGTTAATGTTTCCTGTTTGTACATTGCTGTAGGACCATATACTGAAACACAGGCAGCCTTTCAGGGATTGTATCCCTGTAGAAAATTGCCAGAGGTAGTAGAGGAAGCAGATATTGCCAATGAAAGAGGAGCTGCCATACATGGCAGGACCACTGCACACATGAACTCACAGAAGCTGTGACTGACTATATGCAGAAGACCTGCACAAGATAGAGCCGGCCAACTTCTTAGGTTGAATGGAATAAGGGTTGAGAAATCCCCACCCCTAACTGAGGAGCTATTGGTACTTGGCAGTTACAGGGAGAGAGAGAGTCCATTCCCCTTTATTTTTAACCCTCTGTTTCTAAATAGAGCTGTCCGTGTATAAAGGTATAGGGCTATCCACTGGAACATGGACAACCTGTGAGAAGACACACCCTTAAAGAAAACTGATCTTTTTCTCCTCTACCAGCTATCAAGTGTCAGTAGATCTTCAGCTAGAGGGTGTAGGCTTCTAAGCCACAACCCATCCCAGTCAATGCTGGAATATTGATTGATTTGAAATCATGCAGGCTCAACAGGCCAAGAATCAGAGAATAGAGAGAACACGGACCTAGCAGAAAAGAAAATAGTATTTTTCTGCTAAAGAAATGTAGTGATAAAACGACTCCTGACTACATTCTGCTATAGCCATAGATCAATGTGTTGCCATCATCAGAGAAGCTTCTTCCTGCCATAGATGGAAACAGATACAGAGACCAACAACTGGACAATACACAGAGAGGAAGAAACAGGCCACTTAGTCCTAAATGGGATGTCTCCATCAAATCCCTCTCCTCGGGGCTCAGGGAATCATGCAAAAAAGGAGACTAAAAGATTGTAAGAGCAAGAGGAGGTGGACAACACCAAGAAGGGAACAGTGTTTCCAGACACAAAAAGATGGCCCCACATAAGAACTCAGAGACGGCGGCAGCATGCATAGGCCCTACATGTGTTCAAGCCAGGCAGACCCAATACTGAGAAGGTAAAGTAAACACACACCCACATCCCTAACCCAGAAGCCCTCTCCAAGTGACAATTACTAACAAAGGAAAAGTTAGTTTCTCTGGGGGAGTCTCGCTAGGTATACAAACCACAATTAAGGTCAGGTCTCATTCCCAGAGCAGATGGCCAACACAAAACAAACTCAACAGCATTTTGGGAGGATTTTTGGGTTTTGTTTGGTTGGTTTTTGTATCATATTGCTTTGCCTAGGCATTTTTAAAAATCTTACTGGTGTGTATGTGTGTGTGTGCATGTGTGTGTGTGTGTATACTCATGCACACGTGTATTTCTTCTGCTCTTAATTTGTTTGTTGTTTATTTGTTTTATCTTTGTTTGCTTGACTTCTTATTTGCCTGCCTGGCTTTTGTTTTGAAAGAGAGAGAAAGAAGGCATGGGGTTGGGAGAATATGGAGGTGGAAAGGACCTGGGAGGGGATGAAGGGGGAGAAATGGAGATAAGACTATATTGCATGAAAAGAACTTTATTTTATTTTTAATAAAAAATAAAAATTAAAAAATAGAAAAATAAGAAAGCATTCTAATGCAGTATTCATTTAGCAAACTAACCATAGTGAGTCTCCTAGGACCTAAGAGTTCCATAGCTGTGGTTCTTGGTCCTTGGCACTAAGCAGGCATTCTTCCTTCAGGCATTTTCCTCCTCTCTTCTCAATCATTGCTTGATCAATATTCTACTTGTAGCTTTCTGCTAGCCTCTTGTCATTAAATCCATTCTAAGCACTGTCTTGGGTAATTTGTGTTTTATGCCATGCGAACAATGTTCCCTGTTAAATTTCACCCATCTGAAGCTTGTCTGTGAAAAACAAAGAGAAAAAGGTTTTGCTTTCCCACGTTCGCCGGTTTGCTTTTACTTTGCATACTCAATTTATTGCAACTCAGCATATATACAAAAGCTTGCCCTTTATTTATTGCTTGTCATGTTTCTTATCTCTTGCTTTCATTCAGATGTGGCACAATTAAAAAAAAACCTCCAATTTTAATGTTTGAGTAGCTTTCAGGAACGGCTGTTACACGGTAAATGCAAAGATGGAAAACCGGGTAAACACCGGAACCTATCACTTACCATTTTAGTACTTGATGGATTAATAGACAAATAAATCCCCGCAAAGGTAAATTTATCAAATTTAATAGCACAAAACAAGCAATGCATTATTCAACATTGGATCAACAGCCATTGTTTTTGTGCTCCAAGACATTCTATCTATTTTCCTGCATTGGTTAACAACAACAACAACAACAACAAAAGCTCTTTTCAATTCATACAACATTTAAAGCACACTGTGCCTGAAGAGAGAGAGGCAGGCTGAATTCATTCTCTGTCACCCCTTGCATACAAATGACCAGGTGCAACTCTTGCTCAGGTTGGGGGTGGTGCAGGAACTGTGGTTGACTGTGGAATGCAAACAGCTGTCAGGGAGTGCTATTTGTTTGTCCTGGGGAGCTGGACAAGCCTTACAGAAATGGCTTAAGGCCTTTTTCTCTGTCATGGGAATCTGCTTTCTATTTAGGGCTCACTAGAGATGTTTCATGAGGGCCAGAGTTAATGAGCCCCCTAAAATGTCCCTATCCTAATCTCCAAGTCTATGGCCAAAGAAGCTGCATAGGTGGGATTAAACTACAGCCCTGACATCAAGAGAAAGCATCCTTTATGTTGTACAGCAGTTGTCACAAGAGCGTAGCAGTGATGCAGTTGAGAAAGAGCCAGCCAACTGTGGCCACCACTGAGATGAGGAATGAAAAGGTCACCAACCAGAAGCTCGAGCAGAATGAGGAAACTGGACAGACAAGAAGGACTGCATAGACAGTTCAGGGGAGAAGAGTGCTTGTGGCATCAGCATGAGGACCATACTTTGAAACCCCAGCACTCTCCTGTAAAAACAAGAAAAGAAAAGGTGCATGTGCCTGGAGTCACAGTGCTAAGGGGGAGGGGGGTGGGAGCATTAGAGATAGGGGGCTCTTCCTGAAAGACACCCTAGCTCCAGGTCCACTGAGAGACTCTGTTTCAAGAAATAAAGCACATCAGGATGCCCAACATTCTCTATACATGAACACACACAATCGTACACACACACATAAACAAACAGAGATAAACAGAGATAGACACACCCAGAGAGACAACGATGATGATGCCATAATGATGCAGGAAGTATAGCCTGATTTCTGAGAAAGGCATCTCAGCTCAAGGGTCTGTAATGTGCTGCTTGATTCGTTGCATAAATTCTATGAAGGTGAGATGAGGACTGAAGCCTGCTCAGTGCCTTTGTGAATGAATAGCAGTAAAGTAGGGAGAAAGGGGCCTACAAAGTGAAACAGGATCAATCTACCATTTCTATATAACCCAGAGAATCTACTCTGCTGCCTTAACTATTCCTGGGGAGAAACAAATAGGTGTCTATTCACCTAAAATGGACTCTTCCAGAGCCCAGTTTAGCCAACCAACGAGTTTATTGGGCTTACTTACAGAGCATGAATGAGGGGTTACTTACATGATCACGAGTGACCTCAAAGTCCCACCTCATGGTGGATAACCTCACGGAAGCTCTATTATAACATCCCCTGTTCAATCTTATACTTCCTATATAATGCAGCATGTCCTAAAATCACTTGTAGGAAGACGTCGGGAGAGTCGGCGGCGTCTGCTGCCGTGTAGGAGGCGTCCGCTGGAAAATGGTGGAATACTTGGCCTCTATCTTTGGCACCGAGAAAGACAAAGTCAACTGTTAATTTTATTTCAAAATTGGAGCATGTCTTCATGGAGACAGATGTTCTCGGTTGCACAATAAACCGACCTTTAGCCAGACCATTGCCCTCTTGAACATTTACCGTAACCCTCAAAACTCTTCCCAGTCTGCTGACGGTTTGCGCTGTGCTGTGAGCGACGTGGAGATGCAGGAGCACTATGATGAGTTCTTCGAGGAAGTCTTCACCGAGATGGAAGAAAAGTACGGAGAGGTTGAGGAGATGAATGTCTGTGACAACCTAGGAGACTACCTGGTTGGGAACGTGTATGTCAAGTTTCGACATGAGGAGGATGCAGAGAAAGCTGTGATCGACTTGAATAACCGCTGGTTTAATGGGCAGCCAATCCATGCAGAGCTGTCTCCAGTGACCGACTTCAGGGAAGCCTGCTGCCGCCAGTATGAGATGGGCGACTGCACAAGAGGGGGGCTTTTGCAGCTTCATGCATCTGAAGCCGATCTCAAGAGAGCTACGACGGGAGCTGTATGGACGCCGGCGCAAGAAGCATAGATCCAGGTCGCGATCCTGAGAACGGTGGTCTCGATCCAGAGACCGTGGGCGCGGTGGCGGCGGAGGAGGTGGAGGTGGTGGAGGGCGAGAGTGTGACAGGAGGCGGTCAAGAGACCGCGAGAGATCTGGGCGATTCTGAGCCGAGCTGTTTTTACCGTGTGTCTGCTGGACAGTGCTGTAGTTGGTTGACAAGCCAGTTCATAATGGGATTTTTTTAAAAAACAACAACAACAACAAAAAAAAAAGATGGGTTTCTGAATAAAATTTGTAGTGATTATAAAAAAATCACTGGTAGTCAGGGGCAGCAGTCAGCTAGAATTCCAGGTGTGGGTCTTGTAACATTCCCATGGCTTCTTCTATTACAGAACAATAGCTAGGATAGCATCCCAGGGATCTTGGAGAAAAGAGCCTTTCAACCCCCTGAACAGTGTTTTTGACTCGTAACTTTTGGGGGGAGCTGTGTTTAAAACATGTCTCCTGGCCTGACTTTCTTGCCAATGGGCATACAGGCAGGCACTAAGTAGGATCATAAACATACCTTGAAACTGATAGGGCCAAGAGCTGCAAGTCCATTAGTGTAGCATGTACACGTGGAGGCTAGATATCAATCCAGATGCTATTGCTCAGATGCCATTATCTTGGTTTTTTTTTTTTTTTTTAGACAGGGTCTCTTACTGGAACCCAAGGCTACAAACAAGCACTCCCCACAAAGTCCCCATTTTATTTAGTATAATTGTCCAATATAGAGACTCCATCCTGTTAAGAGGAACATGAGGCATCTTAAGAAGCTTATTTTTTCTACAGCAGACAGCATAGATGTGATTTGGTACAAGGTGAAAACAGAGTACCTGTAAAGACCAATTTTATCTGCAATGTGACCCTTTAAGTCCATAGCCAAAGGCAGAATGAAAATATCAATAGTAGAGCAAAATGGAAAGAATTGCAATCCTCTGACAATGCAACAAAACTCCCCACCATTTCTCTCCTCACCCCTCTCCCTTCTCCACCCATCTCAACTCCAAACTTATGGAATTTGTTATTTCTTTTTTTGTCAAACTGCCAAGGGCCTAGGCCACCTATTAGAGCACCTGCCTACCCAGGATTCTCAGTGAGAAACAGAACATTGTGTGAGTCTCCCTTCTTTGTTTACTTGTCTAGAGTGGAGATCAATTAATCTGCTATCCACTAAGATGAACTTTTTAAAAAGTACTATAGTGCTGGGTAGTGGTGGTGTATACCTTTAATTCTAAAACTCAGAAGGCAGAGGCAGAAGGATCGCTGTGAGTTAGAGACCAGCCTGTTCTACAGAATGAGTTCCAGGACAGCCAGGGCTACACAGAGAAACTCTGTCTTGAGGGAAAAAAAGATACTATAGAAAGGCTAGGTACCAGATTCCTTTGATCTCACTGCATTTCTCCATTGTTTTACCCCAGTGAAAGTTATCCTGGCCCTTGGTTTGATTCTTTAAAGCCAGGAGGTGAACTAACTGACATTTCTTGATATTGAACAATTGCTCTCTCTTTTAGCTTCCAACGGAATCAAGAAAGATATTCTGTCTCTGTTGCCATAGGAACGTTTTGCAAATCCTGTGTGTTCCCTCTAGGTGTAGCCTCTATGGTTTCTGAATGGCTGAATTTCCAAGCAAATCAGAACACTGTAACAGAGCCAGCAACCCGTTCTGTGGTGTAGACTGTCAGCAGGGTTGCTGGGTCAGGAAATGTGAATACATCTTAGGGGCAGAGGGATATAACTTCTCTAACCTTCCCATAACCTTCCTATACACTCCCTCCCTCTCAATCACTCTTCTGCTCACATAAAAAAAATGTTTTGTTTTGTTTTTTACTTAATTTGATTTCCTGAGATGGATGTTTTTGTGCCTTCACTTTGAAAAAAAAAAAGAGTGTGAACCCTAGAAAGACACATTCACCAGGATAAGGAAAAATGTGCTTTTAGCACCACAAGAGTAAATGAACGAAATCAGAATGGTAATCTATGAACATGTTTCTAAGGTACCTCCATGAGAAGTCTATTGTTTATTATACAAATGACATATTTCTTTAATGCATATATCTCTTGAGAAAACAAATGTGTCAGTGAAGTTGGAAATGTACTTAAAAGCACATGGCCAGTCAATATGATAGCTAGGAGGAAGAGATTATATTAGCATCAGGAAGGCATTATAGGGATGTCAGCTTGGTCTTGGGATAGGAAAGGTTGTTGCCCCTTTAAATAACTGTTAATGTCCCTTTAGAGACATTATTTTTGTTTCAGTTAAGAGTCCTCAGCTAGGCACAGTGTCACATACCCACAATCCCATTCTCTGAGAGTCTGAAGCAGGAGAGTCCCTCATTGCAAACTACTCTGAGCTTTAGTGAGACTCTGCATCGAACAGTACAATTCAACAAAGTTCACCAAGTTGTTTTTACTCACTTTTTTGACTCATTAACCAATTGTTGCTCACTATAATGCTAAATCCATTCCCATTATTTACTGTTTTCTGAAGGCGTATTCGACCGGTACGCTAGAATTAACTAGACCATCTCAAAACAACAGATATAATTTAATAATTGAAAACGGGGAAACTCACATGACTGGGGTAAAAGTTCCGATGTCCAAAACAGGTCCAGAGAACACCGGGTGCAGAGAGCAAGCGCACCTGGATTCCCAGGCTTTCTTCCCTGGCCCCAGGCAGCCACACCCTAGCCAAATGTGATTGGCTGAGCTTTCCCGTCACTTTTCTAACATATGATTGATATTGTTCAATTAAACATGCTCAAGAACGTGTCCGTGTTTACATGTTATAATGCACCCCACCCCAAAAATGAATACTGTGAGGTTTAATCTTGATTCAACTTGACATTATTTAAAATCACCATGAAAACAAACCTCTAGGCATGTCTGTGAGGAAGGTTCTACATTAGGTTAATTGAGGTTAGAAGACCCACGCTAAGTGTGGGTGAGCACCATTCCATGGGCTGAGTTCCTAGACTGAATAAAAACAAGAAAGTGGTTTGAGCAGAACCATCTTTCTGCTTCCTTAGTGTAGATGCAGTATGATGGGTGTCTTGTGCTTCTGCGTCTATGTCTTTCCCACTATGATGGACTGTACTCTCAAATTGTGAGCCAAAATACCCCCACCATTTTGTGGTTTTTTCAAGACAGGGTTTCTCTGTGTAACAGCTCCGGCTATCCTGAAACTCACTTTGTGGACTAGGTTAGCCTCAAAATCACAGAGCTCCACCTGCTTCTGCCTCATGAATGCTGGGATTAAAGGCATGTGCGACCACCACCCAGCTGAAATAAACCTTTTTTAATTTGCTTTGGTCAGATATTTTGTTGCAGGAACTAGAAAAATGACTGTGCTGACTCTATGGTTACTAAGTCATGTGACGTGCATATATTTATTTATTGCCAGTACTGTATGCTAGCACCTGAAGAGTGCAAATATGCTAAAATCGTGAGTCTTAGAACTGACCTAACAGGTTAGCCCACACCATTTCTCGAATTTTGTATTATAAGACTGCCTCCAGTGTTTGAGGGACATGAAGGTCACTGACTTTCACCCATCTGTCATAAAACAAAGCTGTGTAGAGAGCTCACCACCTCCTCACTGAGACCCATACAGGCAACTCAAGAACTCCTGAATCTCTAGGCAAATGGTGTCAGACACTGGAGGTCCCCCAATACACTGAGGCTCTGCTTATCTTCTGAGGAACTTCCTGGAATCACTAGCACAGTGAGGCACAAGAGACAAACACACTCTGCACACACATCTGACTCCACAATGAACTTTTAAGAGAGATGCTCCTTCAAACACTATTTCACTTCACCTTTTAAAACAGATTCTATGTACAGACATCACACAAGAGTTTTCTCAACATCATTCCATTCTTGAAAGTCCAGTCTTAAGCAAGCATCCATATTTCCCAAATACTGGATATGCTATTGCCAACTTAGAGTTTAATGAAAATATCCAAATGTCTTTCTCCAGCACCTCTCTCACAATCACCATTCATTTCCCATCAAGAAGCTGAAGTTTTGGGGCTGAGGCTACCCATGAGCAGAAGATCATGAGGAGTCAAGTCATACTTTGCCACATCTTTGCCATCCGAGAGGGTTCTACTTTAACGTGCTGACCATCAGGCAAGACACTGAGACCTAGGGAAGGGCATCATCCTTTTCAAAACATCTCACTCACATAACACCAGAGTAAAAACATCATCTGAAGACTCAACTTTTGGATGAGTATATACTTTACCACTGTTTATATATTTGGTTGTCATGGCAATCTAATTTTTTTTCTTAGTGATTTTCAGGGTTTCTTTTCCTCTGCATGTTACTTCAGTGGTAGTGTTTGACAAAATTCCATCTTGGATACTCACTGCTCTAACCTTTCCGAGGGCCCTCACCTGTATGTGTCACTGCCACTGCTCTTGGATTATCTACATCCTCAGGGATAGCCTTGTAGATCACATCTCATTTACTCATTTATTTTTTTAATTTCCTCTCTCACACATTACTCAAACTGACCACATAGTCCCCTCCTTCCGCTCCTCTCAGCATCCCACCTTCCTGCTCTCCCAGATCCATTCCTCCTCTGTCTCCCTTCAGAAAAGAGCAGGTCTTTCTCACACCTCATTTCTAAGACCACAGAATCACAGCTTTATCAGTTCATTGTACTTCTCCACCTCAATGTTTTCTTTACCCCTCTATAGCCAACATTCCAGGCATTATTCTTCCTTGGTACCTTTATCATTTTTCAGATATAAACCCCATTTGTGGTACCCTGTATCCTTGTTGATCTATGGAAACACATGTCAGAGTTCTCACGCCATCCTTCTCTATCATCTTTTCCACTAATGTCCTTTAATCCTGTCTTCCTTGTGCAGTTGTGGTATATGTCCACATACATGTGCATCTGTATGTAGACGTGTGCATGATATGCATGAACACATGCATATTTATATGGGCTTGTGGAGCCCAGAGATCAAAGTCAGGTGTCATCAATTACCTGCAGCCTTATTCTATGAAACAGAACTCTGTTCATGTCTGCTTCCTCAGCACTAGCTTTACAAACACTCACTATTTTTTTCCAAAACATGGGAACCCAAACTCAGATCCTCATGCTTGTATCACAACCATGTTAGTTACTAAGCCATCTCCTCAGCCCCTCCATCCTGCCATCTTAACACTGTTGCACGATCGCTGCCATAATGTTTGCCAAGAGTGTCAAAATTTATCAACTGGAATATCACACTTGTTTCCTAATCACTCGCCCAGAGAACAAATCACTGTTCACATCAACCTTGTACTATGTTATGCTACTATCTTTACACAGCCCAGAAGGGAGTATCAGATCCTCTGAGACTAGAGCTGCAGGCAGTTATAAGTCATCCAATATGCCCCCCCCAACACACTTAAATCATTGTAACTATCACAACCTTTTGATTACAAGTATTCACCCTCACTGGCAACAACACAATTGCCTGCAGGAAGCATTTTCCTTCTTCCTGCCCAAGGCCGTCCACCACCCATCCCCCAAGGACTTCATTATGTTCAGAGCTGACAGGACTGGACCCTTGAGTGCACTGTGTATTTGTTTACCTTGGCACATTTACACTTACTGTTCTCCCGCCCAAAACTCTTTTATGAAATCCTAGACACTTTGATGGCCCTGTTTATCCTGTGACATAAAACTCCAGGGCTTCTTCTCCTTAAAGCATTCCACAAAACCCCAGTGGGGGTAACCTCCTGCTCTTGTGGGCTGTGAGAGATACAATCAAAATAGAATCTGTAAGATCTAACTTACCTGATGGAAAAAAGGAACAATGGAGTAAGACATGAGTTTAATGACTTGATCAGGCTGAACCTAGAAGGCAAGAAGGAGGGTAAGGTATCATTAGCAAACAAGCCTCAAAGGGTGAACAATGCCCAGCAGTCAGATCTAAGTGCCTTTCATCAAGCTCTTGTCTGATGACTAGGATAGACACAGGGAAGATTCCAAGTTCAAACTGTGCATCTTACACACACTAGCAAGCATCAATTTTAAATGACAGACAGTACCTCCCCAAAAAAAACCTGCTGGCAGGAATGTGCACCAACATTTACATGCTACTATAGTACAAATTGGTACACCATTTTATAAAATCGTTGGGCGGTACATCATTAAGCCAAATATAAGTACTCCTTACCATACAACAATTCCATTCCTAGCAATCTACTCAGCAGACAGACTCACATATGTTCACCAAAAGGCACACACAGTATGCTCATGGCAGACTTACTCATTACCCAAAAAAGCATAAAAGTAATCCCCTTGTCCATCAAACTTCAAGTGGATGAATACATTATATTCCATTTAAGCCATGGAAGCTGAGAAAGCACATCTCAACAACAAGCATGAGACAAAGAATGAACTACAAGTGGGATGAGGTGTTTACTCTCAAAGCCCACCCCCAGTGACATACTTTCCCCAGCAAGGCTGCCCTTCCCGTAACCTTCCAAACAACATCAAAAACTTTGACCAAGAGTTAATCACTTGAGCTGATGGGGGCATTCCTCATTAAAACCACTACACTTTTGAATGATCTGTGCAATTTTCACAATGTGTTTTTACACATGTTTCTAATACTAAACCAACTGAAGTAACAGAATGTAACACCTCAAAAATCCCACTAGCACCTGCCTTTGCCCTCAACTCAAAAGAAAGTTCTATTTTGATTATTTTGCCTGCTTTGAAGTTCATATACATGAAACTATCCAGTATGGCCTCTTTTGTGCCTAGCTTTCTGCTCAGCATTTAGACAGACTTTTCCTAGATTAGTTGAATTGACATGTCTTAGAGAGAGCCGATTTGAATAGTCTGGAAGCATCTAGAAATATCCACCCAGAAGGCAGGTAGGTTAATCTGTTCCATTTACTTCAAGGAATTAAAGAGCTTTTGTCTCCTTCTGTATGTCTTTTACATCAAAAAAACAAGATGACAGGAAGAAGGGCCTGCTAATGTATACATATCTCAATATCCTTGGCAGGGTCTTGCTAGAACTGCAGCTCCTCCATTGTCTGCCCTGTTTTCTCCCAAATCTGGAAGAATCCAGGCTCATTGTATTATTTAATAAATAAAGTTGAACTGGTTAACTATAGGCAAAAACTGAGGAAGCAACTAGTATATTAGAAACAAGCCTTGGAAGTTATCTAAGGATAAATAGAAGGAAAAGTAAGAACAAAAATGCAATTCTTTGGAAAATGTCTGCATTAAGGAGCAGGAACAAAACTGAAAAGCAGACCAAGAAAATCAATCAAACATATTAGTTCATAAACTCGATTTGGTAGGGTTTCTACTCAAAGGAAGACTAAAATTTATGAAATACTCTGCTTGGTAGTTTTTGACAAATAATAACTGTCCATCTTTGTAGGGAAGAGTGTGATGCTTGGGCACAGCTATATACTGTGTATTGATCAAGTGAGTCCACAGGTTATTCATCATTGAAAACATTTATTACTGCTTTTTGAAAAGAGTATTATCCCTTTCTCTTAGCTATTTTGAATTATATAATATTATATTTTTAGTAAGACAACCCTCTGTATAATGGAACACCAACAAACATTCCAGTCAGTTGGCTCTGACGTTGGACCACATACACAATCAGTCATTTGTTTGATGTTCCTGCCCCAGCTACATTTTACCAATTTTTAAACACTGATCTGATCTGATTTGCATAACTGTGCAAATACTAAGCAATAAAAATTTTCATAAATATTCATAATAAACTCTACCATTTCTGGGTATCTACAAGAATCTAGATCAGCATATGTAACCATCTTGATTATCAACAAAATGGGTCTTAGAAACATCTAGGAGACACACCTCGAGGCATGCCTGTGAAGGCTTTTCCAAGGAGGTTAACTATAGTGAGAAAAGCCAGTTGGAATGTGGGTACCACTCCATGGACTGAGATCCAGGACTGAAGGAAAAGATGATGTGTATCAGCATCATCTCTTTTTCTGCTACCTGACTGTGAATGCAAAGCTATACCAGCACTTAATCCACAGTAATGAGAAAGTTAACTAATAAAGTACAGCACACAGATGCCTTTATATCCGTGTTAACTACTGAACTGTAACATGAAGGCCTGCTAGTTGGGGTTTCCGTCCTGTCCAGTTCCCACAGCCGGTAAGCCCCAAAGAAAATCACACAGAGAGTCTGCATTAATTATAAACTGATTGGCCCATTAGCTCAGGCTTCTTATTAGCTCTTGTAGCTTATATTAACCCATTATTCTTATCTATGTTAGCCACATGGCTCGGTATCTTTTCTCAGTGGAGCAGGTCACATCTTGCTTTTTTGGTGATCTCAGCAGGTCAGAGGAATGGGCTTCCTCCTTCCCAGAATTCTCCTGTTCTCATAGCCCTGCCTCTACTTCCTGTCTGATTGCCACACCTATACTTCCTGCCTGGCCAATCAGTGTTTATTTAAAACATGATTGACAGAATACAGTCAATTCTCCCTTACCACTGAACTACTCAACATAGCCAAGATAGGAAAGCATCCTTTATATCCTTCAACAGATAAATAACAAGGAAAAAAGTGGTACCTGTGCACACATTTGTTTTATTCAGCCATAAAAAAAGAATAAAATTGTTCAATTTTAAGTAAGATGAAGAAAACCAGGGATCTTCATGTAGAATGAAATAAACCAGACTCAAAAAGACAACATGGCATATGCTTTCTCACATATAAGTCAATATTTAAATGGATAGATAGATGATATGGGATTTCCCTCTGTATGTTGTAAATATGTTTTATTACCATTGGTTAATAAAGAAGCTGATTCAGCCTATGGCAGGGCAGAATATAGGCAAGCTGGAAGAGATATAGAGAGGACTAGGTGGAGTCAGGGAGACACCATGGAGCTGCCAAAGGAGAAGGACACACCGAACCCTAGAAACCTTACCAGTAGACCACAGCCTCATGGAGATATACAGATTGTAACATGAGGGCCTGCTTGTTGGGGTTTCTGTCCAGCCCAGTTCCCACAGCTGTTAAGCCACAAAGAAATCACACAAAGGTCCATATTAATGATAAACTAATTGGCCCATTAGCTCAGGCTTCTTATTAACTCATAACTTATATTAACACATTATTGTTATCTATGTTAGCCACATGGCTCAATACCTTTTTCAGCAGGGAAGGTCACATCTTCATTCTTCTGCATCTGGAAAGGACTGGGGAGGAACAGGCTTCCTCCTTCCTAGAATTCTCCTGTTCTCATTGCCTCGCCTCTACTTCCTGTCTGGTTGTCCCACCTATACTTTCTGCCTGGCTACTTGCCAATCAGTGTTTATTTAAAACATAATTGGCAGAATACAGAATTGTCCCACACTATTTTTTTTTTTTTTTTAGGTTTTTCAAGGCGTAGCTTTGGGGCCTGTCCTGGAACTAGCTCTTGTAGACCAGGCTGGCCTCAAACTCAGAGAGATCCACCTGCCTCTGCCTGCCAAGTGCTGGGATTAACAGTGTTGGCCACCACCTCCTGGCTAAATTTTTTTTAATTTGGCTTGATTTGGCTTGCTGAGTCAGCAGAGAAACCTATTATTGGGGTACAGAAAACCTATTACTAATCATTCATAAACAGTCATAATGAAACCAGAAGTTTTCTGTACTAATTAAAAGTTCATAGTGAAGATTATATTCAAAGAAGTCACAAAATTGAGGCTTTGAAGTATGTGAGTTAGCGTCTTCAAGATGTAGTTTCTAATCACCTTAAAGACAAAACTTGTCTTTACTGGATCCTAAGGAAGTAACTCATCAGCCATTCTGCCGAGATTAGCAAATCCATAAAGCATATTTATTCTTTGAGATGTCCATAAGCCACAGGCCACTCTTCCTTTCAATTTCTGATTCATAAATCTAACAATGTGCGTGTTCACTGCGTGGGAAGAAATGTCAGGAAGTAGAGAGGCTGGCTTGCCCATTCATTCGTATGTGCGCAAGTGCTTTTTCCACCCACATAAGCCCACAGGCAGTAATGACTAATGCTCAGGCATTAAATGTTGCCTATGAGTTATTACTAAATAAAAATGCACTCATAGGTGGTGACTGTCACCCGCTCTAAGCTATTATGACTGAAAAACCCAGAGTCCTCCTCCTGCAGCTGACAGCAGCATCCACATTCTCATTTAGCAATTACGTCTTTAGCTCCATGCATATTCCTTTTTTCTTACGTCTGTGTATGGAGCATGGGCGTGTGTTTGTCACCGTGCGTGTGTGGCAGTCAGAGGCTCTGATGTCAACCCTTACCTTCCACTTCATTTGAGACATAGTGTCTCTTTTGTTCACAACAGAATCTGCTACAGAGTCCGGGCTAGCTTGTCAGCAAGCATCTGGAGATTCTCATTTCTCTGCCTTCTATCTTGCAACACGAGGGTTCTAACATGACTGACTTTATATTCAAACCTGAAGACCTCAGCTTGAATCCCCAGTACTCATGCAAAAAGCCAGAAAGACAAGCATGGCTATTCATGCCTGTCAGCCCAGTGTTGTTGGGTAGGAGAGTCCAAAGACAGGCACAGGCAGGTCACTGGGGTCTGTTGGCTACCATTCGAGCTCTAAGGTTAGTGAGAAACCACACCCAAGGGAATAAGGTGGAGTGATAGAGCAGAACAAAAATTTCTCATTGTCCTTTTCTAGCCTCTGTGTATGTGCAACTTCACACCACACATACACACACACACACACACACACACACACACACACACACATGCACACATGTGCCAAGAAGGAGAGAGAGAGAGATTGGCTTTTTTCTTTTTTTCTTTTTCTTTTACTACAAGCAGTTTGTGGAAAGGTGACAATATCACTCATCCACATAGGTGGGTATGGCCAGACACTCATAGCTAAGCTACAAGACAAGATAGTTAAACAAGGATAGTACTGCTTCCAGTAAATCAACAGAAACTGATGAGAGGAGGTTTCAGACAGACAGTGTACCTCCTTTACCTGCCAAAAAAATCCTCATCACAAGATAATCAGAGCTGGCCTTTCCTCTATCTAGCCATGAAAACAGGAATCCAGGCAGGCAAATCCTCAGGTATTAACTTTTGTGTATTACCTGAGTGGCCATTTCCTTCAGGCACTAAGGTGTTAATTAGAACCAAGACCCTGCAGGTGTTCCTTCCAAACCCTGCAGCCTTTCCCCCATCACCACTCAGGAACAGCCAACTCTCCTGCTGCTGGGTAATAAGAGGCTGCCTGAGAGTCATCATGTAGTACAAATCTCATGCAGACTAAGCCTGCTACCTCACAGTACAGGAATTTCCCTTTCCATGGATCCCTTAAAGATCAGGCACTTCACTTGTATTTATGGGACTCCTGCACTCCTGTCTATTCTACTGTTAATAAATAGCTTTCCCAAATTTCAGTTTGACTCATTGGCTTTCTCTTGAAGCCTCCTTTCTCCTCACTTCTCAATATGCAACTTTGGGGCTGGCATGGTTGTTCAGAAGTTAAGAGCATCTATTCTTCCAGGGTGATGTAGGTTTGTCTTCTATCTATCTGATGATTTCATTGGATAATTAATAAAGAAACTGCCTGGCCCATCTGATAGACCGGCCCTTAGGTGGGTGGAGTAGACAGAACAGGAAGAAGGAAGTGAGGTAGATGGCTCAGTCAGATGCCACGCCTCTCTTAAGTTAGGCAGACTGCCGTGCCTCTCCGCAGAGAGATGCGAGATGCGATGAAGCCAGCCATCAGGTCAGACATGCTGAATCTTTACCGGTAAGGCACCATTTCGTGGTGCTACACAGATTATTAGATATGGGTTAATCAAGATGTGAATAAGAGCCTGAAAATAATGGGCCAGGCTGTATTTAAAAGAATACAATTTGTGTGATGTTATTTCGGGGCATAAGCTAGCCAGGTGGCCAGGAGCTGGGCAGCGGGAACGCGGTCCATCTGCCCCTCACTACACCAGGGTACCTAGTTTGAGTCCCTAACCCATCCGCTGGCTCACATCCACCTGGACCTCTAGTTCCATGGGATCTGAAGGCCTCTTCTGGCATCCATGGGTTCCAGGCATACATTGTACACATAAATGTATGCAGCCACTCAAATACAGAAAAAAATATAGAAGTATATGCAACTGTGAGTGTGTCATGTCTTCATAATAAATAAAAATTATAGCAAGAAAATTATAGCATCTAAAATTAATATTTTTGTCTTGTAAATTTATAGACATTGGATTAAAATCAAATAGAAGAGCAAAGCAAACATTACCAACATTCACACTGTTTGAATACTAATATAGTTATATCTGCTGTCCTCACTGACACAGATTAAGGTGACATCAGGGGCAGGTCATAAAAAGCAGGTGTGTGGACCTGTACAGAGAGGAACTCAAAGGTGGCAGAGAACCACAACCCACAAACACATTAATGCATAAAGAGAATGTGGGCCATATACATCATAGAGCAAGATCTGACTTAGAAAACAAAGAAGATCCTGTAACAGACTCATGTGTAGGTCAGTGAGCTAAAGGAAAGAAGCCTTCCAGAGAAGGGCAAATAAGGCATGACTCACTTCTATATCACATACACAAAGTATCAAACATAATTAAGTTTAGCAGCTTGAGACTCTGCCTCATGGAACTACAGTAAAGAGGTAGGGGAAGACACCTAATATCTTTCTCTGGCTCCTACACATAGGTACATACACCCACGTGCCCTCATACACACAAGCAAATAGAAATGTTAATAATAAACTCACAAAACAGAAGGTAAAATAGTAAGTATATAGCTTCATTTATTTATGATCCTAAATATCTTTGCACAAAAGCATTAATATAGACATCTTACAAGAATTTTCTATGGTCAATAATGATAAAAACTATATATACACACAAAATTCTCAAATAACTAGTAAAATAAGGGGAAACTCTCTTTCTCTCTCTCTCTCTCTCTCTCTCTCTCTCTCTCTCTCTCTGTGTGTGTGTGTGTGTGTGTGTGTGTGTGTGCGCGCGCGCGCGCGTGTGTGCTGCGTTTTGTACTCTAAATACAAAAGGAACAAAAAATGAAGCCTCTTTACCGAGCCAAATTTTTCACATCTTTCTTTCAGGCTCTAGGCCAGATTCGCCTTGACACCACACACAGATCCCTACTGTACTGAATCCAAACCCTCAACCTAGCTAGATCTCTCACAACCTTCTCCATAGTCTAGCCCAATGAGTCTCCCTGACCCTCCCCATCCAAATACCCTCACCAACTTCTCAGATCTAGTATAGCTCCCACATCCACTACACTAGCCTAGCCTGACCTTACCTGCCAGCATTGTAAAGAAGTTCTAGGCTTCTGCCAAAATATTTTCTATCTATCCCCTAATGCAGAGACCACTCCACACCATATCCAATATTTCTATCCATTCAGATTTTCCCACACTCCAGGCTTGGACCAGACAGCACATCTTGCATACCATCCCAGACCCTTCTATACATCTGACTTCATTCCACCCAAACTATTTCAAATTTCTAGGTCCAACCTATCCACACACCCTTTTTTCTATCCCAGCCTACCTTGTTCATAACAGATACAGAACAAAAAAAAAGTCCACATGCACAGATCTTGTCTCAAAAAGTATCACTAATATGAACCATTAAGCCATTATCTTCTCATCAAAACCAACCAAATGCTTGCCAACAAGAATTAACCTAGATGAAATCCAGAATACAAAATATGTGCTCAATGAAAATAAATATAAAGATCTTAAGGAAGATAAACAATTGAGTGGTGCCAATGAAACGCAAACAACCTAGAAGCCCCCCAACTGAAGATGGATAAAGAAAATGTGGTATATTTATACAATGGAGTAATATTAAGCTGTAAAAAATGACCTCATGAAATTTTCAGGAAAATGGATGGAACTAGAAAAAAATCCTCCTGAGTGAGGTAACCCAGAACCAGATAGGCAAACATGGTATGTACTCACTCATAAGTGGATATTAGATACAAAGCAAAGAATAATCAGTTATAATCCATAGCTCCAGAGAAGCTAGGTAACAAGGAGGACCCTAAAAGGGACATATGATTACCCTGGGAAATGGAATTAGAAGAGATCTCCTGGATAAACTGAGGGCAGTAGGAGGTGGTAAAGGGGAGGGGAAGGGAGATGAGAACATGAAGGAACAGGATGGTCAAGGTGGGGAGGAACAGAGTGAGAAAACAATGAAAGAAATATGTTGATAGAGAGAGATACTACAGGGTTAGGGAGAAACCTAGTGCTAGGGAAACTTCCAAGAATCCACAAGAATGACCCCAGCTAAGACTCTTAGCAATAGTGGAGAAGGTGCTCAAAGTGGCCTTCTGTAATCAGATTGGTGAACACCCCAACTATCATCATAGAGCCTTCATCCAACAACTGAAGGAACCAGATGCAGAGATTCACAACCAAGCACCAGGTCAAGCTCCAGGAATCCAGTCAAAGAGAGCAGGGAGGGAGTATATGAGCAAGGGAGGTCAAGGTCATGATGATGAAATCTACAAAGACAGCTGAACCAAGCTCATTGAAAACTCATGAACTCCAGACCAACAGCTGTAGAGCCTCCATGGAACTGAACTAGGCCCTCCATATGTGGGAGATAGTGGTGAAGCATGGACTATCTGAGAGGCCCCTGGCAATAGGACCAGGATATATCCCTAGTGCATGTGCTAGCTTGTTGGAGCCCATTCCCTGTGGTGGGATGTCATGCTCAGTTTTAATGCAGGGGAAGGGGCTTAGTCCAGCCCCAAATTTATGTGCCAGACTTTGTTGATTCCCCATGAGAGCCCTTATCTATTGGGAGGAGTGGATGGTAGGTGGGCTCGGGAGAGAGGCGAGGGGGGATGGAAAGAGGAATGGGAGGGAGAAATGTAAAATGAAAGTTTTAAAAAAATAAAATTTTAAAAAGGACTTATAGAATTAACATATGTGTGTATCCACACCATATGTATATATGAAGTATGAAGGGGTCATTAGAATGGTTTACAGGCTCTGGTCAAGCTATTCCAACAATGGCTGTCTACCAGCTGAAGGCTCAAGCAAGCATCCAGCAGTTGTTCAACCCATGAGGCTAGATATCTCACCTGGTCTTCAGTATGAGCCAAAATCCTAAAGAAGTAGGCTCTAATGCCAGTGACAGAATGCTAGCAAGGGTAGGATCAAACAGGCAAAGAAATAGCAAGCCACCTTATTCCATGTTCTCTATATAGGCTGCCAGCAGAAGTTGCAGCCCAAATTAAACTGAAATCTTTTCACCTCAAAAGATATGGATTAAAGGTGTGTCTTTTCACCTCAAAGACCCATATTACAAAGAATAGTAGTTGTTGTAGCAGTAGTGGTGGTGGTGGTGGTGGTGGTGGTGGTGGTGGTGGTGGTGGTGGTGTGGAATTCCCCACTGTATGCTGTGAATACCATTGGTTAGTAAAGAAACTGTCTTAGGCCTATGATAGGGTAGAGTAGAGTTAAGCAGGGGAAAACTAAACTGAATGCTGGGAGAAGGGAGGCAGAGTCAGGAGAAGCCATGTAGGCCCGCCAGAGAAAGATGCCTGAACTTTACCTGGTAAGCCACAGCCTTGTGATGATACACAGATTAATGGAGATGAGTTGATTTAACATATGAGTTAGCCAGAAATGCACTTAAGCGATTGGCCAAAGAGTATTGTAAATAATATGCTTTCTGTGTGATTATTTTTGGGCTGAGCAGCCAGAAACAAACAAGTGGCCTTCAAACAACATAGTAATAGTAGTAGTAATCCCTCACAGGTATACCCCATCAATTTGGGCTTCATTAATTCTACATATAGTCAAGTTGACAAACAAGAATATCCAGCACATGGAGCTACAAACATTGAAGAGAACTCAAGATGAAATAAAGATGGAACTACAAAACAAAATAACTCAACTAGAAAACTCAAAGGAAAGCCTTACAAGTAGAATGAAACAAGAAAAATATAGACTATTGGGACTAGAAGATGGAGTAGAAGATCTAGGCCAAATATAAATTTAAAAAGCAACAGGAAAGGAACATACAGGAAATGTAGTATACCATGAAAAAAACAAACCTTTGAATTATAGGGATAGATAAGATAGAAAATTCCCAAGTCAATGCCATGGAACAGTTCCTCAACAAGATCATAGAAGAAAACTTCCCCAAACTAAAGAAAGACACATCGATAGAGATATCAAAAGTACACCAAGAAAGCATAACCAGAAAAGAATATCCTCACAGCATATCATAGCTAAAACACTAAATATATATAACAATGAAAGTGTTCTGAAAGCTACAAGAGAAAAAAAAACATAAGTCACATATAGAGGAAAACCTATCAAAATAACTGAGTTCTCAACAGAAAAATTGAAGGCCAGAAGAGCCTGGAACAATGCATTCCAAGTCCTAAAAGACTGTGGCAGCAACCTAGACTAATGTACCCAGCAAAACTGTATGTCAAAGTGAAGCACAGAGAAAAATTTCCAATGACATGACCAGTCTGAATATACGTATATATCCAACAAAACAAACCTACAGAAAATGCAGGAAGTATTATTTCAGGCTGAAGAGAAAATGAGCATAGCAGAGAGACTATGGGGAAGCAATATGAAGCTATAATTATTGAAATACGAAATACCACTGAGAACACAAAACAAAATATCAAAAATCAACAGTATGATGACCACAATTAGCACATATATTTCAATAACTTGAAATATCAAAGGCCTCAATTCTCCAATCAAAAGACAAAGGCTCACTGAACAGATCAAAACACAAAATCCATCTGTGTTTTGTGTAGAAGAAACACAGCTAGCTGGGTGGTGGCACATGCCTTTAATACCAGCACTCGGGAGGCAAAGGCAGGCAGATCTTTGTGAGTTCGATGCTGACCTGGTACACAAGAGATAGTTCCAGGACAGGCTCCAAAAACTACAGAGAAACACTGTCTAAAAAAATAAACAAAACAAAATACATCTTAGATTTAAAGATGGGCAGTGGCAAAAAGTAAAAAGATGGGCAAAAATATTCTAATCAAATAGAACCTGGGAGTAAACAGGCATTGCTCTCCTAAGACCTGACAAAACAAATTTCCAACTAAATCTACTCAGAAATTAAAGAGGGTCACTTCATTCTAGTCAAGGTAACAGTTAATCAAGAAGACATTGCTATCTGAAATATATGGACCAAACTTCTGGGTGCCAAGTATAAAACACTCTTCCACTGGGTTTAAAAACACAGATTAACATCAGTCCATTAACATCTGTGTGTGATTTCAATACCCAAGTCTATTAACATCAGTAGAAAAGAACCATTTTCTCCAATAGATAGGTCCTTTGAACAAAAATAAATAAACAGAAATATCAGATCTAATTAACATCAGGCATCAAATGGACTTAACAGATATCTACAGGATATTCTATCCAAACAATAAGAAAACAGTCTGCTCAGCAGCACATGGAAGCTATTCTCTAACGGATCACATCCATGTTAGCTTTTAAGCTTTCATATAACCATAGAGATTAGGTATAGAGTAAGGGATTGGTGGGGAGGGAATCTCCGTACAAAGGGGAAATAGAATAGTTGGGGACGGGAGTGCCTGGAATGGGAGGATCACACAGGGAAGGGGAGGGAATGGCAGGGTAAGCAGGGAAATGGAGGGACAGCTAAAAATAAGGTCCATTTGAAGGGTTGTATGGAAATACAATATGGCAGAAGCTTCTTCATATATATGTGTGTGTGTGTGTGTGTGTGTGTGTGTGTGTGTGTGTATGTTTGTGTGTGTGTGTGTATGAAATCTAAATGGAGTGGCCAAATAATGGGGGAGTCAAAATCTCAACTAGACATCTCTCACCACCAAGTGAAACAGCGAGTGCCATAAATATTTATCATCTAATTGAATTGTTGAATTGTTGGTGAAAGGGGCCCCAAGGAAACCCTTAAACAATTCAGGCTATTTCAAAGGCTACTGGTTGCTCTCAACAAACTGATGGTAAGGTCCTATTGCTGTTAACAACCTCTACCTATCTTGCTAAGGACACCTACATATCTCACTGAACACAGCGAAGTCATGCTGATATCCAACTATATTCTTCAGCCCTACTGACTAGTATTTACAATGCATTGTTTTGGATTTTTTTTTACTATACTGGTCTTTAGATTATTTATTGTGGTTTCTGATTTTGTTGGGAGGATCTGGGAAAGATGAAGGAGGGGAAACCATGACCAGAATATGTTGTGTGAAAAATTTGTTTTCAATAACATGAATACTAACCAAGGCAATAATAATAATAATAATAATAATAATAATAATAATAATAACCCACATCCTAGAACACAAAACAAGTCTTTACAAATCCAAAAAGAATAAAACAACTTCTTGTAGCCTACCTAACCACAATGCAATAAAACTTAAAATTAACCATAAAAATAAAATCTCTACTATATACACAAACTGACAGTGATTAAATAGCTCATTATTGAATGAGGAATGGGTCAAAAAAGATATTAAGTTCCTAGAACTGAATGAAAATGAAAACATAACAAAAAACTTTGGGGCACATTGAAAAAAATTTCTACAAGGAAAATTTATAGCTCTGCATACTTATATTTAAAAATCCAAAAGATATATGAAAAAATCTATTTTCAATGAGAGGAGAAAATTGAAAGAGTACAATCAATAGCTTAATCATGCAATTCAAAATGTTGTAAAAACAAGAACAAACCAAATGCTAACCCACTTGATAGCAATATATAATAAAAATCAGAACGGATATCTGTGAAATAGAAACAGAGACAACAATACAAAGAATCAACAAATCCAAGAACTGGCTTTCTGAGAAGATACACAAGATTGACAGGCCCTTGGCAAACTAACCAGAGTGTGGGGGGGGGCACAAATTAATAGAAAGATAAAGAAACAAATACCAAAGAAATTCAGAACATTAGAAGGGATATTTTTAAAGCAAGTATTCAAACAAGCTGTAAAAGATAAAAGAAATAGAAAAAATTCAAGATTCAGCCAAACCACCAAAATTAAACCAAGAAGTTGACAATGTAAACAGTTATATAACAAATGAGAAGAGTGAAATAGTAATAAAAATCCTTCCAGAAAAAAAATCCAAGACCAGATGGATTCACAGCAGAATTTTATAGACATTCAAAGAAAATCCACAGACAGTCTTTCTTAAGCTATTAAAAAATAGAAACAAAAGAAACATCCGCAAACTCCCTCTATGGAGTCAGTATCACTCTAATATCAAAGGTGGGTAAAGACACAACAAAAAAAGGAAACTACAGGACAATGTCCCTGGTGAGCAGAGACTCAGAAATACACAATAAAACACTTGTAAACAGAATACAGACACACATCAAAAAGATTATCTACCATGACTACACTGACTTTATCCCTGAAATCCAGGGAGGGTTTGACATGCACAATTCAATAAATGTAATAAATTACATAAATGGACTTAAGGACAAAAAATACACATTCATCTCAACAAATGCAGAAAAAGTCTTTGACAAAAATCTAACATGCCTTCATAATAAAAGTCCTAGAGAATGCATGGCTATTGGGAACAAAATAAAAGCTATATATGAGAAAGAAACCAACAGCCAGCACCATTCCAATGGGGAAAAACCTTGAAGCAACCTCACTCAAGTCAGTAACAAGACAGAGATATCAGTTATCCCTGTTCTTTTTTGATATTCTGCTCAATATACTACCTGGAGCAATAAGGCAAGAGAAAGAAATTAACGGGATACAAATAGGGAAAGAAGTCAAACCATCCCCGTTTGCAGATGATATGATACTATACATTAGAGATCCCAAAAATTCTATCAGAAGACTTTGAAAAACAATTAACAAATTATGCAATGTGGCAGGGAACTGACTCAACTTGAACAAATCAAGAGTTTTTCTATACACCACAAAAAATCATACAGAAAAGGAGATCTTGGATACACTCCCATTCATAAAAACCTCAAATACAATATTCAAGAACCCAACAAAGGAAGTTAAGGACCTGCAAAGGAAAACCTGAAGCCACCCAGGAGAGAGATAAAAACACTAGAAAACGGAACAGCATCCCATGCTCATAAATCACTAGAATTAACATTGCGAAGATGACAACTTTACCAAAAGCTATTTTATTTTAAAGATTCAGTACAAAACCAATCAAAATCCCCATTTCATTCTTCACAGAAATAGAAAAAGATATTCTAAAATTCTTAAGAAACCACAAAAGATCGTAGATTGGAAACAAGCCTAATCAAAAAGAACAACACCAGAGGGATTACCATTGTAAATGTTAAGATGTATTCAGAGTCACGGTAAACATAATTATATGGTACTGGCACAAAACAGACACGTAGTCCAATGGAACAAAACTGAAAGTCTAAATAGAAGTTCGTGTAACATCAGCCACACAATATTTGACAAAGGTGCAAAAACATAAGCTGGAAAAAAGACATTTTCATCCAATGGTACTGAGAAAACTGGATGTGCACATGCAGAAGAATTAAATAAGACCTGTATCTATCACCTTGCACAAAAATTAACTCCAAATGGATTAAAGACCTAAACCTGAATCCTGAAACACTGAAACTGCTAGGACTAATATTCATGTTAATGGGAGGCTCCATGAAAGCTTCTAAAAGAGGGAAGTAATCAATAGTCCAACCCAGCATTATTATGTATAGCCAGCATGACATGAGAACCCTGAGTGTTCAGTGGTAGTATACACTGACGTGGACAGTAGCCAACAGCTCTCTAATTGGTCTTAAGACTCGCTTAATAAGAATGAAATAATGCCAGGTACTGGAAACCTAGCCAGCTACCCAGGGATAGTGCAGTTACCGATCCTGGAGGAGAACCCACAACTGCCACTTTACTAAACCAGTCTAATCCCCTATAGTCTAAATATTTGTCCTTATATGCACAGATAAGTATAGTCCTCAGCCTTCATCAAGGAAACTTCTCTTTGCAACAGATGGAGACCATTACAGAAAACCCACAGCCAATTAAAATGCAGAACTGTGGAGCCCAGTCCCAGTGGATACATCTACAAAACAATCCCTACATCTAAGCCTCAGGAAACATTGCAGAAGAAAAGAGAGCCGAAAGACTATAATAAGTTAGGCGATCAAGGAGCTTGTTGTGGGACTGTGTCTCCTAGCAATGTCACAAGCTACACCCATAAAGTCTCACCAACACGACTATGTAAACACATCTTAAATAAGGACAACAATAGACATACCAATGTGGATAGGAGAATGGCCACAGGGCCACAACCCTACAAAAACAACTATGGGAAACCAAGGAACATTGAAAGTGGGAGAAATAGCCTTTCCCAAGGAAGAGCACACCAATTGATTAACCAATATCAAATGGTCAGATCTGAAAGCATACATTATATAAACTGAGCAGGTTATATTTAGGAATATACATATGTATACATATATGCATGTAATTATAACAAAAATATGCTATGAATTTGTAATTATCAAGGAAAGGTATATGGAAGCATTTGGAGGTAAGAAAGGAGAGGAGAAAATGATATAATACTTTTATGATCTCAAAAATGAAAGAAAAATATTTACAAAAATAGGTCAAACTCAGGATCACAAGTACTATTCACTTGAACCTGACTCATAATGCACGTTTTCTTAGGAATGAGTAGTTTAGGCTTTCACTGGTTTGACCTGCCCTCACACATGTACCATCCCCTCTGCTGCCTTCCTGCCCTTCTTGTGAACATGGATCCACCATTGACTGAACACTCTGGACTGCATTTTATAATGTCACTACTGAGGCTTCAGTTTTCCACTGATTATATTTTCCTGTCTGAATATTTTACCCATCTGCAACTCATGTCTATCTTTCAACAATGTTTACTTTTTTCCAATTGACTATGAAAGTCAACTTCCCCTAAGTACCTGAGGATTATGCAAAGAAAGTGCTTTGTAGATCCATTTCTGCAGGGTATAATCTCCTGATGGTCCCATTTTAAAATAAAATATCTATGCAAATCAGTCTGCGAACACATACTTCTAGAATTACTTTTTTCCCCCTAAAGGCTATCTGATTCCTCAATTTCTACCTGCTTAAAAAGTCAGTGGAAGAGGTGGAAGACTGGCTCTCCCTTTTCAGTTTAAGTTCATGACAAATTGACTTGCTTCTCACTTTCATGGGAGAGATAATCTTGACTCAGTCATCCTCTTTTTAGCCTGCATGGCTAAGGAATGCATTTGAAGTGGAGAACAAGAAAAGACTAGGTGAGTACTTTGTTTCTAAGCAAGTTTCCCCCTTTAGGTTATTCAAATCATTAATTTCCTGAGTCCAACACCAAGGTGTTTGCCTTTCCTCAAGTAATGAGGAATTATACATGGGTTCAAAGGAACCTGCAAGTGTTGCATATGACGAGATACATGGTAAGACTACAATGAAGGGATGAAAGTTAATGGCAGTGGGGTCACAGAGGTTTTATGCTTACACTATGTATTGTTCACTTTCCTAATGCTGTAAAAAATTATCCCAATAAAAGCACCTTAAAGGAGAATGAGTACAGTCCCAGAGCCCAGTCCCTCATGACAAGGAAGGCAGGAAGCAGGAGCAGACAGCCGGCTGCTCACACTACATTCATAGTGAGGTAGCAAAGAGTGAACAGGAAATGGGGTCACACTTTAAAATTTCTAGATATGTCCTCAAGGCTAGCCTCCTATGACTCACTTCCTTGAGCAAAGATCCACCTCCTAAAAGCTCCATAACCTTTTGAAAAATACCTCCAGTTAAGGAACATAAGAATTTAAACACATTCAAACCATAATAGTATGTAAACCCTGGTCCTGTAATCTGAGAGCTGGCGACTGCTCATTTTGAACATGTTTTCATAGATTCCAACTCAAAAATGGTTTCGGAAAAACATGTTTAAATTGCCTTTACATTGCAAACTGTGCTCTCTTCAAAACTTGTTAGCAGTTCAATGCCGAGATTCTAAAAAATACTAATAATGTGCATATTCTTTTCTATCTTGGCACAATTAGATTTCTTTTGTACTTTTATCTACTGATCATGGATAATGTATTTAACAAAACCCTCCCGAATATTATTGTGCTCTTAAAATAAAACAATCAAGCTGAATCTAAATTTATCAGTTGAAACCATGCTGAGTGTGTTGTCCCAGAGATCATGGAAGACCTTTTCTTCCTTTAAATCAAATGATCATTTTCTATTTTCCAGCATGACTCATCAGCTACTATTTCAGGTTTTCAGCAAATGAGGTTTTGGCAAACATTTTTTTCCCAATTTCTCTGAAGGCCAGAATGCACTGCGTGAGCGTGAATATATGGATTACCCATCCATCAACATTATGACAGCTCCTCACTTAGACATTTGATCAATATCACAAGGTCTTGCTCAGTTACCTTGTCACAAATCTTGTTAAATTGCTTCTAAGTGTAACCACACATAAATAAATAAACAGATAATATAAACATAGCAGTTGATAATCTGTGCATTGGCTTTATGTGAAAATAGATGAAACACTATATTCTTTCAATGTTTGGGGAAGAACTTAAAATTAGATCTCAGTTCTTGGGGCTAGAGGATGATTCAGTGAGTATCAGCACTTTCTGGGCAAGCTTGAGGATATGAGCTCAAATCCAAGAACCCACATGAAAATCTGAGTTGACCTGCACATATTCCTGTAACTCCAGCCAAGTGCTTCTGAGGTGCCAACTTTTCCTTAACTGTCTCTGTGTGAAAAAATAACTATTTTCCACAACATGTATCTGCAGAGGCGGTTTATTAGTTATTGTCTTGTTGCTGTGGCCAAATGCCCAAGTTAAGCAATTTAAGCGCAAGAGGGTTTGTTTTCATTGCAGTTGAAGAAGAGGGTGATTTTATCATGTCTGGGAATGCATAGTGGCAGCAGCATGAGACAGCCAGCCACCCTGACTACACAGTCAGAAAGAGGAGAATAGAGAGAAGTAGGACTGGGCTAGGAAACCTCAAGTCTTGCCACTAGTGACCACCTTCCTCCAACAAGGTTCCACCTCCTGAAGTTTCAGCAACCTTCCAAAAGAGCGTCCTCAGCTGGAGACAGCATGTTCAAACAAATGAGCCTCTGAGGAACATTTTACATTCAAAACACAACAGGAGATTTATACCTACGCACTCATTTTTTCCAGGAAGGAAATAATAGGGCTTGTGGATGCTCCAGTGATCTTGGTGACAACACAATCAAGGCTGCCTTGGTTGCTATGGAGACCAAAAGCCCTTGGATCAAGTTCACAGTGCAGTGCTTTGGAAACAGTCCTGCCAGCAGCTGTTGGCATCAAGACCTTGCCATAAAGAAGTCACAGAAAGGGAGGGGACAGTGATTATTTTTCCATTCAAAGTAAGGGACACAAAGAACATGCAGTGGGAGAATGACTGACCTAGATGCTATCAGAGGATTTAATGAACCCACCCTGGCTAGCTAGCTATGTTTGAAAAAGCAGCCTAACTGCTCAGCAAATGAATCCTGGTATGAGTTTCCTCAGAAAGCCTTCTGAGGGGAGTGCTGCAGAACCTAGAGCCAGCTGAAACAACAGCTGGGAGAAGAGCAAACAAATAGGTCAGGTATTTTAGGAGCTAAACGTGTGCTCCCCAAGGTCTCTTGTGCAACTTTTATGTAAAGCAGGTGAAAGCATTTTTCTAGTTGTTTGAAACTTTTCTGGAGGGATGATTATGTGTGAAATTCAACTGCAGGCTGATGATAATCTCCCAGGGCCAATTACTTTCCATTGAAAAGGAGTTTGTATGTTTCAGAGATTTTTGTCTTAATTATGAGTGAGTAATGAAGAGAACGTGGAAAGAGATGAAACCTTTAATACTATTCTCTAATGATGACAAGCTGAGTTATGGGGTTTTGCACATGTATGTGTATATGTGTTTGAACACATGTGTGGGTACTCATGCACATGAATATATGTGCTTTCGAAGGCCCGAGTTCAACTGTGAGTATGTTTCTCAATCATTCTCCACAATATATATTGAGGCACTCTCTCTCGTTTGAACTCAGGGCTCCCAAATTCTGCTAGTCTACTTAGTCAGGCCACTCTGAGGATCCTTTGTAACCACCCCTCAAGCACTGAGATTGTAGGAGGCCATTAAGCATGTCTGGCATGTCCCTGGATTTCCAAATGCTAAACCTCATGCCTGTGGAACAAGCAATATCTCAAGCCCAAATCTATTTTATATATGAATAGGAATTTTTGTAAAAGAATCATGAAGGGTTATATTAAATCTTACTTTTTTAATCTAGTATTTAGCATGGAAAAGCCAGGAATTAAAATCTGAGGGTGTGTACCCAAAGGCTCTTCTGACTGGAAAATATGCGAACTAATAGAGAGACGTGTTGTCATAGGCTGGGCTTTAAAGAAAAAATCCTCAATGGAAAACACAAAAGCCAAACTGATTTCTTTCCAAGCATGAGCTCATAAATGAGTGAATATTGGTTGGTCAATAGCCACAGCACTAAATCATTCCTGTAAATGAGATGTTTGAAGGCACATTTGCTTGTGGGTGGAGTAGGCAACAGAAAAATCACTGAAATTCATCCTGCAAGAGAGGCAGGAAAGTCTTGGCAGCAAGGCACTGAAATCCCATTGCTAGGGAACCATTTCAATATTTTCCCTTTGAGTTAATATTTAACTGTATGTTTGGCTTCTTTCAACACTTTGTCCTTCTTGCTGAGCACCTGTAAATTCCTAGCGCTTAAGGAGATGGTGCAAAAAGAAAGAGAATAAACAATAAATCAGTTCCCTTATCTCTGAGAGACAAAAATAAAATTGGTTTGAGTCATTCAAGCAAGTACTTGTGAAAAGTTCCAATTTCATTCCTCCTTCTTTGGTGAAGACTGTGACAGAAAGCAACAAAAAGCGGAGACATTCTGTTTTGTTTCATCTCGCAGTTCCATGTTACAGTCCATTATGAAGCGAGGTCACAGATGAGACTGAAAGCATCACAGTCATGGTCAAGAGCAACTAGAGAATAAACACACTCACACTTGCTGGCTAGAATACTCGGATAGTTTTCTTCACCCATACAGTTCAGGACCAAGCTTAGGGAACAGTGGTGTCGATATTCTTATACTGATTGAGAATCAAGATAATCCCCCCACACTCTTAGGCTAATTTTAAGTAGATAATTCCTCATTAAGACTTTCTTCCCATGTGTTCTAAGTTTTATCAAGCTGACACTTAAAACTAACCAGCACTGAGAGGCAAACCCGGTTTTTCCTTTCAGCAATCGAAATATGTTAGAGCATTAGTTCTCAACCTGTGGGTCTAACCCTTCCACAAGGGTCATATATCAGATACTTGCATATCAGATAGTTACATTATGATTCATAACAGTAGGAAAATTACAGTTGTGAAGTAGCAACAAAATAACATTATGGTTGGGGTCACCACAATATGAGAAACTGTATTAAAGGACCACAGCATTAAGAAGGTCGAGAACCACCGCCTGGGGGTCATAGAAGACTGGAGTGGAGCAAAGAATGGAGTCCAAAAGCAACAAACCTTGTTGCACAGAGGGCAAAATTTCAATTCCGAAAACTGAAATAATTTTCTCTAACACCGTTGTTGTCTGCTGATTTCAAAGCAACAAATGTCATCTACGACAGAAGGACTGCTGTCTTGTATGTCTTTAAAGGCTTACTCTTCCTATGTATTCATCACTTATGTTGTGCTGTGATAAAATACCTGACAAAAACCACATAAGGAAGAGTCTATCTCAGGTCACAGTCCATTGCGGTTAAAGTAATCATGATGCCTAGAGGTTGAAGCAAGTGGTCTCACTGCATACACAATCAGGAAAGAGATAGATGAATTCTGGTGCTCAACTTGTTTTCTTGTTTTACATTTAGTTCAGAAACCCAGCACATGGAATGGTGCCATCCACAGTTAAGGTGGGTCTTTCTACCTTAGTTAACCCAATCTTAAGCATCCTTTACAGGTGTTCCCAGAAGCTTGTCTCCTAGCTGAATGTAGATCTTGTCAAATTGATAATCAAAAATACTCACTATACCTTTTGTGGTTGAAGGGTATTCCATTAGGGAGCCCTTTCTCTCTGTCTTGGGTGGAGACTTGGCTACTGAATATTTGTTAAAAAATTCAGTTCAAAATAGAAACGTAAGTTAGAAAAGTTCAGAACAACACTTCTTGGGTGAATGTGCTGGCACATGCCTGATGTCCCAGCACTTGGGAGATGAGGCAGGAGTATCATGTGCTAGACGTCAGCCTGAGCTACACAGCAAATCCCATCTCAAGAAGTAAGGATTCCTGATGTCTAGCAAACATTAATTAAAAATAAGCATTTTTATAAATTAGTGTTTGTTCTTCTACCACATGCTTTTTGCTACATCTGCAAGGAATTAAAAGTTTATTTCAATGTAATCTTTAATATAATGGATTCATTGACCACTCTAGTGAACTCAAGAATTTTCCTCACCGACCAACTAATACAACATATGTTGCATTGAACATGCGCGCGCACACACACACACACACACACACACACACACACACACACACAAGAAGGAATGAAGGGATGTGGGGAGAGACAGACAGAGAAAAGGTATTACTGAGATTCTGAGAGAAGACCTATCTAACATTCACCTCATGAAGACCTACAAAAACAATACGGATGACGATGAATAATTAAGGCTCCCCCAAAATTGCTGGAAATTTCAAGGTGACCCACTGTAACCATTTTAGATTATATGACTGGAAAGGAGAACTGACAGTTGATGGGCATAGGTAGTCTGGAGTAAGTTCAAATGAGCTACACACAGAAATAAAATCAGCCTTCAGGAAATAGGCAAAAACTGATCAGCTATATTCCAGGGCAAAATCAAAAGCTACGCAAAACCCTGGACATGACACCTGATAAGCAAGTATTCTACCATGGAGATGTATATCCAAGTCATCTCAAACAGCCAATGACGTTACAAAAAAGTACCCAAAGCTATGACAGGAGATTTAAAACTTAAATCCATGAGATTTCACCTTGCAAATTCCAGATGTTTTTATTTTACCTTCTCGCTAACCTAGATTTTTGTTATTTGGAGGACTGCACAGCCAGATTTGAACTTGTTCCCCATTGATACCTGGGCAACTCATTCACTGGGAAATAATTAGAATGCTTGGTAGACGTTGTTGTTATTGATGTGTGCACACTGTGAGTATCAGAGCTTCAGAAGTCACAGAGCAGAATTTGAACATTGAAATGCTTATATTTTACACTTTCTCCTGTATATCTATGGTCAAGCATCATACACAAAACAAAATAGCTATAAGACTACATTATTAGACTCTTTCCCTTGGGTAATACTGGATAGCAACATAGCCAGGATGTAAAAGCATCTTTAACCATAATCCATGGACCAAATCCTGTCTACTGCCTGTTATTTATCAATGACTTTTTTATTATAGCATGGCTGCACATGTAGACATCTACAGCTACCATCACACAAAAATGGCCCACTAAGTTGTCTCTTTACTGCCAATTCCTGATTTACAGAATGGATAGAAGATCTGGTCCAGAGAAGATGCTAAAATCAAGTACAGATAGGGAAGTTTTAGTAAAAAAAGAAAATCTTAACTTATACATGCAAAGAATGCAAAAGCATTCAAGGCATTTTCAAATGAGTAAACCAGTGCCACATGAAAAGGATGGTGAAAGAACGGATAAAATAAAGCATACCCTCAGAGAGGTTGACAGAAATACACGCTTGGAGACTGTTTCTAGGTTGTTCAGCTTCCTAGGAATTCCATTCCCTATTAACTCTACACATGTTGTTCATAGAGTTGGCCATTTAACCAGCTAGAAATGACTAAATTTGAGGTGCTAAGGACACTACCCACATACTCTCATAGTCCCAAATTCTAGATGGCCTTAGTTCCCAACACTCAGGCTCTGTCAGGACACACCCATGTTCCCAACTTGCATTTTCATCTATTTCACGGTGGAAATACCAGCTTTTTAAATACTGAAGAAACATAGCCTGCCTTTCAAAAATAAAAAAATCCACTTCCATTAGCAGTTATAGATGAGCACAGCTACTCTCTGGAAACAGACAAAAATCACATGAAGCAGAAAGCACTGAGAGATAGAAACACAGATTAAATTCTTGAATAGCCCTGTGATGTGGTCTCAACTGCAGAATGAAATAGCTTTCACCCATACCCAATTTATATAGAAGTATCAGTAACAAGTTTTATATGTGTGTATGTGTCTATGTATGTAAATGTATATAAGTTTATATTATTCATACATTTAAAAAATCCTATAAGGATATTGACATACAAATAAAGCCAAGATTCAGGGGCAGGCATGTTGAATGATAGTGCAGGTTAAAATAGCTGTCTTCCAGGTGTATATTATTTTAGAAACAGGAAATGTATACACACAAGAAAAGCTAAAGAATTTTTATAGCATTCTATTACTTAAAATAAAGACAAGTTTCATTTTTAGATGGCTAGAGAGATGCTTCCCTAGGAAAAGCACTAGAAAGAAGACCTGAGTTCAATCCCCAGATCCCAGGTACATAAAGTCATACCTGGTAGCACATACTTGTAATACCAGGGATAGAGAAATAGAGACAAGTAGAATCCTAGAGCTTACTGGCCAGTAAACCTGCCCTACTAAGTCCCAGGTCTCAATGAGAGATAATATCTCAGAGAAACAAAATGAGGCACACACATGAACATGCATACACACATCAAAAAGAGATTCACTTTGTATTAAAAGATTTTAGCTTGAAGTATGTGGTTTAACTGTCCTATTAATAAATAAATATAGGCTCCTTCAGTAAACACAGTCTCTATCAAGCATATATATTATGAAATCATGAGTTCATTGGTAAAAGAAAACCAACATTAACCGTTTATATTTTGGGTTGGAGATAGAGTGGCTATAAATAGTTTAAACCTCAAATATACAAAATGCTAGGCTGTGGTAAATGTTATAAAGGAAAGTGAAGCAGGAAAAAAGTGCTATTAAGTACACATCACAGCAATGGCAAGGTTATAAGGATATTCTTCATGATCACATTGGTCATGCAATGTTTGGGAGAAAGTTTAGAAGTAACGTATAAGTGGCTCTGAGTCGAAGAACCAAGAGAAAGAAAGCCAAGTTGAGAAGAAAATTGAGGCAAGGAAAGAGAAGGAGAAGAAACCAGAGGAGGAAACAAATCAAGTTGTCATAGAGAGGCAGGGCTGTGTTAGCTCCCCCTTGCTGTATAACAAATAATGAGAGGTTTATCTATTTAAAGCAACACATAGCTATGATGTCAAAGATTCTGTAGGTTAGGAGTCCAGGCAAGTTTGGTTTCCTTCCTGGGTTTTTGTCACTTTGCAAAGCCCACAGTGTGGGGAGATCTGTTCGTGCACTTGATGGTATAATTCAGTTCCTTAGTACTTCTCGGATCTGTGGCCCTGGCTTCCTGATGCCTCTTGAGTTCTTTGTCAAGCAAAAATCTTAGTAATATAAGTCTGCCTCATCAAAAGCAGTAATGAAGTGACACACAGTTACAGTCTTCTGTGACCCAACTATGGAAACAATACCCCATCTTGATTCCTAAATTCCAGTTTTCAAAAATATTTAGCATAATTATTTCCTGTGGATAAGAAGTGACTAACACCCTCACGGACAAGAAATCTTTGGAGCTGACCTACAGAGCAACTTGGCCCAACTTTCTTCCCCAAATAATCAAACAAACGGAGGGAAATAGTATAATGATATTAGGCCTCTGGTAATGGTGATAGAGCTTGTAAGCTAGCTAAATTTCAAATTTGCTCTCTGGTTTGGGTTTGGAGGTTTGGTGTGTTAAGTTATGTTCTTTCAGCCTTCTTAGTTTGTTTTTTAAGTACTTTGCACGGATTTATTATTTTACTATTTGGAAGTATTATGGAAATAACTGGATTTTGTTAAAGGAATAAACAATAATTATTATTAATATGAAAATTAATATTATAGTATTTATTCCTCTTCCACCTCTCCCCCTCCCATCCTGCTTCTCCTCCTCTTCTTTTTTGAGATTATAATATAGTTACAACATTTCCTTTTCTTTTTTCTCCTTCCAAACTGTTCCATATACCCCTCCTTGCCCTGTTTCAAATTCAAATACTTTTTTTCATTAACTGCTATTTCATGCATATATGTATATACATATATTCCTCAACATAGCCTACTCAGTCTGTATACTGTTACTCGTGTGTGTGTGTGTGTGTGTGTGTGTGTGTGTGTGTGTGTGTTCAGGGCTGATCATTTTGTATTGGATAGCCAACTGAAAACCATCAAAGAAAACTACAAAACACTCTTGCACCCAAGGATCAGGGAGAATTGAGAACAGGGGGCATAGAGACTGTATGAGCCAGAAAATCAGGGAGTTTGCTGTGAGGTTGGGTCTCCTCATAATGTTAGAAACTACACTCATGAAGTCTCATCAACATGACTACCTAAACATGAGCTGGCCTAGGATCACAACAAAAGACATGTTAAAGTGGATGGGGAGAGCCCATGAGGTCTCAACCTTAGACAAAGAACCACAGGAAACAAAGGAATGCTGAAAGCAGAAGAAATAGTCTTCCTCAGGGTAGAGCACACCAATTGGTTATCCAATATCAAATGGTCAGCCCTGAAAATATATATATATATGAGTAACATCATACAGACTGAAGAGGCTATGTTTACACACACACACACACACACACACACATATACATATATATGCAATAGCGATGAAAAAAGAGGTTATAAATTTGAAAGAGAACAAGGAGGGACATATGGAAGGGTTTGGAAGGAAGAAATGGAAGTAGAAATAAAAACTCAAAAAGGAAAGAAAAAATAGTGAGCTGTGGTCAGCAAGATAGATCAGTGGATAAATGCACTACTTACTAAGCCTCAGGACCTCCAGTTCATCCCCTGAATTCATACACTGTAAGGAAAAGAACAGCTTTCGCAAGTTGACCTGTGACAGCTATGTGACAATAGCATGCCCATGTGTACACTCACACAATGGATAATAAATAAATGTTTTTACAGGTGCAAGCTACATAGAAACAAATTGAAATTTAAAATGCACATTCTAAGGTTGTAAAATACCATCTTGAGATATTTAAAATAGTGGTTTGTTTCTTTTATTTTTAATTTTGATACAGGGTCTCACTATGCTGTCAGGCTGAGCTCAAACTCACAGTCATTCACATCAGTTCCCCAGGTGTTGCCATTGCAGGTCCATGCCACCAATCCCAGCTGTGATCTAAGTTTCGTAAAGTACTTCCAATCCTCTGGATCACACAAGCCTTATGCCTTAAGGGAATTGTTGTTGAGGCACAGGAAAAAAAAAACATTGTAATATTATTTTTAATGGGAATTTTGTTCTTGGTGTTTTAGGGGAGAATATGTTCACAGAAATTGCTACAAACACTTTTCCAAGATCTATTTCTGTCTGGAGAATCAAAACAAGTGTAGCAATGTCCACATTTGCAGGAAATGTATACTATTCTCCCTGAGGTTTTGACACTCCTCAAAGACCCCAGTAGTCTTCCTTGTCTTTACAGTAATGGAAGCTGAACAGAAGCGTGGAGGGAAGTGAAGTATGACCCCAACTGGAGGAACTCCACTGCTGTGGAAGGAGATTACCAAATACCCAATGCTTTTTTTTCCTCCCTACTGTAAACATGGTTTTAATCACAAAATTGAATAATAGTTTTTTTAGTTGTATTCCAGGAGAAAATGCATACTGCACATCGTGAAGCACTGGACCCTCCAAAAAGGAGTTGAAAGATCCAAATGACTCGCTCCTGAGAACAAGAAAAGGTCACTGTTAGTTAATTGGAGGCAATGTGACCCTCCATGATGCAGATGTGCTCAAAAGAGTGACTCATTCTGGAGTTAGTCTCTTCAGGAAAAGAATTCTTAACATTTATCTTATTGTAATAAAAAATAATAGAAGGTGGTGGAGAGCTGGCTCCACAGTTAAGAACAATTATTGAGTTGAGAGAACCCGGATTTGGTTTCCAGCATTCACACTAGATGACACACAGTCACCTGTAACTCAACTTCCAGGGGTCCAGTAACCTCCTCTGCCCTCCCTAGGCACCAAACATACATGTGATACACATCAGACAAGCAGGAATACACATAAATAAAAATAAATTTGAAGAAATGTAATAAGAGAGCATGGAGGATTCTGTTTGGCCTGAGCTGTACAAGATATGTAGCTGAAGGAGCTGGAGATATGGCTTAGCACAAGAGCACTGGCTATTTTTCCAGAGGACCCAATTTTGATCTCAAGCACACACATGATGGCTCACAACTGTCTGTAATTCCAGTCCCAGGGGAGCTGATGCCCTCTTCTGGTCTTAACGACACCTGTATGCACATGGTGCACAGACATACATGCAAGCAAAACACCCCTACACAAAAACCAAAACAATTTTTAAAAGAAATGTTACTGAGGAAAACAGGGGAAATGGGCCAGTTAGCAACATTCCTCTGTGTTCTCCACTTCAGTTCCTGACTTAGCCTACCTTGATGATGGACTATAATCTGTAGGCCAAATAAACCCTTTTCTTTTCAAGTTGTTCTTGGTCATATAGTCGTTATGACACCCAAAGAGAAGTAAACTAAGGAAGACAGATGCATATATGTATACACACAGGTACAAATGCACATATAAACACAGGCACACATAGGCACAAATGTAACATGCACGCATAGGCACATGTGCAGATACATACACATACATGCACACAGGTATAGATACAGGCACACACACATATGCACATACAAGTACAGAAGCATATGCACTCAAGGACACATCTGTATATACACAAACACACAAGCACACACAAAAATGGCTCCTGAAACAATTGTATCATATGCCAGAGGATCACATCTGGTTAGTATATAAAATTATGTGTGCACATGAATTAAACTGACTTGAAAATAGAATAACATGAAAGCAGTTATTTAAGTTAGCAAAAACTACTGAAGTGCTTGGCTCTGGGTTTGAGGAAGGAGAAAAAAAACCACCTCCTATATCATGACTTTTCAGCTGATCTAATGGAGATGATCATACGTAATCATCCTCTGTGACTTTATCTAGCTTTCTTCATCCCCATAATTCTTCATTCTTACTGAGTGACATCAGAGAAAATTTCAAATTCACAGTCATTCTTCAAGGGATCCCTCTTTGAGCATTATAGCCATAGTGAGCAAATGCATTGGAGAATTCATGGTAGATTAGCAGGTTCCTTTGGCCCCAATAATACACTGAGTGCAGAGTGAATGGTAAGTGCTTTCTTAAGTGCAGGGCTTACACAATGCAACATTACAGAATCCCAATTTCCAACTTCCTCATAGATTTTCTTGAAATCATGATAACCTTGAGCTTAAACAATGGAAACAAGTGAACAAAGAAGTGTTTCCTGAAAAAGAGGTAAAGAGTCTGTTGTACAGAGTGTTTCCATGGAGGAATACTGCTTACTGGCTCACTATCAGGCTCACATTCAGCTACTTTGTTACATAGATAAGATACAGGTGCCTAGGGATGATACTGCCCACAGTGGGCTGGGCCCTCCCACATTTGTTAGGAATCAAGAAAATATCTCAGAGACATACCTACATGTCAACAGAGTTGACAACCAAAATTAATTCTCTCTCTCTCTCTCTCTCTCTCTCTCTCTCTCTCTCTCTCTCTCTCTCTCTCTCTCTCTCTCTCTCTCTTTCTCTCTCTCTCTATCCCCCCATCTCTCTGTGTGTGTGTGCGCGCATGTGCATGTGCGTGCGTGTGTGCCTGTTATAGATTTTTCTTCTACCATCCATCAAGATTGTCCTCTTTATTCCCCATTCTGTTTCCACAGACTGACCACCCAGATCATTCATGTGAACAATCTAGAATGCACCTGTTCATATTTTCAATAGCATACTTGATAATCCATGGATGCACAGAATTGTGTCCTTGTTTCATAAAAGCAGAATAATATAAATCTGTTTCTGTTTCTTGTCTTTCACTTTCTACAAGACACATAGAACTTTCTGTGCCTTCATGGGCATACTCAAATAGTTGTTTTTAAGGTCTGTGTACCATACCATATCACTGAAACCCTTGAATTTATGCAATGACACCTCCATTGAAAGGTGTTTACCTGTTTGCACCTTCTTGTTAGCATCTACAATGTTTTGTATGTATTAGGAGCATTATTACCTACTGTGATTTGTTTCAAAGGGTGGGAGGGTTTGTGCAGAGTATGTAAGCTTAACATTCCAATACTTACCAACATGTTAACATTCAAATATGCTACCAACAACTTTCTGATATACAATATGACATTATCCTCAAACTGTACTACTTACTCTTCATGTATATGCATAGCTTTTTATTGTTTGTGCAAGGAGGTATGGCACATGTGGGGAGAGTGTGTGCACCCTCATGTCTATAGAAGCTAGAGAAGGACATTGGGTGTCCTTATCTATTGTTCTTAACTTATTCCCTTGGTACAAGTTCTCTTACTAGTCTTGAGCTATTCTGACAGTCAACAAACTCTAGCAATCACCTTGTCTTTGGACAGCAATCAAAGCTGCCACAACGCTAGGCTAGGGTTACAGGCATGTGCAGACACAACCAGTTTTTTACACGGATCCAGAGAATTAAAACTCACATTCTCAGGATTATACAGCGAGTGCTCTTACCCACTGAACCATCTCCCCAGGGTAAATTCTGTGTCCTTTAATACACAAGTCTCCCCTCCCTTCACCTGGAAACCACTAGGTAACAGGTGATCTTTTTTAAATTTTTATTATTAAAAATTTCCACCTCCTCCCCACCTCCCATTTCTTTCCTTCTCCCTTAACTCCCCTCCCCCTCCCTCTCCAGTCCAAGGAGCAGTCAGGGTTCCCTGCCCTGCGGGAAGTCCAAGGTCCAACCCACTCCATCTGGGTCCAGGAAGGTGCACATCTAAACAGACTAGGCTCCCCAAAAGCCAGTACATGCAGTAGGATCAAAACCCAGTGCCATTGTTCTTGGCTTCTCAGTCAGCCTTCATTGTCTGCCACATTCAGAGAATCCAATTTGATCCCATGCTTTTTCAGTCCTGGTCAAGCTGGCCTTGGTGAGCTTCCCTTAGACCAGCCATGCAGTCTCAGTGGGTGGGCACACTCCTCGCTGTCCTGACTTCCTTGCTCATGTTCTCCCTCCTTCAGCTCCTTATTTGGACCTTGGGAGCTCAGTCCTGCACTCCAGTGTGGGTCTCTGTCTCTATCTCCAACCATCGCCAGATGAAGCTTCTATGGTGATATGCAAGATATTCATCAGTATGGCTATAGGAAAGGGCCATTTCAGGCTCCCTCTCCTCAGCTGCCCAAGGAACTAGCTGGGGACATCTCCATGGACACCTGGGATTCCCTCTAGATTGAAGTCTCTTGCTAACCCTAAAATGGCTCCCTTAATTAAGATATCTTCTTCCCTGCCCCCCTATCCACCCTTCCTCCATCCCAACCATCCCATTCCCCCAGGGTCTCCCCATCCTCCCCTCCTCACTTTTCTATCCACATCTCCCCATCACCCCTTACCGCCACCCCACCCCAACCCCCAAGATCCCAATTTTTGCCTGGCAATCTAGTCTACTTCCAATATCCAAGAGGATAACTATATGTTTTCCTTTGGGTTCACCTTCTTATTTAACTTCTCTAGGATCAGGAATTATAGGCTCACTGACCTTTATTTATGTCTAGAATCCACTGATGAGTGAGTACATACCAAATTCATCCTTTTGGGTCTGGGTTACCTCACTCAGAATAGTGTTTTCTATTTCCATCCATTTGCATGCAAAGTTCAAGATGTCATTGGTTTTTACCGCTTAATAGTACTCTAATGTGTATATATTCCACACTTTCTGTATCCATTCTTCCATTGAAGGACATCTAGGTTGTTTCCAGGTTCTGGCTATTACAAATAATGCTGCTAGGAACATAGTTGAACAAATGCTTTTGTAGTATGATAGGGCATCTCTTGGGTATATTCCCAGGAGTGGTATTGCTGGATCCTGGGGTAGGTTGATCCCGAATTTCCTGAGAAACTGCCACACTGCTTTCCAAAGTGGTTGCACAAGTTTGCATTCCCACCAGCAATGGATGAGTGTACCCCTTACTCCACAACCTCTCCAGCTAAGGCTCTCATTGGTGTTTTTGATTTTAGCCAATCTGACAGGTGTAAGATGGTGCTCTTTTTTATTGATTTTTATTGAGCTCTACATTTTTCTCTGTTCCCCTTCCTGCCTCTCCCCCTCCTCCCTTCACCCCTTCCACAAGGTCCCCATGCTCCCAATTTACTCAGGAGATCTTGTCTTTTTCTACTTCCCATGTAGATTAGATCTATTACCACAAGCAAAAGTAACTCAGTTTTCTACTGGCAATGACAATTTCATGGGCTCCAATAAAAAAATTCCACTAAGTATAACCAAATATTATAATTGTACCCCATAAATGTGTACAATTTTTTTAAAAAATCAGGTTTCATAAATATATATTTATATATTTTATAAATTTATTTCATTATAATTAAAGTGTATTATATCATATAATAATATATGTATATTATATTATGATGTATAGTTATATTATCTTTTACAAAAATATTTCATTTAAAATATATCCAAGCACCCCAACAAAATGAGATCTAGAACTAAACAGAGTTTTCAAAGGATGAAATGCAAATGGCTAAGAAACTTTCAAAAGAAATGTTCAACATTCTCAGCCATCAAGGAAATGAAAATTAAAACTACTTTGAGATTTCATCTTACCCCGGCCAGAATGACCAAGATCAGTAAAACAAATAACAGAACACACTGGCAAGGATGTGAAAAATGAGGAATACTTATTCATTGCTGATAGGACTGCAAACTTGCACAACCACTATAGAAATCAGTGTGGAAGTTCCTCATGAATCTTGGAATTGACCTACTTCAAGATTTAGCTATACCAATCTTGTGTATATACCGAAAGGACTCAATGTTCCAATACAGAGATATTCACTCATCCATGTTCATTGGTGCTGTTCATAATAGCCATTAATCTGAAACAGGCTATATGTCCATCAGGTGATGAAAAGGTAATGAAAATGTGGTACATCTACACAATGAAATGTTATGAAATTGTTTAAAATGAAATCATGAAATTTACAAGCAATAGGGAGCTAGAAAAGGTCACCATGAATGAGGCAACCCAGACCCAAAATGGCAAATAATGTATGTGTTCTCTTCTTTGTGGATGTTAGCATTTAAACTTCAATAGGCAAGTTACTATCTTTAGAACTACAGATATTAGGTATAGAATAAGGGACTTCTGAGAGGGAAGGATCTCCCAGGAAAGGGGGAACTGAATTTATAGTTATAGAAAGACAGGGAGGAGACCAGAACAGGAGGATCAAACAGGGATCAAGAGGGCAGAAGGGAGTAGAGGAAGGAATATGAGAAACAGCTAAAATTAAGGGCCATTTCAGGGCTCATATGGAAACCTACTACTGTAGAAACATCTTACAATATAGACATATATGAAAGAACTCTAAATGAAATCAACAAATATCAGGGGAGTCAAAGCCCCAACTAGACATCTCTCAACAACAATGCCAGGAATGCCAGGAATGCCAGGAATGTGTTACATCTAGTTGAATCATTGGCCAAAGAGGCCCTTGAAAACACTCAAATATCCCAAGCTATTGGCAAAGGATATTGGTTGCTTTCCACAAACTGATGGTAAGGTCCTACTGCTGAGGACAACATTTATGTTATCAAATACAGAAGCTGAGCTGGTGCCTAGGAAGAAGTTTCACCTTGACTGACTAACATTCATGGTGCTAAAGATACTCTCCAAAGCTACCAGGGGAAAAAATTAATCATCAAGGAGAAGCTGAGGGCAGTAGAAATAGGGGACATAGCAGACTACTTTGGGGGTCATATTCTACTTCTCTTATCTGTGTACCTGAATGTGTCCTTTACTACCGTCACCAATTTCATTTATTTAAAAAACATAAAAACAGACATATATGTACATTTTAACATCAAAGGGCTCCAAAACAATGGGAATTTATCTAGTCAAATTCAAAGAGAAGCTGAAAATCAAAAATGGACACCAAAGACACTTTTCTCTGATGATACTCGGTCAGTCTGGTGGATTTGGTGTCTGGCTCATAACAGTGTGCAGGAGGGAAGTGAGCAATGCCAGAGTTTCTGTAAGGTAGGACATCTAGTAAGAGACCCTTCTCCCTAGGTGCTGTAAGAAGTACCACGTAACGCCCTCAGAACAGGTTTCAGGCAAAATCATCTCATGTGCTATGAAGAAACTACTGCAATACTTCTATCGGCATTTAGAAATTAGGAAAGAGGCTGAGGGCATGGCCCAATAGGCAAGGGAGCTTGCTGCACAAGCATGAAGACCTGGGTTTGAGTCATCCAATTTCTGGGACATCTCTAACCCAAACACTGTAGGGGTGGAGAAAGGGTTGTTGGCTCTAAGCCTATCCAGAAAGTGAGTGAGCTTCAGGTTCAGGGAGAGAGTTTGTCTCAAGGGAACAAGCTGGTGAGTGATCAAGCTGAACACCTAATGACTGCCTATGGTCTCCACACACACTGAAACAGACACACATGCACACACTATACACATATACTACACTCATACACAAAGTTTTTAAAAAAATAATGAAAGAATATATATTGAGAAGTTGTAATATAAATTGGTACTAAAATGTATTTATACTCGAAATTCAAAGCATTTGGGAATCCTAAAATATGTTAAACCATCAATTTAGCTCAGAAGCGATGCATCTAAAATTACCTGTGTCGAGGAGCTAGGCTGTCTGTTTCATTTTCAATCCACAGAAACTCTCGAACTTTGGTAAAACACAATAAAAATTAATTCCTTAAAAATGGTATGAAAAGACAAACATTGCACATTGTGCTATGGCAAAGCCAATTTACTACAAAATTTTTCAAATGTCACTCTCAATTTCCATGCTTATTGCAGAAAGGCTATACGCATTTTGTGCAGCAGTACCATCTGGTGTCTGGCAGAGCAAGGCTGATTCCTTTCTGTGGAATGCACACCCCCTCAAGCCTTAGAGACTCAAAATACTTTTCCCAGAAAAAGCATATTTCACCAGCAAAAGCAAATCAGTAAGCATACAAGAAAATCAGCAAAAGACAGAAACAGCAGACCTGCAAAACTTTCATGTATTGAAATTAACTGACACTGAATGTAAAACAAACATTATGTTAAAATTCATAAAAGATAATAATGTACTATAAAAATAACCTACTGGAGTTGAATTGAACCAGAGATAAGTGGAAAATAATCACAAAGTTAAATGCAGTAGATAAATTTATTTAGTAACAGATTCCGATACATCCAAAGAAGGAACTGGGGAACAAGAAAGTAAGGCTGGTGTTGCTTGCAATGTAGTGCAGCATCAAAGGAATAGAGTGACAGAGGGCAAGTGGGGGAGAGCCCAGTTTAAGAGAGCGTCTGCCTTAAAAAATAAGATAGAGACTAAAAACACCTCCTAATATTAACCTCTGCCCACCATGTGCATGTACACTTGTGTACACAAAAAAATGCACACTTGAATACAGATGCACATGCACATACACACACACGCACACACACACACACACACACACACACAAGATAAGGTTGACAATCTTTACTAACTGGATTTCTCACAGTCCTCAAAGAAGGGAAAAAGAGAATTTGGCAGAAGAAATGTTTGAAAAGAGGCACTTTATGTTCAGAACGTGTGAATGCCATCAATCTAACACTTTCGAGAGTTCTCAGGAATCCCTGGGGAAATTCCTACGTAACAATGCACACTGTAAGTGGCAGTAAAATTTGAAAATCTTTTCAAAGAAAGAGAAGGAATGAGAAAAGGCTTTGAAGAAATAGAGGCTTAGCTGCTGATTTAGAACAAAGCAGAAGTTAGGCAAAGGGAACATGATCCTGCCATCAGTCACATGAACAAGCTGAGATATACAGCCTTCTTCAGTTAGGCCTGGAGATTCTGCGATTCAAGGCTTTGATGGCAGACTGTGGGGACAAAGCCAGGGGACCTACATAAACTGACCCAGACCCACAGAAATAGAGAGATAACAAATATATGTTTCACAAACATTAATGATTATAAACTAAGTGGACTGTGTTTTGTAGTGCACTACTCAGCTGTCAAAATGTATGCATATCACCAGTCAGGGGATGAATCATCGTAGGCATTCTGTGCTGGGTAGTTTTATGTCAACTTAACATAACCTAAAGTCGCAGGAGAAAAGGAGCCCTCAATTACAAAAATACCTTTATAAGATCTTGCTGAAGACAAGCCTGTAAGGCATTTTCTTAATTAGTGATTGATGGGGAAGGGCCCAGGCCATTGTGGGGGGGGGGGGCATCCCTGCGCTGGTGGTCCTGAGTTCTATAAGAAAGCAGGTTGAACAAGCCGTGAGAATCAAGCCAGCAGGCAGCACCACTCCATGGCTTCTGCATCAGCTCCTGCCTCCAGGATCCTGCCATGTTTGAGTTCCTGCCCTCACTGCTTTTGATGATAAACAGTGATAAGTAACTGTGATTAAAATAAACCCTTCCCAACCCAACTTGTTTTGTGGTTATGGCGTTTCATTGCAGTAACAGAAACCCTAACTAAAGCACTCCACACTAAAACCAACTGTCCACAGAGATGAGAGAATCTACAATGTATTAGTCTTGCAAAATTCCCACCTGATGGTTCTGGAAATGAGACTTATACCCTTCTTATTACATTTTTTGTTCTTCTTTCAGTCTTTTCTCTCAGAAATGGGCATGGGAATTTAGGGCCTAGCACTCGGTATACCAGTACTCTACCACTGAGATAAATCCTCAACCCTCAGAGCTAGTCAGTCCACAGGGTTGTGTGCAAAAGCTCTATTCTGAGCCTATCTCTAGCTTCAAAATGGCCCCTGTGTTCTATCTATATGCATCCTCTTTCCTCTGTATCTGGTTGTCTCTCTGGGGTCCCCTTTTTATAAGGGCATGATTCACACTGAATAAAGACCCACACAAATGACCTCATTTAACTTGACTGCCTCTGGAAAAACTACTTTCAAATAAAGTGGCATATCGAAGTGTTGGGGAGTTGGGACATTGACATACACACTGGGAAACAGACACAACTTAATCCACAGTGTGATGCAAGGGATGGGGTGGGAGGATATGGAATAGAGCCATGGAAGGCCAGGCATTAACTTAATCCTTAGAATCACAAGATCATTCCAGCCTCAAAGAAGCCATGCATAATATTTTATTTGATTCATAGTGAGCTTGAAACCGCAGCAGTCACGCCCTTTGCCTGCAAGTGTGGGGTCTGGAATAGTCTGCAGGGCTTCTCTTGCTCTGGTTTTGCTCTTTCATTATCAGTTCCTAACAGCATAATGAAAACCACCACAGAGGATGTATGTCAATGTGGCATAGGATACAGCCAGCTATGTGTGGCCCTTTGTAAAGTTCAACTACACATGGTTTATGGATGAACTTTTTAGTGCCATGCTCATAAATCCCATGTAAGCTCATTAAAATCCTAAATGGAAGTCGTATCTCGATTGTCCCAGAGCCCAGATTCCCACTGAATCACTCCATAATGAAATATGAACATAATAAAGTTGTATGAGAGGTCACCGTCTAGAATATACTTCCAAAAGGCATCAATGATCACCACTACCTTGATCAAAACAGCTGACAGTTCCTAGACACAAAGCAAGGAGCACCAATGGGCATGTGCAATGTCCCTGCTGAATGAAGCCTACACAGAGCATTGCCATAGCATGAGCAGCTTTTTATAGCCATCCAGGGACCCTGGAAAGGCCAGGAGACAGCTCAGTTAATCAAGTGTTTGCCTTAATATACAAAGACCTGAGTTCCATCTCCGGCACCTACCCTTTTAAAAATCCAGACATAATGGTGCCTACTTATAATCCCAGTGTTAGGGAGGTGGAGACAAATGAATCTCTGGGACTTACTAGCCAGCTAGACTAGCGTATTTGCGAACCTCCAGAACTAGGAGTGAGACTCTATCTCAAAACCTCCAGAACTAGGAGTGAGACTCTATCTCAAAAAGTAAGATGGGTGGTGCCTGGAAAACTATACATAAGGGTGCTTGCGGACCTTCATATATATGTACACATGTGTACCTGCACACACCAAAACACACAAATATGCACACATACATACACATGGAAATGAAAAGAAAGGAGAGGAAAGGAAAAAGAAAGAAAGCCTGCCAAAGTTGGAGAAACAAGTTCATTTTCTTTATGCACAGGAGAGCTGTAATGCATTAACATTGGTCAGGTGTGAGCCTATGGGTGAGCCTCGCATCATTCTATCCTGATGACCCTAAGACAAAGTCCTTTAAAGTAAACACCCAAGGCTAGATCAGATCTGCTTGCTTTGCTTGTACAAGATAACTGGTTTTGTGCCCAGCACTGCTACAAAGCAGAACAATTAAATAACAAACACTGAGTTAAGCCTTCCTCCAGGACACCTGGATGAGCAGGCAGCAGTGCAGCAGCGCTGCAGATAGCTTTGCTCCTGCAAAGGATTCCAATCTCCACTCATCTGGGCTTTGTGGAGAGAAACAAAACAGCATAATTCCTATCTCAGAAAGTAAAAAAGACAGGATGAGAGGGAATAGATGGTACCAATGTCTACAACAACATAGTCCACTAAGTACAGTCAAGAAGAATTACAGCATTTCTGGAGGCTATTAAGAATTTGTACAGTGGAAGCAGAAAGTAAGAAAACATTGGCATTATTTCAAGCAGGGCAACATATTGAAGGGTTCACAGTGGAATGCGTGTCACAGTAATAAAATCTACATTTAAGTGAAAGGTTTAAACTAACACCTGCCAAACTCCAATGGGGAGGAAGAGAAAGAGAGGAGAGAGAAAAGGAGAGAAGAAAAAGGAGAGAGAGGGAGATGTGAAAAGAGGAGATGAGAGAGAAAGTAAAAAGAGCCAAGAGATGAGAAGACAAGGGAGAGAATAGATAAGGGAAAGATATTGATAATAGACAGATAAATGATTATGGGACTAACAGATAGGTAGATAGATGATTGATAGATGATAGATAGATAGATAGATAGATAGATAGATAATACATTTACACATACATGGATGATAGATGTATAGACTGATATAACATAGATTATATAGATAAAATATATGATAGCTATATAGATTGGTGCTGGTTGGATAGACAGATGATAATAGATAATGATAAATGGGTGAGCAGGTAAGTGGGTGGATGGATATATAGAGAGAGGTAGAGAGAGAGAGAGAGAGAGAGAGAGAGAGAGAGAGAGTTTGAATGTAATTGGCCCCCATATATGCACATGAAGTAGCACTATTAGGAGGTGTGTTCTTGTCAGAGTAGGTGTGGCATTGTTGAGGAAGTATGTTTACTTCCTACAGCCTGCAGATCAAGATGTAGGACTCTCCTCTCCAACACTATGTCTGCATGTGTGCTGCCAAGCTGATAATGGACTAAACCTCCAAACTGTAAGCCAGCCCCAATTAAATATTTTCCCTTATAGGAGATGTCACGGTCATGGTGTCTCTTTGTAGCAATAAAACCCTAAAACAGACAGATAGTAGATAGGTAGACAGACAGACAGAACAGAACAGAACACTAAGGGAAATGTCTTACTTGCAAAAAGCAACAATCTTCTGCTCAGCCCTAAATGGGACATGGATATCACATGGTCTCCCTGGAATGTTCAGGGATCATTGTAGAAGAGGGAGTAGAAAGATTCTAAGAACAAGAGGTCAGGGAAGAATACTGAAAAACATCATTTTTTCAGACATGACATGGTTGTTGCAAACATGAGCTCACAGTAACTATTTACTTGTAATCAGAGCACTACAGAGGCAGAGACAAGTAGATTCCTTGGCTCTCTGACCAACCAGACTAGTATATTCAGCAAGTTTCTGGCCACTTAGAGACTCTGTTCCCAAATAAGGTGGGTGCTAGAGATATGGTTCAGCTAGTAAAGTCCCTATCCAGCATGCATAAAGTCTTAGGCTCCACACTCAGCACCATATAAACCCGACATGGTGGTACACAACAGTAAACCAAGGACTCATGAAGTAGAGGCAGGAGTATCAGAAGTTCAAGGTCATTTCCTACTGTATCATAAGTTTAGGTCAGCCAGCCTGGGCTTCAAAATCTGAGAGGGGGGAACTTAAGAGAAACAACATGTGAGGTTTGGTGTAGGCGGTTCTTCTGTATTTGTGTTGCTTTCATTGGTTATTAAAGAAACTGCCTTGGCCTAGTTGATAGGGTGGAACTCAGGTAGGTGGAGAAGACAGAACAGAATTCTGGGAAGAAGAAAGCAGAGATGGGCAGAAGCCATGGTTCACCTGCCCAGACGCTGTTTAGACTCATGCTGGTAAGCCACAGTCAAGTGGCAATACACATTAATGGAGATGGGTTAAAATAATATGTGAGAGTTAGCCAATAAGAGGCTAGAAATAATGGGCCAGGCAGTGATTTAGTTAATACAATTTCTGTGTAGTTATTTTGGGGGCTAAGCTAGCCAGGCGGCGGGATGTGGCCTGCACTCCTACTACAGAGGTTGTCTTCTGGCCTCCACATGCATATACACTTCATATAAAATACACTTGCATGCATGCAAGTGCATACACACAAGGAATAAATAAATAACCAAATTCTGAAAGCATGCAGGGTCCACTGCTGTATGAGGCAGCTTGTTTGTTCCTGGCTGCTCAACTCCAAAATAACGACACAAAAACTGTAATTTAACCCATTTCTATTAATCTGTGTATTGCCACGTGGCTGTGGCTTACCGGCAAGGTTCCAGCTCATTTGTTCCTGTGGCAGCTACATGGCATCTCCTGACTCTGCCTTCTTTCTCTAAGTGTTCAGTTTAGTTTTCCCTGCCTACCTCTATTCTGCCTTGCCAGGCCCGAGACAGATTCATTATTCATTAACCAATAAAAGCAAAACATATACAGAAAGACTTCCCATACCAGTCCACTCAGATGATTCAAAGTAATTTCTGGATCTCAAGAGCTTCCTGTTACACTGTGGAAATCAGTATGGGTGTTCCTCAAAAGGTAAAAATAAAATGAGAACACCCACATAATGATGTAGTATCACTCTTAGATGTGTGCCATGAATATTTTAAGTCAGCATGCCACAGACACCTGCATACCATGGTTATAGCTGCTATATTCTTAGTAATAGCCAAGATATGGATTCAGGCTGGCTACCAGCAGTAGACAAATTGGTAAGGAAAGTATGCACATGTATGCGGAGAAGTCATATTCAGGTACAAAGAACTAAATACTGTAATTTGCAGGAAAATAGCTGGAAGTAGAGAATATCAAGTTGAGGGGTAAGTGGCAAACTCAGACAGAAAAGTATCATATTTCTTTCAACTTTGGAATATGGAAAGAAAAAGACATGAAATTACAGGAGGAACTGAAAGGGGGAGAGACAGTCATGAGGGACAAAGCTGGGAAAAATGGCTGAATAAAGCACTTGCTGTGTAAGCATGAGGACCCAACACCCACATAAAAAGCCAACAATGGCCACACAAGAGCCTGGAATCTAAGCAGAAACAGTAGGCATCATTGGTGCTTCCTGGCTTACAGCCTGACTCCAATTCAATGAAAAATCTGACTGAAAGGAATGAGGCACAAAGTGATAGAGGTCACCAGCTCATACACATGCCCATGTGCCCCAAATATACACATGTACACACACAAATGAGAGGGTAATCAGATGAATGTACTCAATGTACACTTATGAAAATGTCATCATGAAATATACTAGTTTGTACAACTAAGGCAGGCTAATTTTGAAAAACATCTTTAGAATAACCCCTTTAGAATAACCCCACCTGCAATACAAGGTAACATACTCACAGGCTCCACAGATTACCAAACTCTTATTCTACCCACCAAAGATGATTTTTAAGTCAATGAGAGAATGTAACACTAAAAAAAGTCTATTACTTCTCCCTTGATTTTTCTTTAAGTAAGATATGTAAATGCCGCAATTACATCTAGTGGGAATTGAGGCAAAATTGTGGATTGTGTCAATAAAACTAGAATGTAGGTCTTAAAAAAAATCAGTGTTCTCCCTTGACTGAAAATAAACAAATCTGGAAGAAAATCTCACTGCTCCCACCCTAGTCCTTAATATTTATACCTGAAAATATTACATTTGGAAGAGCAGCAGCCATCCTGTCATTGTCGTCCCCTTCCTTACCTCCTCTTGTCCCCTAAAGCAAACATAGAGGAATTCTGCCCACTAAGTAGGAAGGGCTGAACTCTTAAACAAAGTCAATGTTTTGCTCATACAAAAGAGGAAACTTGACATTATGCCACAACAAAGAATGGCTAAACTAGAGAAGATTTCTTTCCCTAGTAGATAGATGTTGAACTCTGTTGCTGGCAAACACAATGCTGTGGTCATCCTTTTAAAATTCTTCTAGACAATGCAGTTTGTTTGCAAAAGCTGACTTCATAATTTCCTCTCTTCATATATTCTTCCCAGTGACTCTTGTGAGTGTATAATGAGTCGCACAAGCTTGAAAGGTTTGTCTGCTCTATGGGGCACCACAGAGAGACATTTATCCAAGGCTTCCCCTGTATTGCTAAAAATCTACTGAGTAGTCACATAAACAGATTAATTCCTGGCTTGCAGTGTCTGCACAGTCCTGGTTTGCTGATAAAGTATTTAAAAAGATAGGAAGCATCCATGGGAAAAACAAAGCTCTCATCTAAAGGGGCCTATGAGATAATTTATTCCAAAGCCAAATATGAGTGATAAAGGCCCAGAAACACACATTCCATTTACCCCAGTATCCAGTTCTGAAAAGGAAACATTTCATGATGTTTTTATAGTAACAAAGAAAGTCATAGATCAAGACACTTTTCAAGTATGTTGATGAGAACACCATGGAAGTGGGTTACCAAAAAGCAGAGATACCTCTACTATCCAGGAGACAAATCTCTGAGTTTGATGAAGCACTCCCCTGTAGATGGAGCTGCGGGCCGCTTCCCACGGCCCGGCTCCCAGCCACCACCACCGGCTAGCTTTACCCAAAACAATTACACGGAAACTGTATTCTTTTAAACACTACCTGGCCCATTAGTTTCAGCTTCTTACTGGCTAACTCTCACATCTTGATTAACCTATTTTTATTAATGTGTGTAGCACCACGAGGTGGTGGCTTAACGGGAAGCATATTAGCCTACATCTGTCTCGGGTCGTAGAATCATGGCATCTGACTCACTTCCCTTTTTCCCAGCATTCTGTTCTGTCTGCTCCACCTATCTAAATTCTGTCCTATCAAAAAGCCAAGGCAGTTTCTTTATTAACCAATGAAAGTAACACATAGATGACCCTCCTCCATCACTCCCCCACTTTTTACTATTTAGCAAATTCATCTTTCACTTTGTCTTTTTGTTTGTTTTCTATTTATGTAAGCTGTCACAGTTAGTTTCAACACCAGTGGGGTGTCACATTGAGTCTGCAGACTTTAAGAACCATCCCTCCAGTGTGTCAACCTGACATGCAGGTGATCCTCAGGAATGTGAAAGATCTGAAAAGCCACAGATGCGGTGAGGGCTGGAAGCACTGTGGTTTGCATGGCCAGTCATTCAATGTACCCTTACCACACTCAGGTGTCATGGCCACAAAGTGACTTAGAAGTCAATTTGTCTTGATTTTTATAGACGCATACAACTTCTTTTAAAGATGACTAAATGAATATCTCATGGGGCTGGAGAGAAGGCTCAGTAGTTAAGAGCACTTGCTGCTTTTGCAAAGGACCTGAGGTCAGTATACAAAACCCACATTAGGAAGCTCACACCTACCTGTAACTTCAACTCCCCGGGACCTGACACCCTCTTCTGGCCTCCACAGGCACTGCACTCATATGTGCCTAGCTACACACAGGCAAACAAACATACACATAATTAAACATAATAAAATGAAATCTTTGCAATATATCTCATGCTGGTACAATGGCTGTGTTCTGTCCTCATCAATTCTCTGGGAGGATACTCCTTTTGCCTGGTTGTTGTGGGAGAGAATGAATAAGCTCTGTTGATTATCTCTCCTGCTGACAAGGGTCTGTGTTGTGTCTCTGGCCAAGGAAGGGGCTGGGGATTCTGCATTCTGTGTTATTTCATAAGGAGAAGAGAGAAACCCAACAAGAGGAAGTTTTCTCTTGTCATGATACTTAGAGATGAGTACTCATTCTAAAAGCAGAATGCTATATGTATTGGTTTCCTTTCCTGTTGCTGTGATAAATACCCTGATAAAGGCAACCTAAGGGAGAAAAGGTTCATTCTGGCTTACAGTTTTAGAGGACCATTTCATCAGGGTGGGAAAGATATTGCATCTGACAGGGAAGCATAGCAGCTGGAGCATGGGTCATGTCATATCAATGGTACAGAGGCAGAAAGTGAAGAGGAAGTACAGCTGGGCTATAAAGTCTTAAGGTTTGTCTTCAGTGACCTCCTTCCTCCAGGGAGGCTCAACCTCCTTAAGGTTCTTCAGTTTATTCTAACAACATTACCAGGTTAGAACCAAGCTTTGAAACACATGAGTCTCTGGGGCTTATCTCACATTCAAAGCACAAAACTGTATGTGAGTGGTTTTCAGCACTCATGACTTGATAGTTCTTTCAGGCAAGTTGACCTGAAAGAAATGGTACCCTCTATTTGATCTAGATGTGTGTGAATATATATATATATATATATATATATATATATATATATATATATATATTCCTAGCTGTGTTACCTTATTGTTGTAGTTTGACTAAGAAATGCTCCACCTAGACTCATGATTTGAATGTTTAGACTCCAGCTGGTAGTGACATTTGAGGAAGTTCTGGAAATTTACTAGGTGGGACCAAGCCAGAGGAAGTAGGTCAGTGTGATTATGTTCTTGGGCTTACATTATCTCTGGTTATATCCTGTCATGCTTCCTGGTCTATCACAAAGTGAACAGCCCTCCTGTACTACATGTATCTGCTGCCATGATGTTCTGTCCAAGCTCAGGTGGCCAATAAACAATGGAATGAACCCTTTAAAACCATAAACTAAAATAAATTCTTCTTCCCTTAAGTTGCTTCTGTAAGATACCTTGGTCAGAGTGACACAAAAAGTTGCTAATATGCATGCTTTGCCTAGTTTAACAGATTGGTGAATTTCTGTAGTTTTAAGTCTCTTATTCTTTCCTTCCTTAGTTACTTGTTAAGTTATTTATTGTGTCAGGAGTGTACATGTGCTTATTTCCTATGTATGTATGCACAACTGTGTGTTCATGTGTACACATCTGTGTGCATATACATGTGTAGGTCAGAGTTCAACTTCAGGTATCATTCCCCAGATGCCCTCCATCTTATTTTTTGAAACAGAGTTTCTCATTGGACTGGAGGATGCTAAATAGGCTAAACTGCCTGGCCAGCAAGTCCCCAGGAGGCTCCTGTCTCTGTGCCCAACAGTAGGATGAGAATGTGCCACCACTTCTGGCCTCTTACAAGGAAGTTTGGAAACAAACTCAGACTCTTGTGCTTGCATAGCAAGCTATTTATTAACTGAGCCATCTCCCCAGGCTACAGAGTAACATATTTTTCCATGACTTGTAAGTACAGTCAACTGTCAGTTTTTCCTCAAGCACTTTCTTGCATGGAATGACAGATGCATCACTGGAAATGACAAGAGTCCTCAGGAGATCGTCACTTCTGTTCTTCTACCAGGAAGACTTTTGGGTGGGAATCCAGATGATGAAAATCACCAGGAACTTCCTTCCAGCAGAAATGTATGTTCATACTTATAAATACAGCTTCAGCAATAACCACACACACTCACTGTGTGCTATAACTTCTGCAGCTCACTATGCAAACACTGGGTTAAACAGTGGACAATGCCCACTGGTGAAATAGTCCTTTGAAATGCCTAGTGTATAGGCTGTAGTGTCAGAAAGTTATGATGTATTTTAGCCAAACATGGGAAACTTAGAAATAAACATGAAGAACTACAATACAAAGCATGGAAGATTTAGTTTACACAGTAGTACTCTTGCTTAGATAAAATGTCACTTGATTGTTAGTGATGAACAAAGTTATTGATTCTAATGAAGTTGTTCTGTGGGAGTACAATTCTGTATTCAGGATTTCTTTTCAACAACCAAACCTATGGCTGTTGATCTTTGATCTTGCTTTGGTGAGATCTTTCACCTTTCAAATCCCTTAATTTATGTGAAACTTTTACTACACATGGGACACACACTCTTGCTGAAACTCACACCATAGGATCAATATTTAATTTATATTTTGTGAAGTAAATATAAAATCTAATTGAAACATACAGGAAATGGGTTCAATGCACTTCCCTTAGCAAAGTCTTATATTTCTCTTATCTCAAAGCACTGGAAACAGTGGCTGCACAGTTGAGCATATCTGTGTTCCACAGATCTGCACCAACCTGAGGACTTATGAACATTCCCTAGATCTCCATCAACACATGACTGGATAACGAAAATATAGAAAATATACATAATGAGATTTTACTCAGTTATAAAAAAATAAAATCATGAAATTTGCAGAATTGATGGATATGGAAAATACACCAAGCAATGTGACCCAAATTCAGACAAAAATATACATTCTGATGTTGGTGATTACAATAAAGTAGTCCCACACTATCTCAGAATGGAGTATAATAAAGGGTTCTTTATTTAGGGGTAGATTCATAGATCAATGGTCCCCTGCACAAGCAAGGAATAGGAACTGAATCCACCAGCCAAGAAGTTGTGAATATTTCTACATCTGTTTTTATAGTACCCAAGGCCATGCCCAAAGGGCCCAGCATCTCAAAGGCCATTGTCATTATTAGTCTAACTATAAGTATGAAAAACATGGATGACTATTTGTTGGTCGAGGCCATTCATTCATACCCAGCAACCCAGACCAAAATAATCACACAGAAACTGTATTAGTTAAAAAGACTACATGGCTTATTAGCTTATGCATATTTCTATCTAGCAATTATATCTTAAATTAATCCATTTCTATTATTTTATATTTTACGACAGAGCTCATGGTTTACTGGTACCAGCACATGGGCATCTTTCTCCTACGGCGGCTACATGGCATCCCACTGACTCCACCATCTTTCTCCCAGCATTCAGTTTAGCTTTTCTGTCATAGGTCCAAGCAACTTCTTTATTCATTAACCAATAAAAGCAATACATATACAGAAGGACTTCCCACATCAGCACCCATTTTCTGTCTACTTAAAAAAGAAGGTTTTAACTTTAACATGGTAAAATTAGACAAAACAAAAACAAAACAAAACTATCTATTCTTCAACTCCATCAAAGACTCCAGAAGGACATAATATTACCCACGTAAACAGGAAGTGCATCGTAAGCAACTTTCAAAACTCTAGAATTGACAGAAATTTTGCTGCCTGGACAGTCACCCAAAGTTCTGTAACATTTGGGCACCCATCTTCAGCCTACAGGCCTATAGTATCCAGCAGACTTTTCCATGGATGAGGAAATTTCAAAGATAGTCTCACCTATATTGGCAGTTTGTCAGGCACTTTCTTCTGTGTCCTGCAGACTGTCTCGCGGACCCTTTCATGAAGCAGGAACCCCAAAGAATAATCTCACCTTTAGGGCAAATTCAGCAGTCATTTCTCTGTGGGTCCTGCAAGTCCAGTTCATACAGCATTAAGCATTCCAGGCAAGAACACTTTCTTACCCAAATGACTAGCAAACTACATAAGGAGCCTCTTCAATGCCCATCTTCCTCTTGAATTATTGCTGCCAGGAGCAGATGTGTCTCATTGTCATGAAAAGTTTTAAGTTCTTGAAACATTTTAAGTGCCATATTCTGTTAGTCTTTGAAAGGTCTGAAGGGTAACTATCCATCTGAAATATATCTCTGTACATCTAGAAAACCAAACTACCATGACTATAAGCTTGGCTAACATAGATGGCCTACCTATTAGCCTGTATTTCTTAATTATACATTATATTTCTAATTGAGCTGCACAAACACAATGCCTTAATCAAGAGCAAAAATATACATATAACAAAATTGACCCTAAATTTGAATCAACAGACCAAGATCTATACCAATGCAAAATATTCATCTCTATATCATATCACTCTTTAAATGTAAATAAACATTTGTAAACAATATTTGGGAATTGGGGCATAGTTCTCTTCAAACTGCTTCCTGCTTTTTGTTGGGCAAAGTAATGTTGGGGTTTGTGGAGATGTTTCAGGGTGCCTGGGTTCATCAAACCACATTAGACTGGATAGAATCCACAGGTTCTCATCCTCTGTGGAAACAAAAGCAGAACCTCTTTTCCAAAGCAAAATATCCTTAGATCCAAATTTTGAAGTCAAGATATCTTTAAAATATATATGTTGGTTTAGCTTAGCAGCCTGTACAATGAAATATCTCTCTGTACATAGCTCATTTAGAGTCAAAAGTTTAAAGAAAATACAATAATATACATAATCCAGACTCTCTGTATATGTTCCATTGTTATGTGGCTTATTTTCTTACTCTATTACTTTTTCTACAAGTTTTAATATTTATTTTATTATCTTTACCCCTTTAATCCTTGACTATCTGTACTCTTTTATATTATAACTGTCTATACTCTTTTTCCTTTCTCTCCCAAGCCTATGAACATTTTTTAAACATATTGTGTCTCATTTAAAGGTCATTTATGTCTAAATCTGTCTTATTGTGAATCTAAAATCCTTTTTTGACAAAGAGCATTTTAAAATGGTAAGCAGTGTGGTCACTGTGGCCATGGATACTGTCTCCACCTCTATCAGCCTTTTAACATGGCAGAGGTAATTCACAGTTATCTCTGGGACTGCCAGAAGGGAACTGTGCTCACCACCTCAATTTTGGTAAGCAATTGGCCCATGCTGCCACCAAGTAACTTGCATCACAATGCCCACAAACCCCATTCAAGTGCTTAGCCTCCTGCAAGAGCCATTTGTGCTGCCAACATGAACCAGGAAGTCACCAGTTTTTATGCTGAGTCAGTAACCCCTTTCTCAAAGGAGCTGTGGCACCTCTGCTCCTGCTAGCAAACAGAGCCCATCTAAAAAAAATGCAGCTAGCAAGAACCCATGCCTAACTCTGTTCTTTTGTGTCTAGAATTCCTTTCCAAGCTGTCACAGGTTTTACATGGATGTAGTCAGCCCCATGTTGGTATGCCAATCTGTTGCCAGAGACTGTATGTACATTTATCCCCAGCCATCCAAACCTGAAATAATCACACAGAAACTATATTAATTAAAACACTGCTTGGCCTATTAGCTTATGCATATTTCTAGCTATCTCTTACATCTTAAATCAACAAATTTCTATTATTTTATATTTTACCACAGGTCTCATGGTTTACCAGTAATGGTGCATGAGCATCTTTCTCATCCAGCAGTTACATGACATACCACTGACTCTGCCTTCTTTCTCCCAGCATTCTATTTAGTTTTCCTGCCTAACTCTATTCTGCCCTGTCATAGGCCCAAGGGGCTTCTTTATTCATTAACCAATAAAAGCAATACATATACGAAAGGACTTCCCACATCAACTATTGACCTATAATTTTTAATACCTATATAGCTTAAAGAATAAGGCTTTATATTAGAATATTAGACAATTTTTAAACAACTGTGCAGCAAATGAGGACAATGACCTCAAAATGTAAACAATGTATAAATATCTTGATCAGAGGTAGGAATTATAGTGCAATATGATAAACATATCCTAAAATTGTATCAATATACAAAATATCTTAAACAGAGGTAGAAACATGCATGAATACAATATGACATAATAACTTTGCATTGGTGTACAATATTATAAACAGAATTAGGAGCATATTCAATATAACAAATATAATTTGAATTTGTATCAATATACAAGAATCTATACCAATGTAAATTGACTATAATATCTCACAAGTATTCACTCTATTACTGACCAGTATTATTAGTATGAGTAAGCTCACACTAATCTACCTATTTTCAAGCCCTAAGTTCTCCCTCACACATGTTCTCTCTCATAGGTGGATCATAGCCTATAATGTGTAATACATATAATACATATAAGAAGCAGAGTGGGTAAATCCTAAATACTACACATATAAGTGTTATTAAGCTCAAAAAACTCAAAAGGGGGACTAAGAATATTAAGGAGTGATGAGGAAGGATAGGTAAGGCCCCAGAACATATTGATGTGAAAGAAGAATGAAAAGATTTACAATGGGTATGAGAGACAGCAAGGTATAGGAGGGGGGGTAAAGGAAATTGTTAACAAAAACTTTGAAATGTCAGAAGTATCTAACACCTTATATACTAATTCCAAACTATTTAATAATAACAATAAGGTTGGTGATAAGCCATTATATATTTCCTCTGTTGACAGATTCTCCATTACTATATTTCTATGTCTTCTCATTTCTGGAAAGTTTTTATATTTGTTTTCATATCATTGTATTCTTTCTACATAGTGGCCTCCTGCCTCCCCTCCTCATTCTTCCTCTCTCCATCTCCCTCCCTCCCCCCCCCTCTCCCCCTCTCTCTCTCTCTCTCTCTCTCTCTCTCTCTCTCTCTCTCTCTCTCTCTCTCTCTCCCACACTCTTCAATACTAGGGTTAAACCCCAAGTCTCACACATACAAGGCAAATATTCTACAACTGAGGTATATTCCAGCCCTCTTTTTCTTTCTGAATGCTAGAGTCTTGCTCTCTACTACACGCTAGACTTGAAGTCACAATCCTCCTGTCTCGGTGTACACTACCATGCCAGGCAAACTTCTGCTACCTTAACCATTTGTGAGGCAGATATGCTGAAGATAAAACTTGGCACCTTGAGAAAGCTGGGAGTAGTTGACCATTGGGAGCCCCTCAACTATCTTTTGTTTCTTCTTTCTCTTCCTTACCCCCACAGTACCAGGGTTAATTTTCACATATGTTAGCCGGTACTCATCATTTATTGTAGGATAGGATCTTATTGTGAATCCCAGGCTAGCCTTTAACTCACTCTGTAGTCCACACTGGCCTTGATTTTGCCATCCTCCTGCCTTACCTTTCTGAGTAGCTAGAATAACAGATCTGTACTACCACATTAACCTTTTATTCCTTTTCTAAATAATAAATTGTTGTTATAAAAAGACTTAGCCAAGCCTCTGCATGTCTCTAGCTTCCTGAAACAACAGAGTATTGCCCACCCTCCAGTGTGTTCCCACCATGCTATCATAAGACATGTTTGAATATAGCCAATGAGACTTAAACACTGAAGAGATGCTGCTATGGTCAGGATGGATTGTCACTTGACAAGATCTAGAGTCACCTCAGAGACAAATATTTGGGTGTGTCTGTAAAAGTTTCAAACACTTGAAAATTCTAAAACTGAAAGTTACTTTAAGCCCCTTTTCTTTATGTTTATGTGCATGGGTGTTTTACTTAGATGTATATCTGTATACCACTTCTATGTCTAGTATGCATGTAAGCCATAAGAGGGCACAGAATCCCCTAGAACTGGGGTTATAGATGGTTGTAAGGTGCTATAGGTGTAATGGCAATTGAGTCTAGGTCCTCTGGAAGAGAGGAGTCACCACTCCATCCTCTAAAGCCGTGTTTCTTTATAAAGCACCCAGTCTTTAAAATTTTGCTCTAGCAACTGAAAATGAATTAATACAGGAATCTTCTATGCTTTCAGGTAACCCATCATTAAAATATTCATGTTATGAATCAATTGAGGTAAATATTTTAAGGTTGCAAAGATCATTCAGAGGTGACAATCATAACACATTCGACATCATGTACCACTCCTCCTTTATTCACTAAACATTTAGATTAAACTGCATATGTAAACTGCTGATAATGGAGTTGTTTTGACCCATAAAATGTCAGTCTAATAGATTGATGGCCTCTAAGCTAAGTAAGATATTTGCTTTTTTCTTCATTTTTACCTTTTTATTACATCTACCTATTGCATGTACATGACACAGTGTGTGAAGTCAGAGGATAACTTGTGGGAATTGGTTCTCTCCTTCTGCCTACCATGTGGGTCCCAGAAATTGAACTTGGATTACCAGACTTTGCAAGCACCGTTACCCACAGGGCCATCTGGACAACCCATAATGAACATTTTGTTATATTTTTGGCAGGGCTGGGAATTGAACCTGAGACTTTGTGCATGCTAAACTAGTATTCTACCATGGAGCCATATCCTGAGCTCTCATTCTTCATTTTTAAAACACTATTAAAACAATGATTGCCTTCTGGGTCAGCTCTGAGATTTCTTCAGATCCTAAAAATCTATTTACATTATTCTGAAAACCCATAGAAGATAAGCCAACCCCCCAAACTTGACAGTTTACTCTGGTAGGTCAGGGAGATGGTTCAGTTGGTGAAGATCTTGCATGAGGATCTGAATTTGATCCCCAGGACACATGTAAAAAAGCTAGGTTTTATAGTCAGTACTTGTACATGAAGCATTGAAGGGGGGAAAACAGGTCTCTGTGGCTCACTGGCCATCCAGTTTCACCTAATCAACAAAGTCAGGGCCACTGAGAGACCCTGTCTCAAAAAGCAAAGTGAATACTATATGAGGAATGACACCTACAGTCTACACATAAGCACACACATCAGAGCACACACACACGTATACATGCATGCACACCTGCACAGACACTCATAAATACACACACCCAAAAAGGAAAAGAGCAAACCCTAAGCATTACACAAGTTGAGACTATGAATGTGATGTCTTCTGATACACCGAACAGACCCAGCTAGGTTTTTCTTGTATCTTAGTTGTTTCCTTGAAAATTCCAAAACTATAGCATAGCTATTCACAGAGTATCTTTACCTTCATTCATTATTTTCCAAAAACCACTTTAGACATAGTTGTCTCCCCTTGGCCTATTTCAATTTCTAAATTGCCTTTTCCTGTGAGCCACCAAAGTGTCTATGGCATCTGCGATTCCTGCTAATTGCAGGTTCTTGGCACAAGCCCTTGACATCTCTATGAAAAGGTCGGCCATTTCTATCTGTCTGTCATTTATCTGCAGGAAACAGACTCAGCAGACTGTGTTTCCTCACTATGATTAAAATGGATAGAAAATCTGATGATGGGCTGGCCTTCCAGGACAGGAGAGATGGATATGACTTTATTGGCACGTCATGAAAAACTGGGGGAGTAAGAACTATTGTGGTTTGAGGAGAGAGTTACGTAAATATTTACTTTGTTTTTGTTTTCTTCCTTTATTTTTTTCTAGTATTTTCAATGTTCAGAAATTCTATCAGTAAAGAACTTGAAAAGGTTGGCTTAGCATACCAGACTCCAGCCACCAGGAAAGCTTTCCCATATGTTGTCAGGTTCTTCAACAAATATGATTTTATTCAATATAAACGTACAAAACATACTGAAATATTTTCATGACAGCAAATTAAACCACCTAGCAAGTAAGTCATATGAACAACAGTGTAATGTCAAACAGCATCGTGTATCTGTGCAAGAGTCACAGCTAGCTTCTTAACCATACACAAGACTGCATACTCAGTCATACATATTCCCAAGCTGCCTGTGGGACATTTCAAATACAGTTTTTGAAATGGATACCAGAAAGCATGCTCACTAAAGGCTTTTAACATTCATGATTTAATATGAAGACAGAGGAGAATCGGGAAACTGATGAGGAGTATTGGTCTAGAAGTCTAAGGAAGATGTGCACCCTTTGCTATGTTGTCACCCAACTACAGGGTCTGAATTAACTACCAAGTACTTTTCTCCTTCATAGAATCATTATATAAAAACTGTGTATCCTGGCAATGAAGATATATACACACACACACACACACACACACACACACACATACACACACACACACACACACACACGATGCAGAAAAGTACATGGGTAGAGAGGACTGAGAACATGGTTCAGTCACTAAAGCACTTGTAATGCAAGAATGAGGACCTGAGTTCAAATTCACAGCACCTACATAAAAGTAGGGCACATAGATACACATAATGTAATCCCAGCACTGGTGTGACAGAGGCAAAAAGATCCCTGGGATTTACTGGTCAGCCAGAACAACCAAAGCAATGAGTTCCAGGTTCAGTGAGAGATCCTGTCTCAAAAATTAAAATGGGAAGTTATTGAGGAAGTCACCCCAGTCAACCACTGTCCTCAAATGGACAAGTAACATGTACATACAACCTGCATGCACACACATGTGCCCACATAATGCAAATATGCATGTATACACACCACACAGATAAGCATGCAAAAAGAATAATGGAGAGCACTCAAAGAAGAAATCTGACATTGAGTTCTGACCTCTACCCACAGAGGTATACGCATTCATGCTCACCCACAGGCAAATGTGCATGCCAACCTCCCCCACACATATACATACACATTAACTTCCCACATACACAAAAAGAAAAATACAAAGGGAAACAGTCAATGATTATATTGCTAACCAAAAAAATGGGTGCCAGAAAAGAAAAGAAGATGGAAAAGAAAAATTATATATTGTGTTAGAGTTGAAAAGCAGTTAGTGATACATGTATTCTATAATGGCAATTACTACAACAAAGAAAGTAATTTTCTGAGCTAAGAAGAAAGGTAAGCTGGTAAAAATGCTTTCTTCACACGTCCTTAACAAGCAAAAAGATCTGAATTTGATGCCCAGAACCCAAATTAAAACAGCCGGGCATTGTGGCATGAACAGAGGGTCCCAGCTCTAGGGAGATGGGGACAGAACTCCTGGGGCTAGTCTGTATACCTAGTCCAGGCCAGTGAGAGACCTTGTCTCAAAAACCCAACATCATGCATAGATCCTGAGGAACAATACACAAGGCTGGCATCTGGAGTCTCCTTTTGGCTTTTATTCTGTTGGTATGAGGCTGATGTCCTCTATCTGAGTGGCACACTTACAGTAGTTCATGTTAGGGGTGACCCATCAAAATGATGAGTCGATCTGACAGTTTCCAAGGAGCAGTTACATTGCTAGTGAGTCCCAGACAAAGCTGCTGACGAATTCTGTGCTTGTCATGCTGGCACAGGAAGACATGATTTATTTGCATCTGGAAAATTAGATTGGAAAAATTCAGAGACAAGTCAGAAATCTGTCTAAACAAACAGATGGCCTGGAGAATTATTTCCATCTTCATGTCAGTTCTTTTGGTACTAATAACCCAGGACTTGTATTTAAATCTTTTCGTGTGTGTGTGTGTGTGTGTGTGTGTGTGTGTGTGTGTGTAAGTCGTGTGGATGTGTGTTTTGTGGATGTATGCACATGTTTATGAGTGTGCACACATGTGATGGTCAGAGATATCAAACTTGGATGTCATTCTTCAGGAGCAATATACTTTGTTTGTTGTGGTTTGAAGTTAATCAACTGATCAGCTCCCCAGCACTCTTCTGTTTATGTTTCTGTCCTTTCAATGATGAATAGAGCTGGTTCTATTGACATTTTGGTTCTAGATATTTTCTGGTGTGATAGCGCACATCTCTTTTCCATCTCCAAGTTGGAAATTCATGATGGGCTCCAGGGAGCTTTGTCTGCCAGGGACACCAGCTAGCTTCACTAAGGTCAGGAGGGTGCATCAATACTGTTGTGGAGCTGCTGTCAGACATACAAATAAGAAAACCAGAGTAGCAGTACAAACATGAATGGCTATATTAAGAATGCAAGACAGTGATTTACCAAAGACACTGGTGCCGAAACATCTGGTTGGCAGGACTGGTGCTGCATTTTAGATGTGGTCCGATACTCACAGAGAAAAATTCACATATCAAGGCCACACAAAACAAGATAGGAAAGTGATTTGAAACAAAGTCTTGGAATATGTTTTGGAAAGGTGACAATGTATAAATAGCAATTTCTTGGAAATGTTTCTCTCTGAAGTAGATTCTTCCAATCTTTATTATTTTTCCCAGTCTTGAGCTTGCATTTGCAAACTTGCTCACCAATATTCATTTCTAGCTAAGTGAACACTAGATAATATCAGAGACTTTGTGCCACCAACCAGTTAAGGGACCATATACTCTAGACATAGGGTCATAGACATACAGAACAGCCTGTGTGTGTCTCTTTTAATCATACAGAAAATAGTATAAGAGAGAGCAAAAAATCACAGTAAGGCTACAGGAGTCAACCTTTGGTACCCACCAAAAGAGGTACTTCTAGTTATTATTAGGTTTTGTGACTATGAATCATGATTGACACTTGTAATAAAGAGATAGTGTTTTAGAAAATGTTCAGAAAGTGACAAAACATTATAAAATGTACCTTACAATCTTATATACATAGCTAAAGGAAATTAAATAACCTTTGTTCTTAAGTCCAAGATGCCTGGAATTCTAATCTGGCTCCATATCATCTCTGGTTTGTAATATTTCAACCCTACATACCTCCTTCCTCTTGAGGGCAGGCTGGCCTCAAGACCTGCTTCTGATAGTATTCTCTCTCCAGCCAAATGGGATGATACCTCTGTATTTCAGTGATAAGCCTGTTACTTCTCTACAGCTAGCTGACTCTCAATTGCCTTCCTGGATTGCACACTTTAATATAGCAAGCTGTCACATAAGAGAATTAGAGATACTATCACTAACCCTCCCACCATCGCTGCCCTATGCTACAGTCAAGTCCTACTTATTTATTAGATGAGTAGCAGAAGTAATTGAGAGAATCTTTATTATTCCAGCTCAGTGCTTTCTCCATTTCCTAACCTATCCAACTCTCTTTCCTTTCCTATAAGATACCTTCAAAAATACCACAACTCCAGAGGTCCCTAACTCTTACAAACTATCAGTGCCCTAAATCTGTGCTGTTTAATTCTGGAATGATAAATGCTGAATGAGGATATAAATTCCTTGGGGATATCCATGCAGCTGTAATAACAATTGTGTTATGATTAAAGATTCATTGGGAATGAAAAAAAATCCATTTGCTTTTCTCAAAAAGAGTTTGATATCCATAAAAACTTCCTTTTGAAGCAACATAGAAGAGTTGAATTCTATTGGAAAACCAGAAATACACGTATATTCTTTACAACCTTGACGCAAAGTTGAAAAATGTCATGGTTTGGACTTGCAGTGTACCCCAGAGGCTCATGTACTGTAGGATTCCTATGCAACACAAGCAGTATTCAGAGATAGGGACTATGGGAGATGATTAATTCATGAAGACTGACACTACTAATGAATCCAAGAACACATCAAGAAGATCAAGCCACCAAGATCAAGTAGGCTTCATCCCAGAGATGCAGGGATGGTTCAACATATGAAAATCAGTCAATGTAATCTACCATATAAACAAACTGAAAGAAAAAAAATATGATCAGCTAATTAGATGCTGAAAAGTCCTTCAACAAAATTGAACACCCCTTCATGATAAAAGTCTTAGAGAGATGACAGTTACAAAGGACATAGCTAAACATAATAACGACAATTTACAGAAAGCCAATAGACAACATCAAATTAAATGAAGAGAAACTCAAAGCAATTAAGCTAAAATCAGAAAAAAGATAAGACTGTCCACTCTCTCCATATCTAGTCAAGGTAATTGAAGTTCTAGCTGAAGTAATAAGACAACTGAAGGATACGAAGGGGATACAAATTGTAAAGAAAGAAGTCAAAGTATCATTATTTGCAGATGACTTGATAGTATACATAAGCAATCCCCAAAATTCTACCAGGAAACTCCTACAGCTGATAAACACTTTTAGTGAAATGACTGGATAACTGAAAAAAAGGTTAACTCAGAAAGTTTAACTCAAAAAAATCAGTACCTCTCTTATACATAAATGGTAAATGGACCGAGAAAGAAATCAGGGAAACAACACCCCTCCCAATAACCACAAACAATAAAAAATACCCTGAAGTAACTCTAATCAAGCAAGTGAAATACTTACATGACAAAACTTCAAGTCTTTAAAGAAAGAAATTGAAGAAGATACCAGAAGATGAAAGATCTCCCATGTTCATGGACTGGTAGAAGTAACATAGTAAAATTGGCCATCTTACCAAAAGCAACCTAGAGATTCAGTGCAATCCCTATTCAAATTCCAACACAATTGTTTACAGACCATAAAAGCAAAATACTCAACTTCATAGGAAAAAAACAAAATGAAAACCAGGATAGCTGGAACAGTCCTGTACAATAAAAGAACTTTTGGAGGAGTCATCATCCCTGATTTCAAGCCATACTACAAAGTTATCGTAATAAAATGCATGGTATTGGCATAAAAAAAGACAGATGAATAAATGGAATCGAATCTAAGACCCAGAGGTAAATCCACATATCTATGAAAACCTGAAGTACACAATGGGAAAAAAGAAAGCATCTTCAACAAATAGTGTTGGTCTAACTAGATGTCAGCATATAGAAAAATGGAAATTGATTCTTATCTTTCACCCTACATAAAACTCAAGTCCAAGTGGATCAAAGAACTCAAAGAAATATATTAAACCTGATAGAATAGAAAGTAGGGAATAGCCTTGAACATATTGGCACAGGAGACAACTTTCTGAATATAACACCAGTAGCAAACACCAAGATATACAATTAATATAAATGTGACCTCATGAAACCATAAAGCTTCCATAAGGCAAAGAAAGTCACCAATAGGACCCAGAAAGGCTAAGTAACAAGGAGACTCAAGGGTGGATGCTAGAAAGGGGAAATGGAAGAGATTTTGCATGTGGACTTGGAGTAGGTGGGGATGGGAACAGGAGGGATTGGGGATGGAGGCAGAGAGTACTGGGAGAAATGACTGAAATCTGGGGGCATTTAGGGGCGCAATGTAGAAATCTAGTGCAGTAGAAATTCCCTGGGATCTATGAGCATGATACCAATGAAGTCTCCTAGCTACTGAGGACACAAAGCCTGAACTGGTAAGGCTCCCAACAATGGGACTTGTGGCCAGGATGTCAACCCAGTCACAAAATCTATGACCTACAATTCGACCTGCCTATAAGATGTGCTGGTGCAATGGCACAGAATTCCTGGGAGTGGCCAAACAATGACTGGTCCAACTTGAGGCCCATAACACAAGAAGGAGCTAATGTCTGACACTGCCTGGATGGCAAGGAACCAGAGACAGAAAGCCCAGAGACCCATGATAGAACCAAACACAACTAGCAAAAAAAAGTCAATGAAATGATTCTTAATGATATTCTGTTATACTCATAGATTGGTGCCTAGCTCATTGTCATCCAGAAACTGATGGGAGCAGATGCAGAGATCCACAGCCAAGCACTATGCAAAGGCAGGGGAACCCTGTAGAAAATGGGAAGGAAGGATTGTAAGATCCAAAGGAGTCAAGGATACCACAGCTCTTTTTTGTTTTTGCTTTTTGAGACAGGGTTTTGCTGTAGTTTTGGAGCCTGTCTGGAACTAGCTCTTGTAGACCAGACTGGCAAATACAGCTCACCGAATCAACAAACCTGGGCTCATAGGGGCTTACAAAGACTCAAGCAATAAACACGGACCCTGTATGTGTCTGCACTGGGTCTTCTGCATATACATTATGGTTGTGTAACTTGGTGTTTTGTGGGACTCTCAACAGTGAGAGCAGGTTGCATCTCTGACACTTCTACCAGACTTGGGACCCTTTACCTCCTACTAGGTCGCCTTAACCGTCCTTGATATGAGGGTTTGTGTTTAATCTTATTGCAACTTGTTATGCCACTTTGGGTGGATATTCCCTGGGAGGTCGGCTCTTTTTATTTGAAAGGAAAAGGAGGAAGAGTGGATCTGGGAGAGAGGAGAGGTACAGGGAGGGATTGGGAAGGGTGGAGGGAAGGAAAACTGCTAGGGATGTAATGTACAAGAAAAGAATAAAAAAGAAAAACTACAAGTAAAACCAAACATAAATAAATAAATCTCTCAATAACTTTTAAAAAATGAAATGTAGGAGACAAAGCTTTGTTAAATGGAATAGGTCTTTGGAGTGTGTCGTTTGTACTTTATCTTGTCCCTAGGTCCTTATTCCTTCTTTCTGCCTTTTGGTCACCAGGAGACCAGCAGCTTTGCTTTACAACATGTTTCTACCATAGTGTGCTGCTCCCTCATGGAGCAGAAAAAAATGGAGCCAAGTGACCATGAGCTTAAACAATGAGAGAAAATAAACATTTTATCCTTTAAGTTGATATTCTCAGCTATATTGTCATGGCAACCAAAAGAAGCTGGCTAACACAGAGGACCATTGTTTTTAATCAAACAGCAATGTTTACCAACAGGTAGTCTACTCCTTCTCTTCCTACAATTTTAACAGACTGAATAAAATGTTCGAAGAGAATGAATAAAGCTGAACTTGTTTATGTCACTTTTGTGGCAACCTTGTCACTTGTTGCCATTTTCAGATGTCTCCCATAATCTTTAATAGGGATAGCTACTGAATCATTGTAAAAATAATTGGGAAGATATTTTTAGGATGTCATATCCCCTAATGTTTCCAGTCTTCTCAATTACATGATCATCTGGGCTCTTCAGTATAAGAAGACAGGCGTGAAAACAGTGCTGCACAAATGCTATAGGAGTCATCAACCACTTTCTGATTGGATTTATGACCCACTCCATAAGACTGAATACATACCTGACACTGTTAAAGTGGTCAAGAACCTGAGAATAGATAGGTCACACGCCTAGGAGAAACCTATCACCATTATACTACCAAAGAAACATAGCGATAAAATGACTCCTAATGGCATACTACTAATCCCTTTGTATTAAACTTCTCTAGAGGAACAGAACTGATAGAATGAATATAGAAAGAGGGAGAGGGAGAGGGAGAGAGAGAGAGGAAGAGGGAGAGGGAGAGAGAGAGAGAGAGAGAGAGAGAGAGAGAGAGAGAGAGAGAGAGAGAGTATTTATTACAGTGAATTACAGGCTGTGGACCAGCTAGTCCAAAAATAAATTTTTCAATCCAGAATCCTAAAGAAGTTGTCTCTAATGCCAGCGAAGAAGTGAACTTGTCAGAGAGAATGACAAGCAAGCAGATAAAGAGAGAGCAAGCTTCCTCCTTCCATGTCCTTTATATCGGATGCCAGTAGAAGGTATGACTGATATTACAGATAGATCTATCTTCCCATCTCAAAAGATCTGGATTAAAGGTGATCTTCCCCCTTCAAAAGATTTAAGAAAAATCCCCCAACTCCCACAAATGTACAAGGATGACACCAACTAAGACTCTTACTTAGCAACAGTGGATTTATAGCCTGAACTGGCTATCTCTTGCAGTCATATTGTGGCTACCCCAATTATAATCAGAGAGCATTCATCCAGTAATTGATGGAAACAGATGCAGAGGCCCACAGACAAGCACTAGACCGAGCTCCAGGAATTTTGTTGAAAAAAGGGAGGGAGGGTTGTACAGACTGAAGGGTCAAGATCATCACAAGGGAACCCACAGAAAAAAAGTCTAACCTGGGCTCATAGGAGCTCATAGACTCTGAACCAATACCTAGGGAGCCTGCATGTGACCAACCTAGGCCCCCTACATATGTGTGACAGTTGTGTAGCTTGGTCTATTTGTGGGACTCCTAACAGTGGGAGCAGGACCTAAATGTTTTGGCTGTCTTTAGGAATCTATTCCTCATATTGGGTTACCTTCCTTAGTCTTAATACAAGGAGAGGAACTTAGTCCTACCTCAACTTGATATGTCATGCTTTGTTGATAACCCTGTGAAGCCTGCCCCTTTCTGAACAGAAGCAGGGGTAGTGGGGAAGAAAGAATAAGAGGATAAAATGGAGGGGAAACCAGTCACAATGTAAAATAAATGAATAAATTTAATAAAAAAAAGTAAAAGAAAAATCCCTCACAGGTGTACCCAGTCACTTGGGTTTAATTAGTTCCAGGTATAGTCAAGTTGACACTGAGAATAGCCATTACACCATAGATCAGTGTCTTCACTTATTAGCCAATAGCACAAAAACAAACAAAACCATTGCTAAACAATTTGCTACTCATTATGCCAAGAATGTAGGGTTTTTTTTCCTTCTAAACTTCACAAGTTCGGAGCACTAAGTTGAGTTGAAAGGTAAAACTTAACATCTTAACTCTTAAACATTTTTGAATGAAGCAATTAAATATATAATCCCTATTATCACACTATAAAAAATAGAGAACACACCACAAAGGAGACCAACAAAATTTGGTGTTAAAGAAAACTTAGATCATTCAAAAGGAGGAATGGAGCTGGAGGTGTGGCTCAGAGTGCTTGCCTAGAATGTGCAATGTCCTAAGTTCCATCCTCAGCACTGGAGACTTACAGAGAAAGGAAGAGCCAGAATGGTGGTGCCATTGAGACCTCCAGATCTCTAAGTTGTCAGCACAGGCACCTGTATAGAGTAGGTCTATAGATCACATTCAGAAATATTCATTTCTTTCAAAGAACATAATAGGGCTGGAGGGATGCTTCCATGGGTAAAAAGCTCTTGCTGTACAAGTATGAGAACATTATTTCAAATCCTGAGCGCCCACAAAGAAAGTATCTAGGAATTGCTGATTATTAACATAGGTCCATCTTGGGAGCAGTGAGACCCCAGATCCTGAATTTCTTGTAATCCCCTGATCTGAGTGCCTACAGCTGCTCTGAGCACGGAGACCTTCAGGAGTTCCTGATGGCAGGAGAGTGGTTTCTGGTGGGTTTGGCTAGGGCGTGGCTATCTCTATATAATCTGCCCCTGAACACAATAAAGGGGGCATTCTTGGGGAATTCAAGGATGACCCGTGTCGCTGTCTCTCTGTCTCTGTGTCTGTATATTTTAACCTCCAGCCCCTTGCCCGAAGCTCACAAACTGGGTAATAATGCACAGAGCGCAGACATGGGGGCGCGGTGCGCGGCAAATGGAGGTCCCCACAGAGATAGCAGCAGGTCCAGGCAGCGTTTCTATTAAGCAAATCCTGCTTTCACTGCTACTACACTGGTCTTTTACCTAAAGTATCAAATTGCAATCTACATGCTCAAGAATCCACATTTAAGCCAAGTCTAGTGACACAGGTGTGTAATCCCAGATACTCAGGAGGCTGATGAAGAAGTGCAAGTTCAAGGCCAGCCTGACCAACAGGATGAGTTTAGGGCTAGCTGAGATACTTTAAAGAGGCCATGGATGCATGGGATTTTAGGTTTGATCCCCCAGAATCACAATAAATAAAAACAAAATCAAGAATCTGTATTAAAACAGTAGTCTATCAAAAAATATTAGATTGAGATAGCTCAGTAAGCAAATGATAAGGACTTGAGTTTAAACCCCAGAACTCATGTAAAAATGTTGGGTGTAATAACACACAGTTCTGATTCCAGCAAGGGAAGGGTGGAGATTGAAGAAACCCTAGGGCTCTCTGGCCAGACAGTAGAAAGTCTAGCCTGGCTAGTAAGTTCTAGGCAAATAAAAGACATTGTTTCAAAAAGAAGGATATTGAATAAGGAATGACACTTAAAGTTGTCCTCTGCCCTCCACTGTGCCGCTGTGCACACATGCATACATACACATCACAAAGTGGGGGAGGGATTTACACACACATTTGCTATTTGAGATCCAAGCTCAAAATATTCTATTTTTATTCTGTACCTATTGTTATCCTGGGGCATCAGAGTCCTTTCAAGCTTCCCTATAATTCATTTCATATGTCCTGAAAGCTCACTGCTTCCTTTCTCCTACTATGTCACAGACAACCAAGGCCCTACCTAGATTCTCCACCTCCTGCAACCTCTGTGACATCCCTTTGAGTTATTGTGCCGCTGGTCATCATCACTGTGTGGATTCCTCTTCATTCTATTTTTGTTCCCTGTTCAGATCTCTGACTTACTCATTAGACTATTGAACCCCTGAGAACAAGAATTGGGTTTTCTTTTTATTATTTTTTTTCTCATTTTTCAATTTAGAATAGATTTTTAATGCCAAATATTTTGATTATGGTTTCACTTCCCCCAACTCATCCCAGATCCTCCACAATCCCTCACCTACTCAAATCCATACTTTTTCTCTCTCACTCTCTCTCTTTCTCTCTCTCTCACTCTCTCTTGCTCTCTCTCTCTCTCTCTCTCTCTCTCTCTCTCACACACACACACACACACACTAGGATATAAACAGGCATCTAAAATAATAATAATGATAAAATAAAATTAGATAAAACAAAAATCAAACAAGCAGAGGGAAAAGAGCCAAAGAAAATGTCAAGAAACACATAGACACAGAAACACACATTCTCTCACACAAAAATCCCATAAGAACCCCAAACTGGAAACCATAGTATATATGCAAAGAACCCATAAGACATAAATAAAAGCCCTGACAAAGCATTATGAGACAAAGAACCTCCAAAAATGCCATTCAGTTCACTTTGTGTTGATCATCTACTGCTGGGCTTAAGAGTGGTTTGTATATCCAGTGAGACTCCATTGGAGAAAACTAATTTTTCTTTTGCAGGCATATGTCAATTGAAGATAGCTTCTTGATTAAGGGTGGAAGACCATATCCACTCCTCCTTCTCAATGCTGGGACCTCATCTAGCTTGAATCTGTGACGTCTTGGTTGTGTTGGACATCTGTGAGTTCATATGTGCATCAGTCCTGTTGTGTCTGGAAGGTCTTGTTTCCTTGGTGTCTTCCATCCCCTTCCATCCTCTCTATCTCCCCAGGGTTCCCTGAGCTCTGGAGGGAATGGATTTGATGGAGACATCCCACTTAAGACTGAGTGTTCTATGGTCTCTCACTCAGCACATTGTCCAGTTACGGGTCTCTGTGTTATTTGCCATCTAGCACAAGAAGCTTCTCTGATGATAATTGAGTGAGATACTGATTTATGGGTATATATCTATATAGATGAGCATGTCATTAGGAGTCATTTTATTGCTATTTGATGACTAAATAGAACTTGGTATTGGGAACTGACAAGAGGGAATGGTGATGAGCTAGAAGGGGGAAGTCTGAGAGGGTTCACAGGAGGGAAGAAATCTGGGTCTGTCATGAAGATCTATGGAGTCACTAGGGAATAGAGGACAAGGGAAGATAGGTCACTGCAGGTGTTCTGCTATAGGTCAGGGGAAGAGAGTGGGGAATTAGAATCTCAAACCCCAACAATGAAGGTCCTACCTTTTCTCTATTTCATCTATTGCTGGTGTTGCTTTTTATGAAATTACGTAGTATTTTATAGTTTTGAGTTGCCAGTCCACCAAACACACACATTGTACTTATTCTCTACCACGTACCAGTCTTTGAATTTATTTCTTTTCTATTTCTGTAAAATTATTTCTCAGTGTGTCTTTAGCATCTAAAATGCTAAAATGTTTATCAGGATATTTCTGCATTCTTCTTAATCACACTAACTTCTTTCTTACTGACCTGGCCTTAAAGAAGACCATAAACTCATCCCAAAAATGTTTTAGTTATTTCTCACTGACATAAATCAAAGTAACAGTAACCCACAATAACTGTATTTCTCAAAATTTAAACTGGGTCACCTTCATTTACTCATTTGTAATAATTTTGACATGGATTTGGTTATTAATTAGTTACTATTTACAAAAAACAAAATTTCATTACAAATAACAAACAATCCTGTTATTTGTGTATGGCAAGCAAGGCATATGGCAAGTATGTATGTGTATATATGTGCACATATGGAAATTATGGAGGTCAGAGGAAAACCTTAGGTGTTAGCTCTCACCTTCTACTTTGTTTGGGAAAGACTATTTCTTGTTGTTTTCATAGCAGCATTGACTATGCTATCTAGATTCAAATATCTCCCTCTCCCACATCACCATGGGAGCACTGGGGTAACATATGAATGCTAACATGCCCAATTTTGCATGGGTTCTGGAGATTCAAACTCAGATCTTACTACTTGTGCAGCAAGAATTTTATCCACCAAGTCATCTTCCCAACCCAATACTAATTATATGTGTGTGCATGTGTGTATATAATAAAAAAGTAAAAGAAATACAATTTGCCTAAACCAGCACAAAGAATAAAAAAGAGATCTTATCAGCAATCAAATGCCAATAGTAGAGATAGAAATGGAATGCTGACTTCAGTCCTGTGCATTCATAGAAATAATGTGTGAACTTTTTCAGACTAAATGTGTTAGAATAGCAAGGAATTATTCTGAGTTTTTTCTTGCCCTGATAAGCGCTACAACTTGACTTTTTTTGCTGTGATCCATTGCATAACTTTAACCATTATTAATCTGTTCCCCTGAGTAGAAGAAATATCTTTTCTATGATGCCAGGTTCAGTTAGGGCAGTACCTTCGTGGTAGAACACTTCCTCAGAATGCAGGAGAGCCTGGTTCATTCACTTTACCCCCACACTACCCTTACCCCACCCCAGTAAAAACAAACAATCAAACCTAAGGTAGGTTTGTATGAGATGCTTCACAGGGAGTGAGAAACAGTTTTATCAGTGAGGAGCTATTGTTCACAGGGTGAGAACTCAGGAGAAATTCATCTAGAGATAAATCTCTCTCCCATATTGTCAGATGTAACACAAATAATAAAAACCAAGAGATAGATATTGGGGTTCAACCTGAAAATCAGAAAAGCAAAGCAGCCAAGCCACTAGAGAGCTCTTATCTCTATGAAATCTTCAGACTGGAGAGAGCGAGTTCCTCTCTTATCCTACCTTATAGTCCTCTTTAGTGCTGAAATTAAAGGTGTGTACAACAACTAATCAGCCTCTATAGTGTGACTTCTGGGATTAAAGGTGTGTGCCGCTACTGCCTGTCCTGTATGGCTGACTAATGTGGTTGGTTTTCATTTTTGTTTTCAGGCAAGCTTTACTTATTAAAATAAAAATAAAATATTGCTACATTTCCCATTTTTGTCTAAAATAAAAAATAAGGCTATAGCTACTATAAGAAAAACTACATAAAATAAATATGATAACTATATACAATATATACAGGCAATAAATAAATCAATGTCTAGTTCATTTGCATTCGACAAATTCAGAGAAAATACTCTGTATCCATCCTATCTTGCTGAGTACAAAGTCTTGTACCTAATTTATTTTCTGTCATAACTTGATTTCTGCCACCACTAAACAAGGAAAACTATAACTATCTAGTCTTCAACTCCCTCAGAGACCCAAGAAGGAAATAATATTAACTGAGTAAGCAGGAAGTGCAAGCAAGCAACTTCAAAAAAATGTGAGAAATGACAGAAACAGCTGGCTGTCTGGACAGTCACCCAAAGTTCCTCTGCAACGTTTGGACATCTATCTGTGGCCTACAGGCCTAGGATATTCGACAGACTTTTTAGTGAAGCAGAATATTCTAAAGGGCTGTTTTACCTTATCTTGAAGTTTGGCAGTTACTTTCTTTTGTGTCCTGCTTGTCCAATTAGGGATAGCATACTGACAGCAGTTGAAGCAAGAACATTTTCTTGCCCAGTGGCTTACTTTAGCCACAAAGACAGTAAACTCCATATGGAATTTCTTTGATACCCACTATCTTCTCTGAAGTAGATTGGTGCTGTCAGGAGCAAGCATGTCTTGTTGTCATAAAAGAAGAACCTAGGTTATAAAAACAACTTCAATCCCATATTCTGTAGATCTCTGAAGTGTTTGAATATTGCCGCGCACCACACCCCCGTGTCTGCATTCAGTGCGCTGGAACCCTGTTCGCGAACTTGGGGCAAGGGGTAGGAGGTTAAAATACACAAACACACACACACACACACACACACACACACACACACACAGAGAGAGAGAGAGAGAGAGAGAGAGAGAGAGAGAGAGAGAGAGAGAGAGAGAGAGAGAGAGAGAGAGAGAGAGAGCGACACGGGTCATCCTTGAATTCCCCAAGAATGCCCCCTTTATTGTGTTCAGGGGCAGATTATATAGAGATAGCCACGCCTCAGCCAAACCCACCAGAAACCACTCTCCTGCCATCAGGAACTCCTGAAGGTCTCATGCTCACAGCAGCTGTAGGCACTCAGATCAGGGGATTACAAGAAATTCAGGATCTGGGGTCTCACTGCTCCCAACAGAATATGGCCTGTCTATCCTAAATATATCTTTGTCTGACCTTGAAAACATACCTAATATGACTACAAGTGTGATTATACTAGGTGATTAATACTAACTTGCATTTCCTTATTATCCTAAACAGTTGGTAATAATATTCAAGTACTAGAACTTGCATTACATTGTTAACTGAGTTGTATATGTAAATACTTTGAACAAGAAAAGAAATGTATATACAGTTTGTTCTAACAAAATTAATCTAACAAAATTACAAATTCAATGATAATAGCTGGTTAACTACTAACCTGCATTTCCTTATTATACTAAACAGTTGGTAATAATAATTTTCAAGAACTACAAATTTGCATTACATTGTTAAATGAGTTGTATAGGTATAATACCTTGAACAAGAATATACAGTATGCATATACGTAGAAATATATAGAGAGAAATGCATGTACAGTATGTTCTAACAAAATTAATCTCAAATTTTTGTATCAATATACAAAATTTGTATACAATATACAAAACTCCAATCCAATGTAAAATATTTAAAACTAGAAGTTGCTTTATAAAAGTAGATTCAATAATCTACCTTTTTATCTTATATCTATAGCCTCCTTTTTTTCTTTTCAAATTAGATTCTGCTCTTTTATCCTATCTATATTCCCTTTTTTCTTTTCAAGACAAGAACTCTGAATCTAATCTCCTTTTTTCAATTTTCCTCTTGACTGTAAACAATAATAGCTTGTAACCAACCCCCCTAAGTAATGACAAATATCTATAACCCAATGAAACACCACCCACCCCACTTCTTGGAAATATGGGCAACATGTTCTTAAATTTGCTTCCTGCAGTCTTGAGGTGACAGCATCTTTAGAAGAGCCTGAAAAGAAAAATTTGGGTTAATTGTCAAGTCCTGGGAGAGGGAGATGTATCATTTGTTGACCAATCTCTCCTAATGAGAAAGTACAGGGCTCATCTCAAGTCCTGGCTAGAGTAGTCTGTTAGGCTGGATCACCTCAGTTAGCCACCTTGAAATTGGTCTGAGAAGTTTGTAGTCCAAAGCCAATCTTTAGATGGTGTTTTTCAGCTTAGTGATGTTATCATAGTCCTGGGAGGAATCATCGTTGTGTGGCCCCACCCTCCTTACGAAAACTTTAAAGGTCACTGTTAGGCATGCTCATGGTTCACTACAGAAAGCTAAAAGAGACTCAAACCCAAATTAATGTACAGGAAGGTAGATGAAACCTTTTTCTGAAAGTAGTATTCTATATAACCATTAATGCCATGACAAAAAGTGTGTGTGTGTGTGTGTGTGTGTGTGTGTGTGTGTATTAATCTTATAAATCTTAAACCTTAATAAAGGCTGTTAAAGAGTCAATATAAAACCAAATGATTATGAGATTCGTAGCAATAAAATAGTCCTGAAATATTTGTTTTTCTTCTGTCCCTTATTAGGTGGTTCTTCTGATTGAAGAAACAATCTTTTAAATCAATAATGAAAGAGGCTAACCTTTAGGCAATAGAGAAGGCCAAGGAATGCCAGACTATAGAGAACTCAATGACTGAATCACCCTATTAACAGATCTTAGATCTGTTACCATTCTCCATTTCCTACATTTCTTTTTAACAATAAATACAGGAGAATTCCAAGTACTGATTGATTCTTCAGTATGCTGAGCAGCTAGTTGCTCCTATACCAGGAGTTTTTCTATTGGTAAAGGCCATTGCTTAACTCATACAAGTTTGTCTGTCACCCATTTTAAAGATAGGGCTGTAGATATAGTAGGGAGGGTCTTGGACCTTCCTCATAGCAATGTGCCATACCATCTCTGAGGAATGGATAAGAGGTGGGGTGGGGGACAAGTGGAAGGAATGGGAGGAGAGGAGGGAGTGATATTGGTATGTAAAATGAGAAAAACAATTATTTTCTTTTTAAAAAAATAAAATAAATTATAAAAAATAAAGGTGGGGCTGTTGTTGACTTTGAAATATCAGCAGCTGTTGTGCCCTGTTCTTGTACAACCTGAAAGGTTGGTGACTATTTTTATAATATCTTGTAATACTTTTCCCAGAAGCATTCATTAATTTATTGTTTGTTTCTAAGATTGGGAGAATGTTAATCTGAGTATTCTATTGCTGTAACAAATCACATCCCAACAAACTCATTACTATATTAACCACATATGATTTTAATATTCCTCTCTGTCCTTCTGTCCCTATATGTTTGACCCATCTTGCACTCTGCTCTACCTGAGATAAAGTTCCAATCCCTAAAAAAAATGAACATTTACATCCTGAAGAGGCCAATTTGGATGCCAATATTCTGATGAAATTATTGGTACATCTGCATCTGTGTCTACCAAGCTCTTAATGACAACATCATTTATTCACATTTTTAATTTTGGTCTTCATTCATTTATAGAAGTTTGCCAAAATATCCACTTTCTTGTTTCTCCTGAATTTTTTGTTCTCTCTTCTATAGCTGTTCTATTATCCAGAGCAGTATGGTTTCTTACAGCAGGCATTAGTTTCTTTAATTGCTCTGGGAAGGGGTTTCCTCTACAATGGCAGGAATGACTGAACCAGATTTGGCATAGGGGCATGCGGGAGATCCCTCACAGAATTTTCCAATGGCAAAGGATTACCTTGAATATTCCTCATTGACGTATGAATATTCCTCATTGACATTCATTAGTCCAATGCCTGCCTTTGCCACACCTCTGCATAATCCAAAAGGGAGGGGTATTCTGAATGGATTATTCTTAGAAAAAAAATTTTTCTAGGACTGCCCTGTCTACAATCCCTTTTAAGGTGACCTTGTTTGCCACAATTATAACATGTGACATTTTGATTTTTCCTCAGACCTCTGGAAATCACCTTTCCTATCCATGCATCATTATGGTCATGAGATTAAATATTAATTGTATCTTGAATTAATTCCTCCAAAGGAGTTGACCTTGCCTTTAATGGTCTAATTATCCTTTTGCATAGAGAATGACTTGACATTTTCAAAAGTCAGAGATTCAACTCAAAGTCTAGCTTCTGAATTTGGTATCATTCTATTTACTACTGATTTCAGTCTTTGTAAAAAGTCCATGAAGTCTTTCTTTTGGCCCTGTATAACTTTAGTAAATGACTTGATTTTCTTTCCTATTTCTCCAATTCTGTCCCAAGCATTCAAAGCTTCTCCATGGCATAAATACAGTGTGTGGTCATCATATACAGTTTGCCTTACTATAGTAGCATAATCTCCTTCTCCATGAATTTGATCTTAGGAGATTTTCCTACCTCTAGCTTTACTCCATTGTTCAATAATCTTAGCCTCTTCTCTGAACTAGGTACTCCATTGTAATTGTGAACCAGACTCTTCAACCAATTCTATTACAAAATGACCAGGAGTTTAACATTTGCTTCACAAAAAGTGAGTTAATGCCATATGAGACTATTGCTTCCTTGAATCTCCTTAAATATAACATTGGCACAGGGGTCCAGTTAGCTGTAATAGAGCCTCTGCCATTTGGCATTTCCTGAAAGGTTACTAGATATAATAAGGTTGGTTGCTTGAAAATCTTAGGCTGTTCCTCTCTAGTCTTATTAATGCAACACTGAAATTGGTTCCCTATTAAATTAAATTCCTCTGTCTAGATTTGAATATCTCTGTGATGTGTTTTATTAGGCTTTTCTAAAGTCTGTACCTTAGCACTCAGATTAACCAACTTTTTTACTGATAAGACAAAAATGATAAAGCTGATAATGTTTACAATTGATGTTAAATAGATCCCATCTAAGTTAGATATCCTCTTATTTAATCATTCCATTTTCAAACTGTCTAGTATATTATCATACTGAGATCCAAATCCTTCCATTGTAATGGTTTTTCCTACTCTTTTAATGTGGGAAAGAACCTCTCTTTTAACTAATTCCTCCCTTTAAGAATTCCCAATTGTCTTATCAAATCTACTGACAATGTTGACAAAGATGTGAGCGTAATTGCTGCTGCATAGAATACTAAAAACCTGACTGGATTTCAAAGTAGCTACCAAGTTTGGCAGCAGCCCAAGAAGGGGGTTCAGGGAGATTCTGCAATCCATGGTGGAGAGAGAAAGAAGGAAGAGAGGGGGTGGGGAATGGAGGGAGGAAGGGAGGGAGAGAGGGCGGGGAATGGAGGGAGGAAGGGAGAGAAGGAGGGAGTGAGGGAAGGAGGGAGGGAGGGAGAAAGGAAGGGAGGAAGAAAGGGAGAGAGGGAGAGGTTTGAAAAACACACGGGAGATTGTTGGGGAAAAGCACATGTGGAAGCGGGCTGCCTCAAAAAAGAACCAGCCAGTAGTCTAGGGCAGGTGAATCCTGTGGCATTTGAAGCCCATGTGCTTCTGGAGTTTGGGTGGCAGCTAGAGACTGTTTCAGAGAGGCTACAACAGGAAAATCCCAAACATGCTCAGAAGAATGGGGAAAAAAGAAAAGAAAGCCTAGCCAAGTGGGGCTGGATCCCCATGTACAGCTCTGGCCTGTGCAGGTGACTAAAAAACTACAGGCAAATGGCTTTTTTGTGACTTCATACCCCAAACATTGAGCACCAAATGTAGCACAAATAATAAAAACCCAGAGATAGATATTGGGGTTCAACCTGAAGATCAGAAGAGCAAAGCAGCCAAGCCACTAGAGAGCTCTTACCTCTATGAAATCTTCAGACTGAAGAGAGTGAGTCCCTGTCTCATCCCGCCTTATACTCCTCTCTAGTGCTGGGCTTAAAGGCGTGCACTCCCACTGCCCAGCCTCTATAGCTAACTAGTGTGGCTGCTGGGATTAAAGGTGTGTGCCACCGCTGCCTGTCCTGTATGGCTGACTAGCGTGGCTGTTTTTCATTTTGGTCTTCAGGCAAGCTTTACTTATTAAAAAACAAATGAAATATCATTACAGTCGGGGACCAGTGCTCTTTTCCTAGAGGGCCCCTTCTTCCTTATCATGGCTGCAACCTCATGGTATCCTTACTTGTTTTCCATGAATGTATCTATGCCTATGAGAGGGAAAAGGAGAAAATAATAAAATGGCTACAGTTATGTGTCTATTTTTTATTTCCAGTGCTTCGCGTGTATTAGTCAAGAAAAACAATGGGGTTCACTGTGAGACTTTTTTTCTTTAATTGGAAATTGATTTTTTTCTCATATATATAGCCTGATTCTAAGTTCCTTTCCCTCTACTCCTCCCAGTTTCTCCCCTCTTCCCCTCCCATCCTCCCATCTAGATATACTTCATTTCTATTTTAATACTCTGATATTTGTGCCTCATTCCTCCATGTTATACCCCTACATTCATTAATCCCTTGTCTTTTTCCTTAATTGGTTCCTTTCATTGCATGTCTTTTCCTTTATTCACATTTCACATAGGGAAAAACACATGATACTTGTATTTCTGTGTCTGCCTTATTTCATGGTTACCATGACAATCTCAGTTCCATCCAATTTTTTTTGACATAGTTTCATTCTTTTTTATGGTTATTCAAAAGTCCATTGTGTGTGTGTGTGTGTGTGTGTGTGTGTGTGTGTGTGTGTGTGCTATAATGCTTTTAGCCATTCATTTGTTGATGGACACTGGATTGACTAGTCTGAATGCATAACTCGATTATTGTAAATAGTGCTACAATTACGATAGATGATCGGGTGTCTGAAGTAAATCATTTGAAGGGATGGTTGTTGGCTCCTTTACACACAGCTAATTCTGTAGACCTCAAATATTTTGAGACTCTCTGACTTCAGACAAGACTCTTAACAGTTCACTTAATAGTGTCAGACTAACCAGAACAATCTCCCTTTTGATTACTTCAAAGGGAAACAACCTGTGGAAAGACATTCCATTGAATCCAGAGACTGTATGCATACTAAAAGCTAAGAATTACATGGACTTTTGATGGGGATTGCACTGAATCTATAGATTGCTTTTGGTAGGATTGACATTTTCATTTTGTAGATACTACCTGTCCAAGGGCATAAGAGATCTTTCTATTTTCTGGTATCTTCTTCAGTTTCTTTCTTCAAAGACTTAAAGTTCTTGTTGAACAGGTCTTTTACTTCTTTGCTTAGTGTTATCCCAAGATATTTTATGTTATTTGTGGCTATTGTGAAGGGTGATGTTTCTCTGATTTCTTTCTCAGCTTCTTTATCACTTGTATATAGGAGGGCTACTGATTTTTTTTTAGTTGATCTTGTATTCAGCCACATTACTGAAGGTATTTATCAGCTGTAGGAGTTTCCTGGTAGAGTTTTTGGAGTCACTTATGAATACTATCATATCATCTGCAAATAGTAAAAGTTTGACCTCTTCCTTTCCACTTTGACTCCCCTGATCTCCTTTTGTTGTCTTATTGCTCTAACCAGAACTTCAAGAACTCTATTGAATAGATATGAACAGAGTGGACAGCCTTGTCTTGTTCCTGATTTTAGTGGAATCACTTTGAGTTTCTCTCCATTTAATTTGATTGTGACTGTTGACTTGCTGTATATTGCTTTTATTATGTTTAGACATGTTCCTTGTATCCCTGATTTCTCTAAGACCTTTATCATGAAGGGGTGTTGTTGAATTTTGTTGAATGTTTTTTCAGCATCAATTGAGATGATCATATGGTTCTTTTCTTTCAGTTTATTTATATGGGTGGATTACATTGATAGATTTTTGTATATCGAACCATACCTGCATCTCTGGGAATCCCAACACAATTTTCACAGACCTTGAAATGACAATAATCAACTTCATATGGAAGAAAAAACAGGATAGCCAAAACAATCCTGTACAATAAAGGAACTTCTGGAGGAATCACTATCTCTGATATCAAACTCTATTACAGAGCTACAGTAATGAAAATAGTTTGGTACTGTCATAAAAACAGACAGGTTGATAAATGGAATCAAATTGAAGACCCGGATATTAATCCACGCACCTATGAACACCTGATTTTTGACAAATAAGCTAAAAATCAAACAATAGAAAAAGAAAGCATCTCCAACAAATGGTGCTGGCATAACTGAATGTTAACTTGTAGAAGAATTCAAATAGATCCATATCTATCACCATGCACAAAGCTCAAGTCCAAATGGATTAAAGACCTCAATATAAATCCGACCACATTAATATTGAACCTGATAAAGAGAAAGTGGGAAGTAACCTTCAATGCATTGGCACAGGAGACCACTTCCTATGTATAACCCCAGTAGCACAGACACTGAGAGCAACAATAAATAAATGGGACTTTCTGAAATTGAGAAGTTTCTGTAAAGCAAAGGACACAGTCAATAAGACAAAAAGGCAGCCTACTGAATCTTACCAACCCCACATTAGACAGAGGACTGATCTCCAAAATATATGAATAATTCAAGAAATTAGACATCAAAATTCCAAATAATCCAATTAAAAATGTGGTTCAGAACTAAAGAGAGAATTCCCAACAGAAGAATCTCAAATAGCCAAAAGACACTTAAGGAAATGTTCAATATCCTTAGCCATCGGGGAAATGCAAATCAAAATGACTCTGGGATACCATATTATGCCAGTCAGAATGGGTAAGATCAAAAACACAAATGATAGCTTATGCTGGAGAGGATGTGGAGTAAGGGTAACATTCCTCTATTGCTGGTGGAAATGCAAACTTGTACAATTTGAACAACCACTCTGGAAATCAGTATGGCAGTTTCTCAGAAAATTGGGAATCAATCTACCTCAGGACCCAGCAATACCACTCTTGGGAATATACCCAAAGGATTCTCAATCATACTACAAGATATTTGTTCAACTAGGTTCATAGCAGCATTATTTGAAATAGCCAGAATCTGGAAACAGTTTAGATACCTCTCAAGAAGAATGGATAAAGAAAAGGTGTTACATTTACACACTGAAGTACTACTCAGCAGTGAAAAGCAATGACATCTTGAATTTTGCATGCAAATGGATGGAACTAGAAAAAAGACATCACGAGTGAGGTAATCCAGACTGAGAAAGATGAACATGGTATGTACTTACTCATAAGTGAATACTAGCTGTAAAGCAAAGGATAACAAGTCTATAGTCCATGACCCTAGAGAAGTTAAGTAACAAACTGAAACCTAAGAAAAACATACATAGATATACCTGGAATGGAGAAAAAGACAATATAACCTGACAAAATTCGGCGCATGGAGTGGGGGGAGAAGGGAGGAGGGAAGGGGGAAAGGAATGGAGAAGGGGAGTGGGGAGAACTTGGGGGAATAGTATAGGATAGTCAAGATGGCAGAAGGGCAGAGATGAGAGCAAGGAAATAGATATTTTGATTGAGGGAGCCATTATGGGGTTAGCAAGAAACCTATCATTAGAGAAATTCCCAGGAATCCACAAGGATGACCCCAGCTAAGACCCTAAGCAATAGAGGAGAGGGTGTCGGAACTGGCTTTGCCCTATAGTCAGATGGATGCATATCTTAAAAGTCACCATAGAAACTTCATCCAGCAACTGATGGAAACAGAGGCAAAGACCCACCGTGAAGCACTGGGCTGAGCTCTCAAAGAGTAGCTGAAGAATGGGAGGAGTGAGAATATGAGCAAAGAGGTCAAGACCATGATGGGGGAACCCACTGAAACAGTTTACCTGAGCTAATGAGAGCTCACCAACTCCAGCTGGACAGGGAAGGAACCAGCATAGGACCAAACTAGACCCTCTGACTGTGGGTGACAGTTGTATGGCTGGGGCAGACTGCAGGGCCACTGGCAGTGGCACCAGGATTTATCCCTACTGCTTGTACCCATTCTCTTTACATGGATACCATCCTCAGCCTAGATATAGTAGGGAGGGCCATGGACCTTCCCCCAAAAACTGTGCCTTACCCTCTCTGAGGAGTGAATAGGGGTGGGGTGAGGGAATGTGGAAGGAATTGGAGGAGTGGAGGGAGTGGGAACTGAGATTGGTATGTAAAATGAAAAAACAAGATAGTTCGTTTTCTTTTTTTAAAAAGCTGGTTCTTGGAGAAAATCAACAAGATTGACAAACCCCTATCCAAACTTATCCAAAAGCAGAGAGAGAACACACAAATAAACAAGATCAGAAATGAAAAGGGGGACATAACCACAGACACAGAAGAAATTCAGAGAATCATTAGATCTTGCTACAAAAGCCTGTATGCCACAAAATTGGAAAATGTGAAAGAAATGGACTTTTTTTAGATAAGTACCATATACCAAAATTAAATCAAGACCAGGTGAACAATTTAAATAGACCCACTATCACACAGATGATTATCCCAAATATCACCATAGAACCTTCATCTGGCGATGGATGAAGATAGAGACAGAGACCCACATTGGAGCACAGACTGAGCTCCCAAGGCCTAGAGGGATAACATGAGCAAGGAAGTCAGGACCATGACGGGTGCATGCACCCACGGAGACGGTGGGACTGATCTAATGGGAGCTCACCAAGGCCAGCTGGACTGGGACTGAATGAGCATGCGGTCAAACCAGACTCTCTGAATGTGGCTGACAATGAGGGCGGACTGAGAAGCCAATGAGAATGACACCAGGTTTTGATTCTACTGCATGTACTGGCTTTTTGGGAGCCTAGTCTGTTTGGATGCACACCTTTCTAGACCTGGATGGAGGGAGGAGGGCCTTGGACTTCCCACAGGGCAGGGCACCCTGACTTCTCTTAGGACTGGAGAGGGAGGGGGAGGAGGAGGGAGGAGTGGGAGGGAAATGGGAGGATGGGAGGAGGTGGAAATTTTCAATAAATAAATAAAAATAAATAAAATTAAATTTAAAAAAGATGAATTAGATGGGCCTTGCATGCCACTAGGTAGGAATGTCTAGGGTCATTTAGAATCAAACTGTAGGCCATTGGAGGCAGAAAAGATGTTGGGGAGTTATCTATAGTGTTACCCAACATGAATCCTGCAAGCCACAATAATGATCAATGTAGCAAAATGTGTTCATTGATGCAATAGTGACACAAATGCTATGGGAGTCACTAACATATTTCTGATTTTACTTAAGGCCTACTTCACAGGAGGAGATACCTATCTGGTACTGTATATCTGACCAAGAACCATTGCTGTTATCTCATAGGCCCCAGTGATAAACCTGTTACCATTTTTCTACAAAATTGACATAGTATCAAACTCTTAATTTGAATCTCTCTGCCCTTATGTTAATGCAGCTCTCGGACCTCATCATCAAAGAAGTTTCTTTGTGCGGTGGACACTATTAATGCAGCAAGTCACAAGTAGTCAGTGTGCAGGGGATAAGTATATGAAGCATGCTTGGCCATAACTGGACATCTGTCTATATCCATTTTATTCTTTGACCACAATATCAAAATGCAAAACAAAGAAGTGTGACTGGAGCCCTTTAATTCCCTTGGCAGACACAAGATATCCATTTTAGGTTACTTTTGGCAACACCACCTGGATGAGCAGGAATCAGAAGACTGATAAGATTGTTGAGGTGAGAAAAGCCTTGCTGGTCTTCTTAATGCTTTCACTTGGAAAAAGGAATCCCTGAAGGATCATCAGTTATTGCATCCAGATGGAAATAAGAGAGGAAAGAGGAAAAGGAAGAAAACAGAAGAGGAAGGGACAGGGAAGAGAGGAGAGAGGCAAAGAAAAGAGAAAGGAAAGGAAGGGAAGGGAAGGGAAGAGAGAAGAGAAGAGAAGAGAAGAGAAGAGAAGAGAAGAGAAGAGAAGAGAAGAGAAGAGAAGAGAAGAGAAGAGAAGAAAAAAGGACTTAGGGAAGGAATTGGTGGGGAAGTGAATAACTAAATGGCTTTATTTAAAGAAAGAACAGATTTCCTTTCATTTTCATATATAAGGAAAGAGGATTGAGAGGGGAATGAGGAAGGGATGGAGAAGTATATGGAGGGTATGGAGGAGTATAGAAACAGAGATAAAGAAAGGGGGACAAGAAAAAAGAAGTCGGAGGAGGAAAAACAAAGAAGAAAGGAAGATCAGAGAGAAGAGCACTGTAATCCACCCTTATACCAGAGGGAACACCTACATCTTGCAAGTATGTGTGCCATGAGTCTTCCTGCTTAACATTTTTCCAGAAGGCCTTGTAACCTTTAGTACTGAATTTGCAGAGGATGTTTGCATTATCAACACAGCATTTATGATGTATTTTAGGCTCCCAGTCGGCATCTTCATGTGACCTTTTCAAAAGATCTTTGATTTTTTTTCAAGAACAGAATCCTAACAATCAAGGAAAGCTGCTATTATGACAAAGACCGCCCTGCCTGCCTGCCTGCCTATCTATCTATGTATCTATGTATCTATCTATGTAACTATCTATCTATCTATCTATCTATCTATCTATCTATCTATCTATCTGACCCACTTGTCTCTGTTGTAGTGCCTTTTACAACACCTTAAAATTGCCCATAGATAATGTGTCTTCTGATTAAGTGAATGAATTATTTCTTTCCCTTCCCAATTTGCCCCACTCTAATTTTGTCAGGCAGAATGGGTATGAAAAGAGATAAGTTGCTATTAGTTCTGACTACTCAGGCCCTAGATCAGTTTGCTGCCACTCCCTAGCTAAGCATCTAGAGCTACCACAAAATTGTAGGCAAAGGAAAACCTGTCAGACAGTATGACAGATGCTCAGACTTCAAGGAAAGCCCAGCATGATGGCCTTTCAAGAGGCCTTTGCATTGGCGCTATGATCTTGATCTCCATAAAAAGAAAGGGTAAAACACCCACTGTGACTGAAGAGAGAGCTCCATAATGAGCTCCATTTTTAAAGAAAGGTACAAAAAAGCTAGGAGGAGCCTGTCAGTTCAGAACAAATAGTGCTGTAATAAGCTGAAGTAAAGTGTGTCTCAGTCACTCTAGAGAGAAAGAAAGGAGATGGGAGGAAAGGATAAAAAGGACTGGAGGAATAGGAAGAAGGGGACAAAGAAGAAGAAGATGAGGGAGGGGGAATGGAGCGGAGAAGAAATGGAATAAAGAAAGAAAAGAGAGAACAGGAGGGAGAAAGAGAACAGGAAGGAAGAAGAGACAGAGAAGGGGAAAGGAAGAATGAAAAATAGAGAGGAAGAAGACCAGGAAGAGAAGGAAGAATAAAACTGAGGATAATGTAGAGATGTGTCTCCCTTCTTGGGCAGAGGTGAATAAATATCTTTTTGCCCCAGACAGAGAACCAAACAATAGACCTCCTTGGATGAGCTATTCCCCAACCTGTCAAACTTCCTACAAGTTGTGCACTGAGCCCCAGGTTCTCAGCTTTTATAAGTTGTCATCCATGTTGAGGTGGGTTTTGGTTATGCAGCTGTCTTTGAATCATTTCTGCTCCTATAAGTAACATATCACCAATACTCCTATAACTAACACCAATAAAACTCATTGATTCACCAAGTTGGGTTTTTCTAGAGGAGGAAAAATGGGTACAAAGTGAAGGAGAAAGAGGACAAGCAAGAGAATGAAGGAGAGAATGAAAGAAGGAGAAAGAGGGACGATGAAGAAGGTAGGGGAAGGGGAGCAATGAAGAAGAAAAGAGTAGAAGGAGGTAGAAGTAGAACAGAAGGAAGAAAAGGAGGAAGAAAAACTAGGAGAAAAAACTATGAGGATAATAAATAAATGTTTGGTCTGGAGAGTGTCTTTAAGGTGTTATGGGAGCTGGATATCTAAGATTGATCAATAGCTTTCGAGACAATCTCACGGTACTAAGATTGTGAAAGCACTAAGGAAAAACTACATCTTCACAGTCTTAGGTGATGTTAGTTAATGTAATGTCTGTGTTTCAAAGACCAGAATCAGAGCATGTTGTGTCCTGTCCTCAGATTGGAGTTCACTTCAGTGCTAGTCTAGTCAAGCAGGGAGAAGTCAGGTGAGGTGATGGCACTGAAGAGCACTCCTTTCCTACACATCTTGTATTTGCCTGACCCACAAGATAGCGCTAAGAGCAACAGAGAATGAAGGGCATTGAGCCCTTTCCTCTTCCAAAGTCATTCTGCCCACATGTACACATTTCAAATTCAAGATCTCCAAGGCAGGTTTGGTTCTTTAAGGAGGTTTTTCCTCTGACTTTTCATACTCCATCAACTTTGTAATGAGGGGCCTTCCCTATGTTCACAGTGCTCCAACACATTCATGGTTCACTCGTGACAAACTGATTCCATACTGGGTCTCAAGGAACTGCTGTCTCAGGCTGAGACTCTCTGGTCGTATATGGAATGTCAAGAAAAATAACTGGTTTTTTGTTTTGTTTTGTTTTTCATTGAGACTGGAATCTTTCTTTATACCCCAAGCCATCTTCAAACCCATGAGTCTCCTCCTTCTGCCTCCCAAGTATTAGAATTACAGGTATGCACCACTACCCTCATCCAACAGTTCACTTTTGTGCAATTAAAAAATGTGAGAGTGGTGAGCTGCCACTTCTAAGAGCATGTTGTAGGTCTGTGTGCATCTACAGGCATGAAACATGGATTAGTATTTGCCAGGGGTTGTATAGAGGACTAGCAGGAATGGGGGCTTGGGTGACAGCTAAAAAATACTGTTTCTTTGAGGATGACAAAGGTGTTTTAAAATTACTGTAGTGGTGGGTATATGACTCTGCACACACACTAAAAACTAGTAAATAGGAGAAATATATGTAGTTTAACTATATTTCAGTAAATCCTTTACAAAATAAATTTATATTGTCCCTGCTCTCTCCTTGTCCCTCTCATCTCCATTTATCTCTAACATCTTTCTCACTTGCTCACCCTGAAGACTCTGCTTCTCAGGCTGTGAACTTCCCTGTCGAGAAAGCCCAATGGTAAGGAACAGAGGGAGGTCTTTTGGACAAGAACCAGCAAACAGCTCAACACAATAAGCCTGCCAGAACATGATTTTGCCAGAACCCATGTGCAGGAGCTTTAAAAGAATAAATTTCCACAGTCAAGCCAGAAGATGACAATAGCTGTTTGTGTTTGTTTGTTTGTTTGTTTTTATAGCAAGTTCATTAACACAAACTACATCAGAAGTTATCTTTAGATTGTTGATATACACAGACCTGATTTAAAGCTCTTAAATGGGGGTTCTTGTTACTAGCTGATAGATAGCTTATGCAATCCATAAGTCTGTCTTTCTTCTCTTTTATTTTCTAATCTTGCTTTTATTATATTGTAGTATCCAAAAGAAGATCTCTACATAATTTTCTAAGGCAATGTTTTGTGATATTTTTTTTCTGTTCAGACCACTCCTGACTCCAATCTTTGTCTCCCCATTTTCTTCACCTGGAAGGAAAACATTTTCTTTTCTCTCAATATTCACATTTCTGTATAGATGTTTACGAATATGCTTCTAGTTATACATTTGCTTTTTAAGCACTGTGTGTTTAAAGGAAAATATCTGGAGTCCTGCTCATTTTTTGCCCGTTTCCTTGACACAAGTTCTCTCCACTGATACTGGAACTAGGATGGCAGCCACCACATCCCAGTGATATTCTTGTCTCCACCTCACCCCAACCTCTAGTCCCTTTAACACTGAGGTTACAATCTGGAATACGACCACATTCAGCTTCTTACAGAGGTCCTGGGGATCTGAATTCAGGTCTTCATGCTTGCACACAAAAATGTTCTCATCTTCTGTATCATTTTCCCCAAACCCTTACACATTGCTTTCATTTCATTTTTACTAGTCCTTTTTGACAGTGCGTGTGTGTGTGTGTGTGTGTGTGTGTGTGTGTGTGTGTAACTAAGGATTCCCATTTGGGGCTCTTTTCCATGCAATATGACAGGTCCCATTGCATTTTTTCACATATGTAAACTTATCTCGGTAATGTACCCTTGGAATTCTATCTACTATGTCACAGTATTATAGTCACTATTATTCATCCATTCCACCAAATATCACTGTTCACAGACCTGACTTTACCAGCCCTGTTTAGGGACATAAAGTTTGCCTTGTCTAGTGCCTTTAAGTTATTTGCTCTAGATTTACTACATGTTTGGCTGGAAAAAAAAAACGAGGACCATTTTTTAAGCAGTGAACTTATTTCCAGACATTTGAAATCAATGAGAAACTGATTCTACCTTTTGAAGGCCCTTACCCAACATGAGATTCCTTTCATACATTCCCCCCATCATCCTTGGGTAAGATGACATTTATGTGACTATGTTGTTATATATAAATAAAGGGTGGCATAATAGAAAAGGTAATAATCAAGTCTTTATTAAGCTAATAACACAGACTGCAGTTAAAATTTGGTTCCTAGCACCTGTATAACATGGCTTGAAAACACTTCTAACTCTAGTTCCAAAGGATCCTGTGCCTTCTTCTGGTCTCCAATGGTCACTCTGTTCACATGTACTCACATGTACTCACATGCACACACGCACACACACACACACACACACACACACATAATTAAAAATAAATATATCTGGGGCTGGAAAGATAGATCAGCAACAAAAAGCAAGTAGTGCCCTTGCAGAGGACCCAACATGGAAACTCACAATGGTCTGTATCACCATTTCCATGGAACCTGATGCCATCTTCCAGACCAGACTCTGCAGGCACTAGGCATACACAGCACACTGACGTACATACAGTCAAAACATGCATAAACATAAATAAAAGCAAAATGTAAAGAAGAATATATATGAAAATGCCACCACAACATAAAACTCTCATCATTAAAAATCTTATCTCTTTTAAAAGAGAGGAAGAGATCAAGCAGTATCCCTTGGCAAAAATGTTTTAAGTCTGGCCCACGTCAGGTTGTGGGTTTTCCCACTTGCAATTCGAGGGGCATAGATGAGATTCTACCACCATGTGTCTGTTGTTGTTGTTTACATAATCCATAATTTGATCCACTCTCTTTAAACTCCAACATTTCAGCACATCATCTGTGGTACTGAGCTAAAAAAACTGAGAAAGCAGTAGACCAACACAAGACCAAATAATTTGGAAGATGATTATATTAATTCATTTTTTAGAGCTGATGTTCACAAGAGCTCTTTTGTTGATAAAAATCATTGATCTTTCGCAGGACCGTGTGTTTAAATTGAATTTATATTCAGCTACTTAAATATTAAGTGAGAATGTATTGATGACGAAGCCACACACACCCAGACAAGAATAGTATTATACCTTTTGGTAACAGTTTATTTGGCATTTTAGCAGTTTTCACAACAATTTTTAAAAATTCAGTATCAGTCTCTTTCCCTTGATGTCTCCTCTCCTCTTCATTCATCCACAGGCTTGAGACCACAGTCGTCTCCTGCTGAGCAGCTCCAGTATCACATTATAATCTAAAGTTCCTAAACCTGAGTGTCCTGTAAAGTAGGGCCAGCCACGCAGCAAACAAAACGTGTAATTTTCTATTTCCTTTTTAGTGTGTGTCTGTGTGTGTGTCTGTGTCTGTGTGTGTGTCTGTGTCTGTGTGTGTCTGTGCGTGCATGTTTGTGATATGCATGTGTATGCATGTGTCTGTGCAATGCACATACATCCTTTCTGACTTAGTCTTCTGATACCTTGTTTTGAGAAACGTGGACACAATCTCTGCTCAAAGCAGCTGTCCTAGTTTTCTGGCTGTTGCTATGACAAAACGCATTACCAAACCGACTCGGGGGAGGAAGGGTTTGTTTGATTGTTTTCATCTTACAGGTTACAGTTTATCATTGAGAGAATTCAGGGCAAGAACTCAAGCAGGAGCCGAGGCAGGAAAAAATGGAGGACAGCTGTTTCTTAGCTTCCTCATATTCAGCTTCATTTCTCATACAACTCAGGACCACCTGCCTGGGAATGCTACTATCAACAGTCAACTGAGCCTTCCTGCATCAATTAGCAATCAAGAAAATGCACAAAGACCAATCCATAGGTCAATCTGATGGAGATAAGTCTTCAACTGAAGTTCTTTCTTCCCAGCATATGTCAACTTGACAACTAAGACTAGCCCATCACAGACACCTAAACGAATCAGGGATTCAAGATTTCAATATATCTACTTTCTTGTCCTCCTAAACATGCTCTTGGAGACAATGTTTGTGGGATCTCTCTCTCTGTCTCTCTCTGTCTCTCTCTGTCTCTCTCTGTCTCTGTCTCTCTCTCTCTCTCTCTCTCTCTCTCTCTCTCTGTGTGTGTGTGTGTGTGTGTGTGTGTGTGTGTGTGTGTGCATGTGTTCTATAAGAGATTTTCAGATGAGTGGGTGTGGCCAACTTGTGAACATCACCAGGTGCTATAAGTAGTTCTTGGACCACTTTTATTTCAGTTTATGTTTGCAATTAGTTAAAAATATCTAGCTTCATTAAGAGTCTAAGGTCCTGTCCTACTTGGAAAGATTCTATATACCATAAACTAGCAAAGTAACTTCATAGAAAAGTCTCCCTTGCTATTCCATCCATAAATTTTAATTTTATTCTCTCCCAGGTTAGCCTGCCTTAATAGCAGTGTACCTGCCGAAAATGGCAGAATGGTAAAACCCACCCTTATACAGGACTTAAAGACATTTTTCTTGCAATTACAAGTACAGAAAGGTTTAGGTGAATGCTTAGAATCATCTTGGTGTCCATCTCTAGTCTTTCCATCCATGGCTATTGAAGGGAACTATGTGTCAGCTTAGGGATAGACATAGACAGGTCAGCTGAGAGATGAGAAAAGTTCCTTCCAAAAGCCTTTGTACTCCTTGATTTTCTCTGGAAAAGGGGAGGAACATAGTTAAATAACTCTGGGTGCATTTATTCCAAGAAATGGATCAGAAGTCTCTGAAAACAAAACTCAAGAGGAGAAGATAGAGAAAATAAGCAATAAAGAAATATTGTTATTGCCATTTAAAATATATGAAAATTATTTATTATCCATCTGGGAAATGCCAATCAAAGGTGGAGATCCCATTTCTTCCTAGTCAGTATAGCTATCACTAAAAAAAGAAACAACTGCTGCTGAGTATTCTGGGGGAAAGAAGTCTTTATACACTGCTCACGGGATATAAATTATTGTGGACACAATGGATATTAGTACAGACAGTCTTCAAAAGCCTAAAATAGAACCACCGAGGACCCATTTATACAACTCCTGGCTAAACCATACATATCTTCATACATCCATGTGAATTGCTATACTCTCTCAATAGCCAAGATTGAGAATCAGTCTAGCTGTTCATCAACAAGTAAATGGATGAAGAATGAGTGGTAAATGTTCACAACAAAGCATTGTTCAGCCATTAATAAAAAGCAAAATTGGCCTGAAGAAATGGTTCATGGGTGACAGCGGGCAGAATTCTTGCTCTGCAAACATAAGGGTCTGACTTTTGGATCCCCAGCATCCATGTAAAAAGCCAGGCTGGGAAGTAAAGGCAGGGAGATTCTGGGGTGGGGGACTTTTTGACCACCCAGGGTAGCCCATCAAGTTTTTAATTCAGCGAGACACCCCATCTTGAAAAAATAGGGGTGGGGGTAAAGAGATGGATCAGGGTTAATATTCAACTTATAAAATGATGGAATTCATTGTGACATCTTCCAATGTGAGTATCATGTGCTTTACTATTTTTTCCCTCGACACCCTTTTCTGACCCCCTTTTTACTGGTGTCCCTCTTCTTCCCAAATACACACATACACACAAAGTTTCAGAGGGCCCTAAACCCTCTTCTGGCCCCTGTGGACACTGCATGTGGTACACGAACTTACACACAAACAAAATACCCATATACATTATTAAAAATTCTCAAAAAACAAAGGTGAAGAGCAACTAAAGTAGACACTTGGCTTCCAAAGCTGATGTGGGAAAGTCTTCTGTTTGTGTTGATTTCATTGGTTAATAAAGAAACTGCCTTGGCCCATTTAATAGCCCAGCCCTTAGGTGGGTGGAGTAGACAGAACAGGAAGAAGGAAGTGAAGTAGATGGCTCAGACAATTGCCCTGCCTCTCTGCTCTGGGACAGTCGCCATGAAGCCAGCCACCAGGTCAGACATGCTGAATCTTTCCCGGTAAGACACCACTTCATGGTGCTACACAGATTATTAGAAATGGGTTAATCTAAATGTGATAATTAGACAATAAGAGGCTGGAACTAATGGGCCAGGCAGTGCTTAAATGAATAGAGTTTGTGTGTTGTTATTTCCGGGGCATAAGCTAGTCAGGCGGCCAGGAGCCAGGCGGGATGAAAAGCAGGCCTGCCCGCAGCTCCTCACTACGCATAGCTTCTGGCCTCCACATGTTTATGCACAAATGTAAGCAGACATTTTTAAAGAGCAAAATTATGTTATTTTGAACAATGGATAGACCTAGAGACCATCATGTCAAGCAAAGTAAGACAGACTTGTGAAGAGAAATATTGGAATTTCTTTTATATATGCAATATCTAAGTCTGTGTGTGTGTGTGTGTGTGTGTGTGTGTGTGTGTGTGTGTGTGTGACATGAGACTAGGAAGGGGGACAATTTAGAAATAGGAAACAATTTGGGAAGAGGAAGGGCACCAGCAGAGGGGGAAAGGGAAAGGTGCTAATATTGAATATAGTCAAGCACAAGATACTCATATTTGAAGATGTCTCGATGAAGCTCATCATTTTATTTAAAGAATATACACGATTAAAAATAACATTTTTAATGTTAAACAAATAATAATAATGTAGCAAAGGAAATGAACAGTATTGTTGACAATGAGCAGTCACTTAGCTGCGGAATCCCTGTACACTGTATACGTAACGCTCAGAATTTGCAGTGCTAAGAGTGCAGAGCCCAGCATTGTGAGCAAGAGCCTTAGCTTGCCTGAGGAAGTGTTTGCAGAAGCAGAGGGTGGAGCAAGCTCATCCTCAATCCTAGCTTGTACTCCTTAATCTTGGAATTAATGAAAACCATTTTCTAACATGAATCACTTTGAGATCAACAGAGATTATTCACAGAAAAATTGCTCCTCAGGAGCACACCTGTGTATTGATACCTACGTATAACTTGAAAGGTAAAGTTGAGCATCCATATGTAGATATGCACATTAAACATTCAAAGTATTGACGACTTATACATAAATTAGCTATTTATAAAGCTTAACTTTGTCAATATAAAAAAGTATTGAGGCCTATGAAATTCTAGAAAACAATTTGTGTAAAGTATATTATTTTAGAGCCCAACTCGAATGTAAAACTGCAATCTGCTTATTACACTACTAGATAAGGCTTAGGAAGGGAAGGGAAGGAGAAGCAGAGACAGTCATGCCAAATAGCTCTATGATGGAGCTATATCTCATAACTTTAAAAAAAGAGCCAGCCCAGAAACTGCCAAAATCTACACCCCGTCCAACAAACCAGCTCTGAAGACAGAGATGCCATTTAAGAAGAAACGAGAAAGACTTCCAAAAGAAAAGTAAAACACCTTGCACAGACAACTAAAATGAATTTGCTTCTACTTCCAAAAATTAATCTAACCCTGATCACAAGAAGAGTTAAAATGTCATAAAAGCCTTGAAATTCAAGAGGCAAGTGGGAACCTATTTGACAAAAAGGACTTAAGTTCCAGCCAGCCGTGACACCATCCTCCAGCAAGTAGATTTATGAAGAACGAAGGCAGATCCACTTCCTTTATCACGAGTATTCCCAAGAGAGAAGTTCTTTTTGAATAAAAACTTATGTTCATTAGCTAAAACGTCCATTTGGCATGAAATCAGCACTGTGTCCATACTGCATAAGCAAAGGCCAAGAGGAAATTGGTGTTTATTTATTTATGGCCCATCTCTCATCCTTCTCAAGGGACAAGAAGGATGAGGTAAAGGCTATTAAGAGAAGCTACATTTTTTTCACTACTGTGGCTGCAGTCACATCCATAGAATTAAAGTAGCTGTAGAACCAATTGGTGAAGTATGAGTGCCCTACCAACAAGGTGGACTGAGATGACAAAGACAATGTCTCTGCTGTACAAACATTGGAAGGTTTACCATAATCTGTATATATTGAAGTCTAGAGCAGTGGTTCTCAACTTTCCTAATGCTGTGACCCTTTAATACAGTTTCTCATGTTATGGGGACCCCCAACCATAAAATGATTCACTGCTACTTCATAACTGTAAATTTGCTACTGCTATGAATTAGAATGTAAATATTTTATATGCAGAATATCTGATATGTGGCTTCTGTGCAAGGGTCATTATTCTCCAAAGGGGTCACAACCCAGAGGTTAAGAACAGCTGGTCTAGAGCAAAGAGCTTATGGATTTTGAAAAAGAAATCTCGCCAACACCAGAAAATTGAGATATTCTACGGTTCTCCATTTCTGTACACTATTTTCCATCTGCAACACTAAATTTTCCACCAAAGAGTAAGTTTTCTGGTGCACGTAATTTGGCTACCATTTATAAATTTGTGCCTGCTTTGGTTAAATGTTCCAAACTGACTAAATAGAATGTGTCTATTGTCTGTGGGTATTTCAATACAATGTGCTTGTTATGTGTGGGTATTTTGATTTGTGATAGTTCAGTTAATTCATACTCAGTTTGTGTGTGTGTGTGTGTGTGTGTGTGTGTGTGTGAGAGAGAGAGAGAGAGAGAGAGAGAGAGAGAGAGAGAGAGAGAGAGAGAGAGTACATACATATGTGTACATGGAATCACAGAAGTCAACCTTAGGTGGCATGCCTCAGGTGTTTGATTTTTGAGATAGGGTCCCCTACTTGAACTAGCCCATCAATCCAGTCTGACTGCACAGTAAGTCCCAGAATCCAACTGTCTGCAACTCCTCGGCACTAAAAGAATAAGCATATACCTATATCACTTCACGCCTGGCTGTTTTACATGGGTTCTGGGAATGAAACTCATGTCCTTGGGTTATATAGCAAGCACTTTACCAACTGAGCTGGATCCACAGTTCAGTAGTGAGACCTTTTTAAAATCACAAGCTGTACCAGCTCTGCTTCTGCTGTCCAAAGCATGAATTTGGGTCCAGGCATTTATATTTAGCTGACTATTATTGTCCCAAGGACCAATTGACTGGGGCTCACGTTTGCATAAATAAAGTGCTTCACCCATTAGGGAACATCCCATAGCTTGGATTCCTTTGCTGGGTCTCTGAGGATTGTCACAGTGAAACAGCAACTGTGTCCCATGATGCCCACTTCGGACTGGACTTTTCTTGCTCCTTTCAGCCATGCACCATAGAGTAATAAATACAACTCAATGTCATCCAGGACATTTTTATTGTTGTTATCTTTTCTGCCTCCTGACATCTTCTTAGGCTGTCTCATCGAGTGCTACAGAAACATGAAACAGATGTTGCAAACAGGAAAGGCACAGAGGGGATTTCCCTCCTACTAGCTTCAAGATGGAAGCCCTTATAGTTCTGCTGACCTTGAGACAGTGATGTCTGAAGATCCCCGAATGTTCAGCAGAGGAAGAGGACTCATGTACAAAGAGAGAGCTAAGTTGACTTCTTGTTTAATAATACAGAATTCAGAGAAACTAAAACAAGCTTCAGCAGCTAAGAGGTTACACATATACAAACATATGTATAACAAAAAATGATAGAAAATATCTAACCTTCTTTGTGGAATTTGGAAAAAAGATATGCAAAAATGTTTCTTGAATAAATACACTTCTGTTTGGTTCCTGAATAAATTTAGTAATTTAATACATATATATGTATGTGTATATATCCAAACATATACACGGATGTATATATATATATATATATATATATATATATATATATATATATAAATACAGCCTGCTAAGTCCATTTAGTGTTGGTTTGACAAAGAGGATGAAACCCAGGTCCTCTTATATGTGAAGTGCTCTACTGCTGAACCACATCCCAAGAATTCTGTTATCATATTTGACATATTTTATGACAGTTTTCCATCAGAAATACACAAAGATTCTCACCCAGTATGCAAGAAAGAGAAATGAAAATGAGAATAAAAAGAAGTGAAAAGAGGAAATTATGAAGTCCTAGCTGGTCCATTAAATATATTTAAGAGGCTAGGAAGATGGCTTAATTGTAAGTTGCCTGTTGCACAAGCTTGAGTAACCACAGAAAATGCTGGTGCAGCAGTGTGCATCTGCAACCTCAGCACGGGGGGCGGGGGGTGGAGGCAGAATCCTAGGGGAGGTTGAATTCCTGGAGCTCACTAGCCAGCCCCTTTAGCTGAATAGCTGAGCCCCAGGATCAGTATAAGACTGTCTCAAAAAGAAGATAGAGAACAATTGAAAAGTATACCTAATAGCTACTCCTGTTTGAACACATGCACACTTAAGGCCTCATGTGTACACATCCACAAACACATACCTATTAAACACACATACACACACACACACACACACACAAGTGAATATATTTAACAACCTAACACAAAGCTTTTAGATTATTTGCTTTTATATTTTATATTATTTAGAAATATATACAGTGTTTTACATATTTACTGCTCTAGAAAAGGCAGGCATGTGTGAGATGTTTGAGAAATAAATGAGGTCCTTCTTACTAGATAGAAAGGTTGGAGGTAATAGTAAGAACTGAAAGTTCATAAAAGTGATGCATGAGCTATAAAGATTAGCAAGAACTAGTGGGGGTCCTGTCTGACTGCTTTAACATACAGAAGGACCAACCAGGACCAGTACCACTAGGCAGTCAAAACAAAGCTTTGATGGAGGGATTGTTATTTTCCTACTGGACTGGTGCCATCAGTGCAATTCCTGGCTTTTTTGCCCAATATAAAGCCTTTGGAATCAACATTGACAGTTTGCTCCCATTTCCATTCACATCCTCTTGCTGATTACAACAAGGGCTGGTTACTCAAATGATGGCAGTTTTTGACTACTTGCTATAAGTACAGATGTTTCTGACTCTGACCTAAAACTACAAAATCCAAAAACCACATCTTAGTAAAAGTGGGTGAATATCTGCCAGTACGAAATTGTAACAAACACATGTAGGGTTTGTGTGTATGTATGTGTGTATGGTGTGCATGAACACACATGTGTGTGCAGCTACATGTACACATGTGTGCATGTATATGCGGAGGCTAGAGGTTAACCAGATATCTTCTTTATCATTCTCCATCTTGTATATTGAGTCAGGGTTTTTTGTTTAATCCAAAGCTTTTAGATTTGTCTAGTCTAGCTGGCCAGATTACTTCAGGAATCCCTTGTCTCTGCAACTAAAATCCTATGATTAGAGAGTGAATTCTATGCCTATTTGGCATTTACATAAACTCTAGGTAAACAAACTTAAGTCCTCATGCTTGAGTAACAAGATCTGAGTCATCTCCCTAACCCCACTTGAGACCATTTGTTATATAGCACTAAGAAACTAGCACAATGCACTAAAATAAACCTATCTTGGAAAGATGAGTAGATTCAAGAAACAATAAAGACATTAAGTAAGGTATATTATCAACTATAATGAGGAAAATGCATACAAAATAGCTACTCTCAGAATGAAGAAAACCATCCTCATATACAGAATAATTACCATGTAGTAAATGTAGAAGAAATTAAGAATGTAGACATAAAGCAAAGAAAAACCAACCTACAGTCCACAACCCCAGAGAACTTAAACAACAAAGAGGACCCTAAGAGAGACGTACATGGATCTACATAGGAAGGAGAAAAAGACAAGATCTCCTGAGTATATTGGGAGTGTGGGGGTCATGGGAAAGGGTAGAAGAGAAGAGGGAAGGAAGTGGAAAAAATGTATAGCTCAATAAAAAAAACAATAAAAGAAAGAATGTGCTGTGGATGGGAATGTATGGCTTTCTATGGTATGGTATATCATTAATAAGCACATTATTGTTTTAGACAATTTAACTATGTCATAAATAGTATAATTTGAATGCTGAATCCCCCACCGAAGTTCATATGTTAAAAGTTTGGTTCCCTGGCTTGTGATATTAACAGGTGGTGGGACTTTTAAGAGTTATGCCACTTGACTCGAAGAGTTCAGTCTTTTCCTCTTCTTGTTTCCTAAATCATAAAATGAGCTAGCTTTGTTCCACTATACATTCCCTTCAGGATGTGATATGTCACTAGAGACAACTAAATCTTCCTAATGGGAGATAAGAAAGATTTTCTGTCCAAAATCCCAGTAAAAGCAGGGATCTCTAGACTCTCAGACTTTTCCTGTTGCCTGGGGACCAAAGATAACTTGGGGGGGTTCATCTTACACTTCCACAGAACAGCTCATCATCCAAGAAAATCAGAACAGGAACTTAAAACAGTTACCTGGAGGCAGGAGCTGATGCAGAGGTCAGAAAGGGGTTCTTCTTACTGGATTGCTCTTCAGGACTTGCTCAGCCTACTTTCTTATTGCCTCCAGGACCACCAGCCCAGCAATGACACCACACACAGTAATCTGGGACCTGTTATATCAATTATCAATAAAAATTATACTCCAGGCTTACCCATAAGCCATCTTGCTAGAGAATTTTCTCAACTGAGGTTCCCTCTTCTGCAATAACTCTAGATTGTGTCAAGTGAACATAAAAGTCAGCAGCACCCTTGTCAATGAGAACACCTGGAAAAGCAGAGCACATTGTCTTGAGAGATGTGCTTTGCTTCTAGACTACATGTCCTTCTGTAAAATACATTCATTCGTGGATCTTTGAATGCCAACATCTGTCTCTTAAGCCTTAACCATGCATGTTACTACTTATAGAAATCTCAGACCTGTAAGGATCTTTGCAAGCCTCAGTACTTACTGGGAATATTTTTTTAGATGGAAAGCTCAAACAAACCTCTGACTTTAAAATAGGCACACATACACACATACACACACACACACACACACACTGCCCTCTGTGTGTTTGTGTGTCCTTATGTTGAATGCGGAGATGTACTTTTGCAATGTTTATGAAAATAATACATCTTGTGCCTTCTAAAGTTGTTCAAACTCAATACCAATGTAAACTCTTCCATTGGTAGACAACATTGGCCAGCCCTCATAAGTATGCACCCTCTCTCTTATCTATCCTCTCTCTTCTGTTTCCCCATACCTTATACCTTTCTTCCTTTCCTTTCTCTTTGATATTTTTCAACATGAGGTCTTCATATGTAACCTAGGCTAGACTGAATAATCTCACAACACTCCCAGCTCAGTGTCTAGATTACTAGGATTATAATGTGGCCAGCCCTGACAAACATTCTTTAAACATTCTTCAAAGTAGTTCTTCTCATAACCACATGATGCTCAAGTTCCTTCTAACAACGTCCTTTTTCTTAACATTCTTCCTTGGGGTAGTGCTAACTTCAAAATTTAACCCAGTGTGGTAGTTTGAATGAAAATGGCCCCAGAAGCTCAAAGGGAGTGCCACTAGGTGTGTCACTAAGGGGTGGGTTTTGAGGCCTCAGAAGCTCAAGCCTGACCACTGTGTCACTGTCTCTTCTTGCTGCCTGTGGATTCAGATGGAACTCTCAGTTCCTTCTCCAGCACCACCACATCTGCCTCCATTCCACCATGTCCCACCATGACGATAATAGACTAAACCACTGAAACTGCAAGCCAGTCTCAATTAAATGCTTTTCTTTATAAGAGTTGCTGAGGTCATGGTGTCTCACCACAGCAATAGAAATCCTAACTAAGACAACCCTTGATTTCACAAATCTAGTAGTACAAAAAAGGGGGGAACAATAATGGGCTTGCCAGCACAGAATAGGTCTGTTAGGATTCCAAGACTCTTTTATTAAACTAATTCCCCTGTATATACTGTTTTGTCAACTCAGTAACAGATGTGGGATTTGTTCCTATTACATTTCATTTGTTGGCTATCAATTATTTAAAATACTTTTAAATGGAACAAATACTTCTATAGCATACCTTAGATATCAGACAAATAAGAAATCATTTGCTTTTTCACAACAACCCCGCAAAGGAGGCATTGATGTTCTCAAAATTTTTTAAGGCAAAAGAGTACTAAAATTCAAGATTTCGTAACAAAAGACAGACAAGATGAAAAGACCAATATCATACACCTTCTTCAAAACACAAAAGCATCTCTCTCTCTCTCTCTCTCTCTCTCTCTCTCTCTCTCTCTCTCTCTCTCTCTCTCTCTCTCTCTCTCTCTCCCTCTCCCTTTCCCTCTCTCTTTCTCTCTCACTCTCCCTCCCTTTCTCCCTCTCTCTTTCTCTCCCTCTCCTTCCCTCCCTCTCTCCCTCCCTCCTTCCCTCCCTCTCTCGGGGGGGGGGGTGCCGCAGGTTAACCTTGGATATTGTTTCTCTAATGCCATCCACCTTGGTTCACTTAGTGGCCTGAAACATAGCAAGAAGACTAGGCCAGCTGCCCAGTGAGCTTCAGAGATCTGCCTATCCCCAGCACTGGGATTACAAGTACACACTGGCAAACCAAGCTGTTTTTACATGGTTTAGGGGGATGGAACTCAATCTGGTCCTCATATTTTCATGACAATCACTTTACCAGTTAAGCCATTTCCCCATCCTAAAACATGTTCTTTTAATGCCCAACAGCCCACATAGGAAGCTGGTTGAATTCTGACTATATTATTCCATATATTTGTCAACCTGCCTACCTTACATCAAATACAAATCTGAAAAGTGTGTCCTCCCTTTTCAAGAATGGAAGGAAAATTGGGAATTATGAAGCCAAGGAATAACAAATCAGAAGAAAAGACAAAAACATCGAAGCTATGGTGCATCAATAATAATTAACCTTTCTGTTTGCAAGCCTGCAGCTCCCTCCTGAAGTACTGAGGACCATCAATAGTCTACAGTATTTTGTATAAGATCATCTAGAGCAGCAGATGATGACAATGTCTAAGACTTTCAGGTGTATTATTCAAAATCTGAAAGTGGTTTTGATCATTACAAACAGGATAAAAACTTAGGGAGGCACAATGCTATGCATCTGGAAGGAGAGGGACCAAGGTTACTCCTGTAGATTCTATAATGCAATGTGATTATTCTGCAGTCCTAAGGGTATCCTGTGCCAAAGCTGAAAATAAAACATAGTCTAAAAGGCATAATACTGGCATGGGAGGCAACTTAGGAGGTAAAGTACATGCTCTAAAAACATAAAGCTCTGAGTTTAGAGCCCCAGAACCCATGTAAAATCTGGGTATTGTGATGTACATATGTAGTCTGAATGCTAAGGAAGTGGAGAGCTGAGAATTCTGGGGACTTGCTGGAGCCAGTTAAGCCAAAATGATGAGCTCTATATTGAATGAGAGACTATATCACAAAAACAAGATGGAGAAGGATTAAAGAAGACAACCTATGCTGACATCTGGCCTCAACATGCCTTAACATGTCCATGTATGGGCATTAACACACACACACACACACACACACACACACAAACACACAGAGAGACACACACACAGGAACATATAACATAAATACATGAATAATGTAATATAAGTTCCAAAATAAGATTATCACAACTTGTGAGACAGTAGACTAATAGAAAATAGATTCATATAAATTCACAAAGTTACGTTTTCAAGCAAATTTTGCATATTGGCAAGAAGAAAGAAAATGAGTTAGAATCAGGTGGAATGTTTTCCAGGCTTCTCCATGTACTACAGTCTGAAACAGTGGCTTTCCATTCTACAATGCCATAAGCTTCAGTTTTACTATTTCCAAAATACACAGATGAATTCAAATGTTTTCAATGCCAGTAGTATATTCCAAATGTTTGGTGTTAATGACTGGTTAAGCATGTTGTGCAATTAGCACTTCAAAGTACCAGCTATTCCCCAGGTTCACTGGTTTGCGTTTTTATTGTCATGCTTTTATATAAACCAACGTCTGGCTTATTTTCATTATCAAGTAAGCCTTACACATTCTTTCTTCTATGTGTTTCTTTGGTGTCTTAGTTGCTGTTCAATTTCTATGCAAAGACACTATGACCAAGGCATCTTATAAAATAAAACATTTAATTGGGGGCTAGCTTTCAGTTTAGGAGGGTTAGTCCATGATCATCATGGGATGACTCATGGTTGCAGACAGGTAGGCATGGCGCTGGAGCAGTATCAGAGACCTTATATACAATTCCCAGGGAGGAGACAGAAAAAGAACAAGGCTGAATGTAGCAAGGGCTTTTGACACTTCCAAGCCAACACCCAGTGACAAACCTTCTCCAACAAGGCCATACCTCCTAATCCTTCCCAAATGGTCTACTGACTGTGAACCAAACATTCAAATATATGAGTCTATTGTGGCCATTCTCATTAAATCCACCACACTTGGGGAATATATGTATTACATTCAAGGTTTAATTTCAAACCTAGCATACAGCAGAAGTTCACAATGCAATGACTACTTTTGAATCATATGCTATTAACTTTAAAAGGACTATAAGAAAAAAACTTGCTTCTTATAACTTTTCCTTCAATAATTTAATGGTTAAAATGAAGTGAGTATCCAGAAATGCCCTTAGTTCTCTGATCAAAAATGGTATAAAAGAACTCTGGTTTTTTATCTCCTCCTCCTCAATGAGCACCCTCACCTAAAGGCTATATGTGAGAATGAGGTCTAGCACTCCAGCCTAGACACCCCTGATGGAATCTCTAGTTTTCCAATTACAGCACGTTTCCTAAATGATTTGAGGGTTAAATTTTTTGAGGGGGAAAATGTCATAGTAAAGAATGACATCTATCTATCATAGAGACATGCCATTGTTTCCTCTCTTAATTAAAAAATGGGGTTCAGATCTAACAGAGAATTCTCAACAAAAGTGTCTCAAATGACTGAAAGACACTTAAAGAATTGATCAACATCCTTAGTCATCAGGAAAATACAACTCAAAATGACTCTGAAATACTATCTTACACCTGTCAAAATCAAAAACACTGATGACAGCTTATGTTGGAGAGGATGTGGATTAAGTGGAACACTCCTCTACTGCTGGTGGGAGTGCAAACTTGTATAGCCACTTTGGAAATTAGTATGGTGATTCCTTAGAAAAATGGGAATCCATCTAACTCAAGACCCAGCTATACTAATTTTGGGCTTATATCCAAAGGATGAGCAATCATATCACAAGAACACTTGCTCAACTATGTTCATAATAGCCAGAAACTGGAAACAACCTAGATGTTGTTTGGATTACCTAGATGGATAAGAAAAATGTGGCACATTTACAAAATAGAGTACTAGTCAGCTATTAAAAAAGACAATGACTTCATGAAATTTGCAGGCAAATGGATGGAACTAGGAAAAAATTATTCTGGGTGAAGTAACCCAGACCCAGAAAGACAAACATGGTATGTACTCACTCATAGGTGGTTATTAGGACTAAATTATAGAATAACCAACCTACAATTCATAGCCCCAGAGAGCCTAGACAACCAGGAGGGCCCAAAGAGGGATACATGGATTTCCCTGGAAAGGGGAAGTAGAAAAGATCTCCTAGGTTAACTAGGGTTGGGGGTTTGGGCAGTAGAGGCATGGGAACTAGAGGGAGTAGGTTTGGTGGGCTGGGTGTGGAAGGCAGGTTAGAGGCAGGATGGAGAGGAAGAATAACAAAAGAGACATCTTGATAGGGGGCATTTTGGGGTTATGGAGAAAGCTGGGGCCAGGGAAACTCCCAGAAACCCACAAGGATGACCCAAACTAAAAATCCTAACAATAGTGGAGAGGGTGCCTGAACTTGCAATCTACTGTAAGCAGATTATTGACTTCTCTGAATGCCATCAGAGATACTCTATCCAATAACTGATGAAAGCAGAGGCAGAGATCCACAGACAAGCACTGCACTGAGCTCTGAGAGACTTGTGGGAAAAGGGGGAGGAAAATTGTATGAGCCAGGGGGTTATGATGGGGAAACCCATAAAGAGAGTAGACTTGGGCTCACAAGAGCTCATGGACACTGGACCAACAGTCAGGGAGCCTGCATGGGACCAACCTGGGCCTCTCCATGTGTATGACAGTTGTGTAGCTTGGTCTCTTTGTAAGGCTTCTAATTGTAGGAGCAGGATCTCTTCCTGGTGCTTAGCCAGCTTTTGGTAACCTGCTCCCCATGCAGGATTACCAGGCCCTGCCTTGATGTAAGGGGAGGATCTCAGTCCTGCCTCAACTTGATGTGCCTTGCTTTGTGTAAGCCCATAGGAGGCCTACCTCTTTCTAAATGGAGATGGAGAAGGAGAGGATGGGGAGAGGGATAGATGGGGTAAGAGAAGGCACAGGAGGAGAGGAGGGAGGGGAAACTGGTTGATACATAAAAATGAAAAAATATTATTTAAATAAAAAATGTTTAAAAAATAGTACAAAAAAGTTTATCCAGTTGGACAGGTCCATGACCTGGCTAAGGGACCATCCTTAGAAAGGCATGCTGACCTTAAGTTGTGCTAAAGAGATAGGTGGAATAATTATCCCTTAATATGATACTGTATTTTTCCTTCCAAAAAATTACCATTCTGTAGAGCTGCCTCTACAAAGGAAGCATCCATGAGGTTCAGCAGGATCTACCAACCTGACTCAAAGAGTTATAGCTTTCCCTTTTCTCTGTCTCTATTTCAGATGGCAGCTGGAACCTAAATATGCCTTTTGTGGAACTTCCAGTTTCTTACTCTTCTCTCCCTCCCTGCCACGTAGCTATTTCCCTTCGTGTAGCTGATTTTAAGACAGTTGTTTGTTTGTTTTTGCTTCTCCCGTTCTCCTCCTCTGGGTAATGGCTGAGCTCTGTGATGTTTTTTTTCTTTTAAACTCTGATAAGATTATCCTTCCTCAAGGTTAAAATATTAAAAAGAAGATGAGGTGAGTGGTGAAATGATGGGAAAATTAGTTAATGTCTCATTGCTGTGACAAAAGCAACTTGAGAAAGGTTTATTTTGGATCACAAATTGAGGAAATACAATCCATCCTGACAAGGCATAATGGCAGAAACAGGAGGCTGGCTAGTCAGACCGTACAGTCAGGAAACAGTAGACAAAGGACAGAGTCAGGCTAACAAGCCTGAAGGTCTATCCCCAGTGACCCACTCGCACGAGTGAGGTTTCAACTCTTAAAGGTTTCATACATAACTTTCCCACATTTTCAATGTTGTATATCCCCAGGGGGCAGGTGGACGCAATGGGGACTGGAATGTGCCCCAGGGCTTGCAGGCGTGCCAGCTCAGCCAAATCCAGGAGATTCAGTCTCAAAACTGTAAGGTGGAGAGCACTAAAGGAAGACACGTGACCGCAACTTCTGGCCTTCTGTGTGCATACACTCACATGTGTGAGCACACACACATATACATGTACTCCTGCACATACATGTGCATCACACATGCAAAGTATATTGTTGACATCATATCCTTTGTCCCTAAATATTCCAAGTTGTATTGACTAATAGCACCACAATAATCAGGTTGAAGAAACTTCATACTGACATAGTGTCTGATATACACTTCATAGTCAACTTTCACCAGATTCCCTAATAACATTTCCCAAAACTCTTTATAGAATCTCTGCTCAAGACATCTTGGTTTAAGTGACATTTAATTTTCATGTTTTTTTTCACTGTCAATGATACAGACATTTTCAGGAATACAGGCCTGATGTATTAGGAGTTTGTATACCTGGTATTAGTGTTTTGCCTGTGCATGAATGTATGTGCACCATGTATGTGTAGTACCAGAGGAGGCCATAAGAGGCTGTTGAATACCCTGGAACTGGAATTACAGACAGTTGTGAGCAACTATGGCCATGTAAGTGGTGGGAATCAAACCCAGGTCCAATACAAGAGCAGCAAGTATCTTAACCACTGAGCCATCTCTCCTGTCCCTAACATAGAATCTGGCTATGAAGCCCAGTCTGTCCTGAACCTCACTGCACACACCCAGCCCAGGCCTGTCGCTTTACAAGATTCTCTTAGTTCCTTCCTGGGAAATGTTTCATTGTGTTCACTGCTGGTGTTGAAAAGAAATACTGACTTTCTTCTCCACTGACGGCACAAAAATTCCTTCATGCACATAATGTCTGCAGAGACACCTATGTGCTGCATAAATAAGAGAAACACTTGTGTGTCATAGCTTCTTCCAAAGATCTATGTCTCTATTACATTTCTTTCTAACTTCGTGGATTGTGGTGTGTCCTGACCATTTATTTTCATCTTCCTTGGACAAAACAGGAAGGAAGCAGCAGAACAACACAGATGGCTGCCAGCTCACTGATGAGAGCAGCCGAGGACAGGGCTTTGAAAATACTCAGCTCACTCAACTTTCTATAGGAAATACTGCCTTTCTCCAACAGGCTGAAAGCAATTGAGCTCATGGGGTATTTTTAGAAATCTATTATTTTGGCTTATTTATGAAAGCAGATTGGCTGCCACGCTGGAATATGCATTAAACAAGGCATTACCAGCCTCAAATTCAGAGCCAGCTGAACTTAAGACAAGAAACGAAGTCTTCTTGCCTGCACACTGTCATTTTGCAAAGCACTATCAGAGAAGGTGGAAACTATGAAGTGGTTTGGTCCTGTTTTCCCAGCCAACCCAATATGGTTGACATGCAAAGGCCAGCCTACAATTCAGTTGTTCCCATGAGTACCCCATACCCAATGCTCAACTACCTTCAGGGTAAGAATTTGTACAGCTTGTAGGGAGAACTGTTTCTGCAGACTTGGTACCCTTTGTGTTGTCTTTTGCCTTACCCTAAGGGGGAGCTGAGAATAATTTGACATGTCTAAAATAATTAGCAAAGTTCTCACAGGGGTGTTGTATATATTGAAGTTTGTATGTATGTATGGGGATGTGTTATATGTGTATATGTACATATGTACATATGAGTATAAGGGTGTGTACATCCATGTGCACAGGGGCAGACATTGCATTTTCTCTTCTATCATTCTCTGTCTCACTGAACTGAAAGTTCCCTGGCCAGAAAACTCTTGTTTGCTGCCATCACCCTCCCCACCTAATTTAGGAGTGAGATGCATGTGCAGAAATACCCATCTTTTTGTATGAGTGCTGGGGATTTGAACTAAGTTCCTCATGTTTGCAGCACAAATGCTCCTACCCACTGAGCAATCTCCCCAGCCCTTTCCATTGAGTTTTGGCTCTGAGACGTTTTCCTTGATTCTTACAAATTTATCCATAAAGGTTCTAGATTCTCAGCTACAGTTTTCAGATGAATTGTTATCATGGTTTTCTATATCTGTTTAATTCCTACCAATGTTGGATATGGGGGGGGTGTGTATGTGTGTGTGAGTGCATGTGTGTGTGCATGTGCGTGCGTGCGTGTGTGTGTGTGTGTGTGTGTGTGTGTGAGAGAGAGAGAGAGAGAGAGAGAGAGAGAGAGAGCATGTGCAAGTGCAAGTGCAAGAGCTTCTGATATTCTCCTGTCTCTGTCCCTCCTTGCTGCCAGCATTAAGATGACAGGTGCTTGTCATCATGCCCTGCTTTTTACTCAGTTGCTGTGGATTCAAACTCAGGTCTTCCCTCTTGCTATTGAAAACTAAATCATCCACCCAGTCTGAATATATTGTAACTTAAATGAATGTACAACTGGATAAAAATATCTTATTTTGCACTCAAATAGGATTATTTTGGTCACTCAAATCACAAGTTTGTTATTATACTGCAGGAAGCAACCTGACGCTCCTCTATCAATCTTTCTGCAGTCAACACTGGATAATCTAAGCAAGACATTCACCATACTCTTTGAACAGTGTGTTATTTAGTTTGTGCATGCAAGACAGAAACCCATGTTGGCTGAATTATAGATCAGTGAGCTAACACTGGAGTTTATCAGTCTGTTGCTGCAGTGTAACAAGCATTCTTGAAACATCAGAACCACACAGCAACAAAGACTGAATTAGACACAAGTCTGAAGTTTCAGGGAAGTGAGGGAAAGGATTGGCTGGTGTATAGTGGATCCATTTATTTGGCTCTGTTAATTATGGCTGGGCACTTTTGAAAGGCTGGGAGTCAGCTAGCTCTAATTGCATCTGCAAACAACCCATTGGCCTAAGAAAGTCATACAGCCAATTGCGAACATCAACATCATGGACTAATAATTTCTTTGAACATAGATTTTTTTCATACAATATAGTCTGATTATTGTTTCCCCTTCTCAAGCTCCTCACATTGCCTCCCCACTCTTCCCTCTCATCCGGATCCACAACCTTGCTTTCTCTCATTAGAAAGCAATCAGGCAGCTAAGGAATAATAATAAAGTGGATAAAACAGAAACAAACAAATGAGAACAGGAGAAAAGATACAAACAGAAGAAAAAGAGACGAAGAAAAGGCTCAAGAAATGTATATAGACTCAGAAACATATACATTCACACCTACAGAAACGCCATAAAAACCCAAAACTAGAAACTGTAAGAAACACACAAAGGAGCTGTGGGGTAGAGGGAGAGGAGCCTGACTTAACATTATGAAATTAAACAAACTCTCTAAAGATGCCACTGAATTCATTTTGTGATGGCCATCTACTGCTAGGCATCGGGCCTACCATTAAGAGTGGTTTGTTTTCCCCAGTGAGACTCCCTTAGATAAAACTTATTTTTTTCATTTGCAAGTGGCTATCAGTTGGAAAGGGCATCTGGGTAAGTGGTGGGGGTGGGGGGCATAGACCCCTTCTCCTTTCAGTCTGGGACCCTATCTGGTAGAGACAGACCCTTGCAGGCCCTCAGTCTCTGTGAGTTAATATGAGCTTTGCTCATGTTATTTCCTCTCTTGCTTTTCCATTCTTTCTGCCTCATCTTTCACAGAGTTCCCTGAGCCCCAAGGGAAGGGATTTAGTAGAGACATCTTATTTAGGCCTGTGTGTTCCAAGGTCTCTCACTCTCTGCATATTGTCTGGCTGTGGGTCTCTGTATTTGTTCCCATCTACTGCAGGAGGACATTTGTCTGATGATGGCTGAGCAAAGCATTGATCTGAGTATAACAGAATTTTGTTAAGAGTCATTTTATTGCTATGTTCCTTTAATGTAACAATATTATTTGGTTTTCCCCTAGGTCCCTAGCCTATCCTTTTTGGCCACCCAAGCAACTAGGGGTATGGGTTCCATCTCATGGAGTGGACATTAAGATAAGTCAGATATTGGTTGGTTATTCCTACAAGCTTTGTGCCACTATTGTACTGGTGTATCTTGGAAACAGGCCACTCTTCCAGATCCAAGGTTTTGTAGATGGGTTTGTGTTTACCTTGCTCCTTCGCTATCATGCAGAGCACCTTCCTGTACTATTAACATTAGTTAGCCAGAATGACGGCTCTAGCTAGGTACCAGCGCAACTTCTCCATGTTCAATGAGTTGTGTGGGTGTTGTCTTCAGTAAGAGGGCCTTGCTATCAATTGTGGAGAGCAATACATAGTCTTGGCAAGAACCTGGATTGTTTGAGGGGTACCATGGGACCCCTTTCATCATTGAATTAGATTAGATGTAAACTATTTCTGGTTCTGGAAGTTTCATTTAGTAACAAAAGACATAAACTTAGGGTTTTATCTCCCCTGTTATTTGGTGATTTCATTTAGATTTCTTTCATATATAAATATATTTTTAGAAGATTCTGTTGTATTAGGTTTCCATAAAACCCTGCAAATGGCCTTTGTTGTTGGCTATCTCTCCCTGTAAAACCTCCAACACTCCCTCTTCTTTTTCCTCTCCAGTTGATCTTCCCATTCTAGTCTCTCCTCCTCATCTATTCATAACTATGTATTCCATTTTCCTTTCCTATGGAGTTCTAACTGTTCCCCCCAGTCCCTTACTCTGTACCTAACCTTTCTGGGTCTAAAGATTGTAGCTTGATTATTGTTGACTTAACAGCAAATATCCACATATAAGCGAATACATGCAACATTATCTTTATTGGTCTGGGATACCTCAATCAAGATTATTTTTTTCTAGTTCAGTCCATTTACCTATGAATTCATGGTGTCATTTTTAACAACTGAGTAATATTCCATTCTTTTGTTGACAGGAAACTAAGTTGTTTCCAATTTCTGGCTACAATGACTAGAGCAGTGTCTTAGTCGCTGTTCCGTTTCTGTGAAGAGACACCCCAAAAAGAGGCCAGGAATAAATCAGTACTTAAAAGACATGCTTTACTGACCTACTTTTCCCAAATATGTCTTACCTCCCAATAACCCATTAAGAGATGACTTCATTCATGGATGTACCCACTGAGCTCAGAGACCTCGTGACCCCAACACCTCCCAAAAGCCCCAGTTCTTGTGACAGGAACTAGGTCTCTATATGTATTGAGCGGAAAGGACCCAAGGTGAAACTGTAGTTGTTCATGTATTTCAGTGTAAAGAGAGGCTGATGTTCAAAGGAAGATTTGTGCTTGACACAGAAAGGTCAGGAACACTAGGGAAATGAAAAAGAAGGGGAAACACTGAAGAAGATGAAAAAGGAGGCCTACAGTGGGATATGACCTAACCAGGCTGGACAGATAAATGGAAGGGCAGAGCTCTGGGACAGTGATGACAAGCTAGCTGGCCCCCAAAGCCCCTGGGGGACATATGGAAAGCAATGTTGTTCTTTCACATAGTCTTGCTTCTAATGCAACTAATTGTGGCAGACTAGGCCTTAAGTAAGGATGGCTTCTAACAAGAAGCTTCCCGCTAGGAAATAACCCCAGTCCACTATATAGACAAGGAGGTAAATACTAGGAACCAAGGAAAATATAATTACATCTTTGATAGCTATGACAGCACTAATACTCTGCCATGAAATACTACAAGCCTATCATGTAAATGTGAGAATGAGTAGAGGTCGGTGTAATAAATAGAATTTGGGATGTCAGCAAGGTTGAAGGGTGGCAATGCTGCCAAAGAACTGACAGTTACCAGAGAGACAAGATCAAAGCTGGAGTAAGAGATTGATAGAGGGGGACTTCAGTCACTCTTGTCTAGGTTTAGCCATACAGGAACAACACATGATCAGCTCCCTGCTTGGCCTATGGGGACAGACGTAAAGTACTCAACCCCTAAGAACTAACCAGCCCCACCAGGAAGTCTGTCAGCCATTGTTCAGTTTCCCTTAGACAAGGGAAACTCAATAGCTGTTTCTCTTCTCAGAAATGCCTTCCAGCCCTCTGGAGTTTCTCTCACTTTACCTCGATTTCTCATTTTTGCTAGTAATTCTTAATAAAGCCTGCATCTACTTTGCATAGCCACACAAGAGTCCACTTCACAAATTCTCTTTGACCTGAGACTTGGGAGCTACTTACCCAAGTCAATCTCTGATGATTGTGAATATCTAGCATCTTAGCTCCTTGGGTCATGCAAAATTGGGACATAAAAGATCCAGTCACACTCAAAGAGCCCCTGTCACTCAGAGAACTGCTGCATCAGGGACCAAACCTTCAACATAGGAACCTCAGCTGAATATTCCAGATCCAAAGCAACAGGACATTTGCTTTTTCTGTTGGAAAAAAAAAGATTGCCCAAAATGTCAACAGTGGGGTGCCTAAGAAGTCTATCATTAAAGAAAATTAATTGAGAGGCTGGATCTGTAGCTCAGTTGGCAAAGTACTTGCCTAACATTCATGAAGTCCCAGATTCAATGCCTAGCATCATAAAACAAGGTGAGGGGGCCCAAGCCTGCAATTACAGAACTTGGAAGGTGGAAGCAAGAGGATTAGGAGTTCACTGTGCCAGCCTCAGTTACAGAAAACGTCCAAGGCCAGGCTAGACAACATAAAATCCTATCTCAAAATACAATAAATAAAAGTTAAAAAGGCAGTTAATTGATATGGTGTACATATGTCATGCTTTCTTATATAGTAGGCACTAACCACAGGTGGCTACTGAGTCATCCAAATGTGACAGGTCTAAGTTAACATAGGTTTTTTTTTTAAAAAAAAAAAGCACACTTACTTTACAAACTTTATTTTAAAAACTAGAGTGTTTTAATACAGCAATCAATATTGAAATGATACATTGGATACAATGGGCTAAATAAAATACAGTGGTAAATAATTTTTTGCAGTGCTGGGGATTGATCCTAAGGTCTTATACATGCTAAGCAAGCACTCTACTACTGAGCCATATATCCCCCAAATCCTTAAAACTGTTTCTCTTCCTTTTTACTTTTAAAATGTCAACTATAGATATAGCTAAAATGGCTAGCATGTATTTGGGGTTTGATGGCACTAGGTATTTGGCATTTAGCTATTTCCTTCCAATTGAAACATTCCCTCCTTGAGGGATGAAGGAGGGCCATAAGACTCAAAACACAAATCAAACTTACAAGGTCGAGGAAGTAAACGAAATTCACAAGGTTCACAAGGTTCCTCTTCAGTTATATAAGCTGTAGCAAGTGCTGATTAGAGAAGACTTTCAGATCTGCCCAGCAGTCTACAAGTCTCCCAGGGAGCTCCAAGGATGCAGTTTTCATGAGTTGTCACCCATGCTGGACTGGGTTTTTTCTATGACACAGCTGTCTTAGAGTCAGCCATGCACTTATAAGTAAATGCACTGGTGCACTCAGCTAGTCTTGGGTAGAACCTTTTCTTTGGTGTGTTGGGGATGCTCCTATCTGAACTGACTAGATTTCTGCTCATATCTTCCCAGGAAAAGTCATATCACAGCATTCTTCCTGCTTTTTGCCAATATACTATCTGTACATGCAACCTACGCTTCAGTAAGTGCTTCTTATCAGGCAGAAAATCACAGAGGCTGAGTAAAAACACTGAAGGATTTCATCAGATTAGGGGTACAGGAGGTGAAAGTTCAGCTCCCCTTTTTATGTCTATGTAATTATGTATAATACTGCATAGTCATGAAACACAGAGTGCCATGAATGTCTTTATTTAATGACAAAATCATTAGAAGTTAATTCATTTGCAAGGCATTCCCACAAATCAACAGGTTAAATGGCTGAAAAGTTTAAAAAGGGAAAAAAACAGGGGGCCTTTAAAGGCAGGCAAATATTTCTAAAGAGAAGTAAGTATCTTCATTGGGAGTCGTTTTGCATTTAAAAAATTTCAGTAGTATTATTAATTATGCAAAATAATGATTCTCACGATGACATTTGACGCATGTGCCTATGCATATATGCATATATATATGTGTGTATGTGTATACACACACATACACACACACATAAAACATTTTGATGATGTTACCCTTCTCTTGTGAATTAAAAAAAATGTACTTCAGAAGAGCAGACCAAATACTAAATGCCTCACACATCAAACTAGATACTGCTCTATAGCCAGTAACATTCTGTAAAGTGTTTGTTGTACAAGCAAGACGACTTGACTTTGGGTCCCTAGCACCATGTAACAAGGAAGATACCTTGTAATGTGCCTATAATCCCACCACTAGGGAAGCAGTGACAAGCAGATCCCTGGAGCTCACTAACCAGTCAGCCTAACAAAAACCCTGAGCTCCAGGTTCTGTGAAAAACCCTGTTAACAAAGACAGACAGAAAGACAGACAGACAGATAAGAAGGAGCTAGAATGATATATGAGAGCTCATCAGTTAAGAGCACCAGCTCTTCCAGAAGACCTGGGTTCAATTCCCAGCATCCACATGGTGGCTCATAACCATCTGTAACTCCAAGTCCAAGGAACTGATACCCTCTTCTGTCCTCTGTGAGCACTGCATGCTTGTGGAACACAAATATGCATGCAGGTAAAACAACCATATCATAAAATAAAATAATTTTTAAAAGGTAGAGAGTAAATATACCCAATGTCTACCTCTGAGCTCCACAAGCACTTACATGCATATGTACACACACCCACATGTACATACACATGTACCAAACACACCATCATATACTCACACACAGAGTTAAGTGGGCAGGCAATAGTAGCATCTTGATGACCAAGTTATCCAATTCCAACATGATAACCACTAAGGACATGTTAAATACTTTATTTAAAAAGCATAGTGTTCCCTGATTGCAGCCATTAAGCCCAGCCCTGAAGCTGCTTAACTGCATGTACTAGATAATCAAATTATGGTGAGTGTAACAGAAAGCGTGTCACTTCGAGTAAAAGTGATGGGAACCACAGATACTCTGGCAGGAATAATGTGTTTCCTGGGTGTTGTTAATCGCTGGCTTGAGGAGCAACATTTCAGAGTAGGACCCCACTTTTTATGTGAAATAGAAGTATGGAATTTCTAGCCTTAGCTTCATAGAGGTACAGACAGGGACATAAAAAGAGAAAAGAAAACTTTTAAAACTCATTTTGGACAAACACAAAGAAATTAGTACCTGAGACTGTGGAGTATGAAATGAATGGAAACATAATGGGAGTTGGACCAGGGTGTACTGAGAAAAGATAGTCAGCAGCAAACACATCAGAGATCGTGAACCAGCCGGAGTCTGCCACAGAGCAAACAAATCATGTGTCTCAATGACAACAACCTGGGCATGAGGTAATCATTGGGATCATTTGTTTCCAAGCATCTAAGTAAAGGTTAAACAGGTTACAGCAGGTGATTCCCACCCACTATGGATTCCCACAAGTAGTAAAACTGAAATTAACCCAAGAATCTCACAGACCACTCATATTTGTACTCATTCATCTGTCTGTGACTGCTGGAAAGGATGAAGGACAAGCATCAACAAAGAAATGTTTTATATTTTCATTCGTGCGTTACATTTATGCTCAAGTTTGTGTGTGTGTGCATGAGTACGCACACCCACGCTTGCACACATGCAAGCAGATACTCATGGATTAGGGGCAGGTTGCATGTGAGTGGTCTAAAGCCAGAGAACATCCTCAATGGTTGTTCCTTAGGGGCCAGTCTCCCTATTTTTTGAGACAGTACCTCTCATTAGCATGGAGTTCACCAATTAGGTTAGGCTCTATGGCCAGTGAGCCCAGGGAGCTGCTTGTATCACCACCCCAGTGCTAATATTAGAAACTTGTGGTACTAGAGCTCAAATTCGGGTTTTCATGCTTAGACAGCAGGCTTATGGGCTGAATCACCTTCTCAGTCAGCAGAGAAATTGTGCACAGCAGCTACTATTGACTGAAAAACAAAAGCTGCATACATACATTAAACTCTGAGCCAAAGGAAAATTTGGGATACCTTGACATCATCAAAAATTTCCTTTTCCAATAAAAACAATTCAGAAACACAACCAAAATTACATGTGTGTAGATGAGTGAAAAATCAACGGTTGAAAAAAAAACCGTGGGAAATTGGAAGGAAAAATGGTGGATGGATATTACGGTTTGAATAAGCAGGGTCCTCCACAGTCTCACATATTTGATCACTTGGTTCCCATCAGGTGATATTGTTTGAGGAGGGAGGCTTTGCTGGAAGGATAAATAAACGAAATTTTCAAAGAATAAATAAAAAATATTTTAAAATTCAGTGTCTTCATTACATGGGAACAAGTTTTAAAAACAGAATCAAAATGAAAATATCTTGTAAAACACCAATAATCGAATAATGGCAACAGCACTCTATGTTGATAGGAACCTGACTTGCACAGTGACTCACGTGGCATAAAACAACTGGATATGCAATTTCACTCTCTATTAAGTTTAGCTCAAAATAAAAAATAAATAAGTACTAAGCACTAGTTAATGACATGCAGGCTGAATTATTTAGGGGAAATTGTTGTGCCAAATTTATGCTTAAAGGCATCAAAACTAAGATGGATTCATACAGAAATAAAAGGATAAACAGTTGGCAAGAAAAGTGGTTGTTTCTTCTTAACGCATGGCTAATAAAATGTTAATGGAAGAATCTAGGTGACACTGTAAAATTCTTTCTGTATTTCCAGATGCTATGAATTTTTAAGAAAATATGTTGGGAAAAGCCAGAAGAAAGTAAAATGGTAATAAAGACAAGCATCACTTTATATAAGGTGAGAGCACAGAGAAGGGCAGGGGGATGGTCCCACAAATGGACATCTGGGTTTGATAACCAAAGTTCATCTTTGTGTAATCCCAGCACTGGGGAGGCAGCGATAGGAGGGTCCCTGGGCTTCCTGACAACAGTATAGCTAAATCAGTGAGTTCCATGTTCAGTGAGAGACCCTGTCTCAAAACACCAAGTGGAGAGCAATAAAGGAAGAGACTATTTCAACAACTGACCTCATATGTACATATTCAGGTGAGCACACGGGTGCATACAGAAGGCCATACTCATACACAAAGAAAAAGGGAAATATTACTACCATTTAGCCTGTGTACAAAGGAATGTCAAAGGAACAGAGTGGAATTTTTAAAAGTAGAACATCCCAGATCATGAAATAGATATCTTTAGTAGATCTTAATGGTATGAAATGAGATGAAAAGGAAAAAAAGGTATGTTATTCAATGTTGTTGAGGCAAGTGGCTTGTAGTCAGGAATAATGTATTTGGTTTCATCCTTTAGGCCATGATGGTTTTCTATTTTTAATTTTTAGTGAGTGTGTGTTTATACATACAATAGGGGATGTGCATGTGCCACAGTGTATGTGTGGAGCTTAGAGAGAACTTGTGAGACTCGTTACCCTCCTTCTACATTCACATAGTATACAGTTAAAATAAAATGCAGCTAAATACATATATTTCACTGCATTTGAAAGTTACTCTAGGACCAACAAGATGGCCCATCAATAAAAGCACTCGGTACACAAGACTGACAACTGTTGTTGACCGCAAAGGAGCTTTAAAATGTAAATATTTACAAAGAACTAAAAGACAGCACAGAAAAAGTCTTTTAACACCAGAGAATTGTGTGGCAATTAGGACCTAAACTCAAGAAAGACTAAAAGACAGATGAATTCACCCCCATGGCAGAATTTATCATGGGAAGGAACAATGAGAAAAATACAAAAGAAACACATCAAAATACAAGAAAATGACCCCCATGTCGCAAAGAGTATTTATTCTCCTAATAGCTACATTGCTCATGCCTATATAATATCAGCAAGTCAACTAGAGAGGGGTGCACAGGAAACAGTGGGCAGA